>NC_057837.1:45277045-45916363 GCF_910594005.1 Cervus elaphus | reverse complement strand
AGCTAAAAGAAGAAGACTGGCTGTGTGGCCAGTGGAGATGGGGATGGAACCAGAGGTGCACTGGGCCAGGGGAATGGGTGTGAGCACAGGCTGTGTATGTGTGTGTGAGTGTGTGTGCATGTGTATCTATGTATGTCTGCATTTGTGTGTCCATGCATGCATGTATGTATGCACTCATAATGTGCATGTATGAGTGTGTACTCATGAGTGTTTGTATGCATATGTGCATGAATGCATATGTGAACGTATGCATATGCATGTGTATGTGTGAATGCATGCATAGGTGTGCATGTGTGGTTATGAGGTGAGCTGTGAGGGAGTAAGACCCCAGGGGAAAAACAGAGCAACCATAAGATCCTGCAATCCCACTCCTGGGAATCTATCTGGAGAAAATTCTAATTTGAAAAGCTAGGTAGGTAGGTTTAGTTGCTCAGTCGTGACCGACTTTTTGTGACCCCATGAACTATAGCCCACCACGCTCCTCTGTTCATGGGATTCTCCAAGAAAGAATACTGGAGTGGGATTGTCATTCACTTCTCCAGGGGGAAGATCCCGACCTAGGGATGGAACCGACCTAGGGATGGAACCCAGGTCTCCTGCATTGCAGGCAAACTCTTCACCAACTGAGCCACCTTGAAAAGACAGATGCACCCAATGTTCATTGCAGCAACAGTGAACATTTACAACAGTCAGGACATGGAAACAACCTAAACGTCCATTCACAGGTGAATGAATAAAGAATACGTGGTGCATACATACACTGGAATATCACTCAGTCATAAAAAAGAATGAAATAATGTCATCTGTAGTAATAGGGATAGACCTAGAGATTATCGTATTAAGTGAAGTTAAGTCAGGAAGAGAAATACTATTTGACATACCTGATATGTAGAATTTAAAATATGACACAAATGAACTTATTTATGAATCGCTTTGATGTACTGTTGAAACAAACAAACTAAGGAGAAAGAACCTGGGCTAGGGTGGGTCTGCCGCACCACAGAGAGCAAGGAGTCTTCAAAATTTCCCAGGTCACAAGAGCAGGAGTACAGTCCATGTTTTGGAAAAAGGCAGAAAACTACCGTTCTTCAGGGAGAAATAAATGCACAGATGTCCTTCCTAACATGAAGTGTAGAATGGGGTGAACTTGAAAATGTAGCTCCCATTTGGAAATTATGGAAGAAAGTCACTCACTGCACTTTCCCTCTTAAGTCTTAGAGTTAGTCCTCAGCAGGTAAAATAAAAATGAATGTATTTTGTGAAAACCCACAGAAACTCTACTGTGATTCTTTCATATGATAAGCTTTAGCCATCTGTTTCAAGTTTTCATTTTCTTAATATTTAATCTGTGCTTAAAAATTAATTTATATCACAAAAAGTGACAAAGCTTCTCACTAATTCATGACTCAGTTTAACAAGATAACAGTTGAATAGATGAACTTCTGGCCTTTTTTCATAGTGGTTAGACTTCAGCAGACACATTTTTTCAATCTAATAATAATGAAAATTAAAATGACCCTCAGTGTTACTTTTTACCAGTATATACAGTTCTGTGATTTCATTGTATTCATAGAATGAATGTTAGAAAAATCTTATGTTAAACTTTACAGATAATTCAACAGATGTGTTAACCATAGGAACATTTCAGGTTAACAAGAATACAAAAGAAACTGTTGTCTTCCTATGTTTACGATTCTGTGTTCCTGATAACTGCCCCTACCTCAGCTCTCGGCTCAGCAGGAGAGGGTGAGCCCTACTGCAGTAGGGGACCCTGTGCCCAGAATGTGGGGCAAGAGAACAATCTCTGCATGGAGAACACATGCCATGTGGCGAGCGCTGGCCTTGCAGGCACCCAGCCACCAGCAATGCTCAACGTCCAGCCCTCCGGCAGCAGGGACGGTGCTTAGCTCTGGGTGTGGCATCGCTCCTGGGTGAGGGGAGTCACATAAGGACAACTACTGCTGCACAAGAGGGAGCAGCCATTGGCCTCACCACGGCCATACCTGCTGCAGACGTGGGGTGCCTTCCCTGCTGGGGATATCCTAAGCTGTGGCAACAGCTGAGGCCAAAACGGCCTGACTAGCAGAGCCAGTAATTCACACAACTTTACCTCCAACCTAAAGACCTGCTTCAGGGAGCAGCCTGTGCATAAGGGACCAAGGACCCAGGAGGTGTTGCTCTCTGCTGGGACACCCCCTCCTCATGGCCGTGCTGGACAGCGGCGGGACCACCTGCTGACTATTGAGCTTGGCAAACTTGCTTCTTCAGTTATTTTTTCAGTTTTTAGAACCTAGGAAATTCTAGGGGAAAACACACAAATGATAAATTTGAAAGGTCATATGGAAGCACATTTGGGGACAAGTGTCACAGAAGGATGGCCCTGAATGTGATGCTATAATGCATAAGGGAAGCACCTCCCTTTGCTGGTGCTCAGCAAGATTTGCACACTACAAAAGGGTGTGACATTCTCCCAATTTAATTAAAATGTAATTTAACACATCTCCTGTATTAAAATAGTGTGCTGGAAATGGGAAGGTAAGCATATTTTTAGACTCACATTAGTTGAGAATTTTTTATATTGGGAAATAAGTTCTGTGCAGTGAAGGGATTAAGAATTGAGTGATATTTTAGCCCCCAAATGTTAACTACTCTTGCATTCCAGAAATCAATATGATTTGGTGATGATATATTATTTATATTTGTGTATAGACACATATAATATTAAATGAACATAAAATATAAAATGTATTATACATATATATGCATTACTTTGTCAACATTTTAGTTTTTTCTAATGAGTGATTATCGACTTTTAATATTCCTTTATTTTTTAGTCTTGAGTAGGAACTAGTTTCAAGATTAGATTAGCCTCATAAAAGAAATGCACTGGAGATGTTCTTTCTGCTCTTCCTGGGAAGATTTTCTACAAGATCTGAATGTCAATTTACTCAATATTTGGTAGAACGTTTGATGTAAATCTCACCACTCCTACCAGTTTGCACTGGTGGAAGGGACAGCTCAAAGTTTTATACTTATTAAGGAAAAGAAATCAAATTTCAGTAAACCCACACATGAATAATTCACTGGATAAAGTTATTTCTCTGCCCTCATTCTTGGTAATGGGGCATGCAATTTAATGCTCCTTGTGCTATGATGGTCTATCCACTGAGAATCATGTCTTAACCTTGCTGGGTAAGTTACTTTAAAGATTCTTCATTAAAATGTACTCATTAGCCAGGAATTGCTTAGATATAATTCCTGTCACTTTTTTTTTTTACAACTTTATTTGAGTATAATTGACATGCATTTATCTACATATTTTAAAACACAGAATTTTGATGAGTTTTGACAAATGTATATAACAAAGAAACTATTACTGAAATCATGATAATGCACAAATACACCACTCTCCAAAATTTCCTGTCTCCCCAACCTTGTATCCCTAGGTAACAATTTCTATTATTTCTTCCAATTTGCTCACTCATAATTTTTTAAATATTTTCTTTTCTTTTTGTCAGGACAGACTCAACGGTTCATAACCTAGATTTTATTTTGAGAATCAGTGACCCTGGGGAGGGCTTGTTCTGCAAGGTGTTGGGTCTCCCTGTTTCCCACACTTGTTTCACTCTTTTACCATGCAGTCTAAAAACGGGTGAACACGCACTGCCTAGCTGACTGCTTGTTCCGAACTGCAGAGCGTGGTGATGCCATGCAGCATCTGTTCTCTCTGACAAGGCTCTCGGAGGCTGACTTACTAGACGTTGACGGTCTGGTTGGCAGATGTTAGCATAAAAACCAAAAAATATAATAACTGGAAAATTAGCTGATGGCTTTTTCAGTATGTCAGAAAAAGGCAATATAATGTTTCTAATATAAGTTGATTTGTCTTCTCAGAAGTAAAAACAGTTAGATAGCCTGATGTTTTTCTTTGAAGATTTTTCAAATAGAAGTTTCACATATTAAAGATGTGAACATAAACGCAGGGTGCAAAGTGGTTTCCTCACCCCACTGACTGATGAGTCATTTAAAAGTCCAACTTTGATTATATTTAGATTGACTTTTTTTTCCATCAAAATCTCCTCATGTTCACATTTTATTAATACTTAGATATAATTAGGATCAAATATAAAATAGTGGATTCTGGGTTGATCAGTCCTGTATCTTGTTAACTAGCTATTTCACCGTGTTTATTTTTTCAGAGAACTTCTCAGGCCTGGCTTTTTCAAATATTCTGAACATCCCTTTGGAAGTGACTTGGTTGGTTATAAAACACCAAAACCAGCGTTATTACTTCCAAGGCATGTCTCATAGTCCCAAGTCATTCTCTACTATTTGTGTTCATTTTTTAAATGAAAATATGTTATAGTTCCAAGCACTCTGGTGAAGTGGCAGTAGAACCCAGGCTGGTGTGCAGAACACCCTCCTTAGAAAGTTATAGGAGTATGGAGTCAGACCTGAAGAAGGACAAAGAATTAGACATGACTGAAGTGACTTAGCATGCACGCACACATATATATGCATATCTATATGAATCACTTTGGTGTACCCCAGAAACTAACACAACATTGTAAATTAACTATACTTCAATAAAAATTAATATATCCACTTTTCCTGATCATACTATAAGGGTTTCCAGTGAAGACAGGTGACTTGAATTCCATTTTGCTGATGATGAATATAATTATTTTAGTGTGTCTTGCTATGAAGTGAAATTTTCTGCTTTGAGAGAGAAAAACTGGCAATCTATATAACATAATCAAATAAAGAAATGTAAGAAGAAATTATTTTAGTGATTGTTCATGCTTAGTTCCATTCTTGCTTACAGTGCCTACACACATATTTATTGAATTAAAAGTTTGATAATCAGTAGTCCTTTGTTTCCCAATCAGATTTACCAATAAATTGCTTCTTTTCTCTCCCCTTTCTTTTGCCCATAGATTCTTTTTTTTTTTTACTTTACATGCCTTTATTAGAAAATAAAAATGATGCTGATCATCTGAGTTTCCTCTTTATTTATTAATTTTTTTAAATATTTTTTAATTTATTTTTTTTTTGTCATACATTGATATGAATCAGCCATAGATTTACACGTATTCCCCATCCCGATCCCCCCTCCCACCTCCCTCTCCACCCGATTCCTCTGGGTCTTCCCAGTGCACCAGGCCCGAGCACTTGTCTCATGCATCCCACCTGGGCTGGTGATCTGTTTCACCGTAGATAGTATACATGCTGTTCTTTTGAAACATCCCACCCTCACATTCTCCCACAGAGTTCAAAAGTCTGTTCTGTATTTCTGTCTCTTTTTCTGTTTTGCATATAGGGTTATCATTACCATCTTTCTAAATTCCATATATATGTGTTAGTATGCTGTAATGTTCTTTATCTTTCTGGCTTACTTCACTCTGTACGAGGGGCTCCAGCTTCAGATGGATGAAGCTGGAGCCCATAGATTCTTATCCTTGACAGAGCTCAGCCCCTTCTTCATGTTACATATCTCTTTGTAATCTAGTTATCAATATTCTGACCCCCTTTTTATTTTTCTTTGTAATGGGCTAGTTCTATTTTTTTCAACATTTCTGTGTCATGTGAAAAATATGTTTATCTTGAATGAGTATATGACTGAAAGATGCTTTTTACATTAATCTGATGTTATTTTACTAAGAAAATAGAACCCACTTACCTTTGTTAAAATGGAAATTATTTATATTAATCTAGCCACAATATATTATATTTCTCTTTATTATACATTTCTGTTGCTTTCTTATACCACCTTGATAACTGCTACTGATTAATAGAATGCTGTTGTTTCTTATATCTTAATCTTAAAAGTCCTAATCCTTTAAATTTTTATAAATACATTTAAACTTTTGTCTTTATCAACATGTATAGAATAGAAACATTTCTATGACTCCCACTGATATAAATATGCCATTATTTCTCTCCAGAATTATGGAACAGGGGTCACTGGAAAGACTGGCCTTCAAAAAGAAGAACAGAGGTAAGGAAGGTTTTAATTGTGGGTCTTGGAAGATGATGGGGAAAAACACTACTCTGATGGATAATTTATCAAGGCAAGATTAAACAGCCCTGTCTTCATTCTGCCGCATTCACCCCACTGATGCAGAGGCCAAACAAGTCACTGACCTCTGTAGGGAGGGCTACAATCCTTGCCATAAGTATCATCACCAATGAAAACAGCTGATTCCACATCACTCTTCTACTAGAGAGCAAAATTCCCTGCAAGCTCATTGCCCTTTATCATGGCCATTTCATAACTTCCTGGATGGGCTGATGTATGAACCTTGCATTGTTTCTTTCTCAAAGCCTTTTGGCCCTCACATGTGCACAGACCACACACATGTACATACATGCACATACTCTACCTTCTCAGTGCTTACAGACTCACTATTGATCTCTCTGAGCTTCTATAATGCGATATGCTTCAAGTTACTCATAATCTCACAGTCCACTGTGAAGTTTATGCCAACTGTAGGGCTGCAACAATATTATGTAATTTTGTGTGGTACCAAGGCTTATGTACCATTATTTGTCCCAAGGCATTAAGCACAGGGCTCTGTATACAACAGCTCCCTAGTAAGTGTTTGGTAGTCGACTGATCATGACTAATATTTCAGGGCCTTTCTGGGAGTCATGAGCATAACCACATTTGGGTGAAAGGGCAGAGTGTGTCCTCTGGATGGTTTTCCTGTATCAGGTATGGGTTTACATTTTTTCTCAGCATTCTTACATAACGAAGATGCCTGCTAAAAATACAAGTTTCAGATATTTTTTTTCCACTTGGGTTGGAGCTGAATTGCTTTGCACATTCTTTGGAGAAAAGATTGAAATCCTGTTAGTTAGCATTATGAGTCAGCTGTCTATATTTATGACATCGATTTTATAGAATGCATGTATTTATTAGGAAATGGTACCTGGGGGAATAAGAGAATGAAGACGAATGTCTCAGATTGCCTCCATGTAATACCTGAGCAACTCACACATTCTACCAAATCAGTACAAAATCATGCAAGCATGCAAGTTAATTGCTTGGAATTTTGAGTGCAGAAAATTTGAAAGAATGAGTTTTTCATTTCTCTTTATTTTGCTTAGTGTAGATACCACTGAAATACTAAGAATGACATCATACCTTTAAACCAAATACATAAAACTGTTTGTGACTGACATTTTCCATCTCTCATACTATTTGTGGAGTGGTTCTACATTTGGCATCAGAATTCATTTTAGGGGCAAAATCATATTTTGGAAAAATATTTTCTATCCCCAGGAAAGACCCTGGACATTGATGTGCCCCAAAGTGGCAGGAAAAAGGAATCCTCTTGGCATGACAAGCCAGCTTGAATGTACTTAGTGCTCTGCAGAAAGAAGGAAGAAGAGGGCAGGAGAGGAGGGCAGCTGGACCATGAATGAAGCCAGAAAACTACATGTGATGGGCATTGCCTGAGGGCAGGCAAGCAGGGAAAGTGGAGTTGCCAGTATGAACTTGGTTCCTTGTAGGAATCGTGACCACTCTCGGATCCCCATGGCTGCCTGCACTTTCCTCCAAATGCTTTCTTCAGGTAAGCTCTAAGGGCCACATGATGCAGGTCTGGAAATGCTGGGGAATCTTGGAGAACACGAAGAAGTAAGGACTTAGGGTAGGGGGCCTTCGAGTTTCCCCTGGCTGAGAAATGGGGGAGCCAGGCAACCCCTATGTCAGAGGACAACCTAAATTCAAGTTGCATTTACATGGTAACCGAATGCTAACCATATTATCCTATTTAAATATGTGACAGGTTTTCATATCAGTGGTTAATTAATTCAGTAAGCGCTTTCTATTGGAAAGACAGCATGGCAAGCTTTATGGAGATGTCAATGAGCTTGGAAGAGATACAATGCACCCACGGACAGAAACTAGAAAAGGAAGAATGAGATTGAGTTAAAATACAAGACAGTGCTGTGAAAATATGAGAGAGTGATCACTTTTGGATAGAAATAGGGGAAATTTTCTTTGCAGAAGCTGAGACTAAAAGAAGAGAATAGGTTTGGTTTGTAGGGGGAAGGAATATAAATAAGCCAGGGAGTTGTGCAATGACTACACCAGAGAAATGTGATCTACAACAGTCACAACCAGCTGTCAGTGACATACCATCATTTAGGGTCCTGGAAACTGAATACCCAGGACCTGAGCACCTGCCTCCTCCTGTCCCCTCATCAACTTCTTTCCTGAACCCAGTTCACATTCTCCCTCAATTCCTGTGATCCAGGGGCTTCCCTGGTGGTCCAGTGGTTAAGAATCTGCCTTGCAATACATAGACATCGGTTGGATCCCTGGTCCAGGAAAACCCCACATGCCGTGGAGCAACTAAGCCCATGCACCACGACTACTGAGTCCATGTGCCTAGAGCCCGTGCTCTGCAACAAGAGAAGCCACCACAGCGAGAAGCCCACGCAGCACAATCAGAGAGTGGCACGCCCTCACCACAACTAGAGAAAAGCCCACAAGCAGCGATGAAGACCCAGCTCAGCCAAAAAATAAATACATAAAAATAAAACAAATAATATATTCATACAATCCTGCAACTTTGGCCTACAGAACTGTGAGTCAAAGGTTAGCAAAATCTTGGATCTCAGTTCTCCCCAGGGCTCTTCCAGGTATGCTGAAACTGGGTCTGCTCAAGGCCATGGCTCCTCTGGGGGCTGGACCTTCCTTCCACCCCTCCAAGTGCCAGGTGAGGGTTCACCTTTCTTCTCTCTCTGGTGTCCATCTGTTTCCATCTCCATTTCCCCATAACCTCTGAATGTCCTGAATAGGTCTGAGCCCCTCATTCATGCAGCATCTCTCCTGTGGTTCCCTCCATCCTCCCTGCCCCCACATTTCAGCCCCTGGACCCCTGACACATCCATCTGGAACAAGCCCCAGCCTTGGCCTGGCTTCTTTTCCTCTTCTAGGAAGGCCCTCTGCACTGTCCTGTCTGTGAGTTGGCTGCTTCCTGATACATCTCTCTCCCTCTCTCTCACCTGTCAGGACTCTGCATGTGCACACTGGCTCCCGAGCAGCCTCTTCTCATAGCAGTGCTCCCTGATGGGGGAGTTCAGTTCAGTCGCTCAGTCGTGTCCAACTCTTTGAGACTCCATGGACTGCAGCACGTCAGGCTTCCCTGTCCATCACCAACTCCCAGAGCTTACTCAAACTCATGTCCATCAAGTTGGTGATGCCATTCAACCATCTCATCCTCTGTCATTCCATTTTCCTCCTGCTTTCTTTTCCAAAAAATAGAACCTTCAATCAGGGTCTTTTCCAGTGAGTCAGTTCTTTGCATCAGGTGGCCAAAGTATTGGAGTTTCAACTTTAGCATCCACCCTTCCAAGTGAATATTCAGGACTGATTTCCTTTAGGATGGATCTCCTTGCAGTCCAAGGGACTCTCAAGAGTCTTCTCTAACACCACAGTTGAAAAGCATCAATTCTTCTGCGCTCAGCTTTCTTTACCATCCAACTCTCAAAATCCATACATGACTACTGGAGAAACCATAGCTTTGATGAGATGGACCTGTGTTGGCAAAGTAATGTCTCTGCTTTCTAATATGCCATCTAGTTTGTGGAGGGAGAGGGGGACAAGTCCCTGGTTCTGTGTCCTGCTCTGGCTTCAGCACCTGGGACAGCTCCCAGGACCAGACTCTCTTCCTCAGTGTCTGTCTCATGAACCACGGAATCTTCTGAGCAAGCTCTTTGGAAACAGAGATGGATAACAGCTCTTACCCCAATCTGCTGGGGTAGAGGGGCAGCATCACCCCTGGTCAGCCTGGGTGTTTCTGAGTCTGAACTGACCCATCTGCCTTCCAGAATCCATCTCCAAGTCCAAAAATGTTTTGCTATTGAAAGAATCAGCTAAACAGTTAATATTTTCATTGCTATTTAAGCAAAAGATGCTCTACACACCCAAATGAATTTTTATCCGTGATATAGCTACTCTTTCCATGTTTGAAGCTTGTAAATGAATGTATACATTTATACATCCTCTTATTATTCTAAACAAATACACTGAAGGGTTAGGGCTGTACTGGAAATAAAGGCACAAAAGAAAAACAGTACAGTTATCATCTGTACTTGCAAATGCATTTTCTTTGAGCATAATTGGTAAAGTATCATTTTCTGCCTGTATAATGCTTCCCCAGCTGTTTTCAGGAACTCACCTCTGGTTGCATTGCATGTTTTCCCCAATCCTCAGGGCTCCCTTTCCCTGCTGAGGGGGTGCCTTGGTGGCCACGTGGAGTCTATTATTCCCTGTGAACACAGGTGGGGCCTGTGGTCACATGGCCTATAGCAAAAAGCATGATGTCACAGCCTCTCCCAGTGACAGCCAGCAAAACTCAGGGTCTCCGTCTCCACAGCTGCAAGGAACTGACTTCAGCCAACAACCCCAAGGACTGAGGAAAAAAGCTCAAGTAGCAGGTGAGACTGAAGAGTATCTGATGTCTCTGTTGCAGTTCCCTGAGACCCGATCATGGGAACTTTGAGATAATAAATACATGTTATTTTTAGCTGCCAAGAAATTAGAAATTGTTACTCAGTGTTGGAAAATAATATGTTTGTTCTGATGTATTTTGAAAGGTCTGTTACTGCTTCTTCTTACTCATTTTTGTAAGAAATCTCATGGATGAAGATCCTCATTTATTGTATAAACCTTATTTCTCTTTCTTCAGCACTAGAATAAAGAAAAGGTAAATGGGGGACCAAAGTTTCACATTTGTAAAAATTCACTGGAAGGAACATATATATTTCTTGTCTGTCATTTATAGGAGCTCTTAAAGTTGCTACCTAGAAATATAGAAATGGCAACTCACTCCAGTATTCTTGCCTGGAGAATCCGTGGACAGAGGAGCCTGGTGGGCTACTGTCCATAGCGTCACACAGAGTTGGACACGACTGAAGTGACTTAGCATGCACACATGCATTGGAGAAGGAAATGGCAATCCACTCCAGTATTCTTGCCTGGAGAATCCCAGGGACAGAGGAGCCTGGTGGGCTGCCGTCTATGGGGTCGCACAGAGTCGGACACGACTGGAGAGACTTAACAGCAGCAGCCGCAGAAATATAGAGATTATTTCTCCACGCCAAGAAAATATTTGTGATATTAGTCAAAATAGCTAAAAAGTTGGAGCACTTCTGATTGACATCTGAGAATAAAATCTTGCCTTCCTCTTGGCATTCCAAGAGACATTTTCAAACCTTGTGACTGAAAAAAATTAGTCTGCATAGAGCCAGAAAAATATACATAAAATTTGCCCCCAGATAGTAATCCTGATTTATTTATATTTCCTATTTTCTGACTCAAAGCCATAACTAAAACCTTTGAACACTGTGGGAAGGCTGCACTTTTGTTCTTAATGGAAACCGGTGCCATCTACAGATGGCCGTGCTTTATGCTTCGTAGCTGTGGTCACTCAGTGTTCTCTCTGCTCCCGCGGATGCGTCATCCTTTATGGTCAGTAAGTAGTGCAGGTCTACAAAGGCAGAAAAGGAAGCAGAACTTCCCACATTATGCTGCACACACGTCTGTAAACCTCTCTCTAAGGACCAAGAAGACAGGGTCCCGTCGATCCCCTCTGGAGGCTGGGGTCACCCACCAGGAAGCTGCTCCCAGCTACCCCTCGCAGGGGACTTGTCCTGGTAGAATCTCTCTGAGCCCACAGAACCCCCTCCAAGCCTTTGCCAGTGAGCTCGCGCTCTTTTAGCAAAACGCCCCAGAGCGGGAGCTCAGACTGGGAGTTGCTGTTCCCGGTACTGGAGGCGGGGCGTCTGCGGCGGAAGTGTCTGCAGGGCAGGGTCGCCTTGAGGCCAGTTTCCTGGGCGTGCAGATCCCGTCTTCTCCCCGTGTCCCCACGTGGCTGTCCCTCTGTGCGGGTCTGTGTCCTTTCCTCCTTTTATAAGGACATCGGTTCTATGGGATCAGGGCCCACTCCAGGGACCCCATTTTACCTTCCTCACTTCTCTGAAGATCCAGCTCCAAACACAGTCACATTCTGTCCTCAGCCCCCAACACTGCCAGCTTCTGCCTCTAAAGGAATGCCATTGTTCTGCCATGTAAACTTTGACTTTCAGGTCTTTGGGACTTCAGCCCCATCCTGCTCCGCCTTAAATCAGTCCAAAGCCCATGTGGGCCCACGGAACTGCACGTGATGGAACTGAAGAAACGGGGCAATCATGTTCTTTTCTCCATTTCTCCTCTGTTTCTCTAGGCACCAACTCCTGAAGGTATGGATTTATGATAAAACACACTTCCAGCTTTGGGAAACGGGTAGGGTCCGGGTTGCTTCACTATGATTTTCACTATACATTTGGTTGGCTGGCACACAGATGCAAAGATAGTTATCTTTTAGTGCAATTAGATACATAAAGATCAGGCTTTTCTTTAAAAAACCATAACATTTCTTATGTTAGTACAACTGGTGATAAACACTGGTAAAAATAATCTAAGTTTTTTTTTGCAACAAACTTGAACAGGAAGGAATAACCAAATGTACTACTCAATCTAACTCCCATTTCAGATGATGAAATAGCTTGCCTTTTTAGTATAAAACCAAAGCCAAGGTGGTTAAGGAGAATCAACTTATGGAGGAAGAAATTACTTACAGAGAGAATCTATATCTTAGAAAAATGTATCTGTTAGCAGTGACATATGGGTTTCTCTTTAAAAGCATAAGCTTTTTCAGATCCCATTAGGCTTGCATTTTTCTAAATAGTTACCCTCAAACTTCATAAACAAGTCAAACAACATATGGAATGATTACAATTTGCATAAAATATGATGTGGGAAATGCCCCATAAATTCTTCCTAAGTTTGTTGCACACTTTCTTTTTGGAAGTAACAAATCCAAAGGAAAAAAAAAAAGGCTTCACTTCATGATTAAAATCTTCTTCCACTGACATTTCTCCTGATAACTAAGACCCACTGTTACTGCCATGAAGCGTTCTGTACCACTCTGTCAGAGCTGAGTGAACCTTTCCAGTCATAAACAAAATTTTGTTTCTATGATGTTCTTCTTAGGTGTCCTGTCCCCAACTTGCATCTGCCATGACCAGTAAAGTTAAGGTGCCAGACAAATGCAAGAAACTTCCAGAGCAGACTCCAGGATGAGCCCTTGCAGGTGAACCAGGATTCTCCCATGGGCCCTGTGATAATAGTACACTGCCTCACACTGGACACCTCACCTCAGGAGAGTGAGAGGAAGCTGTCTGAGACTGTGTGTGACTTCTGCTCAGTTCAGTTCAGTACAGTTGCTCAGTCATGTCTGACTTTATGACCCCATGGACTGCAGCACGCCAGGTCTCCCTGTCCATCACCAACTCCCGGGGTTTACTCAAACTCATGTCCATTGAGTCAGTGATGCCATCCAACCATCTCATCCTCTGTCATCCCCTTCTCCTTCTGCCTTCAATCTTTCCCAGCATCAGGGTCTTTTCAAACGAGTCAGTTCTTTGCATCAGGTGGCCAGAGTACTGGAGTTTCAGCTTCAGCATCAGTCCTACCAATGAATATTTAGGACTGATTTCCTTTAGGATGGACTGGTTGGATCTGCTTGCTGTCCAAGAGTCTCTCAAGGATCTTCGCCAACACCACAGTTCAAAAGCATCAATTCTTTGGTGGTCAGCTTTCTTTATAGTCCAACTCTCACATCCATACATGACTACTGGAGAAACCATAGCTTTGACTAGATGGACCTTTGTTGGCAAAGTAATGTCTCTGCTTTTTAATAAGCTGTCTAGGTTGGTCATAAATTTTCTTCCAAGGAGCAAACATCTTTTAATTTCATGGCTGCAGTCACCATCTTCAGTGATTTAGGGCACAGGTCCTCCTTCTTTAACTTGATTTCATCCACTCACATGAAAATCTACAAATGCCAGTGTTTTCTCATCTCTTTGTATCTTCTGCATCCCTGGGGAGACTGGAGGGCATGGGGGTCAGGTGGGGCAGGAGTGGTGACAGCTTATACACGTCTGATGTCCATCACGCTGTGTCCATTCACTCCATCTGTCTCTCCTCCACCAAACACTCCTTGAGGGCCACCGGGTGTTGGCCTCCTTGCCCTGGGACTGCACATGGGTGAGTCACACCAGAACCAGGCCCTCCTGAGCAGAGGGAGGGCATTGGGCTCCACTTCTGTTTCTGTTAAGACTCTCCAGGGTTCTGATTTCAGAGAGGTGCTGTGTTTTTAAACAAGCTAATGAACTGGAAAGCACTTTGAAACATTCATAGCACTTACAAATATAAGGCGTTCTTATTTCATCTAGTTTATCCAGTTGATTTGACTTTAGACAACACTGACATTAGGGCCTGGGAGAACGTGCGAGAGCGACCCCTCTTCCAGGCAGAAGTGAAGGACCCCCGAGAGACATGGTCCCTCACCTCCTTCATCGTTAGAATGTGGGTGTGTATGCTCAGCTCCCACTGTGGGAGGCTGAGACGGCCCAGAGGCCCCACTGCCTTCTGGGTCCTCTGGCAGCTGAATCTATGCTTTAGTGTCTACCTGTTTGGGGGAACTGCCTTTGCTGGGGAGGGCTGAAAGTGGGAAGGCATATTTGTTGCAATAGTGTGATGGTATGACCCTGTTTCCTTGGATGCCTATGTGTGCAGACCTGGACACATCATCCAAGGATGGTCTCTTCATGTCAGGGGTCAGATTTTTTATGGATTAATATTTTCTTTCTTATTGTTATTTCTATTTCTTACTTTCTTTTTATTTTATTTACTTTTTACAACAAGCATATGTTATTTAGATAGAAAAAAACCCATAAAATGAAGCCTTGTTCTCTGTGAAATAAGAATGAGTATCTATAACAAGATTCAACTATAATATCCTGGAGCAAGAACTACATTTTCTTTGTCGTTGTGCTCCATAAAATGTCTAGCTGAGGATTTTCACATACGTCTCTAGTAAATATTTCTGAACAACCAATTCTGAGATCTAAAGACATTAGATATTCACTATAAGAAATATCATTCCCATGAAATATTAGTAAAATAGATGAATACCAATGAAAGGTATTAATATCAGTTTGATTAAAAATGCAAATCATGTTTAATAAAGAAGATTCAGCGCTAAAATTTTTCTTGGAATGGAATATGATGAGCCATCACTAGTTGCAAAATTCCAATTTTTTATTAAAACTATAACCTTTTATATTTTACAGTTTTTAAAATCTTACTACTGTTTCCATATCAAATTTTAAAAAATAGCTTTTCCAAATATGTCGAAGTAGCCGTGACTAAGTGAAGGGGCCCTTGTGGCTTCAGTGTGGCATGAGCAGAGCGCGGTGGTGGAGGCTGCTGGCTTTTTCTGGAGGATGCAGTCACTCGCGCTCGTCCATGTGTTTATTTAAATCCAGTTGTGTCAGGAATTGCCTAGCAACACAGCACGGAGACAGTATTCAGGAAGAGTGGCAGAATTTGTGACAACAGTGAAGAGAAAACACTGAATAATGAGTGTCATAACTGCTGACGTTTTTAAAAAGGGAAAAAATATGAGATTAACTTTCAAGTTATGTTTGCTGTAAAAGCTCAGAGGCCCAAACCAGCCAGCAGTACACGTGTCACATTCCAGGCCTGAGTGATGGACTCTCACCGTCACATTTAGTGGCCTGGGTCTCTGTGGATAACGCCCCACAGCGTTCCTCCTCAAACCAGCAAGGGCTTCAGGGAGTGTGTCCTAACCCTCTCGGGGGCTTGGGTCGGGGGGTGTGTGTGCATGCACAGAGGTGTTTGTGCACATGCACACACAACAGGAACATTTACATTCATATGTACACACCACACACACACATACCAGGCACACACATAAAGATACGGGATGTATTTGCTGTACAGAACTGGCTCAGTGCTCATGGACGCGGGAGTCCCGGGGTCTGCAGTCTGCAGGCTGGAGCACAGGAGAGCCTACACTGTGATTTCAGTCTGAGTCTGAGTCTGAGTCAAAGGCTGGAGGAAGCCCAGCATCCAGCTCAACGACGGGCAGGAGAGAGCGCCTGCTGACTCAGTCCTGCTCTGTGCAGGCCATCCTTTAGTACCTGCGGGAGGCCCACCCACACGGAGCAGGGCCGTCTGCAGTGCCCAGTTTACTGACCAACTGTTCACCTCGTCCACAAGCACCTCACAGACACACCTAGAACAAAGCTTGACCAAACGTCTGGGCACCCCGCAGCCCAGTCAAATTCACAAAGAAAACGAACCATCACATTTCATGTCTCCATTTAGAGATACTGATACAGGGATAGATACAGACATGGATCCATGTGGACAGAGAGAAAGAGAGAGAGAGAAGCCTGTGCAAAGACCCTAGCGTTCCAGAGGCGACTCTGCTACTGACCAGCTCTGGAGAAGGTGGAAATGCATTAACCTTTCAGGGTTATATATCCTCAACTACATACAAAACACTTTTTTAGACTCATTCATAGAAACTCAAATAGAAAAAACAATTTTAACCAATATATATCCACAATACAGCAGCTGAATAATGTCTAAAATACGAGGCAATCTTGAGGAAACACGCAAAAGACAGTCACTTTTCTCTAGTTCTGCATGATTTAAAACCTGGTTTTTATGTTTTTCCCTTAACACTAGGATAATCAATGTTTTTGTGAGTTGAATGGTGCTGTTGGTTTCAGTACAAAGAAATTCAAGAGCAGGCCAAGTGATTTGTCTACCTTGTCATTTCAGAAAGAGTTTATGTTAGACCAGTCATTAAAACACATTTTCATCTCAGAATTCCATTTTTTGATAACATATTCAATCAAATGTAGCTGTGGACATGCATTCAGATTTACAGGTTGAAATTTTCTTACTGTATACAACAGGAAGAAATCTTGGAAATAGTATCAACTATATATTATATGTATACATATGTTTATACATTATATAATACATATAAATAATATGGCATAAAAGAATCCTGGGGTATCAAGAATTTTTGAGTTCATAAAGCAAATGTAATGAATCTAACATTTTAGAAACAGCTTTTCTTCTTTACTTCAAGTGTAAGTAAATTCAGATCTAAGGAGAAAGAAAATACTACTTTGGATTTTAAGACATTAAATCTGCCTAAAATGGGTATGGCCTATGTTCATCCACAGGGCTGTGATGTGTGTGAACTTGTAGATATATGTGTGGAATGATTCTTCTAGTGAGGAACCAATTTGTCCTTTACAAATGGATCACCACAGGTTCTGTTAATGTGTTCATTAGGCCTCCATATGGAGCATGCTGTGTTGAGAGACAAATAGAAACAATTTGGAATGAATCTATTATGTAAATCAGAGCATGTGGATGAAAGGAGAACCCAAGATTATGTGCCTTATCTACTATAACTAATAAAATCACACAGCTCCTTTGTGCGATGGGTAGCCCCCATCTAATGGGTAAAGAAATGCAGGGAAAGGCTCAGTCCCCAACAAGGATGGACATTTTAGGGCTTTGTGTGTTGGAAGTGCCCAGGAAAGGAGCATATTAAATTGAGCCATGTGAAATTAATGTGTTTACAAGTCAAAATGATCAATTATTGGTGGTTTCGTAGCTATTCAATAAAATCAGTGTCGATAGATTTAAGGGCATAGGAGAAAGAACATGGGTGCTCCCTCAGACTGGAAGTGGGGGCTTGGGCTTTTTGACAGCATTACTTAAAAACAGATAACTTTTGAGGTCAGGTGGGGAACAGAGATTTTAAGCAGTAATCTGAGCGTTAATCAAACCACGTGTCAAAAAGGGCACAAGAGAGAAAATATGACACGAAATATGGCACCACCAAACAGGAAGTGGTTGGGAGTCGTGCTAGTCCATCACATGACTGATGACCAACCACTCACGCAATCGTCACTGAATTTCTAAATTTCCTGTCTACCCTTTCTCCATCACTTTATCTTTCATTTGCATTCTAGTTGTCAACTCCGTTAATCTACAATTCTCAAGTTTGATTTGTACTAACCACACAGTTTCTAACTCCTATTACTCTTAATGGCTTATATCTACTTCTTCTGTGGTCATACCTCAGGCAAGTCCTACCCATCTTTGATGCACACAGCTCAAATCCCTCTTCCCTTAAAATTTTTGTCCTTCAAATATCATATTTCTCAGTTTATCAGACACTGCTGAACAACATTTTCTCTACTCACAATTTGTAACACAAATGTTACCCTTCACTGTAGAATTCAGTTCAGTTCAGTTCAGAGGCTCAATCGTGTCTGACTCTTTGCTCCACCATGGACTGCAGCATGCCAGGCCTTCCTGTCCATCACCAACTCCTGGAGTTTGCTCAAACCCATGTCCATTGAGTCGGTGATGCCATCCAACCATCTTATCCTCTGTTGTCCCCTTCTCCTCCCACCTTCAATCTTTCCCAGCATCAGGGTCTTTTCAAATGAGTCAGTTCTTCGCATTAGGTGGCCAAAGTATTGGAGTTTCAGCTTTGGCATCAGTCCTTCCAATGAATATTCAGGATTGATTTCCTTTAGGATGGACTGGTTGGATCTCCTTGAAGTCCAAGGGACTCTTAAGAGTCTTCTCCAACACCATAGTTCAAAAGCATCAATTCTTTGGTGCTTAGCTTTCTTTATAGTCCAACTCTCACATCCATACATGACTACTGGAAAAACCATAGCCTTGACTAGACGAAACTTTGTTGGCAAAGTAATGTCTCTGCTTTTTAATAAGCTGTCTAGGTTGGTCATAACTTTTCTTCCAAGGAGCAAGCATCTTTTAATTTCATGACTGCAGTCACCATCTGCAGTGATTTTGGAGTCCCCCAAAATAAAGTCTGTCACTGTTTCCACTGTTTCCCCATCTGTTTGCCATGGAGTGATGGGACCAGATGCCATGGTCTTAGTTTTCTGAATGTTGAGTTTTAAGTCAACTTGTTCAATCTCTTCTTTCACTTTCATCAAGAGACTGTTTAGTTCTTCTTCGCTTTCTGCCATAAGGGTGGTGTCATCTGCATATCTGAGGTTATTGGTATTTCTCCCAGCAGTCTTGATTCCAACTTGTGCTTCCTCTAGTCTAGCATTTTTCATGATGTACTCTGCATATAAGTTAAATAAGCAGGGTGACAATATACAGCCTTGATATACTCCTTTCCCGATTTGGAACCAGTCTGTCATTCCATGTCCGGTTCTAACTGTTGCTTCTTGACCTGCATACAGATTTTTAAGAGGCAGCTCAGGTGGTCTTGTATTCCAATGTCTTTAAGAATTTTCCACAGTTTGGGGTGATCCACACAGTCAAAGGCTTTGGCATAGTCAATAAAGCAGAAGTAGATGTTTTTCTGAAACTGTCTTGCTTTTTTGATGATCCAACAGATGTTGGCAATTTGTTCTCTGGTTCCTCTGCCTTTTCTAAATCCAGCTTGAACATCTGTAAGTTCATGGTTCACGTACTGTTGAAGCCTGGCTTGGAGAATTTTGAGTATCACTTTACTAGTGTGTGAGATGAGTGCAATTGTGTGGTAGTTTGAACATTCTTTGACATTGTCTTTCTTTGGGATTGGAATGAAAACTGACCTTTTCCAGTCCTGTGGCCACTGTACTTATTGTACATCAGTTTCTCAAATATTTACTTCTCCAGGTAGTTGTGAGTTCTTTGCAGTTGGATCCAGTCTTTGCCATTATTATCCTCCAGAGACACATAGAGCTTAATAATTAAATACTAACAGCTTACTGATGACCAACTCTACTCAGCAGACACCTACAGAAAACTCCACCTGACAACATAAGGATATGCGTTATCCTCAAGGACAGACCATAGGAGAACATAAAACCAACATCAATAAATTTAAAATGCTGAGATTTAAAAAGTATGTTCTCTGATCATAAAGGCATGAAGTCAGAAGTTAATAACAGGAAGAAATTTGGGAAATTCATACACATGTGAATATTACACAATACATTCTTAAATAACCAATGGATAAAACAACAAATCACAAGAGATGTTTTTGAATACTTTAAAACTAATGGTTTCAAAAAACTATGAAATTAATGAAATAAGGACACAACTTGTTAAAAATTATGGGATACAACCAAAGCAGTATGTAAACAGAAATTTATACATAAATGCTTACATTAAAAAAGAAAAATCTTAAACTGATAACCTAACCTTTCACTTTAAGATGCGGGGTAATGAAGAGCAAACTAACCCCAAGGTGAAACAAAGGAAGAGCATAATGAAAATTAGGGTGGGAATTAATGAAACAGAATAGAAAAACAATAGGGAACCAGCAAACTAAAAGGCAGTTATGGGAAAGAAACAATGAAATTGACAGACTTTTAGCTAGACTGAAGAAGAAAAAAAGTTCATTATTAAAATTGGACATGAAACAGGAAATCTTCTTGACCATCTTCCAGGAACAACACATATCATAAGGGAGTGCTTACAAACAACTGCATGCCAACACATTAGCTAACTCAAACCACGTGACATATTTTTAAGAAAGAAGCAAACTACTGAAACTGACTCAAGAGGAGATAGAAAATCGGAATAGACAAAACAAAGGAGTTGAATCAGTAATCAAAAACTACCTTAAAAAGAGAAACCCAGACCCAGTTGGCTTCACTGATAAATTCAACCAAATATTTAATAGAGAACACCAATTTTTTCACTCTTCCAAAAAAGAGATGAGGAGGAAAACTTCACAGCTCTGCTACGAGGCCAGTATTACTGTCGTCACACAATGTTATCTCCCGTGGAGAAAGTCTCTGAAGGTAGAGTCAGGCTAAGGATTCTGAGATGAGACCGTCCTGGTTATTCAGACGCCATCACAGGAAGCTGCCTGAAGACTTCCGTGCCATGTGACTCAGGGGCTGTAAACAGCCTGGAGATGAGAAGCTCTTTTGTGCCACCAGCCATCTGGACAATGATCACTGCCACCCCACGGCTGTGGGGTCACACAGCACTCCTTGCATCCCCCACAAACACCAATCCAACCAGCTGAGAACTCTGAGCGCCTCTGGGCAGGAGCAGACTGAACCTGCCCTTGATCTGAACTTGAGGTGATCCTTCAAAGACATGAGAGAGAAGCGTCAAGTGGTGGGCTTGAGGTAAAGCAGGGAGATTGGAATGTCTATGCAGAGAGGTGTGCAAGGCCACCCCAACGCTGAGAAATGAAAGGTGAATGATCACAAATAAAGATGGGTTTTAGTTTGAGATCCAAGAGTGTGAAACCCTGAACACGAGGTGGGAAGAGTGTGTCAGGGCACAGGGGACAGTTGGCAGCACCGTGGGACAATGTGAATTGGAGGGGGCAGTCCTGCTGTGAAGGTCCAGGTGATCTGGAAATATTCAGTCCCTAACAGTCCAGAAACTCTTGAAAATGTCCAATGAAATTGGTAATCTCTGGTCTTTTTTTTTGCATCTCAGTAAGATGGTTTATTTCTGGCCCAGAACGCTGCCCCAGTGGATGTTCTTACCCTGGAGGAGATAAGATAAATGGGACCTCATGCCTCTCCTCTCTGTTGCATCTCTGAGCTTCGCTTGAGTGCAGCTCCCAAAGGGCAGCTCTGAAGAGACAGTCTGACAGGTGGACCTGCTGTTCAAAGTTTGGCCCAATCCCTCTCACTCTTCATAACTTCCAGTCCTAAGAGTGTGCTATTTTTGTCTTGCATACACGCAGAAGTTACCCCTTAAACTACTGCAGATACAATTGTTACATAGCTCCTCTCTGCCTCATTCGCTTTCTTTCAGTTTCTCTTTTCCAATCCTATTATCCCCTCAAGCATTGCACATAATTTTTCTCTGCTTGTTAGCGTACTGCCTTGTTAACTCTGATTCTCTATTTCATGCTGGGTATTTGTTCCCAGTGACGAGGTGGAGCTCACCTACCGTCAGCTGAGTGCCTCTTTCAGCAATGAATCTCTCAGCTGATTCTCATCAGCCCCATACTCCGTGTCATTTCATCTTCACTTTTGTCTAATGCTTTGTACCAATTTCTCTATTCTGGCTGAAATTGTTACTTTCTCACATCATCAGCTAAACATGAGGCATCGAATATTTCTCTCTCTTTCATAAACAACCTTGAGTTTCACCTTCAGCTGAGATTCAGGGAATTATTAATATCTATATACTTCTAACAAGGGCATTTATGTAACTCTGCAGTGTCTACTCAAGTGATCTGATGGAGTTGTGAAGTTTACATCAGTAAGTCAGACATTTCTGCTCCCAGGCTGTTCACCTGGGAGGTTAAGACAATCGTTTGTATATGGAATACAAATACCTTTATTACCCAGTGGGATGTCATAAGAATTGGATGGGTGGCGCTGCTACTGAGGGACTGCAGATTAAAGTCAGGATCACAGTTTGCTATGATCATATTATGGGGGCATTTGAGCTGGGACTTGAACAGAAACCAAGGTGTCTACAGGCTGGGAGTGTAGGCTAGCAAAGACTCCAATCAGAGAAATTAGAGAGGGAAGTATTTTCACTGCTCATGTTGACAAACATCACATTTATAAACATTTACCATTTAGACACGGAGGGATACAGCTTGCACGCACCATCAGAGGAATTTTGAGAGAACCTCCTCTTTTGTTTTTTTGATAGTGATTGGATTTCATTTTATTCAAGTCACCTTCTGAACTTCTGCAGCCCTTCAGTTGCAGTGTTTTCCATTCCTGACTATTCGTTGGTGCCATATGCAGGTCTCGGCTGCACGAAGTCTTAACTGCTGATGCCTAGAGGACTTTTCCCTGTGAATATGGAAGAAGAAATATGGATTTGAACTCCTGATGGACAGCAGATATTCCTTCCTCCTACATGTCAAGGGGAAGTGATTTCTCAGAGCTCCCTTCCTTGTTCGGCGCTACTCTTCCATATCTCCTTTAAATGTCCTTTTGCTCTGTCCTGAGCTGTCTATTTTACTAGGATAGGAAAGCTTCCCTAGCGACTTGTGATTGGTTTGGTCTTTGTCTTTTCTAGGTCATTTTAGAGGTCCCAGCTGTCTAGAGGCAGTGGTGAGGGAGGGGATAATGTTACCCTGGAGATGATATTGTTCCACTTTGGCTGACGACTTGTAAAACCAGACAGACACTCTGTGAACATGGTAGACTCCAAAATATAGTTAATTCAGAGGAAACAATGTAAACATGCTTTTACATTGACTCATATTCACATATTTCATGTTAGGTCTTCAGAGTCCCCTAAAAGTTATATATGCTAATACTTATCTAGTGCTTAATATGTGCTAGAGTTCTGCTGTGCTTTAAGTATTATCTCCATATAATTTTCACAAGAACTCTTTGATTTAACTACAACTAGTATGTCTAATTTTTTATGAGGAAGCTGAAGAACAGAGAAGTTGGGTAGCTTGCCTGTGATCACACAGCTAGTAAGTGGTAAACCCTGGGATAGAAACCAAGATATCTGGTGCTGTATTCATGCCCCCAACCATGGGGTCACGCTGATAGTAATTCATAAGCTAGTCCTGATCAGCCTGGTCATTAACACCTTCAGCTCAACAGGTGCATGTGTGTATGCACCTAATGGCTGGCTATTGGTTTTTCACATAATATACTAAAGAATCTTAAAAAATTTTGTCATTAAATTTATAACTGATTTTAGGTTAGGAAAGAAAATCTCTTTAGAACAAATGCAGATTAAAGCAAAAGAAATGTACATCTCCTGTGAGGGCACTGCTTGTCTCGAAGGCCGAGTTTCTCCTGGTCTTGGTTGTTATGAGGAAACATGAGTGGCTCTAGGGAGGACCTGCTTGTTCTAAACAACCACTTGGGGAGAGATTATCCAAAAATCTCTTTCTGTGAAAATGGTCCTGAACTATGTCACATATATTTGACTGTGCCTATACTAATCAGTGTATTTGATTCTATAATCCCTGGAGAGTTAACATTTTCATGAAGAGCTTTAAAATGAGTAAATTGTGCCATCTCAAATGGAATTCTGATGGCTTGATTTCTACTGGGACTGTCATAAGAAAACAAGCAGACATTTCTCAGGAAATAAATGTACTGTTAATTCAATAGAGAACAGAAAGTTATGTCTTTGGTTTGCTATAAAACAGTAAAACTATTTTTTTATATTTGCATAAGCAGCACTATAATTAGTACAGTAAGTAGAAACCAAAGACAGGAAACAAAGTCATGTTACAATTCTGTTTTTACAAGCAGAAGTTTGTATTATTTTTCTAAACAAAGGGGCAGTGAACTAACCTGAAAATAAGTGTGAATAATATGCAACATTAACTTTGTACCTTTCTCTTAAGAATCTGAAATGAAGAACAGAAAATGTGTCCAAAGATAGTATGCATTTATATCAACAATTTTCTGGGAGAAAGTGATACTTAGAACACTTGAGAGGAATGCTGCAATCCTTTCACCATGAGCACCCTGTGCCCCACTAGAATGTGTTCTGCTCTGTCAGAGTGGTTAATATGGGCTGCATAAGAGGGCACAGGCTAATCACTGCCTGCAAATGTTTACACAAGAAAAGATGCGCTCAAAGAAGGGTAGCTACATTACTCTAGATGAAGCCATTACCATTCTCTCAAAGTTATCTCATGGTTTTTGAAGTATGTGCTGTTTTTCATTTCTGACCCCCATATTAGGATATCAAGAAGGTCACAGGGAACTAAATTACTTAATGATCCTTCATTAGTTGGTAAGATGGCTGATTTTCTGCCTATGCTGTTTGTTACTTGTCAGATGCAGCATTTTCACCCACTACTTCTTATTCCTAATTACTCATCAGAGGTTCTTGTGACATCTACCGACAACGCTTGTTTTATAATGTTCCCTGCTTCTGTTTTATGTCATTCCATTCAAGACTTCCATGACCTTAAGCCTGGGCTACTTCAATAACATGAAGGCCATCAGTGGACAGTGCTGGAGGAGAAAGGAAACCCTGATGGGCAGCAGCCACTTAGGGATATGGGTGGGGATACTGGAGAGCTGATGTCCTAGCACCCAGAACCACACAACAGGAAGGAGACACACAGGCATCCACTCTAACAAACAGCCCAACAGCTGGAAGCTGCATCCTGGCCTGGAGATTCTGGGAAGCACCTCCATCTCTGCAGAAGATGGGTTCACCTCTGACCCCTGAGGGTCAACAAAGCAAAGGCTCGGGGAGGAATAGACTCATCAGGGCCACAGCCACGGGGTCGGTCCAGGTTCAAGGCCGAGGAGTCCTTTCGTGGTTCAGGTCGGCTCAAGGGCCACTGCTCACAGGTTCCTGCTCACCTCTCCCTGAGGCTCTCTGCCTGGATCATCACAGTCCATTTTTCTACTTTGCTACATTTACAAGAATTTGTGATTCTATTATTTTCATTTTCTCCCCAAGGCCTGCACCCTCCATGAGGGGTGATTACTTCTGTCATGCCCACTGCTGTATCTTCAGCCTCGAGCACAGCACTCAGTAAACATCTGTCAAATTGTGCCCAGAAAAATAAAACAGGAAAGGTTACTGAACCTTGAACAAATCCCTTGTGACTCTCCTGACGTGCCCCCAAATCCCAAGTGACTGGAGTTGAAAGATGATGTATTCAAAGTTCTAACTCCCCTGGAAACCAAGATCTTTTAGAGCTTAAAAAATATAGCACTCAAGGAAAATCAAAAGCTGAAATCAGTGGGTTATTTGACAGCCTTCTGTCCTAGAGAAAGTAACTCTTAATATACCATATTGGAGAATCAAATCTTCACCTCTGAATGTGAGTTAGAAGGAAGAACCATGAGCCAGCTTATCCAACTCATGTAATATGACTTTTTCTTAAACAGTTGGGTTCAGAATGTCTGAAAGTGGGGCTTACACATGCTATTTGGAAGAAACTGAAGCGCGCACGCATACGCACACACACACATGTTCCACACAGAAATTACCAAAGTGTTTATCAAGTGCCTATCATAGGACAGGCATCATAAAAGTCCTTGTCCTTTGGGGAGCTCAAATTTGGCATGGGAGAAAATAAACAAGATGAGTAAAACGTAGAGCATGTGAAGGAGTGATACATGCCATGGAGAATGATAAAATTAAAAAAAATTCAATTTTAAATAGTGTCACTGGGAGGGGAGTCCTTCAAGTGGTGAGGAAGGGAGTGAGGCAAATACCTGGTGACAGTGGTTTTCCAGTAGGGGAAGCACAAGTGCAAAGTCCCTGAGACAGAGAGTACCTGGTGAGCTGGAGGGAGAGGGAGGAATCATGAGGAGGCAAGCAGACATGATGGGAGGCGAGTCTCATCTTCAGGGCTCCGTGGGCCATTTGTACAGGCCCTGAACTGCCTGTCTGGAACTGAGGGGTCCGGTTGTGCTGCAGAACTCAGACTCCCACAGACGTGTATGAAGTTCATGTTTCTGAAGGAGGCGCTCTAGTTAGAGGACTGGTTTAGCAATAGATCAGGAAGACCATGCTCTATGTCTTCTGTTATCCCACCATCCCCTGAGGGGTCTATGTTGACATCTGCCAGTTCCTCACACCACAGAACTGCAGTGAGGAGATGGGCCATCCTCACTAGTCTCGGGTCACATTTCAGTATACCTGGCTTGGGGTACTGGAGTTTTGAGGGGCCCAGAGCTATGGAAATGGGTTAGGACCCATCCTGAAGCTGTGACTCAGAGTGACACATGGTACAGTGAGTGTCTGAGCAGAAGGGACCAGAGCCAAGTGTGACCATGTCTGGTAGCCGTGACGAGGTGACGGATGAAGCAGTCCTGGGCGGCTTTGTTTCATACCCCAGTTCCATGGAGTACACTGAATGCCCCATTTCTCTGTGTAACTCTCTGTGTTCTCTCTCACAGGAAGACTGCATTATGGATAACTTACTCAGTGACCACTCTTTATATTTTTAAAGTTTGCACATTTAATCAGCTATTTTCCCTAAAATCTTTCTTGTGTTGTGTTCCCTCACAGTAGACCTGTAAACTCTGTGGGTGAAGTATTTTATGTTTTGACTTTCTTGTTCCTCTGGTATTTCTTGAAAATTCCTTTTATTGTTTATATTGCACATGGCATGTTGATATTACATTATCTGCTGACTGTTAAATAAATATCTATTTTGAGCACAGATAACAGTTGTTGCCACAGCTATCTTGTTGCAACAGCTAATCTCAAAGTGATGTCCAAAGCTATCAGAATGATATCTGTACTTGACAAACTTCTAAATGCTGATTTCATTTTAACACGTTCTTTCTACTGAGAGACAGAATTCTGCTTCCTGTCTTTAGTGTCCTCAGTAGAAATTAAATGGCTAGAGTCATGTTTTGTTTTGTTTTCATTTTCCTTATTGCAGAGTTGATAATGTCAACATTTTTCCCAGATTGCCAACATGGGGGACCAGATCCCATTTCTTGCCCAGGAAAAAAAATGCCCCAACAAATTGCTTCAAGGGCCAAGCGAGGTACCCAGTGTGTAGTAAGAAGGCCTGCTGTCCACCTCGCTCTGCTGTGCTGGGCTGCAGCCTGCCTGCAGGGCTCTCTGACAGGGCCGGTCATGTGTTTACTTGTGATCAGAAGTGATACTGATGGAACTGATGCCCCTTTTTATTACTTGTTAACAAAAACAAATATATCCATTTCTGTGTGAATTCACTCTTTTAGACAGAAAAGAGGCTGGCCAGAAGGAGAGTAGAGAGGCACTCCTTTCTCCAGCCCTGGATGGAGGCTGACCGGTGTACCCCTGCTGTGTGGCCTGGGTGGCTCGTCTGTCTGCCCTCAACAGGACGGTTTTGTACCAGCTGAAGGCCATCGTGAGGATGCTGGGCGACCGCTCACCACGGGTCCTGACCGCCTGTTCTGTGTCACGGCAAGTGCCACCGACATCCCAGGATGCCCAGGTGCTTCCCTCCTATCTCTCCTACGAGGATCTCACGTCCAAGGGAGAAGGCTCAGATCCTGCTGGTGTTCTGAGCCCAAGTATCCCGTGTCTGCTACACTTGAAGTGCTTCAAAGGGATCAATACTCAACAATATGGCTGAGATTACTGTATCTTCTTAAAATGCAAGTATCTCACTTCAGTCTGTGACCATCATTGAGGAATAACTTTGGAATTGATCCTAGATCTGTTCGGCTCAGTCTGGTCCTGTCCAAGAACTTGCTCTGAGAAGACCCTTGGAGCCCCTTCACAACCAGAACTCCAAGAGGTCACAATGATTTTAATTTTTTTCCCACTTTTCATTGTGAAATCCACCCCTCCCCCACCAATAACCAGTATTTCAACCATGCTGGTAGTGTATTAACTAGATATATGACACAGCAGATTTGCCTATCTTAAAAATGTAAATATTCAAACAATAACAGAACAGAGGGCACACAGTCATGTTTCAAATTCGTCTAGATATTTCTCAGTCATTTACCTAAGATAGTATGATATTCAGATATTTTGAAATAATATATAAAGGTATTTTTAATGCCATATAGACTTATTTTTGTAATTAATAAATTTTCACTTTTAAGGATGAAAACCAGGACTTCCCAGGTCATCCAGACTTTGTGCTCCCAATGCAGGGGGCCTAGGCTCGATCCCTGGTTGGGGAACTAGATCCCACATGCCAAAACTAAAGATCCCAACTGCTGCAACTAAGATCTGACTCCGCCAAATAAATTAAAAAAATATTAAAAAATTTTTTTTCGAAAAGAACCAATAACTAGACATTGTTCCGTCTGGACGTCCAGCCTTGTTGTGAAGTCTGAGATGCACATCCCTCTCTTCTGCTGGAACACACACCAGGTTAGGAAGCAGGAGTCTCTCCTAAGAGCTCTGTGTCATTAAACAAACTCACCAGCTTTTCTTGATCTCTACTTTCCCACATATAAAATAAAAAGAAAATGATATTACCTACAGTGCCTCTTTCAGCTGGAAGATTTTATATATTTTTCCATCTATCTCTTTAAGGCCCTCTGTGCTGTTGTGACTAACATCCCAGCAATTAAAACACAAACTGCTGAGACTTTTTCAACAGTGTTAACCTCTGATACTGTGTTGAGGTGCCTGT
The DNA here is from genome assembly GCF_910594005.1 of Cervus elaphus. NCBI lineage: Eukaryota > Metazoa > Chordata > Mammalia > Artiodactyla > Cervidae > Cervus > Cervus elaphus. Next base: position 45,887,396 of record NC_057837.1, on the reverse strand, counting down.
GATAGCTTTGAGGGAGGAAAAAAATGTAAAGACACAATTTGTGCCTTCTAGGGATTGTTTTTGAGAAATAACAAAAATAAATGAAAATCAAATGACAGTAAGTTGATGGTATAGTACTGAATGTCACGGGAGCAGTGAAGAGAAGGGGGGTTCTGGGTGAAGGCCCAGGGGGGACAGCACTGTGCCTGAAAGGCCAGGGAGTTTCTGGAGGCGGGGGCACCCCAACTCAGCCTGCCCCATGTACCCGGAAACTGGATGGCCATCTGCAAATGTTAATTGTGTGGCACCAAAACAGACCTATGGTCATGGGCCAAAAGCACAGAAGCAACTCTGAGTCTTTATAATGCAGAGAGTTTAGCAGGAAACTGGTTAAACAGGTGATGGAACAGGATGTGGAGGTAAGTGGAACCTCCTTGCACGGCAGAGGGAGGCTCCCACATCCGGGCTGGAAGCAACTCCCAGAGGCCACGGGCCGAAGTCCCTGCAGAGGCTGAGCCTGTCCACCTCTGTCTATGCCTCCGTCTCCTGAGAGTCTGCTGTTGGGGGGCCAGCAGGGGAGGAGCCTTCGATGGACACAAAGAGAAACGGGGCAGGGTGGGCTCACAGAGGGGCTGGGCTCTATGCAACACCCAAGGGGGACATAATGCTTCATTTGCTTCACACAAACTGCAAGCATTTATCTTGCCCCACAGTCTGTGACATACATTTTAAAATTCAGAAAATGAACTCATAGAGAGATTAAGTAACTCTAACAGGGTTGCAGAAGTACTAACAAGAAGAACATAATTCGAGTTTTCTCTGATTCCGAGGCTTGGCTTTCCTACTGCAGGCATGAGAGATGCCAAAGGAGCAGGCTCTGGTATGATGCAGCGGTCACTGCCAAACTGTGCTGTCCTGGATTGCAACATCTGGTGCAGCACGGAACATTCTAGAACACAGAGGGCACTGTGGAAAAACTTTGGGCTGAAATATAAACCCCACTGACTGTTTGAGTAGCTCCTGAAACCACTGTGGATGTTTTGGCTACACTTTTTTCAGGAGCCAGATTGCTGCTGTGTGAGGGACAGCTTCAGAGGGCATGGGAGGTTGTATTTAAAAGTTCAGATGGAATATTCCAGATGAAAAAAATAATGGGGAAATCAGGTTTTATCGTGTGGTTGCTATGCAATGATCTCATAGCAACTTCTATACATTGTTTGGAATTATCACCAAGTTTGCAATGAAAAAGATCAATCTCAGTTACTTTTTATAGAGCAGTCCTTCTTGGTGAGGCACCTGCTGTTTCTGAAGCAAGACTTAGCTGACCCCTGACCCATACTGTCAACCCATGTGGGTCGACTCCTCCTATACCTCTCTTATTCTTGCTCTTCTAAGGATCCTGTCTACAATGTATGTTGAAATATATGCTTGTTACAGCACTTTTCTAGTGATTCTGTTGCACAGGCATATCAATTACAAGAAACATTTTAAGTGTGTACGATGTGTGTTTGCCCCAGTGTTTCACACAAACTGCAAGAGTTTATCTTGCCCCACATTCTATGACATACATTTTAAAGTTCAGAAAACAAAAGCATAGAGAGATTAAGTATCTCTAATAGGGTTGACAGGTCTCATGACGTTAGTCCCCAGACTGGGTTCAGGGACCCAGGTCCTAACTGGAGGGAAGATTAGAGAAGGGCCGCTTCACTTAGCTCCCTGAGGGGCAGTGAATGCTTATGACACAGTTTGTCTTTAAAGCCCTCATTAGGGAGCACTAGACAAGAGCACTTGGTGGATATGAGCAGAAAAAACTAAGAATAAAAAAAGGGCAACGGGACACTCAGAAATAAGCACACATCTGCTCCCTAGCCCTGCTTCCCTCCCCAGGAAGCTTGCACAAACATGCCTTTGCTTACACACCCTTCAAGATTTTTGTAGAGGTGTGAGCTTTGCAGTTAGATCCCATCTATTAGATCCCAAGGATGCTTTTTATACATTTCTCCTTAACTACTTTTTAGAATCAGTAATTACCATTTCAAAGACAGGGGTATTAGCCAGATGGAGGTGATTTGTGTATACCACGTATAGTATTATATTTATGGACTTATTTTTAGCTTCTTTAAAATGCTCTCATTAAAAATAAGATCGTGACACGAATTGACTCATCACAAGCACAGCACACGCCTCTCACTGGGAGTCTGTTTACTTGTGTCGTCCTCTTCATACGGGGGACAAGCTATGACAGGCTTATTAGCTGAAGAGTGAGGCAGGGAAGTTTATTTGTTAGTTAACAGAATGTTATCTGGTTATTAAAGAGCTCCCAAGTTCAAATGAGGGCCATAGATCTCTCAAAAGTTTCAAAATGTCTAACTGGAACCCACAGTTGAACTGATTTTTTCCCTACTATTTTACAAGAGAAATGAAATGATAGAAAAACAGCTTCATTTCACTTGGGTGTCCAAGATTATGAAATGTCAAGGGGTGCATCCTATTCAATTAGTGAAGAACTCCATACTTCAACATGTGCCACTATTAGGTGACTATCCGGGGGCAGTCAAGGTCATGTATGATTGCCAGTCATCAAACACATTTTAAATTCTTTCTATGGGGGTCAGAACATTTAGAAATACTTTCATCAAGGACACACACATTTTTCCTAGAGCCTGGAGAACTCCAGATTCTAATCTTAGCTGTGCAACCAATGGCCAACATGAACCCAGGAGATGGCCCTTAAATACCTGTGCATGGTATCAGCAACTGCAAAATGAAAAGTGAACAGCAGAGTTTCTTTTTTTTAAGTCCAGCAGTCTCTCCTTTGGGGAAACGCATCCTACCTTTGCTTTGGCACAGAGTTTAAGGAGGAGTGACCAGGGCCTGGGTACCCATCCATCACCACCCCTGAGCTAGTGTGAGGGTGGGCACTAGACCCAGGGCTCATCTAGGTTGATTTCTTTTAAGCTGGAACTGTGAAAGATCTTTTTTTTTTTTCCTTTCTTTAAATGCTTATGAGATCTTAAGATTAGGAGCCCAGAATTTTAAGGGCCAACTCCCCATCTCATATGAAGGTTTGGCTAAGAGGGAGAAGCTTGCCACCAAAAGAAACAGAAACCATAGGCCTAGTCCCAGATTCCAGACCTCCTGAGGGAAAGCCCATCTTGACTTTTCCACATTTCATCTTGGAAGACCCATTGCAGGCCAGACAAAGTCAAGCTGGGTCTCTGACACTGCAGCTCAAAGGTTTTTAAGGGCACCAACCAGAATGGGATTTGAAATTTCTTCCACCTTTAGGATTCCATGAGTAAATGAAAGTTAAGAAAACATTTCTAGGTAAACCTCAGTTAATCAGAAAATTATATCAGCCAAAAGATTCAGTTTCATAAACATTTTAAGGATCTAGGATAGAATAGTGCCCAATACTCATGAGGACCTGTATAAAGAGCTGTTAACTGGCAGAGTGATTCTAAATAATTCAGGCATATTTATTGGTGGGAAAGCACGTATAAGGATACTTGGTTGTCAGTCACAGGGACTGACTCCTGCAGATCTGGGGTGGGCACAGTGGTCATTTGGAGGAGTGTGGCCTGCGTGATATTCATTGGGCATAAAATGATAAATACTAAACCCTCTACATACATGAGATGTTCAACACTTTATGTACAGGCAGCTTTCATGAAGACTAAATGTCTACCCAAATGGAGCCTCAGGTTCAGCTGAGGGGGAGAAGTCCTGATGAAGAGAACAACTCTGGTCTTCCACAGTGGGACAGAAGTAAAACAAAGTGGGGGAGAGGTGGCAGGAAGGATGGGATCACCATCTAGCAGAAAAATCATCTTCTAGAGTAATAACGGAAATGTAAGGCACTGTATAAAGCAAATCTCTATAGAGACTCTGATAAGTTTGTACTTAATATAAACTTTCAGAAAATTTATAAACCGAGGTTGAGGGTAAGATCTTGAAACCAAGGAAGTGACAGCGTATTGTAGATCCAACAGGACAACACAGCATGGAACAGCAGAACACTAGGACATCCCGCAGATGGAAAGAAGAAACACCTAAAGAACCCTAGGAACTTCCACCGGTCCATTAGTGAAGGGGAAATGACACTAGAGTCCTATTTTACATCATTTATTCTTTGTTCCATGAAATGCACGTGAGCTGGCTGGAGAACAAACAGCATTTCACACTCAAGCATAATACTTTCATCTCATGGCAAAGGCATAACCATTCTCCAATGATTCATGTTATGTATTGATTGGTCTGTGTGTGGAGAGAGTCTTGAAACTAGCATCCAGTTAATTTGACAGAGATTTCTGAGCTGCCTAAAGCCTGAGAGTTCCGGTCAATATTCTGATTCCAACAGGGAACAAATTCGAGACTACTCCGACATTAATGCTGCTGCATTTATTATGTCTTATTTTTCATAGAAAATATCATGATCGTCATCACTGCCCCAGAGTTGAGCCCCAGCAGCTGCCTCGAGTCTCTCCATGAGAACACAAGCTCCAGCCCCTGACTTCCGGCTTCCTGAGCTGGTCCTACTTACTCAGATTCTCCAACTTTGACCCTTTGCTTTGTAAGGTAAGAAGTGTGCTACAGTCGTGTCAGAGTTATTGAAGGGAATAAACAAGTTAATGATAATACAGCTGAGAATGGGGTGCTGGGTGCCCATTAAGTCCTCAGTAAAGCCAGCTTCTAGCCTCGTCTCTGTTGCCAGGGTCACCCGCACTGCCACCATCACCAAGAAGCACAGCTTCTTTCTGTGTTTCCCGTGTGAAATGACAGACACTCAGAGGAATCTCCCAGAGTGGTCATCTATGTCAGGATGTGAGGGGGTGCATGCTTTGAGAATGCAGATGGGAGACATTCCTAGGAGTGAGGGGCCTGGAAAACTCAACTGAACTTCTATATGTGTGTATATAATAAGCAGGTAACAAATAAATACATTATACTACAGTATATATACATATATATATTTCTTTCATTCTCCAAATTTAGGGAATAATAGTCTAACATTTTGCTTTTCAGAATACCTGGAGTTAAATGCTTATGACAATGGTGATGATAGATGATAACAGCAACAATAATAGCTAATATTTACTGAAGTCTTTGGTATGATTCAGTACATCTCTATGTCTTCATCATTATTACGATCTCTCTCTTTGTACTGTCACCTAACATCTATCTATCTACCTACCTACCTTTAAATATTTAAACTATGCATGTAGCTTCTATTAGTGCCTTGGGTAGTATATATATTTGAGGCACAGTGAGGAAGTGAATTCTCTGGGTGCACAGAACACTAGTGGTGGGAGTCTTATTTGAATCCAGTCAATCTAACTGTAGGGCCTGGATGTTTCATGTGAATGGAAAATGAAACAAAATCGTGAAGTTAGGGAATTCTTTACTGGGATTATAAAGCACGTGTACTGTATACAGATCAGTAACCGGTAGTTATAAATGGTTGTTGTTGTTGAGTCACTAAGTTGTGTCCGACTCTTTGCGACCCCATGGACTGCAACATGCCAGGCTTCCCTGTCCTTCACCATCTCCCAGAGCTTGCTCAAACTCATGTCCATTGAGTCGGTGATGCCATCCAACCATCTCAGCTTCTGTCGCCCCTTCTCCTACTGCCCTCAATCTTTCCCAGCATCAGGGTCTTTTCCAATGAGTTGGCTTTTTGCATCAGGTGGCCAAAGTATTGGAGCTTCAGCTTCGGTGTCAGTCCTTCCAGTGAACATTCAGGGTTATATTCTATACTAAATCATGATTGGTTGAACTACTAAACCAAGTGAAGAAATATACTTGGTTACCAGGCTCCTGGAGGCACCGTGACCTTCAACAATGCAGCTGTCAAGTACTGGGCACAGAAAGTACAGTCCCATTATCTCCAGAGGACAGAGTTGAGCTGGGAAGGAACTGGGAATCTGCTGGGAAAGTGGGGAGGAGTAAACTCACTGATGGAACCAGAGATGGAGAGGGGATGGCAGGAGGTTATCATTCAAAATACGAATCTGAATTTCAGGTCAAAAAGCTACAATAGGGTTTCTTTCTCTGTGTGTGTGTGTCTGTGTGTGTGTGTGTGTGTGTACATATGTATATGTATATATATTTCTGAGATTATTTAAATCTTTCTTTCACAGATATAATTTGAATAAACACATTGACCACATCATATTAAAATAATCTAATTGTCACAGCTTTCACTTCTCCAAACAGCTTTGAAAACACACAAATTTGACAATTTATACAAAGCTTCTTGAGAAGACTTTAACAGACTTTTTATAAACGAATGAACTAAATATGCTGGAGCTTTCTAAATTGCACTTCAGAAGCAGTATGAAAATCTATAAACAAAAAAACTATATCACATTTCATACACTGACTAACAATTTGTGGGGGTCTGAATAGTTTAATCCACAGAAAAATTCACAAAGCATTGTAGAATTTTTTTAAAAAAGTGTCTTAACCCTATAGTGAATGACCTTTGTGATTCATTTTGGGGGTCATTTCTTTTCTGGTGAATGCTTTGTGGATTATAAGTATAAAAAATGAGCAGAAAATTTTGTATTATTCATTTTGAAGGCTCTTTTTATTAAGAGAAGAAATGAAATTCAATGAAAATCATTTTGCTGATAATTACAGTGAAATATGAAATGCTCTGAATATATTCTATTGCAGGCAATATAGAAGAAATGGCTCTATCTGATCGATGCTGATTTAATGGATTGGGTCCATGAAGCTTGGTCTTGGCTCATTTCTACGCAGTCATCAGAGTGATAGTTGGTGAGCTTCTTTTCAAAGGGGAATTTGGTTCAAAAGATCAGGAGAATCACGAACAACCTTATTTTAATTCCCAGAGGCTTAACGGTTTTGAGTTGTTATTGGACAGAGTCAGTCAGCAGCGGTGGCTGACCTGTGATGAAGTCTAGGCGAGCCACCTTGATGGCCATGGGGAGCAGAGGAATCAGGACTCTGTGTCAGCCTGAGGCCAGGGCTATAGCCACAGGCCATGGTTTTCAGAGAAGAAGCAAGTAGGATAGAGTCACAGGTAGTTGCAAGCAAATAGTCCTCATGTAAATTAGTTCCAAAGGTCAGTCCCTCTTTTTTTTTTTTTCTAACCCGCCTACCCCAATCCTGCTCTTTCTTTTCTTCTTATTTAAAGAGACTAATGTTGATGCCAAACTCGGTATAAGTAAATGAAAGCAGTAAGGGAGAAGCAAAGATGTTTTAAAACAATTTGGGATGTAGTTCCCAGACACGTGCTGAAGCTAAAATTAGGAACTGCCTCAGAGGGCACCCACAGGCTGCAGCGTCCCGCGTCTGACCCAGCTGCTGACCACTGCCACGACCTCGGGGTGCGGCTCTCACTATGAGGGGGTGAAGCGGAGACAAGACAAGGGACTTTAAAGTACATGGTGGGATGCCAGGCACCGTGCTTTAGAATTCAACTGGTAGCTTTAATTAGGAATAATGGAATTGAGAATCTTTTGATAAGGTAAGTCAAAACCAAGAATATACACTTTTAAAGCCAGCATAACGTTCAGAAGATTTACAGAGATACAGACCATATACAAGTCAATCTGTGAAACATTTTTAATCTAATTATTTAAAGGTGACATAAAATTCAGAATGATAATCTAAAGGCCCCAAAGAACTTTAAAAAAAAATGGATTTTATTGTTTTTATTAGATTCTCTTTATGATTTTTCAGTTGGGACACACTTTAGCAGTTAAAAAGCCTAATTTTTACACTACTATATGAGAAACTATATACACCAGAAGCCAGTCCCAGAAACCTAAGTAACGGTAGTGCCTGGACTTAACATCCAGTGATCCCGAGTGATCCCTAGCTGTTTTTGGTTATGCCACTGAGATAAGTGGGTTTCCATCTCATTTCCTAGATCATCAACCAGTCATTTATTATATGTGAATCCTTCTGCCTTGACTTCTGCCAATCCTTCAAGTGACTTGCATTTTCTCATCTGTAGAGTGGGGATAATCATATTACCTATGCTGCAGAGCTGTGCTGCAGGTTATATGAGCAGAGTATACACAAGCCATGCACACCTGTGAGCACTCACACAGCCACTGTCATGAGAAGCAATGGCAGTGAGAAATCTCAGTGACATAAGGGAAACACTAACATACAGAGTATGAGTGTGTGCTTCCCCAAGGAAGTCAGCTAAGCCTCACTTATGTCTATTGATAGGCTACTAGGAGATGTCAAATCAGTCTGTGGAGGTGGGCTGTTGCTGAATTCCACTACATAGGAAATGCTTTCATCAGAGGGAAACATGGAGTTCATGAAATCCTAAAGGCAAGGTTATGGGACTCCAAGGTCAAAGATTTTTAAGGAAATTTATAAATCAAGAAAAACAGTAAGATAGAACCCTCCTTGTTAGCTTGCAGGAACAAATTGCCTTATATATTCTCATAAGGGCAGTTTGGGTTTTGTGGCAATGCCTCACACAAGTCAAACTTTATTAGATTTGTTTCATCTGTTCGGGAGTCTCTGTCACCTCAACCCTTTCTGATGTACTTTAATGAAGATAAAAATGTTAGAACTATCTGGGATGAAAAAGCTATGTTGGATTTACAACAGGGAAAAGCAACCCTTTCAGCTTACAATGCCTGACACAATTTAAAATACACAAATGCTGGAGCACTTCAGTTTAGTTTGGAAAACCTCAAAGAAAACCAAGATCATCACTCCTGTCTGTGTACAAATGACATTAAAATTTATCAGATAGATGCTTCCTGAATTAACTTACTAATAGGACATGAAGAAACTCCCAAGAATGTGAATTTACTAATAACCTTCTTGTACATTCAATATCTGGTCAAGATTTTAGAGGTTTAAGATTTTGGAGGTGACCACCACAAAATTCTCTTTGCTTGGAGGCAATCAGTACTTAAAAACAACATCCTTTTTCTTATTTATACACGAAGCCACTTTTATGCAGTGCAAAATGTCAGTACCAGAGAAAGAGCTCAGAAAAATTAGGGAGACATAGTCAAAATTTCTCAGGATGAATCTAGTCAAATTTTGATGGTTTTATCTATCACAGCCTTAAAATTCTTGCCCATCCTTTAAACTCCCTTGTGAAATTGAGAAAAAAATGGAAAAGAAAATAGCATCAACTTTGTATAACAACTTGAACTGTATTTTATTGTTATTACTGTAAACATGTTTCACCAGATTGTTGCTGAACTCCTCTGGCCTATTTCTACATAACTAATCATTGAGGCAGGCGTTGGGAGTTGATCAAGGTAGGAAGTGATTAAGATCTGTTCTCTTCTTGATTTTAACTGTAAAACAGGATTTCATGCATTTCAAATCCTATTAGTTTATTTTCTATAAGTGACCTTCCCGGTAACCTTGTTCAAGAGTACAGGATGCTGGGCTGTGTTTATCATTAGCAGAGAGCTATGCCAAATGTGACTTTTAAACCTATTTTCTGATTCAAATTTAGTAGATCTAATGAAAAAAAAAATACCTTAGGCTTTGCAGCTGCATCCATTTGTACATGCAAATTTGGTAATTGCTTATATAAATTGAGTAAACTGTACATGAAAACAAGCTTTTAAATGTTCAATTAATCAGTCTGCACAAATCTCCCAGTATTCTTGCTGCTAGCAAACTCTTCCATAGATCCTTCCTAGAAGCTGAACAAAGATCTACTATTCCACTGTAAATGCAAGGAAGCTTTCTTACTTCCTGTTCCTTGGCTCCAGTTCGTTCATCCAACACTGCTTCTTACACATGGTGTCAGGCACAGAGATCCTCTGGTGAAGAAGAGGGGTGACATCTCCATGAACCTCAATTTAATATTTAGTGCTGAGTAGACACTGGGGATTTAAATTAAAGTTACTTGTTCTCTGGTTTTGTTTCTTCAATCCTCTTTCTTCCATGTGTCCCTCAGCAGAATTATCATTCTACAAAAATCATGTAGAATTGGGATCCAGTTTTTAAGGATTCAGATCTGTGCAAAGCAATTTTTTTTGATGGTTCGCTTGTGTGTAAAGTGAGGGGTTCCACCAGCTCTTGCTGCATGGCTCTCAGTTTCGCTGCTCCAGGAACCCACATGCCTCCTTGTTCTGTCATCCCCTTCATCATGTGCAGGGTGGCGTCCAGACCACACGTGCTCAGGCTCGGGTATACCCATCCATCTCTTGGGCGATAGATGCCTTAGTAAAGCTGATAAAGGAGAATCTGTGTTCCTAACACGCTCCAGGTGATGCTGTTGTTCTCTGTACCTGGGGTTCGCTCTGAGTGACCAGGGTTTGGCTTAGCTCTACATTTGCCCATCTGGGTTTCTAATTACAGATTGGCTTGGGGGAAAGAAAACCAGTATATTTTGAAAGAGGAAGGCATTTGTATTGAAGGCAAACACAGGCATGGGCAGTAGCCGATAGCCTGGTGTGCGTGCAGGAGAAAGGCCTTTCTGCGAACTTCCCAGCGTTTCTTAATTTGTGCTGGTCACACAGATGGAGGGAGACTCGGAGGGTGAGAATTAGCCCAGGCCTTCATTATAGGAAATGACAGGGGTGCTGGGTGCTGCTTATGATGACGGATGTCTTCTGAGAACTTTTCTACATCATTACAGCAGAGTCCTCGTCATTGCCCCTGTCTGACATAGGAAAATGAAGTCCTAAAACTGTTAAGTAATTTCCCCAATTTCATACAACTACTAAATGGTGGAGCTGCAATTCTGAGGCAGTCCTGTGCAACTCCAGAGCCTGCGCTATGCAAAATTCTCCCCATTGTCACTCAGCACTGTCTCCTCCCTTATCTTGATACAGTTACTGGTTTGGAGGTAGAAGGTACATTATGCAGAGAAATAAAAGAACACTGATTTTTATCAGCTTGATATTATTTAAAAAACGTCAACATTCACGTTTCTTGAAATGATGACCTATTCAAGGATTGGGATTTTTACATTTCTCAGATTTAATGAAGATATAGTTCAATGGATACAGCATTCTATAAAAGTTCCTATTAATACATATGTGTAACAGAAAAACGGTGTCTCTTCAAGTGCTCAGAATGTGCATTTGGTTAGGTGCTTCTCAAAAATCCTTTCTAAAGTAAAAAAAATTATCCAGTCATAGCATTCGGGGCAAAAATTTCTGAGAATTATTTTTGTTATCTACTTTCTTTGGGAGTTGAAGAAACTATTTTCTTAAAAGTAAAAAATGTAGGAGTCAGAAAATAAAATGGAATTCTCAGTTCTGGACATTTTCTTCCTCCTCATCACGTAACCTTTCTGAAGCAGGTGAGAGCTTTGTCTCTGGAGTTCTCCTTCTGAAAACACAAGGGGGTGGAATCAAGTTTATCACCTGCTCTGATGTAATAGTGTGCAATGACCCCAGTAATAAATGCTGATTTTTCTGGAAGCATTGTTTAGGAAGAGACTGATTCTTTTCCTCTACCTTTCCCAGACAACAGAGAAAGATATTTCTTTAGTTCTCAGCATCACACATTAATAAGGATGTGGACAAAGTGGGGTTTTTATAGCAGTGGCCAGAATGGTGAATGTTTTGTGAGTGAGTGTTGGAAGAACAGGGACAACTGAGCTTGTTGCGGAAGGAGACATGGAGAATTGGTGGAGGTGCATCAGGGTTTCACTCATATGAAGGGCTGACCTCTGGAAGAGGAGGGCAATTCATTCCATCTGACCTCCACTGTCAACTAAAACTACCACGTGATGGTCAGAGCTGGCAGATCCTGGCTCTCTGTGAAGATGCTGCTCCTCAGAATTGTCTGAGGTTAAAAGCATGCTATGGACTGGTGTGAACTCGAGGAATTGTACAGACTTAGAGGGTACTGTGGGGAGTTTAAACATCGGGCACTGGACAAGGGCCTCCACCAAGCCCCTTGCCAACATGCAGGCTGGGGCACTGTGGTTTGAAGCTATTTACCTACAGGTAGGCACTGGTAGGAGTCTAACTGCTTTAGGCGTATAAGATCTGGGCAAATCTGTGATCAGGCTTCTATGTTAAAAAAAAGGCAGTTTTGTAACTTTTATAGGTAGTATAACTGTAAGTACATTCACTAACATTCAAACAGACTAAATAACAGCCATTAATAAGCTGTCTGAATCCCACATGCTTTTTCAGAATTCAGATTTGATGCTATAGTGATTATTTTCTGAATTGCTTCAGGTCTATCATTGCAAATTTGATTTTTAACTGATTAAATGGTCTCTTAGTTATCAATTTCTCAAATAATTATAGTGCAGAAACAATTTTTCCATTACATATTTGTGATACATGACCTGGCTTGGGTGAAATGCAGGAAGATTTGTTAAGAAGGATCAAGTAGAAGAACATTTCATCTTAATGTGTACCCTGAATAATTTTTAAGGTATTCAAAGTTGTCAGTTTTATATTCAAATCAGAAACTACTTTAAAATTGCATTAGATGTATGTGTTTGTATTTATATATCTTATTATGTATTTGAAAACTGTACTAAAATTATGAAGCATTATTTTAAACACTTAAACATGTTTATCTAAGGTGTAAACATTAAATATATAGGCTGTATAACAAGCCTATTACCACGTAAACAGATAATTTTTAAGAAGAATTAATGTGATTAATGTTCATGGAGCTGATCACACAGGTTCAAGATAAATCTGATAGAACTGAAAAGGAAAATAGGCAAATTCAAAATCATTTCCAGAGGGTTGAACACCTGGTTCTCAGTAACTGATAGAATAAATGGACAAACAAAATGTGAGAGCATGGAAGCCCTGAACAGTACCAACCTGCTGACTTCACATAGTCAACATTCTGTAGGACATGCCACCCAACAGCAGAGGAACCATGTGATCGTGAGGTGCACACGACGCATTTGGCCATGAAACAGACGACGTCCTCTTGGCCATGAAACAGATATCAACACATGTAAAGACACTGAAATTATACTAAGTATGTTCTCTGAATACAACAGAATTAAACTAAAAATGGCAGGAACACAGAGGTATCTTGACAATATCCCAAAACTTGGAAATTAAACAATATTCTTTTATATAATTCAAGAACCAAAGAAGAAATCTCAGGGAAGTTACAGGATGTCTTAATTGAATACAAATGAAGCAGAATTTATGAAACTGGGTAAGATGCACCTAAAGTTGTGCCTGGAGGGGGCTTTAATTCATGAAATGCTTACATCAGAAAATGAAGCATAGTCTCAAATTAGTGGTGTAAGTATCCAAATTTTGATATTAGGAAAAAGAAAAGCTAATTCCATACCCCCAAAATTATAAAGAACAAAAATCAGTGAATAGAAAACAGAAACTTAGAGAAAATCAGTTAAACCAAAACTGACCTTTTGAAAAGATTAAGAAGATTATTAAAAGTCTAGCTAGAGTGATTAAGAAAAAAAAGACACAAATTTCCAATATTATGAGTAAAAGTGTGAGCTTACCATAGACCTTAATAGCACTTAAAAGACAAAGAATATTAAAAAATTGTAAGGCAATATATTTGATAGATTAAATAAATAGAAAGTATGCAGTCTCACCCAGGAAGAGATGGTGACCAGAGTCACCATGATTCCACTAAAGAAATAAAATTCCAATTCCCGATGTCTTCTTTGGTAAAATCTACCAAACAATTTTGGAAGAAATAATAGCAATTCAACACAAAGTCTTCCAGAAAATAAAAGAACATTTTTCGACTTGTACAATGAGATTAAAATTACTCTGAAAGCAAAGTTAAGCTCAGTTCAGCTGCTCAGCTGTGTCCGACTCTTTGCAACCCCATGAACTGTAGCACGCCAGGCTTCCCTGTCTATCACCAACTCCTGGAGCTTGCTAAAACTCAGCTCCATCAGGTTGGTGATGCCATCCAACCATCTCATCCTCTGTTGTCCTTTTCTCTTCCCACTTTCAATCTTTCCCAGCATCAGGGTCTTTTCAAATGAGTCAGTTCTTCAAATCAGGTGGCCAAAGTATTGGAGTTTCAGCTTCAGCATCAGTGCTTCCAGTGAATATTCAGGACTGATTTCCTTTAGGATGGACTGGTTGGATCTCCTTGCAGTCCAAGGGACTCTCAAGAGTCTTCTCCAACACCACAGTTCAAAAGCATCAATTCTTTGGCACTCAGCTCTCTTTATGGTCCAACTCTCATATCCACACATGACTACTGGAAAACAATAGCTTTGACTATACAGACCATTGTGGACAAAGTAATGTCTCTGCTTTTCAATATGCTGTCTAGGTTTGGCATAGCTTTTCTTCCAAGGAGCAAGCATCTTTTACTTTTGTGGCTTCAGTCACCATCTGTAGTGATTTTGGAGCCCAAGAAAATAAAGTTGGTCACTGTTTCCATTGTTTCCCCATCAATTTGCCATGAAGTGATGGGACCAGATGCCATGATCTTAGTTTTCTGAATGTTGAGTTTTAAGCCAGCTTTTTCACTCTCCTCTTTCACTTTCAGCAAGGCATTCTTTACTTCCTCTTCACTTTCTGCCATAATGTTGGTGTTATCTGCATATCTGAGGTTACTGGTATTTCTCCCAGCAATCTTGATTCCAGCTTGTGCTTCATCCAGTCCAGCATTTCACGTGATGTACTCTGCATACAAGTTAAATAAGCAAGGTGATGATATACAGCCTTGATGTACTCCTTTCCCAATTTGAAACCAGTCCATTGTTTCATGTCTGGTTCTAACTGTTGCTTCTTGACCTACATACAGATTTCTCAGAAGAGAGGTAAAGTGGTCTGGTATTCCCATCTCTTAAAGAATTTTCCACAGTTGTGATGATCCACACAGTCAAAGGCTTTAGCATAGTCAATGAAGAAGAAATAGATGTTTTTCTGGAGTTCTCTTGCTTTTTCTATGATCCAACGGATGTTGGCAATTTGATCTCTGGTTCCTCTGCCTTTTCTAAATCCAACTTGAACATCTGGAAGTTCTTGGTTCATGTACTAAAGCCTAGCTTAATTTTTTTTTTATGGTTTTGCTGTTTTACTCTGAAAGCAAAACCATAAAAAAGTTACAAGAAAAAATATTACAAAACAGCATTCCTTATAAACAAACAGAGCAATCACCAAATTTTATAAAACCAAATCCCACTTTTCATGTATGCATCTAACAAGGAGATAAAAAAGAAATTGAAATTTCTCACTACAATGTGTACATGGATTGCAAAGTGAAGAAGGTGCATGTGGTGGGAATGAGTGAGGTGGGTCAGTGGCAGCGAGCCTGCCCAGAATCACTGCCATGTCCAGTTTGATGACTGAAAGAATGATGATACAAAAAATGGCTCTGTGCTTCTGTAATTTCATAAATATCAGTCATTTTCATATGCTCTTAAGTGAAGACCCTAAAATATTTTAGCACTCTTTTTTTCAGTTTTGAATCTTATTCTGAAAGTTCTTTAATCTGCTAAGGATTTTATGCAGGAGTATCAGGATCGGGCATCTTTATATCCATCTTTACATTCCCTTTTTTAAAAAAACATTTAACATGAATGGTAACATTTGTTTTTTAAGATAAAAATCCCATTTTATCCCTCCCCCCCAAAGGGATAACTTTTTTTTTTTAAATTATGAAAATATGGTAATACATTTAATGCTGTCACATCTTAGCAAAAGAAGCCCAGCATATCATCTCAGCTTAACCAGTGTTTTTATTTTTGTAGGCTCCCCACCCCTGAACAGTTAACTGAATAAAAAGACACTGAACCTGGATTCAGGCCTGTAAGAGGCTCCAGGGTTACAGTCTTGTGGTAAAAGCAGCAAAACCTACATTGAAACCTCTTCTTTGCAAGAGGCTCCAGGGTTGTAGTCTCACAGTAACAGCAGGAAAACTTACCTTGAGGCCTCTTCCTTTTCCAAATGTAGAAAGAGAACGCTTTCTTTGGCTTTTACTGGCTCTGTCTCCAGGGACAAAGGAACAGATGGACTGAACTCTTTCTGCCCAGTGGGGTTTTAAGCACTTTTGATAATGGACTTAAAAAGAGTGACTTTTCCCATATATTTCAGTAAGGGTGAATAATTTTCACCCTTTTCCTAGCTTTATTTAGAGTCCTTTTGCATAAAATGCTTTTCATGAGCCAGGATCCTTTATTAGAGCTTGTTTTCTTTGTCTATGGAATCCCCGAGTTCTTGGAATATTTATTAATACTTCTCACCTTCATCTTCAATGATGTAACATTCCCAGTCCTGATGACCTCCACTCATCCTCACAGTCTGAAGAATCCCGCCCATGAGAGAACCCTGTACAGTCTGTTGCGCTTAATACGTCCTATGGAAATTTAATATTCTTACAACTGCTTTTGCCCTCCCTGCAGAACTCAAGTATTTAGGAATAACCTCATATCTCCCTAAATAAAACCCAACTTCTCCAATAGGCCAAAGCAGGAGCAGGGGCCCAGTTAGCTGGGAGACCAGTGCTGAGCACACACACGCAATGCCTGGGGCTGCCTCCTGGTCCAGGATATGCTTCCTCACACTGGGGCATAGTCATAGGACTGCGGTGTCTCCCCTTACCTTAGATCAACACATACACATTCCACACTGACAAAGGATCTATCTGTTCACACGTCTGCAGGACAATTAACTTGAAGATCCCGAGGCCCCTTACTGGTGTAAGGCCCCTGGAGCATGGGTCTTGTGAGCCGTCTCCTCAAGGCGGACTTCAGTCCTCCCAAAGTGAGGCACATCAGGTGTCTGGCTTCTTCAGCCTTTCGGAAAGTGGCCGACTTCCTGTGGGCTTAACCTTACTCCCCAGGAACACATCAAGGAAACCCATTCAGGTGTGACACTGCCTTTAAACCTAGAAGAAGCAGGTTTGATTTTCAGCTCTTCATTTAATTGATCGCGCTCAGCCTGCTCCTCTATAACACAGAGTATAACAATAATCACCATACCAGGCTACTGGGAGGATCTGAGAAACCATCTCTCAAGTTCCTAGCACAGTGGCTTATGCATAGAAGATACTTAATAAACTGCAGCTACTGCTGTTTTTGTCAACTTTATGTGGATCTTTTAAAATATTTATGTGATATTTATCATATCTTAAATATAACAGTAAGAAAAAGGTAGTGTGGTTTTTTAAATGGGTGAACTATCTTAGACAATCTATTATTATTTTCGCTTGCAGTGGGGCAGAAGGACCCATGCAGCCTTTATTCAGGTACCAAAGATCTTGGTCACTTCAGTAACCTGACTCTTGTCCACAAAGCATAGAGTCTTTTTTTTTTTTTTTAATTAATTAATTAATTTATTTTTTCAGTGGGTTTTGTCATACATTGACACGAACCAGCAATAGATTTACACGTATTCCCCATCCCGATCCCCCCTCCCACTCCCCTCTCCACCCGACTCCTCTGGGTCTTCCCTGTGCACCAGGCCCGAGCACTTGTCTGATGCATCCCACCTGGGCTGGTGACCTGTTTCACCATAGATAATATACATGCTGTTCTTTCGCAACATCCCACCCTCATCTTCTCCCACAGAGTTCAAAAGTCTGTTCTGTACTTCTGTGTCTCTTTTTCTGTTTTGCATATAGGGTTGTCGTTACCATCTTTCTAAATTCCATATATATGTGATAGTGAAGGCATAGAGTCTTAAGTGGAGACTCACCTGTGTCCACACACACCTGTTGGCCTCATCTAGGGTCCTCTTATCCACTGGGAGAGACTAGAAAGGGATTGGGCAGCAAAAAGCAGGTGGGCAACTGCTTGGCCTCACACTCAGACTGGATTTCAAACCTTTATCAGCTGCCAACTGTCTTCTGCTATAAAGGACATCACGGTATAGCTTCATGACAGACTGGAGACCAGGAGTCTCTCATGGGAGGTGTGAGTTTAGGCAACACTGTGTTGAAAGAACAGATCTTGACTCCTGTCTCAGCCACCCAGGATGCTCCGTAGGACACCACAGGCAAGCAGCTGACAGCCAGGAGGGACCCCTCACTGTTCCGGAGGCTGGGTGTCCTGGATCAAGGCAACTGCAGATTCTGTGTAGTGAACATTCATGACCAAGGACCTTGTTGGGGAAATTAGGGTAACTACAAATTGTTGTTCAGTCACTCAGTTGTGTCCAACTCTTTGCGACCCCATGAACTGCAGCATGGCAGGGTTCCCTGTCCTTCACTATCTCCCAGAGTTTGCTCAAACTCATGTCCATTGAGTTGGTGATGCCATTCAACCGTCTCATCCTCTGTCACCCCCTTCTCCTGCCCTCCAATCTTTCCCAGCATTAGGGTCTTTTCCAATAAGCTGGCTCTTCACATTAGGTGGGCAAAGTACTGGAGCTTCAGCTTCAGCATCAGTCCTTCCAATGAATATTCAGGGTCAATTTCCTTCAGGATTGACTGGTTTGATCTTCTCGAAGTCCAAGGGGCTCTCAAGAGTCTTCTCCAATACCCTAGTTCAAAAGCGTCAATTCTTTGGCACTCAGCCTTCTTTATGGCCCAACTCTCACATCTGTACATGATTACTGGAAAAACCATAGCTTTGACTAGATGGACCTTTGTTGGCAAAATGATGTCTCTACTTTTCAATATGCTGCCTAGGTTTGTCATAGCTTTTCTTCCAAGGAGCAGGGGTCTTTTAATTTTAAAAACAGATGATACTTGAATTAGATCATGAAGGATCAGCAGGAATTTGACAAGCAGAAAATGTTGATCTCTGAGAGAGGTGCATGTGCCAGAACAGAGTGTCGACCTCTGGGAGCCACAGACCTAACAAGACACAGTGGGGCACTGGTCAGTTCCCCTCCTCAGGACCCGAGGACAGGGACCAATGGGAAAGGGGGCCGTGAGCCACGTGGGGCAGAGTGACCCTCCAGGAACAGACAAAAAAGCAGATCCACGCTGAAGGTCGAGAAGCATTTCTGTGTGACCTGGTTCTGAGACACCAGCTTGGCTCTCACAGGAGATCAGCTGCGTGTGGGATTTCCTCTGAGAGTCTCCTAATTGCTTTGCGGGTCTAAACATACCCCATGGTGCTGTCGGGATCGCTGTGGACAGCCAACTCCATTCTGCTAAACAAAACCAGCGATTTGGAAAAATTACAGCCCTGGATGCTCTCGCTGGCACCACAAGGACACCCTCCCTGCTAATGGCTAGAAAAGAGAAAAAATTGGCCGGCGCAGCAGAGCAGGAAGGCCTCCTTGTCAGTGCAGAATGTGGTGGTCTACTGGAAAGAAAGTGAGACAGAACACCATGAACTTGCACTAGCTAACCAGATGGTGGCGCCTTACAAGGCAGTGGCTCTTTCTTTTTGAACAAAATTGGGACCTTCCGTCCTGCAGTGCCAATGAACCACAAGTAAGCGCTGATTAGCAGTGTGTCTGGGATGGCCACGCCCTCTGAAGAGCTGGACCTCGTCAGACTGGGGGCTCCTCCTCCCAGGGACTCTCAGAAACACAGGCCTGCGAGTACCTGAGTTGTTGGATCTGAAGCGGGATGCTGAGCATCACTCGGATTTTTGTCTCCCTGCCTGAAACTGGCCTGAGATTTCAGTTTCTGAAAATTTCAGTTTCACATCGTGACTCAAAAGTTTTTCCATTTGATCCTTTCTTAACATTCCAAACATATATCATAGCTCATGCTTCTTCTCCCTCACACACACTCACTCCCGTGAATCTTGCTCACATATGTGGGTACAGATAGGCACTCAGGCTTTCCACCTGAGGCAGGAGCGAGTGGAAGAATAATCTGACAGATGCTGCTTTTCTTTCATAACAAGTGTAATAATGATAACAGCAGAGTAAGAGGCATCCTCTTGTCCTCTGATTCCCTAAGGGGCGTGGCTGTGAGCAGGTCTCAGTATTAACTCAGCTTCTCAAACCTGTGCACAGGCAGGCATCTGATGGCTGGGAGTTCACTAAGAGCAAGTCAATACTCACCAGATGGAGTTATGGCCTCCGTGGCAGGTCAAGTCTGCCCCATGGCCGCAGGGATGAGCTGGTGTTTCCTCTATGCTATTGTTTTTCACATAGTCCGAGTCAGGAGTTATGTTTCACATCTTTTAATTTTCACATGATTTTCCCCCCAACTTGTTCAAGCAGGACCTGTCTGGTCTCACATTTGGACATAGATGATCTGTCTTATTCTGGAGCATCCCATGTTTCTATTGCTCCTCTTTTCAAATGACTGACTCACAAACAAAGCAGCATGTTTATTACAGATGAGAATTTTGCTGAATTTTGTGTACTGTATTCCTGATTTCCTGGACTTTGAGTACTCCGGATGGGTCTCTGTGACAAGGCTCCGCACACCTAGGGGGCAGCACATTGCACATTCTCCCCACAGGGGAGACCATGCCCCACCTGGGCAAAACCAGACCACTCCTGGGCCCCTCTCAGTGCATCTGCTCCTCTGCTGTTTTGTTCCAAAAGCGTGTGGAGCTTCTCTGCTGGACTCTGGACTTCACAAAAGCCCTCTAGTCCACAGGCGATTGTCTAAATTGAGGGTCAGAAGGTAAAAACTCTTAGTTTGCCATGATAATGATGTCACTCCTAACTGTGCATGTTGATCTGAGACTTTGGAACAATCCCAGCTATGAATTTCAGTAGCAGAATGATGTCAGTACACTGTGGGTGAAGTGTCCAGATAAATAGGAAATCAGCATGAAAACATGCTAAACCATAGAATTTTTAGGACAAAGGACTTTGGGCTTATGCTCTCTGACAATCCTCATGTAACCCCAAACCTCTCTCCCTCCCAGCCTGCTCTTCAGTCATTCCTATTACAATCTTCTGTTGATTCCAATGAGGTGTCTGTTCCACTAGAGACTATTTTAACCAGCTCATCACCACTCTCCCTTCCTCATGTTCCTCTTATGGAAACACCCACATTTAGTGCTTTTGGACTGCTGTTGTCATTTCCTTTGAGATCATTTCTGGAAGTCCAGGTGGGTGGAGAGATTCACTCATAATTCATACACAAATGTCTTCACTACACCTTAAACTGTCATCTGTCAAGGACATCAGTTAAACGCTTGCTCAATTAGTAGCCTCTGAAGTTGGGTCCTTGTAACCACATGGTTTTCCTCTTCTCTGTTTTTATCACAAGGATGGCCATGAGTTTTCATGATACCTGTGTGGGGAGGAGCTGCTCTAATAAACTGTTCTATAGACAGTCTATGGAGGGTTCATGGGATGGTGGCTTCCCCCTGAGAGTGCTTCAACTCAGCTATGCCTCAGATCTGTCACATGACCTCTTCTTCATAGAAGCACTGCTTATGCTAACATTTTTCTGTTGCTGCTCTCATGCCCCAAATTAACATATATTGGCTCTTGATTACTATGCATCAGGCCTGATGACCATGCAGAATATCATCCTACCCATCTTACGGATGTGAAAACTAAAGCTGTGAGGTTTAAGTGATTGCCAAGGGCATCTAACTCTTAAGTCTGAGGGAGAACACAATGGGAGCCAAGTCTGGTTCCAGAACGCAGAATGGCTCTGCTGCTCTGAGTTTCTGACGGAAGTATCCCCTAGCTTCTTGGCAAAAGCTAGATGTGTGAACAAAGTGGGGCAAACAAATCAAATGACACTGCATGGATCCTGAACGGCTGGCTCACAGGAAATGAGTGTGTCTGGACACAAGCAACACTCACTGCTGGGCCAGACACGTGGCCAGCCTCACTGATCTCCAGTGTGTTAGGTTTACTAATAAAACTGGAAGCTACAGTGTCTTTAGGGGAAAATGTATACAACTGCAGCTAACAAGTAAGGATTTATCTGATTCATAAAATTGGCACCTGCAGTCTCAGCTCCCTTGGCCAGTCTTACATAAATGTTCTCAAAACAACAAAACTCACAGAGCACCACAACACTCTAGTGAGTTAAAGCCTCACTTCTGTTGCCCTCCAGGTCCTCTGCAGATTACTGCCTGGTTCCTGAGGGCACAGACACAAGCAGAGAACCAAACAGGCAGCCAAGGTCCCTCCTTGTGTGTCATGGCTGGGGTCTCGAGAGCCTCTGCAGATTTCGTGAGCCAGGAAGTCGCCAGAGGAGGACCCAGAGCCAGCCTCTCTGGGCCTCTCCTTCTTAGGGGTGGAGTGAAGACCTGAAATGATGCTCTCTCAAGCTCATGCCAGACTCTACACACATGGAAGTTTTGTCTATTCTATGTGCCAGTTCCACTGTTATCACATTAAAATTTTGACATGATCCACATTTTCAAAAGATTCTTTTCTGAAAGTCACCACGTGCACTTAACCTGACCAGGCAACATCTCTATTCCATGTGTCTGGCCCCCTCCCACTCTCGTCCTAGCCTATCCCATCGGAACAGCCTCGTATTGTAACCCTCTGCTCCCAATCTGTTTATAGGGTTGTATGTGCTCAATCCCAGTGAATAAACACAAGTATTGTTAAGGTAACTGTTTCTCTTAACTGTGTCTAACTTTTGTCTTTATTACATTCCTCCCTATGACTGAATCTTTCTTTCCTCATAAAATGCCTGATGCAGAGAGCTTCTGGGAGTAAACTATCATGACAGGGAAGGAAAACTTTTCAGAAACAGTCTTCCTAGGAAAGCTTTTTATATGTGACAGATGAAACTATTTCAACTGCATGTAAATATGGAAAAGTAAAATTGTTTTGGAAAATCAATAGATTTGTTTAAAAATTGTAAGATATTTGCTAACTAAACAAAAAAAAAGGTGAAAGAGATGCAAATGGCTGAATATTCACAACTCAGAAGTGACAACTGTTAATATATTTCCCTCAAAGTTTTCATAACAAAATATATGGATGAAATTAGATTCTTCAGTGTAGTCACAGGATACCCTCAAAAATAAAGGGAATTCTCTGTACTCCATGTGGAAGCTATGGATGTCCTTTGTTCTCTGTCTCATTTCTACCTGTCATCTATGTACCTGCCTATCATCTCTATCTATTTATCATCTATCTATATAATCTCTTTACCTATATTATATTATGATATAATCTATATAATCTCTGTATATTAATGGACCTTAGCATATATTTATTGATTGTATTGACATGATTTGGATAGATAATAAAACTAATTTGGTCACTGAGATTTTCCACATCGAAACACATCAGATGTTTAAAATTTCCACCACCACCCAGAAAAATGTGTAATTAAATCATGTGCAGGAGGCATGTAATGAAATAGTTATCAAGAGACGTACTTGGCTTGCTCAGCTCGGTGGTTAAACCTCTTATGAAGAAGAGCATTAAAAAGCCTAAAATCCCAGGTCCCTGTATGTCATTGGTAAAAACTGACTAACAGTTTCAGTCGCTTCCTCATGTGGCTCTTTTCAGATCATGTTCTGAGGAGCCACAGGACTGTTCTCAGCGAGTCCCACCTGAGGGCTGGGCATCTCACGTCAGATTCTGAGGCAGGTGCTCAAAGTGCAGTCCTACCTCCGGGGTCCTCAGGGCACACGGTGTCCTTGTTTCAGAAACTTCGCTGAGGAGACGTATGATGCCCCTTCCATCTCTCTCAGGCAGTTGAGAGCATCTTGGTGAATGTTTGTTGACTGATGAAGAGGGGATGACGCATAAATGGAGTTAACATGAAGCCAAAGACTTGTGATGCTAGAGTCATTGTATTAGACTTCTGAATTGGAAAGGTCTCAGAAACTACACTTCCAGATCAACTATGGGCGAGAAAATCTCCATGGAATTTTATTCTGAAAGAGAGAGGTCTTTGGGCTCCTTTGCTGCTCATCCTTTTCTTACCTCAAACACTATGACTTTTGTTCAAGTAGCCTTCTAGCACCCACAGCAGACTTCTGCTCCCGGAAGAGGTTTACTCCCCTCAAGGAGCTGTGTCTCCTTTAGTTTCTCCACTTCAAAGAATGTTTCTGACTTTCACTAACCTTTCTGAGGAGCTAGCAAGATCCTGGAGTGTCAGTATGGATCTTGCTTTCCTCTTCAGCTCAAGTTCCATTTCTGTAATATCAAATTAAGAGTAAAGTGAGCGTAATATTCTACAGTCACACACATCTTTCTGGCATGCCTAATGGTCACTTTTGCAAGTTTTCAAACACTGGCTCCTGTGTTTCAGAATGCTAGGTATTCTTGGGTTTATAATATATTCATTGTTAATATTTCAAATGTTTCTACTGTTTCATGTTTTGTATTGCTGAACAAAAATGCATTTTTTTCTTTGTTCCTGGTTTTGACTTTACTTTCATGCCATTGCTTCCTAAGTGCCCCATACAGCAGTTGCAGGAGAAACACAGAAAATCATCACACAATAAAACAAAAAAAATTAGGAAACCTTTCCCATGCCTTCTGTAGGTGATGCAGTTGGCATAGGAATGTTCTGATTTACATTGTGACATAAAAATCTACTAGCTCCTTTTGTGTTATAGTTTAAAAATTACATTAGGAGACCAATCCTAAACATAGCAAGGATCCTATATAAAATGTCATTTTTTTTTCCATGTGACTAGTCATTTTCTTCTGACCTGATACCTTTAATCTTTACATATAGTGTCCCCATCATTTTAAATGTTGAATCCTTCATAGGGTTATTTTATGGGTTATCAGATTATCTGATTAGTTTACCCTGTAAACTGGCCAATGCTGTTACCAGATTTCATGGCATCATGATTCAGTTACATTCAAACCAGAATCTATTGAATGTGAATTATCCAGATCTAATTTCATTTCTGGATTTCCCCGGGTAGCTCAAACGGTAAAGAATCAGGCTTCAATGCAGGAGATCTGGGGTCGCTCCCTAGGTTGGGAAGATCCCCTGGAAAAGGAAATGGCAACCCACTCCAGTATTCTTGCCTGGAGAATCCTGTGGACAGAGGAGCCTGATGGGCTATAGTCCATGGGGTCACAAAGAGTCGAACATGACTGAGTGACTAACAATTTCATTTCTGAATTTGGATTTCTTAAAATTAAGACTCAAAGACTAATTCACCTCAGATGTATAATCATAGCAATAAATTTTAACAGTTTCTGAAGCTAAATCTGTGGAACTGTGCCTTATCCCAAATAATTAAATTCACATTTAGCTTTATTCACTGTTCACTGCCTAAAGAAGAAACATTTGCTAACACAACTTTAGTGAAAATAACAAATACTTATGTTACATGGAAATTTCACTTCATCCCAATCACTAAGCACTGCATAGAAGCTTTGCAAATTGAATAAGCAGGAGATTATTGGTAACTGGACATGATTGATTGATCATTTCTTGGTAGTAAGTGGTAAAGACAATAGGCCTTTAATGTGGTTCAGTCTGAGGGAAGATTACTTGGCAAGAAGGAGCATTAACTGTGTGTCTGGATGCCCATGTCTTCCCTCCCGCTGGACCAGGTGGACGGGCAAGGAGAAAGCCTGCACAAGCTCTGAAAGCTTCTGGGAACAGGTGACACCTGCTTCCACATGTTGTTCATAGGCTGAAGCCACGTGTCAGGGCACACTCAAGCTTAACGGGGCGGGGACTTTACATAACCCTCTCACAGGTGAGGGAGGACTATTCCACACACAGTTGCAAGGGCAATGCGGGTTTGGGCCCAAGGTGATTTTCTGGTTGTGCAAATTGGGATTGGTTTTGGCTATAAGTTTCTGGAGTCTTATTTTCTTCCCTTGACCCCCCGGGGTGATCGTGCCCATCTCGAAGGATGACTGGGGCTCACTGTGACAGTTGAATGTTCCTGGATGGGGTTCCAGGAGGTCATCACCCACCAGCCCTGTTCAAGTGGCTGCACTGTGTTAAATAGTGTGAGTTTGAAGATTTTTAAGTGGACTCCCTCACTCAATGCCAACATCAACTGAAATTGTCATGGCCTCCATTTTACACATAAAGAGAGTCAAGCTTGCAGCTACATAACTTGACTGTGGTCCTATCAGAATCAGTGGTGAAGCTGGGGCCAGGCCCCAGTCTTCCCCACCCCAGGAGGAGGCCCAGCAGCACGGCAGAAGGAATGCAGCTGTCATCAGGACTCCGGAGGCCTCCATGCTCATCCTGCCCGAGAGGAAGCTGTCCGCTTTCTCCCCCTGAAGTTCAGTGGACCACAGCTAACGGCACTCATCCTGCCAAACACAATGACCTTTCCCGACAGACAGACCTTGCCTTGGTCTGTGTAGATAAAGGAGAGCTCACTTTGAGGAGCCAAAAGGAGCCAAGGGTTGGAAGATGAGGACAATGTTATAAGATACAGCAGTTACTGAAGTATGAATAGTGAACACAGGCAGGAGCGAGGGTTGTATGATGAATCACAGACGTTTACAGTCCCTTCATAGACCAGGCACTGCAGATGGCTTGTTTCCATCATTTCATGTGGTTCTCAGAGTGTGTCTGCAACTTGCCCAAGCCTGTCCAGCAAGCTAGCTGGCCTTAAACCCAAACTGTCTGCTCTAAACCTGACATTCTTTCAATTCATCCAGATGACCAGAGTAATGGTAATAAGGTTGCTATTTCCTTCTCCAAATAAATAATATAGAACTTCCTAAAACACAACCATACACAATTCCTTGAGGGTAAACACAATGTAGGAATGAGCTACTTTGTTTTTGCTTTATACTTTTTCTGCTTTGCATACTCTCAGGTCTCCCTCTGCTCAAGCTACCCAGGCTGCTTGTTGAAGAGTGCTTCATGCTCTGGGCCATTTCTGTATCCATGAAGTGACACAAATTGTTTCCCTTTTTACTAGGACTCTGCTATATGATAGATAAATTTGTTTAATACAGCAGTCCACACCAAAAGATTTGTTCATCTTCTGAACCATCTCTTCTTTTCAAATGTCCAGTTTGGAATTCCTCAACATTGGACACTAGGAAATGTGACTTTCTCTCTTTCCATCTGTCTGTCTCTATATATGCTAATATTAATTTAACATTAAATATTTTTTATAATATTTGCATATTTATATATGTATGTAAATTACATGCCTATAACTTCAGACAAACCTTTAAACTCCTTTCACCTTCTTTATTCAGTATCTACATCAGGTGAATAGAGATTTTTGCACATATAAATGTTCCTGTTTCAGTTTAATGGTTGCTCCTAATAGTGAAATGAGCTTGATCAGATATTTAAGATATCAAGCCCAGACATGGCGAGAAATTAAGTGTTTCTGCTGTGTGAAATCCCACAGGATATGGAAGGGTGGCCAAGGGTTATTATATAATAACCTTCTCTATTTCTGAAAGTTCTCTATTAAAGAACAAGTGGTTAGAATCAACTTCATCAAAAGATAATTTATTGTAATCAATACAGTTCTTCATTTGATTAGAAATATCCCAGGTGTAATAAATGCATATAAATCCACACCACATAATGTGCATAAATACCACACCACATACTAACAATGTGGTGATGTTTGCATTCATCTCAAAGTCACACCAGTTAAACAATTTGCATTTTATTTTTCTCTCATACACTAAAAATCTTTCTTTACATTTGGTTAGCTCAAACTTCTTCTTCTAGATCTTTACCAAATATAAAAGTAAGACCTAAAACCTTTAAGAAACATTTCCACAAAGTTCCTTTTCATAATTTTTGAATGTATTAAATTATTAGGAACAATTAATATATGTTATCAAGAAATGTTTGTGGCATCTGACATTTAAGACATATTCTAAATTAGAAAATAAGCATAGACACAGATGTTTATGTTTCATATCAAAAGTCAGTTTTGGTAAATGAACATGAACTCTTTTCAAAGAAATTTATCTGAATGTAAACCAAGGTGCACCTGACCCCCAAACACTGCTTTTGTCACCTTCATTTCTGTCATTCACCAACAGTCCTTCAGAATCCATCCCCATACACATCCTGCTGTTGACCTCTGCTGTCAGCCTGTTCCACCAGGGAACACGTCACAACTTGTACCTCCAGGAATTTAACTAAAGATACAGCTGAATCCTTGGCAGAGCGAGGTTCCTAGTGGTGCGTTCATTTTCAATCAGATGGCATTTTTCTTAACATTTATCCTACCTCACTATGCATCATCTCTATTCTCTCCAAGTATTCCCACAAGCGCTCAATTCTCCCGAGGTCTCTCTAGAGGCCTTGTGGCAGGATACAGACAAAGCCCTTTATAGAATCAGATGAGACATGTAAGCTATTCAGATCCCTGGGCTCTACCACAAACCTGCTGAATCCTCATTTCAGGGAGTGGCCGAAATGCAGTCTTTTCATAAGCCATACAAATGGCATCATGGAAGGATGTGTCAGTAGAATGATCCCAGTGATGTCACTAATTCCTGCAACCTAATTATACACTGTCTTACATGGCCAAATGGTCCCTGCAGATGTGGTTCAGGTCAAGGACCTTAAAAAACATGGACATTACCCTGGATTATTTTCAGTGTGCCCATCTAATCACATGAGCCCCTAAGAGGAGAGAATGCTCTCTGGTTGGAGACAAGAGAGGCTGGCAGAAGTGAAGTCTGAGAATCTCCAAGTGTGAAATAAGCCCGACCTCCATGGCTGGATGGATCAACATGGAAACCTGAGAAGACATTTGGGAGCCTTCAGGAGCAAAGACCAGCCCTGGCTGAGAGCCAGCAAGGAAATCAGGAACCTCAGTCCTATAACCACAAGGAACCGAATCCTGCCGACACTGGATGAACTTGGAAGCTGATATTCCCCCAAAGCCTGTAGCAAGGAATACTGAGAAATCACTCCCAGAATGTGGCTCATACCCAGAGGAGCTGTCAGAAATGTCTTCCTAGCAGCTCATGCCAGGAGGAGTTATCAGAAATGTTTTCCTATCAGGAATCAAGTCCTACATCTGTGTGCCTCACCATGGTAGATCTTCCTTCTGAATATCAGAGAACTTCCCCATCTGTAGTCTGTATGACAGTCTGATCTGGGCACCAGGTCTTGCTGGGTTTGGCCAAAGTTGGATTTGTTGACCCTCAACAATTCTCCCCCTGGCTTCTCTTTGCACTGTCACTGGCTGATATCATGGAGGTTGCAGATGCCATTTCTAGCAGTGTGGCACAAGGTGCCAGAGCTCAGATATACTGAGGCATACACAGAGCCATCACCAAGAACTCCTGCTTCTGCCCTTAGACATGGGATTTCAACATCAGACCAGCTGGATCCCACTCATGCTGTCTCCACACTGGATGCTGATATGGAGGGTGCCATCTTTCTTCTGGGGGCGGCGGCTGCCTGCGCTGGCCTGCCTCCTCCACCTCCTCCTTGCTGCCTTCTGCTTCACATCAGGCCATGGATATCTTAGGGTTTTCCCAACCAGGCCCAATTAGGTTTTGATGTTTTAAGGGAAAACACAGTATTTTGGAGCTAGGACATTTGGGGATATTTTGTATCAAAGAGCAGACACATTGACCAGACTATGTGTGCATGTGTATTCCTGGGCATGGAGCCAGGACTCTGCAGTTTTGACAAGTGTCTCCAGGTGATTGGAAGCAACTGGTGTAAATGCTGAGAACCACACTCTAGGTATTTCCCTGTGCCTTCTGAGCCCTTGTCATCATCGACTCCTCCAGTGGACTGGAAGCTCCATGTTAATCTGAAGGACCTAATTCATGCTCAGGTACAAATGGCTGATGACTTGTGAAACCTGTTACTCTTTTAACCTCAGAGGTGAATAGACTGGCATTTTCAGCAGTAAAGAAGGTGACAAAGCCTTTGTGGCTCCTGACAACCACTGTACACAGCCTTCTCCAGGACTCAGCCCATGACCTTTGAACTGTCAGCCATGCCTGCAGCTCTCCAGGCTGGGAGGACACATGGCTGAGAAGCTTGTCACTGAGGGAGGCTAAACAGGATACAGTTACATACACAGAAGCTTGCCTATGGGGACCAAGTCCCTAAAATTGGACTTCTTCCCTTTTTTATTGACAAACAATAAAATGGACAGTTAAAAATTGATTGGAGGTTTGACCTGCATGTAAATGAAACAGACCCATGTCCCATCCCTTGGGAACCGTTCCCTTGGGTTAGGGTGGAAATTCCTTTGCCATACATTGTGGAAAATCTCCCATGAGGAAATCTCATCCAATTCTCCACAGGGACAATGGGTGTTACTGGTCTGTACTTTGCTGTAGGGCTGATCTCAGTTTGTTGTTCCCCTTCAGCCTTGATACTGTTCCTGTTCATGATTTATAGCTTGGAAGCCAAATGCACTTCTGAGTCTGCACTTAATAAAACCCAGTGGATAATGATGGAGACAAAGTGCTAAAGGCAGCTGCACTTCCCACCTCTGATGATGTGGTGAGGACCTGGAAAGCTGTCCCTGAAACCTGGGATCTGTCACCTGGTTCACAGTCAGTCTGCATTCAAGGGTTTGGAAGGGAAGGGGGAAGTGGGGAAAGAATAAACAGACAGACAGCCTCAGAGACAGAGACAGAGAAACTCGAAGAGAGAATGTTCACCTCAAGGTTTCAAATGCTGCAACTCCTGGCCCCTCATCGCATGTTCACTGGCAAACTGTGATGTGTATTATTGAGTCGTTGTGACAAAAGGGAGTCCTACCTACATTTAAAAGCACAGGAACTGGGGCGTTTGGTTTTGACCTCCTTCCCAGAAAGACACTAAGAGCTGTGACATGCTTAGCAGGTACCTGGCTGTGTGGGGTATGGATGGAGACAGTGCCGCCCACTCCAGCAGGGACATGGCTGAAATCAGCCAACACTGTAGATGCTGTATTTCAGCCTGGATGGGCAAAGTGCTGTAAGTTCAGTTTAGTTGCTCAGTCGTGGTGACTCTTTGCCACCCCATGGACTGTAGTTGTCTGGATAAAGGAGAAGATCTCTGCCCCCTTGGAGTTCAGATCCACGTAAGAAAATAGAACCATGTGATGGAACACTCAGGAAAGGGCCATGTAATAAGACAAGTATGGAGGTGATCACAGGGTTAGGGCTAGAGTGAGACGAATAGGGGCTGCCGTAGTCAGAGTTCTGGGGGTGTCTATGATGAACCCCATATGCTTCTTGAGAGAAAGGATTGGGTTCACAGGAGCTGAGGCACTGTCTGTGTGCCTCGGGAGATGGCAGAGCTGGACACCCGGGGCCTATGAAACAGCAGTTCTCTCCAAGGATGTTTCCAGGTGGTCACCCTGTGAGGTGCACTTCTCAGAGGACAGCTTTAGGAACAGCACTGCACTCCAGTCTCAGACACACCAAGAAATGGTGACCACAAAAGAAAACACCCTGAGTGTGGAGGATTTTACTTCAAACTGTTGTAGGTAAGAGAAAAAAATTTTTTCTCCAAAATACATTTCCTTAAAAAACATAGGCAGCAGATGAGTAGATTTTAGGGGGGACTTCAATGGTTTTTATTTGTATTTATAGATGAGTAATCTGTCTTTTAGTTGAGTTGTAAAATGAAGTCTGTATTTAGTATTCTTAGGAAAACTATTAAATATTAGCATGTTTAAAAAGGACACACCTGAATGTGAGTAAAACAAACAAACCAAAACACATTACTCAGAACAAAGTCACTCCTCAGAAGGTAACGTTCTTCCCCTCTTCTTCAGTGTTGAAGGTCCAATGGCCACAGGCTTGTAATAGGACAGTGATTTTCCCTCCTGGAAGAAGTGGCATTTTAGTGATTGATAAGGTGCATTATTTTAAGTACATGATAAGCTGTGGCCATTCCAGCTGAGCGGAGCTATCTAAGTAGAAGGTCGTCATCACAGCCATTAGGAAGGAAACAGTTTCTAATGATGATCCCCTTTAACTCCGGCTAAAACTGCACTCCAGTCCGTTAAAGAGGTGACCTGGCCCTGCTGCAGCCTCAAGAGCCCATACGGTGTGTCGGGGAGGCCACTGCGTGGGTATGAATGTGACGTGCTCCCTTCTTGAGCAGCTGTTTCCTGTTGCTGCGTCCAAGGGAGGTGGGTGGAGGAGGTGGCCTGATGGATGGAGTGATTTGTCAGGTGCTTTAGTGACCATGTCTAACCAACTGATATCTCCTAAGGGACACATCTGGTGAACTTTCTCCAAGGCAACAATGATGAACTGTGTTGTTTTTTTTCCCCCTGGCCTCAGTATGGGGGTCCAATTTCTTGAGGCCAGATTTATGACTAAGTAATGCAAGATGAAATAGACTGACCACAGGTCAGGTGTGATGGGTGTCCATGAAGTTTTCACAATCCAGGTGACCCTCCTGGCCTGCGTCTTATGAAGCCCTCTGCATCACCGGGATGTTTTTACCATGTTAAGAAACAAGCATCGTAGCCAGTTCCCAGGGTCCTGGGTGGGAGATGGGAGAAGAGGCTCCATCCTCAGGAAGAGAGAAAATAAGGGTGAGTGAGAGTGAGTCTTCCACTCTTCCCTTTGGTTTGACTAAAACTCCAGAACTTGAACTTCATGGTGAAGATGAGCTAATAGAGAAAACACAACTAAATATTCACTGAACTCAACATAAAGATGATCCAAACTGAGATGAGTTTCAGGGGCATGCTGTCACAGACCCAGACCACCCACTCAGATGCTACAGGAGGCAGGAGGCTCTCTATGAGGCAGTGGATGGGGAGGGGCTGTGGGTGTCAGGGGGACATCTCTTGGCAGAGACCCCAGGAGCTCCAGGAAGCCAATGCCAGCTCTACCTAACACACACCTGCAATCAGACTCTCCTGAAGAGTCAGAGTTCCAGTACAGTGGATGGGGTGCTTAGCAAAAATGACCAATGAAAAATTTACTTGAAGAAGTTTTACACTTTATTTTCTGTCACATTTAATGTAATCACACAACATCTTCCCATCTTATGTCACCATATTAGTGCATTTTTAGTGTTACAAGTGTAAAAAATAAACATAAAGCGTCACTGTATTTTTATGGTTTTAGCTGTTCAGTTTTAAAGTGTTACATTGTTAAAAGCTATACCACATTGCCACCAGATCAGCCACAAAATTATCTTACTACGACTGCAAATAAGAGAATGGTATGACAGGGAAGCCTGGCCTGCTGCAGTCCGTGGGGTCGCAGAGTCGGACTCGACTGAGTGACCAAGCAACAGAGAAGTGGCAAGTAACTTCTTTGAAGACACAGCCCTCCCTACTGTCAACGAGGATGGATTTTCAGGGCATTTAATGTCAGTAGTAACCAGATGTGTACTCAGCATCAAACATCATTTTGGCCTATCAAGCCTGAGTTGGAGTGAGAACTATTGTGAAAACAGGAAAAAATATAAAGAAGATGAATCCTTGAAATATGGACACAGGGAATATAGTCCACAGCAGATTCAAATCAATAGCTGTCCTAAGGGACTCATTTTCCACTGGGGTTTGTCTGAAATATGCCTCTGAGCTTTTGTGTCCCAAAGACAACCATTATTTTTGAGCTAACGTGTACTATTTATTATTATAATTTTCACAGTCATTAGAAATAAACCATTTTAATATCAAGTCAATATTTTCACCTGATTCATAATATCTCTAAAAGATATATCAAGATGTGTACTCCTCAAGAAATAAATATTAAATATACTAACTCTGTTATCAGGCAACAAATTCTTAACTACCTCATTGAAACAGAGGTTAGCATATCAACTTTCATTATCTTACAGAAGTTGACTCTGGGGAAAAACACATGTCTCTTACAAATTCCTGGAATTTGGTAAAGACAGGAATCTATGTTTTGATTTTCAACTGAGGTATAAATGTTGCTGTGAGTTTTATGGCATTTCAAAGTACTCCACTATTTGGACACACCATTCTTAGATAATGTACCCATGCCCTAGGCCATGGTTATCTTCCACAGATAGCATAGTTGAGATTTCCTCTGGCTTATGATAGGATAAACAAATTGCTTAGATTTCTTATTCTCCCAGTACACCTGGACCATGCCAACTGTTCAAGATTTCTACCCACCTGTGCTCTTGTGAGTAGAAGACGAGAAACAGGAAGGAAGAACAGAGAAAAACTTAGTGTTAAGAAAGATGCAGAAAGACAGGATGTGGTGACTATTCAAAAGTGTTTCTTTAAGGGAGTTAAAAAAACATACCCGCACAGGTGAACAAGAAGTGCCAATTTTCAGCTGCAAAATGAATGAGACATGGATATGAAATGTACAGTGTGGGGAATAGTCAATAACCATATTATAACTAGACTTATGGTGATAACTTTAAAATGTACAGAAATATTGAATCTTTACTTTGTGTAATAGGAGGTAACATAGTGTTGCAGATCAATCATGCTTCAAAGACAAACTCAGAAAAAGAGATCAGATTTGTGGTTACCAGAATCAGGGGGTCAGGGAAGGAAAAATTGGATTAAGGCAATCGAAAGAAACAAACTTCCAATTATAAGATAAATACGTACTAGAAATGTAATATACAGCAATAATAAATTCAATGCTGGTATGTTATTACATTGAGGCTTTCTTGGGGGCTCAAATGGTAAAGAATCTGCCTGCAGTGTGGGAGACCCATGTTCAATCCCTTGGGTTAGGGTGGAAATGGAGAAAGGAATGGCAATCCACCCCAGTATTCTTGCCTGGGAAATCCCATGGACAGAGGAGCCTGGCAGGGCTACAGAACATGTGGTCGCACAGAGTCAGACACAACTGAGTGACTAACACTTTCACTTTTCATATTATTGCATTGAGTAAATCCTCAGAAATCTCATCACAAGTTAATTTTTTAAAAATTTTCTTTAATTTTGCATATATTTACCTTATAATTGGATGTTCACTAAATTTATTGTAATAATCACTTCATGCTCCATATGTAAGTCAAATCACTATGCTGTACACCTTAAGCATATACAGGGCTGTATGTCAATTATATCTCAATAAATCTGGAAAAAAAAGAAAAACCCCATAACTACAGAGCAGTGTACTGACATAAGAGTCAGATGCATCTAGTAACTTGCCTTTCCAGATGGCTGCACCTAGCGTCATGTCTTTTCATGGTGTGTCCTCTGAATGCTCTCACTCTGCGGTTATTACTCTCATTTTGGAAACATGGCAATATATACTGCCAATGGCTCTAGCTGGAGATGCCCCCCAGATGTGTAATTTTAAAGGCTTGTGGCTTTCTGTGACTGGCGGAGGCATGGGTTCTCAGCTGTCAGTGTCTGGCAGGGCACTCACAGTGGCAGGTGTGTCTGACACTCTTCATATGGCTGTGAGGGCTACACTGCAGGAGACAGATGTGCTGTTTACACCTTTGCTCTTGTCGCTCTTTTTGTAACCACAATTCAGAAACATCACACTTGCTGGGAGAAAACAGGTCTGTCTTTTGAAGGATCCCTCTACTTGAAAGGTGTACAAGGTAGATTCTGATGTCCAGCTGTGATGCAGTAGCTGGCACAGGGCTAACTCCTTCCACTCTTGACAGCCATGGCGCTGGACAAGACACACGAGGCACTGTTGTCAGGCTCTGGTAAAGGCAGTTAAGGCACCATCCATTGGAGGGCATTTGCTTTAGAAATGGGAAGCTCGTGGGGTGAGTGCCACGACCACACTGGTTCTCCATCTGTGGGCAATTTCCTACCACAGGATAAAACTAAGGCATCCAAGCAGAGTGCTCTGATACCACCGAGCTGAGAGCTCAGAGTTGGGGGTGGAGCAGGGGTGGGGGCTTGGATCTCCAGGGTTTGCCATGGAGAATAGGAGCTCACAGAGCAGGTCTCTTAAGTTCAGGGTGAGGGGCAGCAAATCACGTCAGGCAAAAAGCGTGCTCTGAGGTTAAGAACTGAGATTCTGAAGGTCATGTTGGGTAGGGTGTGTTGGAGTTTTCCTAGCCAAAGTGGGAGAAAATGTAACTCCTCATAAAAGATCTAGACGTGGATAAGAAACGCAAGAAATGCCATGAATAACATACCCATCATGGGCTGCACTACAACCGCCCCTGGCCACTGCTAGGCAGCACCTTGTGGGGAGAAGACCAAACAAAGCCTACGTGTAACTGAATAAAATCACAGCACAGGAGAGTTCTCGATGCTTTGGTAAAGTAGTATAGAGAAAAATTTATAGGGACGAGTGCTCATGTCACACAAGAAGAAAGCTTTGATGTCAATGAGAAAAGTGCATACCTTAATAAACTAGACCAAGAAGAGCAAAATAAATGTGAGGTAAGTATGCTGAAGGAAATTATAAAGATAAAAGCAGAAATCAACTCAATTAAAATAAGGAAAATAGTCACAGTATAATAAGAGGATATAAAATCTGGTTCTTTAAGATGATCAGTGAAGTGGATAAATCTGAATCTATACTGATCAATACACTAAGAAAGGAAAAGAGCAAATGGATTACTAATACTGGAAATGAGATGGGGGACGTCAGAACCCGTGGCCAACAAAAGAATGACAAGGGGAAGAATAATTCTGTATTAATAGATGAAAATTCCTTGGAAGATACAAATCACCAAAGCTCACTTAAGAAAAGTACGACTAACCCTGTAACTATTAAAAAAATTAAACAGTTTCAGTGGTGAATTCTATTAAGCATACAAGAAAGAATAATTACAATTCTATACCAACCTTTCAGTTTATGTCTGCATTTACCCAGCATTAAACTAGAAAAAGATATTATAAAAAAATCAAACACAAAATCAATATCCTTCATACCTACAGACTCAGTCATTTTTAATAGATTATTTTTAGAACGTGTTTGGGTTTGTAGCAAAATTGAGGGGAGGGTATATGATTTCTCATATATCCTTTGCCCACACACTGATTATTTGGTATGTACAGTGCATCTAAACCAAAATGTCAGTATTTGTTTGTATTTGTAGAAACTGACAAGCTGATTCTAAAGTTTATATGGAAATTCAAAGCACCCAGAATAATTAAGTTTAAACAAAAATAATAGAATGGGAGAATATTCACAATAAAGATAGGAAATTAAACCAATAGAATAAATATGGAGTCCAAAAACTCATGCTAATTTGGTCATCTGATTTACAGCAAAGGCTTCAAAGCAATTCAATAGCTAATAGTAAGTCCATACAAATTTTTTCACTTTTTTTTCATTTTTTCATTAAAAAAGAGGCTACTGATATAGAAAAAAATTAACTTTGACCCCTACCACATAGAGAACAAGTAATGTGGATTGAAATGTAAACCATAACTGTAAACCATCTGGAAGAAAGCCCTAGAAATTTTAGTTTGGCAGATTTTTTAAATAAACAAGGCAAACAATGAAAGTGTTGGACATGGACAAGGAGAAAAGTTTTGCTTCATCATAATTAAACATCGCTCTTCATCAACAAACACTGTAAGAAATGGAATCTCAATCCATGGATATTTGCAATATACATGTCTGTCAAAGGTCTTTTAATTGTAATATATTGTATAAAGAAATACTACAAATCAGAAACAAAGAAAACCAATGTATAAAAACTGGAGAAGAGATTTGAATAGATATATCACAAATATAGATATAAAAATAAGTAATAAACAGAAAGTTTTCAGCATCATTAATCATCAGAAAATTGCAACTCAAAACCATGAGCTACCACTACACATACACTGGAGAGGTTTAAAAGGACTGAAATTTTTTTCATGTTTTCAGGGGTCTTCTAAAGCATCAGTGCACATATCTGTAACGTTTGGAGAAACGTGGGAAACAATTGTTTTCCTGATATATGACACTGTAATGCCATCTGCCCCATACTCTTTCCCTGAAATTTTATGTTTTATTTAGTTCCTGTACCTGAATGCTTAACAAGTACTCTCCTCTAGCTGTATTTAGAGATTGCAGATAGACATGCAATCCACACCAAGATTCCATTGCAATCTGCACTGTCTCATGCCCTTCACACGCAGCTGCCGGAGAGAAGAGCGGCCTGCGCTTAGATTTAT
This sequence comes from Cervus elaphus, assembly GCF_910594005.1. Taxonomy (NCBI): domain Eukaryota; kingdom Metazoa; phylum Chordata; class Mammalia; order Artiodactyla; family Cervidae; genus Cervus; species Cervus elaphus. The sequence continues at coordinate 45,849,727 of NC_057837.1, read as the reverse complement.
GCTCCCTCCTCTGCAAGAGACTACATGGGCACCGCTGCACCACCTTAGACTAACTGTACAATTAGCACTGTGATAGAAAGTCCCTGAGTGAACACACGCTCCCTCGTGACATGATTAACTCCAGGGACTCTAGGCAACAGGAGCCAGTCGCAAAGTGCAAACTAATTAACTTCGGAGGACAGGAATGAGGACAAGGGAGGTCAAGCAGCTGGCATGATGGCCACAGAGCCCAGAGCAACAGAAATGAAAGTTCAGCTAAAGCAATAGAAATAGAAACTTTTTCAAATTGAATTTTGTGATTTTCCTCTCTGGTTCTTTTGTCATTTTTTCTGGACTTTATATATATACATATATATATGTATATGTGTGTGTGTGTGTATATATATATATATATATATGGAGTGGCAGAAGTACAGGAAAGAAAGAAAATGTTATAATTATGCAAACACAAAAAGTACAGTAAGTGAGAATAGCAATATTTTGAAACTTATAGTAGAGCATACTGTTCAGTGGGCAGACAATCGAACATTTGGAGGGAGCCTGCAAAAGGGGAAAGTTCACGTTCTCACTGAATCTTTTTTTTTCTTTTTCTTCCAGTTATTGAAAGCACAGAGGATATGGGCCTAAGGGTAAAGAAACTGCTTTTCTGGCAAAGTTGCCATCCACCCCCTGAATATACAAAACATGAGAAGTTTCAAAATATAAACACAAGCAACAAAAATGAAATAAAAGTAGCAGATAAAAATAATGATGGCATAACTATAGTTTATGGAACTAAGAAAAGAAAAAGATTTTTCTGGAATTACAAAATGGAACATCAATATTCTCCCATTTAATCCTACCACACGCAATCTGGAAAAAAAAATGCTTGTCAACATTCTTGTGACTTTTTACTGATGTAAATTATTACTAAATGGCAAAATCACAATAGAGTACAGTCCCTCACTGGATGTGTTCTAGAAATTTAAAAATATATGCTGGCATTTCAGTAGAAATCTATACAATGGTCCATGTTGCTATTGTTTAGTTGCTAAATCGTGTCCAACTCTTTCGCAAACCCGTAGACTAGAGCCTGCTAGACTCCTCGACCTGTGGAATTTTCCAGCAAGAATACTGGAGTGGGTTGCCATACTCTCCTCCAGGGGATCTTTCAGACCCAGGGATTGAAACTGCATCTCTTGTGTCTCCTGCATTGGCAGGTGAATTCTTTTACTGAGCCACTTGGGAAGCCCACAATAGTCCCTATTAACAATAAATGTTAATGATTTTTACAGACTAGTTATAAAATGCAGTAGGACACATGGAATATAATGTTTCATCCCTGTGTGAGTGTAACTGTAGAGAAAATGAGGAAGATAAATGATTGCCCCTCCCCATTATGTAGTTTAGGACACATTGAACCAAGGAAATGGGACAGCAGTTTGTGGAAAAGGCTCCCAGTAATCCAGTATCTTTGAACCATGCTGTAAAATATATGTGACAAAGCATACCAGTTAAAGCTCCCTGGACAACTGACATCCAAAGTAAACTTACTCTGAGCAATTAATAATCTTGTGAAATAGCTGGAGGCAGCAGTTAGAAGCCTCACAGCACACACGTGCAATGTAATCTTGCAGACTCGCAACAAACATTATCATACTGTACAACATTAGAAACTAAAGGGTGAAGAAAAAACAACTCTCATACTTTGTTTAACCCACAGGTTCCTGCTTTTCCTTTAATCTGCAGGATCCCATCTCAAATGTCATTTTTAAACGGAAAAACTTTTTAAGGTGTGCTGATTCATGGTGTACATATTTATAGATGTATCTCTTCAAGTGGTGCAATTACTGGCAACAAGTAATTTTCTTCTTCAAATATTTGTGAATATGGGCTAAGAAGCACCAAGTGAATGGGAACCTGTAGAAGTGTCCAATAAATTCAGAAAGGACACTTTGTTTAGATTCCTCACAGGGACTCTCCTCCACTCTAACTTTCTCATCTTAAAGAGTAGTTTAAATGGTCAGTAGAGCACCCCCACCCATGAAAGAACAGGTACAAAGGTGGTGACTGGTGTGTGAGTGACTTCTGTCCACTCTGGAGGGCAGAGAAGATGAACAGATGGGTGCCATCTTGGGCAGGGCTCTATTTGTGATTTTTAGATTTATCTGTAATCTTCAGAATGTTGTCAGTGCATTAGAGGACTGCCAGTGAGTCCCAGCTTAAGTGTCAAACATTCTTTACTAACCTTGGCCTGGAAATAAAAGCAGAGCTTTGCTGGATTAAGTTGTTAACGATTCACTGATCCGAAGAGATTATTATGACAGTCAAACTAAATTTCCTGTTTGGGAACTAGTAAATGACACTGAACTACTTTTCTGATGTAGCAGGAAAAAATCCTGAATCCTACTTCCACAAACTCTGAAGTGTTTTCAAGTGTTAGTATTTTGTTGTACCTATACTTTGATTTCTCTTGGCTTTGGTTTCCTCTATTCTTAACAGTCCCATTTGCATAGCTCAATACGTCCACTGAACCCCCAAAAAACACCTCATTGTGTCTAATTTCAGTTGATACATTATGCATATATCCTAATATCTTGAGCCTGCCATCCTTTATATCTACATTAAAATGTGGAGGCAAAGTTTGATTTTGTACTGTGTCAGTCTGTACTTATTTTCCATGCCGGTGCTGAGCACCATCCAAAGCAGCTTGCTCCTGGCATCATCAGTGCAGACTGCAAGAAGACAGTCCTGGGGGCAGATCACTAGAGGTGCTTTAATCCTTCAGACAAGTTTTCAATACTGTTTACACCAGGGACTTTCTTGTACAAATCCTCTTTACACAGACAAGAATAACACAGCAAGGAACTATTTGTCTCTGATCTCTGCGAAGAAGGAGAGCAAACGGGAACCCGTAGGGGGTTTTCCATCTTTTAAACATACCAGGAGGAGATTAATCAAAGATCTCTCTACTGCCTGATGTACAATCAGTTACTTAGCTGCAGTGCCACTGATCAAGTTATAGCAGAATCACAGGATCACAGCACCCACCGTGGTGCATGGCTGGAGCAGAAACCTAGCAAGTATGTGCTCACAAGGAAACAGCTGGACAGTTAGCTCACTATTCCCTAAACAGTCTCAAACACAGTGCCTTAAGATCTTTGTCCTTAGTCCATAGCTGGCCTTCTCTCCGTGGTTATTCTCTGTCTTATCATTATGGATTTGCCCATGATTTAAGCAAAGTTTCTGTTGTACATCAGATACAGACAGGGTACTTTCATGGATGTGAGCTCAGTGCCCATATGTCACACTTGAAGATAAGGGGTATGTATTGAGATGAATGGTATGAAATGTTGAATGTGATGGCATTTTACTGAATGCACTATTGGCAACACCTTGTGTTACTGGCATCTATAGTAGTGCATGGGCAATAGGGTGAAAATCCCATGCCCCTTAAAATAAATCTAGAACATCTGTACTGTGTTTGACAACCTCTTGGAAGTCGATTCAGTCACCCGAGTTTCCCAAGCATCTCTTCAATCAGAAAACACTTTTTGGGGATAGAAGTATTTTCTGTCCTGGAAGCAAACACATGATTGTAGATGACCTAAGAATCCCTGCCTCCCAAGCCTCACCATGTATTTCTGTCAGTCGAATAATGAAGGATTATCCTCTACCTACATTCAACACTCCTCAGTCTCTCATACAAAACTCATCTTCCACACACCTCAGTGGATAAGCCAAGGCCATTCTCACCAGATCCTCTACTCCATAGTTTAAGATTCAAATTGAATACACAAGATAGCTTTTCAACAGATTTCTGAGTGGGGCCAATAGACTTTCATCCACAAGCATAACATCCCATAAACCTTTCAACAGCAGCTCGAAGGCAGAGAAATAAGCCTGCCATACAATCCACACAAAAAAGTGAAGACAGAAAGGTACAGCATTAAAGACTGAAAACACACACACACAGACAAGAACTAATTGGAAAATGATGAGCAGTTGTTCACTCAAATCTGTGCATCTGCGATTTCCTCTAAATGGCTCTTTTCCTAGGCAACAATTTGCGCATAATGAATTCATTTTTAGCATCACATAACTTTATTTTGGGGGTGTGCACACTTTGAGAAACTACCTAAGGCAGTGAGATCATGAAGAAAAAAAATTTTTACTCTGAAGGTGTCAATTTGAATGTAATTACAGCACATATGCATGAAGCAGCAAACAAATCAAGATAGAACTTAAAACCCTCCCAAGCTTTTGATAGAAAAATTACATAATGAGGAATAATACTCTGATTGAACTATTGTCTTTCTTTTAGAATATAGGAGAAACTGAAGGCAGTGTCTGTATGGCAGCTGACTTATATTATGAATAAAATAAAAGGAGTTTTTGGGCAAAGTCTCTCTTCCCTCCGTCAGACTGTGTAGGAAGCATATTGACCAATAAAGATGGTTTCAGTTAAAAAAAAAAAAAAGACATTAAAACCAAAAAACCACAATACCCATAAAACACTGGGTCTTGCTGCATCTGTCTTATGACATGAATGACTTGATAGACGACTGGAAATCAAATGATCCCTGAAATGCTCTTTATAAGTCCCCTCTTCATCTACCTGATAAGAATAGGGATGCCCAGGTGTTAAGGAACTGACCTTAATTAAGTCACAGATTGTTAGAGGAAAAGTTAGAGATTAGAGCCCTGGGCTAGAGTCTCTGCACAGCATCTCATTGTTATTAACTTGGGTGTTTGTTTACTTTTCTGATATTTATTCTGTAGAACAGGTAATACACAAATGTATTCAAAGACTGTGAAGTTCATTTGTCCCATCAATCCAATGTTCCTCCTCAGAAGTAACAAGCTTTATTCATTTCGCATTTATTTTTATTTACAAGCATACATACTCATAGACAACATTCATCTATTCCTACTGTTTTACTTAAAATACATATACAGCTGCCTCTTTCCCTTAAATGTTCCCTACCGAGTTCTCAATTTTATTGATGTACATAATTTATTTAACAAGGCTTCCATTAATGGGTATTTATGTCTCATCCAATTTGTGTTTGTATAAACCATGCTGCAACAATCTGTGCATGCCTCATTTCCCCCAGGTGAAAGAATATCAGCAAAATAACTGCTAAGGAGAAAAATTCTGCTAGATCAAAGTAATTTCCATACTTATGTTTGTGTATATGTGAACACACACTGGGTATTGTAAAAATTACCTTCCACTGAGTTCTGCTGATTTATCTTTCATGAACAATAAATGAGACAGTCTGTTTTCCTATTTTCTGGTGGGAAGTCTATCTACCTATCTACTCATCTATCATCTTTACCACTTAACTACATGAAAAATTGTCAGTTGTTTTTAAGTTTTTATTTCTCTTATTAAAAGGGAGTTTAAGCATCTTTTCTTATGTTTAGGAAACAATGCTTCCTTTTCTGATAAATGTGTGTTTAACACATGCAATATTTATATGTACATGTGTACACACAGTTATATACATTATATGCACAATATATACTATATATCATAGGTATATATAACTACTATATATATTATATATGATGGGTATTATATATATTATAGGTTTTATAATATTATAGGTATAATATTATAGGTATTATATGTAAATATTATATGTACTATAAATACTATATATTATAGATATGCTATAAGTATTATAATGTTATAGGTCTTATATAAATTACACACTTAAAACACACAGTACACACACTATGATTGATCCTGAAATCACAGGGGCCCTCAAGGAAACCCAAGCAAACTGGAGGGCCCCGGGTGCCCACAGCCCAGCTCGCAGGGCAGCAGAGCCACCCAGGCCACAGTTACCATTGGCAGACTGGCTCCCTTCCCACCTGAGCTGCCTGATAGAGACCGGGAAGCTGCTGGGGCTGGCGAAAGGTCACCTCTGTCTCTGTGGAGCTCGCCCCTCGGCCCTCCGTTAGGCACCCTCCAGTGGGAACTCCGGGCCTGGTCTGAGACCAGACAGCCTCACCTGACTAAAGCCCTTGTCTAACGCCCCCATGTTGTAAAGCGGGCTCAGCCATAAACTGGGGTCCCGATGTAAACCCAGGGCTCAGAGGTAACCCCCAAGTTGTAAACCTGGGGTCCCGACAACAGCCAAGCCCCGGAGGCTGCGCTCTGTGGCACCAAAGGCCAACGCCCAGCGCCTCGCTGCCTCAGACCTGACGCCCGCTCTCAGGTGGTTGCACCTGACTGAACGCCCTGAGCAGACACCAGCCCGCAGGTGCCTCGGTGACAGGAGGCCGCGCGAGGTGAATGTGCGCGTCTCCCGCGGTGGGATGACAGTGCGGGTCTCCTCTTCCCCGGCAGAGAGGGCGCTGGCCGAGATGGCCGCCCCAGCCCCAGGGCACTGGAGCCTGCGACTCCTTGCCCTCGTCGGGGCTGCTCCTGGGCCGGGTCACTGGCCGCCTCCTTATGACCATTCCTACTGTTTTTGGGTTTTGGTTCCGAAGACTGTGGCTGTGATGTAGCTTTCCTCCTGTTTTCTGAGCTTGGAAACATACCTAGGAGGTCGTGCCTTGATCTGAGTTTATGTCAGATTTTCTGCTGGTTCTTTAGTGACTTTGTTTGTTTACCATAAACTTTGAAGATAATGGTGACCTCCTTCAAAAGGCCCCACCACTGCACTCAGTGCCCCTGACCCTGTAGCAGGCCACTGCTGACCCATGCCTCTGCTGGAGACTCCTGGACACTCCTGGGCAACTGTGGGTCAGTCTCTGGTAGGGTCACTGCTCCTTTCTTCTGGGTCCTGATGTGCACAAGTGTTTGTGCCCTCTAAGAGTCTGTTTCCCCAGTCCTGTGTAAGTTCTGGAGGCTCTATGGTGGGGTTAATGGTGACCTCCTCCAAGAGGGCTTATGCCATACCCAGGTCTGTTGCACCCAGAGCCCCTGCAGCAGGCCACTGCTGACCAGTACCTCCACAGGAGACACTCAAAGCTAGGTCTGGCTCAGTCTCTGTGGGGTCTCTGGGTCCTGGTGCCCACAAGGTTTTGTTTGAGCCCTTCGAGTGTCTCTGGTGGGTATGGGGTTTGATTCTATATGCAATTTCACCCTCCTGCCATCTTGCTGGGGCTTCTCATTTGCCATTGGGCATGGGGTATCTCCTCACAGCTGCTCCAGTGGGAGCAGAGTTGGTGATGGATAGGGAGGCCTGGCGTGCTACAGTCCATGGGGTGGCAAAGAGTTGGACACAACCAAGTGACTGAACTGAGCTGAACCATAAACTTTGTTTCTCAACTCAGAAGCTTTTTGACTTAAGATATGAATCCTAATTCATACCTTATTTTCCCCCCAAGTTTCTTGCAAAATTTAAATATGCTTTAGGTGATTGATCTGTTTTAAGATAATTTTTGTATATGGTGGAGGTAGGGGGTCCACTGTCATTCTTTTCAATGTGGATGTCCAGTTATCTAAGCACTATTTATTAAAGAGATTATTTGTCTGAGTTGACGGGTATTGCCTTGCTTGCCAAAAATCAACTGGCCATGGGACTATGGGTTTATTTTTAAATTCTCAAATCTATTTCATTGGACTACAATGTCTATTATTATGGCAATACCATACCAATTTTTTATTACTGTAGCTAGTCTTTGATTGATTTCCAGAGTCCTGAAAGAGTTGACTGTGAGAATTGTTGCCATTTTTTTGTTGGTTTTACGCAGATGCAAATTTTCAGAGCTTGTTATAAGCCCATCTTGGATGACATAGTGTTATTTTTTGTCTGTATATGCAAAATTATTAGATATCCATTGTGTATTTCAAATTTATTATTATAAAGGCATTCACTGGTCTCTTTCATTTAGTTTTTCTGTCCTGAAATAAAAGCTTGATATTCAAATTGTAACTCTGACCTTTTTTTTGTGTGTTTGTTTTGGTTGCAATTGATATCTTTAACATCATTTTATTTTAATTTTGAACTTGGAAATTAAATGCAATTGGAGGCATTCTGTTCTATTTGTAAAAAAGTTTATTTTGCTGTGTAATATACATAGAAGTGCAAATATTCTAGAAGTGTGCCTTTCAAAGATCTTTCACAGTCTTAACACACTGGTGTAAATAGCATCCAGCTCAAGGAAAAGAACATTACCCAAGCCTCAAAAATCTGCCCACATTTCCCTTCAGTTGTTTGCATACTTTAAAGGTAAACTTTATCTCGACTTCTAAAAGTATAGGTTAGTTCTGCCTGTTTTTTTTTCTTTTATGTACTGGATCAGTTCAGTTCAGTTCAGTAGCTCAGTTGTATCTGACTCTTTGCCACCCCATGGACCGCAGCATGTCAGGCCTCCCTGTCTATCACCAACTACCAGAGTTTACTCAAACTCTTGCCCAGTTGAGTCGGTGATGCCATCCAGCCATCTCAGCTTCAGTCATCTCTTCCCGCCTTCAATCTTTCCCAGCATCAGGGTCTTTTCAAATGAGTCATTTCTTCGTATCGGGTGGCCAAAGTATTAGAGATTCAGCTTCAGCATCAGTCCTTCCAATGAATGAACGAAAGAAAGTGAAGTCACTCAGTCATGTCTGACTCTTTGCGACCCCATGACTGTAGCCCACCAGGGTCCTCCATCCATGGAGTTTTCTAGGCAAGAGTACTGAAGTGGGTTGCCATAATATTCAGGACTCATTTCCTGTAGGATGGGCTGGTTGGATCTCCTTGCAGTCCAAGGGACTCTCAAGAGTCTTCTCCAACACCACAGTTCAAAACCATCAATTCTTCCACACTCAGCTTTCTTCATAGTCCAACTCTCACATCCAACTCTCACATGACTACTGGCAAAACCATAGCTTTGACTCTATGGACCTTAGTTGGCAAAGTAATGTCTCTGCTCTTTAATACGCTGTCTAGGTTGGTCAATACTTTTGTTCCAAGGAGGAAGGTCTTTCAATTTCATGCCTGCAGTCACCATCTGCAGTGATTTTGGAGCCCCCCAAAATAAAGTCTCTCGTTGTTCCCACTGTTTCCCCATGTATTTGCCATGAAGTGATGGGACCAGATGCCATGATACTACTTTTTTGAATGTTGAATTTTAATCCAGCGTTTTCAATCTCCTCTTTCACTTTCATCAAGAGGCTCTTTAGTTCTTCTTCACTTTCTATCATAAGGTTGGTGTCATCTGCATATCTGAGGTTATTGATATTTCTCCTGGCAATCTTGATTCCAGCTTGTGCTTCATCCAGTCCAGCATTTCTCATGATGTACTCTGCATATAAGTGAAATAAGCAGGGTGACAATATACAGTCTAGACATATTCCTTTCCTAATTTTGAACTAGTCAATTTTCCCAGTCCAATTCTAATTGCTGCTTCTTGTCCTGCATACAGATTTCTCAGGAGGCAGGTCAGGTGGTCTGGTATTCCCATCTATTGAAGAATTTTCCACAGTTTGTGGTGATCCACACAGTCAAAGGCTTTGACATATTCAATAAAGCAGAAGTAGATGTTTTCCTGGATGTACTGGATATAAATTATATAATCACTCTTTCTTTCATGCCACTTATTTTGTTAAACTTTATGTTTGGATGTTTATTTCATTACTGTGTATTGTTTTAGAACATTCATTCCTGTTATGAATATTATTTTGTTAAGTAAATGTACCGTGATTATCCAGTCTTCTGCTGAAGAACCCTTGAGTAGTTCAATTTTATGGATGTGAAAATAGTGCTGCTAGGAACATGTTGGCTTATCTCATGGTACATATATGTTTGGGTACATGTTTATTAAGTGTAAAAGTGAGATTGCTGTGCACAACAATGGGTATGTTCAGTTTTAGTAGGCATGGACAAAGCATTTTCCAGTAATGTTCCCAGTTCATTCATATGCTCTGTAATACTTCACATTTTAATCTTTTTGTAAAATTTGGCCACTCTAGTGAGTGTTATGTTTTATTGTATTTTTTATTTTCATTCCTCTGACTGTTAATCAAGTTGAGTGCATTTCATGTGCTTATTTGTCATTTGCATATATTTTTTCAATTGCCTTTACAAGTCTTTTTTCCAGTATACTACTGAAGTTTCTGTTTCCTATAGTGATTTGTAAGAATTCTTTACATATTGTGGATACAAGAGTCTTTTGTTGGTTGTATATATACATTACAAATGTCTTCTCATACTTTGTATTTTTATTCTGCTTTAATAGACAGAAGGGCTTCTCTGATAGCTCAGCTAGTAAAGAATCCTCCTGCAATACAGGAGATCCCAGTTTGATTCCTGGGTCAGGAAGATCCCCTAGAGAAGGGAAAGGCTACCCACTCCAGTATTCTGGCCTAGAGAATTCCATGGACTATATTAGTCTATGGGGTTGCAAAGAATCAAACATGACTGAGTAGCTTGCACTTAATAAACAGAAATTCTTAACTTTGAAATAGTCAGCTTATCGTTTTTCTTTGTTAGTATTATTTTTCTGTCTTAGGAGCTATTTGCCAAAACCATAATCACTAATGCACTGTTCTCCACTTTTGTTAAAGCATGACTTCTCCACCCCCAAATCTGCAATTCCTTGAATTTTGCTTATAAGGTAAGATAAGAATTGAATTTTGTTTATAGTTTGAGATAAAGATTTAACTTTTTTTTTTTTGTCTCTAGGGGAATCTCATTGTGGTGGAAAATTCTGATATGCCCTCTGAGATTCCAGCCTTTTGTGCCTAGCATAGTCTCCTCCCCTACAATAGGTGACTGATTAGGCTGTGTTACAGAACAAAGGGAAAGTGATTTTTCAGATGTCATTAAGCTGACTTTGATATAATTAGAAGGGAGATTATTTTAACTGGCTCTGATCTAATCAGATGAGCTCTTCAGAAGGCCTTTGCCCTTTTTGAAGGAAGAGCTCCAAAGTGTGAGAGAAATTTTCCTGTTGACTTTGAAGGAATGTACTTCTGTTTTGGAGAGGGGCCCACATATGAGGGGATAGCAGTCTCTATCAAATGAGGGCTTGAGCCCAACAACCAAAAGGAAGTGAATTCCAACAACAACCATGACCCAGAGCCTTAAATGAGTCTCCAGCCCTGACCATCAGCTCCTGTGCATCCTCCTATGTGAGGCCTTGAACAAAGGCCCCAGCTCACCTGTATCAGTACCCGCAGAAAAGGTGAGAAATAAATTTGGATTGTTTTAAGCCAGCACATTTGTGGTAATTTTTTTTATGGTACCGTAGAAGACTAATGCACTAGTTAATACAAAACTACTTATTGAAAAATGCAGCATTTTCCCCATTGCATTGTAGGGCCACATTGGCCAGTAACCACATATAGCTGTGTCTGTTTCAGGATTTGTTATTGAGTTTCATTGGCTATTTAGTTAATGTTTGTGTTGATGCCACATTATCTTTTCATAATAAACCTTGGTGTCTGGTCATGTTAAGTCTTTCAGATTTATTAATCTGCTTTCAAATATCCTTGGAAGTTCTTGGTCCTTTGTGTTTCTGAATGGATTCTAGAATAAGAGAGGAAATTTCTGAAAAATAAAGGCAGGAATATTAATTAAGCTTGCATTAAATCTACAAAAACAATTCTGTACTCTACTCAAGTTCCTTTTTTATGTAGTAAAAATTGATTCACACCATGAGTAAGAGTGCAGTAAATATATTTCTATTCCCTTTGTATGCCTCTCTTAATTTACTACCTAATTTTAGTATATGAAACGTTTTTTACTCCTTAACTTTATGCTTATATTTATCATCTTTATTATTCATACCATTCATCTCTTTTCTGTAAAAGATGAAATTGGTATGTTTATACTATCTTTCATTTTCTTATATCTTTCCTCACAACTTTTGTTTCATAGCTGCATTATTATGACCTTTGACACATTCTGTTTTTTACTCATAAATAACATATTTGTTTTAGTTTACACTAAAGTAAAGTAAATTCCATGACATTGCTGACTTTTAATAGTAATTTTTCTAGTCATTTTTTGATTAGTTGAATTTTGTCCTTTTTTTAAAGGAAGGATTTATAGGTTATTGGATTTAATTTTTTTCATTTTATAACTTTTTATTTAAAGTGACAATTGGCTGTTTGTAGAATTCTTGGTTTACACTTTCCCTCCATACTTTGTGTTAGAGCTCTCTGTCTCCTAGAATTTTATTTTGCCATGGAGAAATTTGAGCTCAGACCGATTTTTACTTCTTTTGGTCACCACCTTCAGATTACTTTTCTCTGTTGTCTTTGCTGAGCTTTGCAGCTATTCTCAGATATTGTGGATGGTGATGGCAGTTGTGTTTAAGTTTTACTAAATGAAGATTTTGCATTTCTGATTTTCTTTGTTACTTTTCACTAATACCTGAGTCAAGAAATTGAAATTACTGCTGCACTCCATCACTTGTAAGCCAAAATGTGTCTCTGCTACACTGTTTCCCTGGTTTGATCTCATGGGTTATAAATGTGTCTTTATAGATATTTATCACCTTTCTTCTAGTAGGTTTATAATGTTACATTTGAATCAGCAAAATAGTATCTCATTGTGGTTAAGTCAGAGAATGTTATTTTCACTACTTACTAAGCATCTTGTTTAGATGTGACAATTTCCCTTGGTTCATATTAAAGCATAAGCAGCAGCTAACAAGTATTAAGTAGCCACTATGTATGGAACAGTGTACTAACCACTTCACATGGATCAACATATCTAACTCACACAACAGCACTATGCTTCTGTAACTATTAAGGTCTAGTGAAGTAAAGTAACTTGAGAGAAGTTGCTCAGCTAGCAAGTTGGATCAGCTACTGATCCAAGTAATAGATCAGTGATGGAACCCTATGTTTCCTGACTTAGAGTTTTCACAGGTGCAGCTTAGCTGACACACAATTTCTTTTTCATGTCAAAATTCAGTAGTTTTTTGAGACACTCCAAATCACATGGAGTGCTCGTGTATCGTTGAAGGCTTGTATGATCTTTTTAGAGGGGTCCAATACTTGCTGTACAGTTTCAGGGCTGAGAATATCCTTCCCTTTATTTCTCATTTGTTCCAACTCCCTCTTTTGTAGAAACGGAGATAACAGTGAAAACTGGAAGAGTCTGAAAGATTGGAACATGAAGATTCAGAAGTCTTATTTAAAGTGGTATGGAGCTTCAGATAATAGCTCTATGATTAGGGTAAGTTGTTTAACACATCTGAAAATTATTTTCTTCATAAATGGCGTGGGGAATCAAGACCATCCCCAAGAAAAAGAAATGCAAGAAGGCAAAATGGTTGTCTGAGGAGGCCTTACAAACAGCTATAAAAGAAGAGAAACAAAAGGCAAAGGAAAAAAGGAAAGATATACGCATTTGAATTCAGAGTTCCAAAGAATAGCAAGGAGAGATAAAAAAGCCTTCCTCAGTGATCAGTGCAAAGAAATAGAGGAAAATGAATGGGAAAGATTAGAGATCTCTTCAAGAAAGTTAGAGATACCAAGGGAATATTTCAGGAAAAGATTGGTCCAATAAAGGACAGAAATGGTATGGACCTAACAGAAGTAGAAGATACTAAGAAGAGGTGGCAAAAACACATGGAAGAACTACACAAAAAAGATCTTCACAACCCAGATAATCACGATGGTGTGATCACTCACCTAGAGCCAGGCATCCTGGAATGTGAAGCCAAGTGGGCCTTAGGGAGCATCACTATGAACAAAGCTAGTGAAGGTGAGGGGATTCCAGTTGAGCTATTTCAAATCCTGAAAGATGATATTGTGAAAGTGCTGCACTCAATATGCCAGCAAAGTTGGAAAGCTCAGCAGTGGCCACAGGACTGGAAAAGGTCAGTTTTCATTCCAATTCCAAAGAAAGGAAATGCCAAAGAATGCTCAAACTACTGCACAGTTGCACTCATCTCACACGCTAGTAAAGTAATGCTCAAAATTCTCCAAGCCAGGCTTGAACAGTATATGAACTGTGAACTTCCAGATGTTCAAGCTGAATTTAGAAAAGGCAGAGGAACCAGAGATCAAATTGCCAACATCTGCCGGATCATCGAAAAAGCAAGAGAGTTCCAGAAAAACATCTACTTCTGCTTTATTGACTATGCCAAAGCCTTTGACTGTGTGGATCACCCCAAACTGTGGAAAATTCTTCAATAGATGGGAATACCAGACCACCTGACTGCCCTCCTGAGACACCTGTATGCAGGTCAAGAAGCAACAGTTAGAACTGGACATGGAACAATGGATTGGTTCCAAATTGGGAAAGGAGTACGTCAAAGCTGTATATTGTCACTCTGCTTATTTCACTTATATGCAGAGTACATCATACAAAATGCTGGACTGGATGAAGCACAAGCTGGAATCAAGATTGCCAGGAGAAATATCAATAACCTCAGATATGCAGATGACACCAACCTTATGATAGAAAGTGAAGAAGAACTAAAGAGCCTCTTGATGAAAGTGAAAGAGGAGATTGAAAACGCTGGATTAAAATTCAACATTCAAAAAAGTAGTATCATGGCATCTGGTCCCATCACTTCATGGCAAATACATGGGGAAAGAGTGGAATCAGTGAGAGACTTTATTTTTGGGGGCTCCAAAATCACTGCAGATGGTGACTGCAGCCATGATACTAAAAGATGCTTGCTCCTTGGAAGAAAAGCTATGACCAACCTAGACAGCATATTAAAAAGGACAGACATTACTATGCCAAGAAAGGTCCATCTAGTCAAAGCTATGGTTTTTCCAGTAGTCATGTATGGATGTGAGAGTTGGACTATAAAGAAAGCTGAGTGTGGAAGAATTGATGATTTTGAACTGTGGTGTTGGAGAAGACTCTTGAGAGTCCCTTGGGCTGCAAGGAGATCCAACCAGTCCATCCTACAGGAAATCAGTCCTGAATATTCATTGGAAGGACTGATGCTGAAGCTGAATCTCCAATACTTTGGCCACCTGATTCGAGGAACTGACTTGTTTGAAAAGATCCTGATGCTGGGAAAGATTGAAGGAGGGAGGAGAAGGGGACAACAGAGGATGAGATGGCTGGATGGCATCACCGACTCAGTGGACATGAGTTTGAGTAAGCTCCAGGAGTTCGTGATGGATAGGGAGGCCGGGCGTGCTGCAGTCCATGGGGTTGCAAAGAGTCAGACATGAATCAGTGATTCAACTGGACTGAACTGAAACTCTTTTGAAATTACATTCATCTCATGGAGCAGTGCAGTTTTCTGCATAGAAATATTTATAATTATAGTGGAATTGGTGAATGATTTCTTTTTTTAAAATTTATTTATTTATTTCATTTATTTTTATTGGTTGGAGGCTAATTACTTTACAATATTGTAGTGGTTTTTGCCGTACATTGACATGAATCAGCCATGATTTACATGTGTTCCCCATCCTGATCCCCTCTCCCGCCTCCCTCCCCATCCCCAACCCTCTGGGTCTTCCCAGTGCACCAGCCCTGATCACTTGTCTCATGCATCCAACCTGGGCTGGTGATGTTTCACCCTTGATAGTATACTTGTTTCAATGCTATTCTCATGTTCTGAGAGAATAGCATTGAATGATTTCTTTTATGATCAAATACAGTTATTTGAACTGCGTTCTTCCAAAATGGCAGTGGTTAAAATAATGCATGTTCCCACTGATGACAATGTGTTCTGTCTCCATGAGTAGTCATTTGTAGGACTGTGTACCCCACCCCTCGGACTCACGATGCTGGTTTTGAATTGAAAACTGGAAATGGCAGAAGTTGTTTGGTATGGTTCTACCTGAGGGACACTCCAAGAGTCCAATACCATCCAATCATTCTTGGCAGAATAAACAAGAGACTGAAACTAGCCCTACACAACTTTTGGCACTTTCCAGTTTTAATGTGCTCAGGAAGATACAGCCATGAAATTTCATTACTACAGCATGTTGTCTTATCAGAAGAAACAGTTCTCTAGTGCTTCTTGGCTCAGAATCGTATTGTTTACACATGATCAGAATGACTCATTATTATGATCAACCTGAGCACATCTTTCCTCTCAGCTATTCAGTAGATGTTCGAAGGAAAAAGGTTTCAAAAGAAACAAACAAACCAAAACAGCTAAAAATTAATGGTGAACAAGAAAAGCTATAAAAAGGGCTAGAGGATTAAAGATAGGAGCAGTTTAATATAATGGAAAATTTTGTGTTCATGAACCCTCTGGATTACTCTGAAATGTTTTACCATGAAAGATAACATTACTTAAATAATATTAGCCAAAGACTTAAATGTGTAAAGAAGAGATTTAGGCTCCATTAATACATAAGGTGGCAGGAACGCTTTGACTGGCTTCATGTTAATTCTCTTCAGTATTCTTCAGCCGCAAATGTTACACTTGAGTGTTATGAAATCCTGATAGTGGAACTCCTATGGATTCTATGAAATGCCATTAATCTGTAAAGTGTTCTAGAATCCTCCTGTGAGGCATACCTAGGTGGTGACTATCATAGCAGTTGTTTTATGTATATATAAAATCCCCCGTGGTTCTTTGTCTGGAGAATCCTGACTAGTACAGTTGGGAAGAGTTGGAAGATAAATTGACAAAAATATCATGCTTTCCAGGAAACAATGAAAACTCACTTGATGTGTGTGAGCCTGGTTTTTTAAAGTGAATCATAGATTTGTGTTTTTCTCCCCTGCATTCTCTCCTAGCCTATTGCCTAAGCTTAGAATATGATTTTGAAACTGTTTAAAAATTTTTTTCTAAATATTCTGGCCAAAGGAGGCAGGAACAAAAGAATTGAATATGTATGAAAAGGAATGTTAATCATAGTCCATTAAGTCTAGTATAAAACTGGAAACATTTTTACAATCATTTGAAGACCCAGGGAAATGATAAAAGGCAGACTATCAGTTGAGAATTGTTTACTCATGAGAAACTGCTGCTGTGCTCGGGAAAGATGCTCAACTTGACTATTCTGTCTGGGAGCGCTTGCGCTTCCACCCAGCCTTGGACAGAATTAAAGACAGCTTCTTTGGGGTTGGCAGTGAAAACCAAGCAGCTTTGCTAGCAAGAGGTAACAGACTCTATTTGGGTGAGAAGCAAAACCCCAAAGTATTTATTTGCCTGAGGTGGAAGACTTGACACAGGGTGAGAGCGATTCCCCACAGCTTTACCAGCTGGTGTTGACAGCCTCAGTTCAGGCATGCAGCAAATGCCCACAGCTTTCCTGGATGGATTCTAAGGTCTGGAGTGGGAGCTCACAGCAGATCCTCCAGAAATGTAACTGGGAGGTGTTGGCAGTGAGGGAATCTTTAAGTGAGTCCTTCAGTTGACACATAGCTCAGGAATCTAGGAGAAAAAAAGAATGGAAAAGCCAAGACATCACATCATATACCAGGAGCTCGGGGGTCAGACATTTTAGTTTAAGTCAAGGCATATTCCTAAAGTAAGGAAGCAACAACCTCAGAAAAATAAAACAGAATACCACTTTATCTGATACGTTATTTATATTGTCGGGTTCTCAACCCAGATTCTTAGATATGCAAAGAAACAGAAATGTGTGATTAAAATTAAGAAAATATCAGCCACTCAAAACTAAAACCAAATGGACACAGATGTTAGGTTTAGCAGACAAAAACTTGAAAGCAGATGCTATAAAAATGCTCAAGTAACTGAATGAAAATATGTTCACAGTATTCAAGCAATGTGTGCTGACAGGTAGTCAACAATTAGGAAAAATAAAAGAGAAATAGAGTCTATAAAAAAGAAGTTAATTGGGAGCTAAATATTATAGTGACTTAAATGGAAAATTAATTAATTGATGTCAACAATAGATTTGAGTTGTGAATTTGAGGATATGTAAATAGGACTGTATAACTCAAGTAATATTGTGAAAGATATTGAAATATTGATGGGGAATATCAAGCATTCAAAAATATGTATAAATGAAAAACTAGAGAAGAGAAAAAGGGAGCAGAAAAAGTATTTGAAGGAATAATGACCAAAGCAAATTTTTCCAAATTTGATTTAAAATATTACTTTATATCTTGAAGAAACTCAATGAACAACACTTGGGAACCACACTTGGATTCATCATGGTCAAGTGGCTGAAAGACAGAGTTAAAGACAAAGTCTTAAGACCAGTGGGAGACAAAGGGCACTTTGTATTTTGGGAAGAGCAGGAAGATTAGCATTGATTTTTCATCATCAAAATGGAGGCCAGCAGGCAGCAGAGGTACTTATTCAAAACCCTGAAAATATTCAACCAAGATGTTTGTATTTTGTGAAACTACCATCAAACATGAAGAGAAAATTAGGACATTGCAACATAAATTAAAACTAAAAGAACCCATTTCTAGCCATTTTGTATTATAGGAAAAAAATAAAAAGGAATAAATCAGGACTAATGGAATGGTCACAGTAGACATTAGTGACTGGTGGCATTTAAAAAACAGATGGAAATGAGTAAAGATTTGAGCCATAGAAATATCCAGAGTGGAGGGGAGACGGTGGGCTCAATATTGAAAATTAGTCTATATTACCAGAGTATGTAACAGTAACAGAGTAAAGAAAAAAACCACATATGATCATCTCAATGCAGAAAAGCCATTTGACAAAGTCCAACACATTTTCATGACAAAAGCACTCAACAAACTAGAAATGG
Organism: Cervus elaphus; assembly: GCF_910594005.1. NCBI lineage: Eukaryota > Metazoa > Chordata > Mammalia > Artiodactyla > Cervidae > Cervus > Cervus elaphus. The sequence goes on along the minus strand of NC_057837.1, from coordinate 45,831,168 downwards.
AAGAAAAATTATTTATATATATGTATATTTTCTAAGATTAATCTATAATCCATAATCATTGAAATTTTCCCATATATATATTTGGCATCGTCCTTTGTCTTATGGGATCTTAGTTTCCAGTCCAGGGATCAAACCCATGCCTCCTGCAATGGAAGCTCAGAGTCTTAACCACTGGACCACTGGGGAAGTCCCTGTTGTTATTATCTTTGTTACATCTTTGAGATCAATAATGATGTACACTGTCATTTCTGATACTGATTTTCTGTTTTGTCTTTTGTCTTGATCAGTGTTCCCATGAGTTTATCAGTCTTATTAATTTTTTTCAAAGAGCTATTCTAGATTTCACTGACCTATTTAGAACATGTTTGTAGGATATTTCATGTTTCTATCCTTTTATATTCTTTTTATTTTTTTTCCTGAAAATTAATTATAGAAACACTTATCTCAAGTTTAAAAAGAACAATAAATTTCATATTAAAAGCTTCATATTAAAATTTTGGGAAAGCAGTTTTATAGTTTACAATACTTTCTAATATTCTTCATATTTATTCTTTACCCTATGGGTAATTTGGAAGTAGTCTCCTTAATTTCTGAATTTATGGTGATGTTGTAGAAGTACTGTGTGATTTACAGAGCAGTCAGAAAAATATATTCTGTAGGATTTTAAACCTTTGAAGTGTATTGAAGACTGTCTGACATTATTGGAAGCAAAAATTCCTAGTAATACCTTTGCAGATGATTTATTCATTAAAGAGTATAAGCAGTAAATAAATATGAATAAACATATTTAAAAAATATCTCTGGTATTTAAATGTTTATGGATATTATAGAAATAGGAAATAAGTAAACTATATGCATTAAATAATAGCTGAAAATTATGAGTGGTAAAGTAAAATATTGTTTATAATTTGGCTAAATGTTTTGAGTACGTACAATAAATGCACAGTATTTTATCAGTTCAGTTCAGTTCAGTCACTCAGCCGTGTCCGTCTCTTTGTGACTGCAGGAATCGCAGCACGCCAGGCCTGCCTGTCCATCACAAACTCCCAGAGTTTACTCAAACTCATGTCCATCGAGTTGCTGATGCCATCCAGCCATTTCATCCTCTGTCGTCCCCTTCTCCTCCTGCCCCCAATCCCTCCCAGCATCAGGGTCTTTTCCAATGAGTCAACTCTTCGCATGAGGTGACCAAGTATTTTATAAATGGTTGAAATCTAATTTTTTTCCATTATTAAAGTATACATATTCAATCAAGGCTGAACTCTTCGGAAATTGTTGTGTAGGCACCGGCCATGTCTTTTAAATAGGTTCACTATGTTATACTTTTAAAAAGTGTGGAGAATAGCTCATAGAGTTAGTAGAACACACTTGTTTGTTGTGTATTTGATTTTATTATGTTAAAGTAAATATTGATCCCTTCTTTTCTGATAAATAGCCTAGAGAAATGTGGTAGGCAGCAGGTTATTCTTGACCCATTCTAAGAATCAAGAGGGCAGGAATGAGAATGCGATAGTGAGAGGCAATTTGGAAGATAGTGATCGTGAAATCTGACATTTCAGGATTCTAAGGAAAGAGGAGGAGAAAAGTAGCTGGAAGGAAACAGACAGCAAGAGGTGACATTTTGTGTTTACTCAGCCCTCTATATTTTACAGGTGGATTGGCTGAAAATAAATGATGAAACAGTGGGGGGGGGGTTGTTTTCCTTATTTTTATATATTATGAAAAATGCTTGATTCTTTCTTACTTCTAGTTTATTTTACACTTTATAAGCAGTCTGATACAAAAGCCCAATTATTGGAAGAAAAGATTAGTTGAACAATATGAAAGAAGTAAACCAATGCAAAAACAGAATAGTCATTCAGTCTAATTTAGTTTATTGAATTTAAAATGATATGCGGATAGGAAGTGGAATACTGATCATTTAAGACTGTCTCACCCCAGTATCTAGATACAGTCTTTTTATTAAGGGTACTTGCTTTGTTCTTAGTCATAATCACATACCACCACTGGGCCTGGATGACAGGGCATATAGTAACTCTTAAGAGGACTGTGAGAAGATGCTGAATGTAGTGGAAAGTGCAGTGGGCATGAGAATAACTCTCAGATAATGGAGATAGAAGAGAATGACATAGGTTTTTTGTTTGTTTGGGTTCATTTTTAGATATAAGGATTTTAGATATAAGGATTTTACACATAATGAACATGTTTATGCAGGAACATGAATATTTGGGGAAAAAAAGGAAAATGAGATTCCATTCAATTAGCTCAGACATACTCCATACATTGTGTCTTCTTAGGGTTCCTTGGACTCTTCTTATTCCATGAATATATATTCACTATTTTGTCATAACTCCCCAAACAGATGACATTTTACCATGCCTTTGTCAGAAAACTTCCCTGATATACAGGGAAAAAATGATTGCATTGCACAGAACATAGTAATCCTCACTTTAATTCTCTTGAAACATCTCTGATGGTCTCTGAAGTTACTCTTCAGTTGCCAAAGGCCTTACTTCTTTTTCTTTATTTCACACAGCATTTAAATTCTCAGTGTTGTCAAGGGTAAGTTAGCTCTGGCCATTTAGGAGGAAAAATCCAGTAATTAGCAGAATCTATAAACATTCCCATGTTAGAAAGCTTCATAAGACCTGTATTTTGCTGTGTCATGGCCCTGGGAGTCCTCATCCAAAATTCTAAGGATATTACCAGATATTTACTCATGAGAACTAGAAACTTCTAGAGAGTGGGGAGTGAGTTCTGTTTGCAATGAAAAGATTTTTCCATAGCCCTGGGTCATTTATAACTTTTGCTGATTTCACTTTGTTTTTTGACTTACCCAAGCTTGAACTGCAGGATAAAATCAATTTTTTCCATAGAGGAGTAAACAATCACAATCAGGAACAGAATATAAATCAGTTTCTGTTAGAAAGAGTGGGTCAGGGTAATATGCCTGTAGTCATTCTTGCCCTGACTTTAGCTTTTTTGTGTTTTTAAGGTCTGAAAATCATCACATTTCAAATTCATCATAGTACAGCAAAAAAAAAAAAAAAAAAAAAAAAAATCAACCAAAACACAACTTATCATCTACAAGATTGGCACAAATAGCACTTGAGTAACTAGATGTATGTCCAAAATAACAATAATTTTAATTTTTTTATTGACACCTTTTTTGTTGATAAACTTTAGAAAGGATAGCATTGGTTTAGCTAAAGTCAGTGGGGTAGAAAAGTGATATGATAATGATAAAATACTCCTAACTATTTATTAATTTATGACTCAAATATCACCTCCTTTAGAAAATGTTATTATTATTTTCATCAAAATTTGTTTTCCTCCATCAAAACCATACTTTTGATAATATGGTATTTAGCATATAATTGGACAGTTAGTAATACTCAAATTTGACAGTAATACCAATACTTTGGCCACCTGATGACAGGAGCTGACTCACTGTAAAGACCCTGATGCCAGGAAAGATTGAAAAAGAGAAGCAGGCAGCAGAGGATGAGACAGTTAGATAGCATCACTGACTCAGTGGAAACGAATTTGAGCAAACTCCAGAAGACAGTGGAGGACAGAAGAGCCTGGCATGCTGCAGTCCATGGAGTTGCAGAGTCTGGCATGACTTAGCGACTAAACAACAACAACAATTACTCAATTTATACTCTAATTCTGTGTTGCATGGAATTTTTCTGACTACTGAACATGTCTTTTTTTTTTTTTTCCCCCTCAAAGTGTGTAACTTGAGAGCAGGTGATCAGCTCAGTTAGTCTCTTTACATCCTTATAGAGCCTACCATGTAAGTTGATCATTTTGTGTGTTTGAAATCAATAGCCATGCGTCATCTCATGTCCCTGGAATTATCTAGCCTTTCCACTCTCTCACACAGTACTTTAGGATGGTATATATGCACTTTTTGTATGAATTTATCTCAATCAATACTGTAAAGTTTCTGATGTAGCTCTCTTTCTATAAACATATGATATTCTCATTAAGATAAGAATTGGAGATAGATGAACATATTGCATACATCATGGTAAGAGATTTCCTAGATGTGATCAGAAACTGGGAGGAAATTAATAACTAGATAAAAAGTGGGCTCTAAAACTCTCTCCCTAAAACTTCCTTTCCTTTGGTATTTCATTTCAATATTTGTCCTTTCCCTATTTAGAGATCCCAGACACTATCACGTGTCCCATATAATTTTGTTTCATGTTTCTAAACTTTTGGAAAAAATAAGGTTGATTTCTGTATATGAAAAGGCACTGGTCAGGAAAATCAGGCTATAAAAAACTCAAAAGGCTGACTGATACTGTATGCTTCACATATATACCTTTATTTTATTTAAATTCTTGACCTGTCAATTTTTATGAAAACCTGTAAGAACAGCAGAGCAGTCAAGAGTTAAATTATATGGAAATTCACTTAAGATGATTTCCTAGTTTTAAGCTCTTGCACCTCTTTCCGGATGGGCATGAGAAAGGGGGTGTGGAAATTAGCTTTAGGACGGCATGGGATTGAGAAAGATCAGCTTAGTGGGCAAAGCTCTGAAAAGCAGACGTCTGTCTGCCGGAACGTGCACGCTAAGGGATGTGGCTTTTCCTAATCCTTTATCCTGGGTGTGCAATAATGCAATATCCACCAGGAAATTAAAGCTTTAAAATGACAGTTATGAATTATATTGATAGATAGTAAAGAAGGTGATAAAAATTGCATTTCTGAAAATTATTTTGCAATGTCTCTTGATCAGGTTCTACGAAAGATGATTTGTGAATTGTAATTACAGTTGGGTGCATGCTCTGGTTCTGTGGTTTGGGACTGTTAGGAAACACAAGCAAAGCATTTAGCAAATTAAAGATACTTGCATTGGGAGCTGCTGATACCAAGGAGAACTTAAAGGTTCAACATTTTAAGATTTGATGAATATATTCAGATTCTTAGACCACATCATCAAGGAAATACATTGTGGATGTGGTAGTCAAAATTAAATTGCATAAAGTTGCCATGTTTAGAGAGATAACAAAATAATTTCATCAGGCAGTATAAATGCAGTATAAATAAAATGAAAAGTAAGATGGTGTGTGAAGGCCAGCATACAGCTCACACCTTCCTCAATATTAGGGAGCATGAAATTTTAATGATTGGTCTTCACACTGATGACTCACTTGTACAGTGAATACCTTCATCAAAATTCATATACTTAGAATCTTTTTAATAAGGTGAGTAAAATGTGACCTTCCCAAATTATAAAAAATATGATGTTGATAGACATCCTGAAAAATCAACTTTATTAAATACCACTGATTCCTAACTGATTTTTTACAAACAATAACCTATTAGCTGATCGTAATCCAGCTGCTTGACACTGTTGTTTAATAAAATTATACATGTAGCTAGTAATTTTTGAAATTGTGCTTTGGTTGTCAAAGTCCATTTTGCCTGTTTCTCCTACTGCCAATCCCACAGGATATATGGATTGAATTAACCCTCAACTTGATCATTATATCATTGCTGCACTGCCAAAATAATACTGGATAGAATGTAGTCTTCCAGCTGATACGTCAGAGACAGCATACTGATAAGAGAAACATTCATTTAGCACTTTAAGGTACTGAAAAATCTATATAGCCTGAATAACCAAGTTGATTATTTGTGGTGAGGTAGTAATTTAATAAAACTTGCTCTTGTCTATTATACTTTATATACATGTGAAACATATATGAATGAATATAATTTATGCATGCATACAGAAAAAATATCTCATACATGCCATGGTGGTAAGAGTTCAGAATTCACTACAATTGGTCAGTTAGTAAATATTTTATTGTTTCATCTTTGGTCTCAGAGCACCAATAAAAATAAGATGAATTTATAATCATAGTTCTGAACTTCAAATTATAAATTGCAGCAAGGTTATGTAATTGACTGGTTATACGTCTTCTGGTGTCTTTAGGGTTTTAAATTCTTTCTCTAACACATCCATGCAAAGAACTCCTTCCTCCTTGGGAGATTTATGCCTGCTGATAAAGAAACTACACTGAGTACATTTGCCTACATTATGCATAGACTTCTTAAATTTCTGCTGCTTTCTCTCATGCCAAGCACCCGGGATCTGCTTTTATTTTTTAAATGTCACCATTCATTGGGTTCAGGTAGACATACTTTCCTAAGATTCATCATATATTCTCAATGAATACATTGGGACAAATAAAAGTGTACCTTCTTTGCATTGTGCTTATTGTGTAATAAATTTTGTTCTTTCAGTTGTATTAAAGATAACTGGAGGACAGAGGCTGCATTTCTTACTTCTTTTTGTTTCTTGTATTTGCCACAGTGGCTTGTGCCCCCATGGGAGTTAATAAAACTTCTCTTCAGAATACTTGTAAGTGGGCCAGCAGTGAAAAAAATCTCTGTCTCCACATTTTTGAGAGTCTTAATTGATTGCTTGGAAATGTTTGGGTTTTTTGCATGTTCATCCTTTAGATCTGTGTCTATAAGTCAACCAAATGACTTGGACTTTTAAGAAGAATCCTGTGTTTTTTTGGATGACCTTCTAGGGAGAGGCCAAAGTTTCTTGGTCATCACAAAGCAGACTCTATAAATTGTCGTGATTTCTGTTACCTTGGCAGAATTTAAGAGTGCAAGGAGGGGACCAGTTCCATGACCTTGACAAAGAGTGGGTCTGTGGCCCAGATAGGGTTCTCTTCAAAAAGTAGACAGCATCAGCTTCTCTCTCTTTTACCTTTTGCCAAAGCATTTTTACCTGTTGATTCAAGATTGAATGATTTTGAAGACAAAGGCTCTGTGAGATCTCCTAGGGTTTATTAAGTTCCAAACATTACACATTTTCCCTAATGCTTAAAACAATTCATCTTAAAGTTGCTGGGGCATCACACCATATCTCATTTTAATTTTCACACAACCTCTGTATAAATCCTTATTTAGTTTTGATACATTGGATTGTTTGTGCCTGAAGAAAAATGCTCCTGTTAGATAAGGTAGAACACCTGTAAATGGGCAGGAGCAGAGTGGAACCTCAAAATATTTAAAGTGTGTTCTGCACAGCAGAGCATCTATTTGAAGAGATGTCTGTGTCACTCTGGGTAGAAACCATAGTCTTCCAATTGATCCATCAGACAGCAGAGTGATAAGAGAATTTACTTAGTGCTTTAAAACTCTGAAAAAAACCTATATAGCCTGAATAACCAAGTTGATTATTTGTTCTGAGGCAGTAACTTAAGAAAATTTAATAAAATTAATCTATAGATTCTTAGCAGTTAATCTGTGTGCAGAGGGAGAAAACCTGAGGTGCCTGACTTCCATGACCTACCTTAGGCTCACAAGTACGCTCTATGGTAGCAACTGCCATTATTTAGGTCATGTTCCTTCAGAAAAAATGAAGTAGAAAAGGTTCACCAGAAGGATCTTATGTGAGATTCCAGATAACAAACAGATTAGTGGGGCATGTGGGACTCTGTCTTTTGGAGGCATCTTATAATATATTTCCCTCATAGGTCAGTTGGTAAAGAATTCACCTGCAATGCAGGAGATCCTGGTTCTATTTCTGGGTCCAGAAGATCTGCTGGAGAAGGGAAAGGCTACCCACTCCAGTATTCTTGGGCTTCCCTTGTGGCTCAGCTGGTAAAGAATCTGCCTGCAATGAGGGAGATCTGGGTTCCACCCCTGGGTTGGGAAGATCCCTTGGATAAAGGAAGTATCCCCTCCAGTATTCTGACCTGGAGAATTCCACGGACTGTATGGTCAGTGGGGTCACAAAGAGTCGGACATAACTAAGCATCTTTCACTTTCACTTGTAATATTTTCACAACAAATAATTCTAGGGTACTGTCACTAAGATGTACTGTGAGAAATGAAACCTAAATGGCATTAGATTGCCTGTAATTTTTTTCTTCATAGTTTTTTCTTAATTTAATCTCTTTCTATTTTGTAAGTATAGGTAGATAATAGTAACATATCATATATAGCATAATATATAATATAACACAGCATACATAAAAGTAATGTATAATATACTATACATAAATATATGTAATATATTCTATCAATCATCTATATATTGAGAGACCATTCTATAATTAATTTCATACTATGTAGCAGTATGTCCTAGCTATGTGGTTTAAAGTAATAACAGAGTCACATGGAGTGGTGAGAAATAATACATAAGGACCCCTTATATCCTTTACCCAGCTACTCAAATGACAACCTCTCCCATAACTATGGTATGTATCACAATGAGGAAAATAAACTTGATATAACCTATACACCCTATTTGTAGAAGGAAATGGCAACCCACTCCAGTACCCCTGCCTGGAGAAACCCCTGGACAGAGGAACCTGGTGGGCTGCTCTCTAGGGGGTCACACAGAGTCGGACACGACTGAAGCGACTTAGCAGCAGCATCAGCAGCATACACCCCATGCATTTTACCACTGTTGTTCACATGGGTGTTCAGTTCTGTGTAATTTGATCATATGTGTGAATCTGCATGAGCACCACAAGACACGGAGATGCAAGTATGGTTTCATCACAGGTTCCCTGTACCACTTTTTCACAGACATGGCCACCTCCCTCCTATCTGTTTCCTCCCTAAATCCTGACAACCACTAATCTGTTTCCCATGCTAAAACTTTGTCACTGCCAGATGTTACATACATAGATCTATTCAGAATGTAACATTTTGAGATTGGCTTTCTGCATGCAACTTAACTTCCTTGAAAAGAAAAGAAAAAAGAAAATGAAGTGGCTCCATGGACTATAGCCCACCAGACTCCTCCACCCATGGGATTCTCCAGGCGAGAATACTGGAATGGGTTGCCGTTTCCTTCTCCAGGGGATCTTCCTGACCCAGGGATTGAACCCAGGTCTCCCACATTGCAGGCAGACGCTTTACCCTCTGAGCCACCAGGGAAGCCCAACTTCTTTGAGATCCACCCAAGTTGTCATTTGTGTCAGGAGCCTTCTTGTTACTGTTGAGTGGTATTCCATCTTATGGCTGCAGAACAGTTCTTTACTAAAAACTGTAAGCAGTTTGGTTAACCATTCAACTGTAGAAGGACATCTGGGTTGTTTCTGCTTTGAGGCTATTACAGATAAAGCTGCTGTGAAAGTTTGTGTGATGTGCAGATTTTTGTGTGAAAATAAATTTTCATTTTTCTGGTATAAATGTCCTGCAGTGCAATTTCTGAAGTGTACAGTAAGCTCATACTTAGTTTGTAAGACATTGTCATGTCCTTTTCTGGAGGGAAAGGACATTCTCACAAGCAATGTAAGGAAGATGCAGTTTATGTCCAGCCACATTAGCACTTCTTATTATCACTCTTTTTTAGAGAAATTTTAAGATTGTAGAAAATTTGAACTAGAAGTATCAACTGTGTCATATACTGTCCATCTTTCCCTTAACACTGTTTTCCCTGTTATTAATATATTAGTGTGGCACTTTTGTTACAATTAAGTAATCAACATTGCTATATTCTTACTAAGAAAAGTCCAGACTTCACAGTAGGGTTCACTTTTTATGTTATATGTTCTGTGAATTTTTTCAAATGCAGAATGACATGTATCCACCATTATAACGTCACACAGAATTAGTTTCATCACTCCAAAAGTCTCGGTGCTCCCAGTATTCATCTCTGTCCCTACTCCCACACCTAGCAACCACTGATCTTTTTATTGTCTCCATATTTTCTGGACCTCAGTATTGTATTATTTACATTTTCTTGATGACATATGATGTAGAGTACCTTTTCATATGCTTATTGATCATCTGTATGTCTTCTTTGGTGAGATGTCTGTTCAGATGTTTTTTCCACTTTATAATGGGTTTGTCTTATTGTTGAATTTTACAAGTGCTTTGAGTATGTATCTAAAAAGCCATCATCATATTCAGGTTTATATAGGTTATTCCCTGTCTTCTAGAAATTTTATGGTTTGTGCTGCACAGTGAGACTACAATCCATTGTCGGTTATTCTTTTTGTGAAAGGTGTGAAGTCGTGTCTGAATTCATCTTCTTTTCTGTATGTGGATAAGGGAAAGGCTACCCACTCCAGTATTCTGGCCTGGAGAATTCCATGGACTGTACAAACCATGGGGTCGCAAAGAGTTGGACACGACTGAGTGGCTTTCACTTTCATATATTTTTTCCAGTGCCAGTATCCATTTTTCATTGAATTGCCTTTATTGTTTTGTCAAAGATCAGACTAACTAGAGATTTTGTGTTAGTCTGTTTCTTGGATTTTTGTTCTGTTCTATTGACCTATTTGTCTTTTCTTTTGCTAATACCATACTGTCTTGATAGGAGATTTTGAAGTTGGGTGATATTGGTCTTCTAGTGGTGTTGTTCTTCAATGTTGTGTTGGATATTCTGGATCTTTTGCTTCTAAATAGAAATTTTAGAACCAGTTGGTTGATATACATAAAGTAACTTACTGGAATTTTTATTGGGATTGTATTGAATTTATATATTAGCTAGGGTAGGATGAACATCTTAATAATATCAAATCTTCCTAACCAGGAACGTAAGCATCTCTCCATTTGTTGAGACCTTTTTTGATTTATTTCATCAGTGGTTTGTCGTTTTCCTCATATAAATCTTATACATATTTTGTTAGGTTCATACCTCACTATTTCATATTTCTGGTGCACATTGCTGGCATATATGATAGCAACTGACTTTTGTGTATTAACCTTGTATACTTCAATTTTGCTTCAATTGCTTATTAGTTCCAAGAGACTTTTTGTTAATTCTTGGGCTGCATAGAAAATCATGTCGTCTGAGAACAAATAATGTCTCATTCTTCCTTCTCAATCTGTATGCCTTTAATTCATTTTGTTTCCTTTTCTTGTCTTATTGTATTAGCTGGACTTTGGTATGATGTTAGATAGAAATGATGGAGGGAGCATCCATGTTCTGTTCCTGACCTTAGGGAGAAAGATGTGTGGTTTTTTTTTTTTCTTACCAAGTTGAGGATATTGTCCTCTGTTTCCAGTTTGCATGTGTATCAGTGTTTATCAGGCATTAGCCCCAGGCTTTGTCAAATGCTTTTTCTGCATCTGATGGTTACAGCATTTTCTTCTTTAGATGGTTGATGTAATAAATTACATTTATTGGTTTCGAGTGTTAAATTAGCCTTGTATATTCGGAATAAATCCAACTTGATAGTGAAAGTGAAATAGCTTAGTCATATCAGACTCTTTGCGACCCCATGGACTGTAGCCTACCAGGCTCCTCTGTCCATGGGATTTTCCAGGCAAGAATACTAGAGTGGGTTGCCATTTCCTTCTCCAGGAGATCTTCCCCACCCAGGGATTGAACCTGGGTCTCCTACATTGTAGGCAGATGATTTATTGTCTGAGCCACCAGGGAAGTCCAAATCCAACTTGGTTATACATAATTTTTTGTATACATTATGGTATTCTATATGCAAATACTTGAGTGTTTCTGCATATATGTTCACTAGAGATATTTGATTTTAGTTTTCGTCCTTGTAACTTCTTTGCCTGCTTTTGATATTAGGGTAATGCTGGCCTCATTTAATTAGTTAGGAAATCTTCTCTCTCCTATCTTCTCAAAGAGATTGAGCAAAATTGGTAAAATTTCCTATTAAGTGTTTCATAGAATTCCTCTGTGAAGCCATCTGGGCCTGGAAATTTATTAATTTTTTATTCAACTTCTCTAATAGATGTAGATTTACTCATATTATCCATTTCTCCTTGAGTGAGTTTTTGTAGATTATGTTTTTCAAGGAATCAGTAGCTTTCATATAAATTAAAGATTTTTCAGTCATAAATAGGTATTGGATTTTGTCAAATGTTTTGTTCTGGATCAATGATATGGTCATATGATTGATCTCCTTTAACTCATAAGTATGATGGATTACTTTGATGAATTTTTAACATTGAACCAGCCTTACACATCTAAAATAAAACCCACTTGAACATAATAAATAATTCCTTTTATGCATTGCTGATTTCATTTGCTAATATTTCATTGAGGATTTTTGCATCAAAGTTCATGAGAGATACTAGTCTGTATTTCTTACACCATCTTCCTTATTTTCCTTTATTATTGTCTTTGTCTGATTTTGGTATTACAGTAATATAGTTTCATAAGGGCCTCTTGCTCAATTTTCTGGAAGAAACTGTAAGTTCTGTTTTTATTTTAAATGCTTGGTAGAATTTTCCAGTGAAATCATCTGGTTGTGGAGTGAATTTTTTGTTTCGTATTTGTTTTTCAGGGGTTAAAATTACAAATTCAGTTTCTTTAATGGCTACAGTAGTAGTCTAGTCCAGTTACCTCATTCACTTTTGTTGAGATTTTGTAGCCCGTTTCTCTAGGAATTGATCTTTTTTTTTTTTTAAAGTTGTCATATTTATGATCATAAATTTGTCTGCTGTATTCCCTTATACTTTTTAGTTTGCTGAAGGAGCTGTTATAGTCTCAGTTTCATTCTATAGTTAATTATGTATCTTCTTTCATTTTCTCTTTGATGATCTTGATGGAGAGTTATCCACATTGATTTTTTTTAATAAACAAAGCTTTTTATTTTGATGATTTTTTCTCAGTTGTTTCCTTACTTTAATTTTAGCTGATTTCTGCTCTTTGTGAATTTTTATTTTCTGCTTTTATTGTGGAAATTTTGCTAATTTTTCCCTAGTTTCCTGAGTTAGATTATTGATTTAAGACCTTTGATATTTTTATTGCAAACACTCGTTGCTATAAATTTCCCTCTCAAAACTGTTTTAGATGCCTTCTACATGTTTTTATTTTGAGTTTTTGTTTATTTCTAAGTATTTAAAATTTTTTGGGCCCTCTTTTTTAACTTTTGGATTATACAGAAGTTCTTTGTTTAATATTAAATTAATTGCAGAATTTCCCATTTTCTTTCTCTTATTCATTTATCTTCTAATTTGACTTCATCGATGTCACAAAACATGCCCTGTATAGTTTAATGTTTTAAATACTTTAGGTTTGTTTTGTGAATTAAAATTTAATATGTCTTATACAGATGGCTAACAAACACATGAAAAGATGCTCAACATCACTCATTATCAGAGAAATGCAAATCAAAACCACAATGAGGTACCATCTCACATCAGTCGGAATGGCTGCTATAAAAGTCTACAAACAGTAAATGCTGGAGAGGGTGTGGAGAAAAGGGAACGCTCTCCACCAGCTGTTGGTGGGAATGTAAACGAGTACAGCCACTATGGAGAACAGTGTAGAGATTTCCTTAAAAAACTGGAAGTAAAAACAAACAAACAAACAAACAACTGGAAATAGAATTGCCATATGACCCAGCAATCCTACTGCTGGGCTTACACACTGAGGAAACCAGAATTGAAAGAGACACTTGTACCCCAATGTTTACAATAGCTAGAACATGTTTACACTGTTTACAATACACTGTTTACAATAGCTAAGCAACCTAGATGTCCATTGGCAGATGAATGGATAAGAAAGTTGTGGTACATATATACAATGGAATATTACTCAGCTATTAAAAAGAACACATTTGAGTCAGTTTCTAATGAGGTGGGTGAAGCTGGAGCCTATTATATACAAAGTCAAATAAGTGAGAAAGAAAAACACCAATACAGTATATTAACACATATTTGTAGAATTTAGAAAGATGGTAACAATGACCCTATATGCGAAACAGCAAAAGAGACACAGATATAAAGAACAGACTTTTGGACTCTGTGGGAGAAGGCGAGGGTGGGATGATTCGAGAGAATATCATTGAAACTTGTATATTACCATATGCAAAATAGAGGACCAGTGCAAATTTGATGCATGAAACAGGGCACTCAAAGCCCGTGCACTGGGACGACCCTGAGGGATAGGGTAGGGAAGGAGGTGGGAGGGGGGTTCAGGATGGGGGACACACCTACCCCTGTGGCTGATTCATGTCAATGTATGGCAAAAACCACCGCTATATTGTAAAGTAATTAGCCTCCAATTATAATAAATAAATAAAAAAATTTAATCTGTCTTGGTGTTTGCTACAGGGGTGCTTGAACAAACTCTGATGGAATGGAGTGTTGGGTAATGTCAGTTAGATCCTAACTATGAATAGATACTAGTTATGGTTGCTTTTCCAGGGCATTGGACTCTTAGATTTCCTTGTACTGACGTTCTGGAAATAGAACCCCTGATAATGAGATTTTAAAGCAGTTTCCTTTGTCTTCTAGTTACTACTAGCATTCTGCTAAAACTTTCCTGATATTTTTTCTTGATTTGTAAGTGAGTTGGTTAGATGGTTTGTTTGTTTCATTTTGAAATTTGAAGATTCACCATTTTATATTATTGCTGTCATTATAATGGGAACTCTGAGAGAGTTCCCATTAATTTTCTATAAAAATTTGAAGCCATCCTTACAGTTTCCATGATGTTGTAAAAATCCTATAAACTAGTCAAATTTATAAGAAATTTAAAGAAGATTTTAAGGAAACAAATAGAAGTATAAGTGAGTAAGGGCCATGTTAGTTATTTTCTATTTAAATGCTAGTTGCAATCTGTGAGGATAAGTGAGGATCAATGTCAGTGAGTAGAAAACCAGTGGAAAGCCCAACCACTCATTGACTTCCACCAGAGGTTAGGATGGAGAATTTTCCTGGAAAACCAGTCAGCATCACTTTCTTTGCACGGGGAGTGGGAATTGTTCCCATTTAAAAAGAAACGCTCTTTGGTCCTTGCTAAAAATTAAAATGGTTATTGTTTTTTCCTCTCCTGTTGAAATGGAGTAACAGTTGGCTCTCCAAGAGTCTACTACTCATTTTAAGTACCCAATAAAAGTCCTGTAGATACACTTGAAGTGCCAGCCAGAGGAGAGGAAATTAGAAACCTAGAAAATATTTGAACACAGGTTTGAGGTTATTTGAACTAATAACATTTATGAATAATGAGACTGAAGATATGATTAGACTTTCTTTGTGAGCAAGCACAGCATCTCCTGGCAATCACTGGTTTTATTTCAGAAAAGGGTAACTTTACTTTATCACACATAGTTTCTCTGACTACGGGACTTAATTGTTGGAATATTGAAGTATTGTGGCTTATTGTAAACAAATCTGCATGCAGATTTCTCTGTGAAATAATTGTAATCTTCCACCATACTGAAGGAAATGCTTTGTAATAAGGAAAACTCATGTTAACCATGCAGCAGTTTCACTCAGTTCAAAAAGATTCTTTTTATAGATAGCAATCTAACATGTAACATTTTGAAAGAATTTAAGTCTGGGGGATGTTGTGACATCAACCACTATTTCTTATCCTAGTACATAGCATAATACCTGAGTATTAGTACTCATAGGTGAAGACACTTCAGTACTATGAAATATGTTTATATGTGTCTGTGTGCGTACTCAGTCATTTCAGTCATGTTTAACTCTTTGTGACCCTGTGGACTGTAGCCTGCCAGACTCCTCTGTCCATGGGATTCTCTAGGCAAGAATACTGGAGTGGGTTGCCATTCATGCCCTCCTCCAGGGGGTGTTTCCAGCCCCGGGATTGAACCCACATCTCCTGAGTCTCCTACATTGCAGGCGGATTCTTTACCCATTGAGCCGCCCGGGGAAGCACCCCGCCCCCCCCCCCCCACCCCACCCCGTCAAACACAATATACATACCCATCCTCTTTCTGAGCATCTTTCCAATAAATACAACTTTTACAAGTAGGGGAAGGAATGGCCATAAAGGTAGATTCCTTGATCTTGTTCTCCTTTCCTTAGACAGCTAGCCATACATTCTACAGTCATAAATTTTTATAGATGTAAAACTGAGGATTGGTTGTAAGAAAATGAAGTAAAATAAATTACTTCATAATTTTTTGTTAAAATATAACAAACTTTACTACAAAAGAGAAATTAACAGAAAAAGAAAATCAATGTTCAAATTAAAGAGGATAAAAATTGAAACATCTAGTTAGTATTTATAGATGAATTAAATATATTATTATCTTTATCTTAATAATTACAAAATTTGCTTCTTTTAAAAAAAGTACAGTAGCATCTAGAAGATTGTCCTCTCATGAATTCAGCTTTTTCACTCATGAATGCTGTGTGCCACAGGCACCTTTTCAGGTGTTCCTTCAGTGTATATTGCCATCAGTTCAGTTCAGTTCAGTCGCTCAGTCATGTCCAACTCTTTGTGACCCCATGGACTATAGCATGCCCGGCCACCCTGTCCATCACCAACTCCCAGAGTTTACTCAAACTCATGTCCATTGAATTGGTGATGCCATCCAACTATCTCATCCTCTGATGTCCCCTTCTCTTCCCCCCTTCAATCTTTTCAGCATAAGGGGCTTTTCAAATGAATCAATTATTCACATCAGGTGGCCAAAGTATTGAAGTTTCAGCTTCAGCCTCAGTCCTTCCAATGAATATTCAGGACTGATTTCCTTTAGGATGGACTGGTTGGATCTCCTTGCAGTCCAAGGGACTCTCAAGAGTCTTCTCCAACACTACAGTTGAAAAGCATCAATTCTTTGGTGCTCAGCTTGCTTTATAGTCCAACTCTCACATCCATACATGACTACTGGAGAAACCGTAGCTTTGACTAGATGGACCTTTGTTGGCAAAGTAATGTCTCTGCTTTTTAATATGCTGTCTAAGTTGGTCATAGCTTTTCTTCCAAGGAATAAACATCTTTTAATTTCATGACTGCAGTCACCATCTGCAGTGATTTTAGAGCCCCCCAAAGTAAATTTTGTCACTATTTTCACTGTTTCCCCATCTATTTGCCATGAAGTCTTGGGGCCAGATGCATGATCTTAGTTTTCTGAATGTTGAGCTTTAAGCCAACTTTTTCACTCTCCTCTTTCACTTTCATCAAGAAGCTCTTTAGTTCTTCTTCACTTTCTGCCATAAGGGTGGTGTCATCTGCATATCTGAAGTTATTGATATTTCTCCCAGCAATCTTGATTCCAGCTTGTGCATCATCCAGCCCAGCGTTTCTCATGATGTACTCTGCGTATAAGTTAAATAAGCAGGGTGACAGTATACAGCCTTGATGTACTCCTTTCCGTATTTGGCACCAATCTGTTGTTCCATGTCCAGTTCTAACTGTTGCTTCCTGACCTGCATACAGATTTCTCAGAAGGCAGGTCAGGTGGTCTGGTATTCCCATCTCTTTAAGAATTTTCCACAGTTTGTGGTGATCCACATTGCCATCAGATAATCTTAAACTGCTTTCAAAATGATGAACATTTTTCTTAAATTTGAAGTTTTCAAGGTTAAACAATATTACTATACTGTTCCAAATACAATGGAATAAATAAATAAATATGGCTCTGTTCTTGGGGATCCTAAGAAAGCAGAACATGGATAATATATTAAGCAAAAGCTAACTAGGGTTATTAAGTAACAATGAGATATTAATAAAATGAATATTCTTAAGATTGCTAAATTTATGATCCTGCTATGGAATTTTGAAGAATGTTAGTCTACATATATTAAAAAAGATAACCATTTCTGCAATTAAAACATCAATCTGTTAAAAACTGTGTAACCCACATAGAATGCCAGGATCCATTTGTGGATTTTTTAAAGTAGAATTGCATTCCCACCGCCCCCATATACAGAAAGTTTGGTGGATGCCATGAATTTTCTGGAGGCCCTGTGGGCCTTTTTTGAATAATTAAAAACAGTAAGTTTCTAAAAGTGCTAAAATGTCATTAATAACTATTTTTTCCTAATTATCCTCATAGGTATGACAGGTGGGTTACTCATTTTATTTGAATCAGTTTCCATTTCTAGCTCTCCACATCCATCTCTAGGTCTGGATCTTGCGTGGATCTACATTTAGACCTACCAGTGGTACAGAACATGGAATTTATCATGGGGATTTGATTTTATCACTCCCGGGAACTGGTTAAACAAGTTCTGTGTGGCTGTTGCTCCCGTGTCTGGGATGTACTGCTCCTGGGGCCTGAAGGAGATCTGGTAGGAGATAGGAGCGACAGGCTCCCTTCTTGCGGGTTAGTGGAGAGTGACTGCGGTGCCTTGAGTCCCTGCACCAGCCTTCTCAACGTAAAACAGGTCTGAGCGCTGCTTTACTGCCTTCTCCCAGACCTGCCCCCAAATATCTCATATGGCCAAGCGGTCATACCATGAGGAAGGGATTTCAGCAAATACATTTCCAATTTAGATACCTTGGCTCAGTACTAATAGACCACCAAGGAAAGCTAAGAAATTTTTGTGACCTGGGAACTAAGTAAATAAAATGATTTAAGGAAAATAAAATGGCCAGTTATTTTTCTAAGTTGAAGATAGAGCAGTTATCCTTCAACTTAGCAGTGTAGAGGCCATAAGGAAACTGAACAACAGTAGGCTCAATGGAATTCAGGGGAGGGGACAGAAGATTACAGAGTGAAGTGGATTTGAAAGAGAAAGGGGGGAGAGAAATGGGAGATAGAAGGAGGAACACAACACTGTGCAGAGGTTTTACAACAACAACAAAAAAAGAGTGATAAATGGAGTGATGGTTAGCCAGCATAAAGGAAATGAAGAAGGGAATAAACTAGAAAAATAAATTTAAAATAAAAAAACTTGATGCTTGAGGAGAAGTTCTGGGTGATAGCCTCTAGCAGGCGAGAGGGGACATGAGCCTGACCACACATGGCAGGGTAGGCTGTCTACAGAAGCACGGTTAGCTCTTCCGGGTGAGTGGGGAGGCAAGGTGCAGAGGAGCGGTGCATGCCGAGGAGGTCCTGTGGTCTTCACTGTCTGGGTGACGGTTCTTCTGGTTGCTCCACATGGAGGCAGGAGGCAGAGACACTAACTAAGACAGAGTGGGGTGGGGGTGCTGGCAATTTGGAGAGAGGGAAAGTGCTGAAATACTCCTCCAGACTTTGGGAGAGTGAGTGGACTGACCCAGGGTTCTAGCACAAGGGCTGGCGACTTTGGGGACCCACTAGAGTTCATGACTGTCGTCCATAAAATAAGTTGTACATTCCCCTGTTTTTAATTACAGAGAAAAGGAGTGAGACTTTGCAGCAAATCTGCATTGCTTTAAAAACTCTTCTACTAGATTAGAAAGAGCAAAATGCCGTGCTCGGTAGACAGAAGCCTAGTCCCCTGGAAGTTATTTACATTAAGCTCGGTATAGTGGTAGTTCAAAGTTAATAATATGCCCACAATAAAACTCATAACCTAAATTTGAAAGCCTTTCCAAAACACTGAGTAAGGTGGAACTATAGTGCAGCTCTAATTATGAACTATGTAGGGAGATTAACGTCCCTCATCAAATAATTTCTTCGAGTGAGTGCAAATCGGAGCCTTGGTCCACCGACTGTCCTGCACATGGCCTCTTTATTGCTGCTCCGAGGCTCGCGCAGTTGGGGGCTTCCATGTTCATTAAGCTGCCTGCACGGGGGAGTGCTTGAGCACATAATGAGTGCAGACTGGGATGAGTCAGTTATTGGCACCAGCTACCGCCACTGCCATATGCAGCTCATTTTATTTTATTTTATTTTTTATTTCTCCAGCCCACCCACTAAATTTTATTCCTTTTGCCAAGTTACTCCCCTATGCTTGGTTTAGAAACAAGACACAATATTACCCTTCTGTTTTCACACTTAAGACAGTATAGCATTGATTTCTGATTTCTCTTCGGTTATATTTTTAGAAGCAAATGGTGTGTGTAAAAATGGGGAAAGGCCTGAGAGAATGAGATGATAAGATTATTCAAATGAGTATATTCAAGTTTCATGGTATTTGAGGACACCAGGGTACACTCAGAGATCCTGCTTTTGCTGCTGGCTCTCTCCTGCCAGCTTCAGGGTCTTCACTATAAAGTGGGGGTCATTTTATTGGGGGAGTGGACAGGGAAAGGGCAAGAGGAGCACAGAGCAAGCCTGCTTTGAGGCCGGGGGGCCTATGGGTGAATGTCAGGCGAGCTGAGACATTGACCCATTTTACTTTGAATAGTGTTCTAGGTCGTTGTACAGAGAACCCAGATATTTTCCCTGGAAAGTTAAATCCATTCAGAAATGTCCCATGGAATCTAGAGAACATTGGGTTTATAAGGGATTGATTTCAGAGTCACATCACCAGTGCCTTGTGAAGCCAAATCAATGCTACTGTCAGTGTTTGAAACACAAGTTTACTCATAATTCTGGAGAACTGAAAGCAATATTGCAGCCTTCTAACTGATGCTTCCTGTATTGATAGATTTCTTACTTGTCAATGTGTGACAAAAATTCTAATATTTGATTCAAAACTGTAAAAATTAAGATAGGCCAGAATGTATGAATTTGAATCTTAGTTTCATAGTCCCCCCATTTTTTTTTTTTTTTTTTGCTTCCTGTCTCCTTTTACTTTATAGAATATTGAGTGTACAATGCATCAAAACAGACGTTGGCTCTTTGACTTTCGCGAGGGAGCGATTGGCAAATATACCTTCAAACAATTTGCCAAAAATATTAGTGGCAGCACCTTCTCACTACTTGATAAAAGCCATCATAGCAGTGACTAACACTCGGGTATAGCATATCCTCTTCTTCCAAAGGCCAGAAGCCCTTTGTAGAACTAACGTGCAATAAGGGAGCTGATAGCACACATAAATTAAATAATGCCTCTCTGCAAGAAGAACTGGGAAATCTGAAGTGTATGAAGAGGGCACTTCTGAAAAGAGTAGAAAGTTTACTAGCATTTGAAGAAGGAACAAAGGAACCGGAAGTAATTAGTAAAAAGACTAACCCAGCTTTTTGTTTTTGTTTCTCTAGCTTGCTCCCCGCCCCCGCCCCCTTCTCTCCCCAACCTCGCTAACCTCACTCTACTCTCCGCCCCTAATTCTGAAATAACTGCATCTGTGTAGAGAGAACAGGGACAATGCAGAGGCAAAATGAAGGTTGTAAGTGAAATGGCAGTCCTTATTATCAGGACTGTAGCACTTTGAAGAGGAAGGACAAACTGTTTTCTTCCTGTCCTGTCATAGTTTCTTGGCATTGGGGATCCATAAGTTTATTGCTCACAAATGGGTAACAATTGCTTCTTTTCGGTCAGCAGTAGACATTTTCTTTGTACTATTAATGACCAAGAGAGGGAAGGCTCACTGTTCAGATCCCCTTAGAGGATATATCTCTTCACTGCCAGAGATCAGAGAGCCAGGTCTAATGAAGCATGATTTCCCCAGCAAAAGACACCTATGCAGGTCACTAATGCCATCATTAATGGAAAATTAGCATTTAAAAGATATAGTCCTTAAACGTAGGTGATCCAGTCCAACTCAGGTCTTGAGTTCTGTATTTGCCTTCAGAATTCCCTTGGCTGCAAAGAATACACACAACCAAAACAAAGCCCAGTTAAGTTATGTTCCTTTTCAGTTTAGCTTTACCTTGTACTTGTGCTTGTGGCAAAATAGGATGAGGAACATGTTAATTTTATTTAATCAGATGTAATAAGCAACTCACACAGGGATGGTTATAATGATTCCAACATCATTTGCTGAAGCTCACAGCTTAGGTTGCTGTGGAGTCGCCTTGATTTTCTCACTGTACAGGGGACCCTCTGAGTTAAGAAGGCATCACAGAAAGAACATGACATTAGGTGAGCTCTCAGGCTCATGTGAGATTAGCAGAGTTCAGGTTAAGAAGATGTTAATCCAAACACTGAGTTTATTATACAACTAAAGGGACATTAGTAATTAATTTCTCTTGTGACTAATGATGATGGCTTTTGTTTAACTAATTCAAGCTGATCTTTAGAGTTCAGTGAATCTGTTATTTTTAAATGTAAAAGGGATTCTTATTAAATATTTATTTACTTGCTTTGTATAGCAGTGAATCCTAGTGAAGTGTTAATAGTATTCAGCCCACTCGGTTCAGTTCAGTTCAGTTCAGTTCAGTGGCTCAGTCCGACTTTTTGCAACCCCATGGACTATGGCATGCCAGGCTGCCCTGTCCATCACCAACTCCTGGAGTTTGCTCAAACTCATGTCCATCGAGTCGGTGTTGTCATCCAACCATCTCATCCTGTGTCATCCCCCTCCTGCCTTCAATCTTTTCCAGCATCAGGGTCTTTTCCAATGAATCAGTTCTTTGCATCAGGTGACTAAAGTATTGGAGTCTGAGCTTCAGCTTCAGTCCCTCCAATGAATATTCAGGACTGATTTCCTTTAAGATGGACTGGTTGGATCTCCTTGCAGTCCAAGGGACACACAAGAGTCTTCTCCAACACCACAGTTCAAAAGCATCAATTCTTCCACACTCAGCTTTCTTTATAGTCCAACTCTCACATCCATACATTACTATTGGAAAAACCATAGCTTTGACTAGATGGACCTTTGTTGGCAAAGTAATGTCTCTCCTTTTTAATATGCTGTCTAGGTTGGTCATAACTTTTCTTCCAAGCAGCAAGCATCTTTTAGTTTCATGGCTGCAGTCACCAGCTGCAGTGATTTTGGAGCCCCCCAAAATAAAGTCTGTCACTGTTTCCTTTGTTTTCCCATCTATTTACCATGAAGTGATGGGACCAAATGTTGTGATCTTAGTTTTCTGAATGTTGAGCTTTAAGCCAACTTTTTCACTCTCTTTTACTTTAATCAAGAGGCCCTTTAGTTCTTCACTTTCTGCCATAAGGGTGGTGTAATCTGCATATCTGAGGTTATTGATATTTCTCCTGGCAATCTTGATTCCAGCTTGTGCTTCATCCAGTCCAGCATTTTGTATGATGTACTCTGCATATAAGTTAAGTAAGTAAGGTGACAATATACAGCCTTGACATACTCCTTTCCCTATTTGGAACCAGTCTGTTGTTCCATGTCCAATTCTAACTGTTGCTTCTTGACCTGCATACAGATTTCTCAGGAGGCAGGTAAGGTGATCTGGTGTTCCCATCTCTTGAAGAGTTTTCCATAATTTGTGATCTACACAGTCAAAGGCTTTGGTGTAATCAATAAAGCAGAAGTAGATTTTTAAAAAAATTCTCTTGCTTTTTCTGTGATCCAACAGATATTGGCAATTTGATCTCTGTTTCCTCTGCATTTTCTAAATCCAGCTTGAACATCTGTGAGTTCTAGGTTCACATACTGTTGAAGTCTGGCTTGGAGAATTTTGAGCATTACTTTGATAGCATGTGAGATGAGTGCAACTGTGTGGTAGTTTGAACATTCTTTGGCATTGCCCTTCTTTGCAATTGGAATGACCTTTTCCAGTCCTATGGGCACTGCTGAGTTTTCCAAATTTGCTGGCATATTGAGTGCAGCATTTTAATGGCATCATCTTTTAGGCTTTGAAATAGCTCAGCTGGAATTCCATCACCTCCACTAGCTTTGTTCATTGTGGTGCTTCCTAAGGCCCACCTGATGGTATTTTGATATATGCAGTTAATGCATCCTTCATAGCACCAAGAATAACAAATGATGCAATCCCTGCCTCAGGGAAGTGTGTATGACTGGTACCATTGAACTCTTCTAAATTTAATAAATAAAGAGATTAGTATCATAGGCAGAAACTGTGGTGTTGGAGAAGACTCTTGAGAGTCCCTTGGACTGCAAGGAGATCCAACCAGTCCATCCTAAAGGAGATCAGTCCTGGATATTCATTGGAAGGACTGATGTTGAAGCTGAAACTCCAATACTTTGGCCACCTGATGGGAACAGCTGACTCATTTGAAACGATCCTGATGCTGGGAAAGATTGAAGGCAGGAGGAGAAGGGAACGACAGAGGATGAGATTGTTGGATGACATTACTGACTCAATAGACATGAGTTTGGGTAAACTCCAGGAGTTGGTGATGGACAGGGAGGCCTGGAATGCTGTGGTTCATGGGATTGCAAAGAGTCGGACATGACTGAGTAACTGAACTGAACTGATTATAGGCAGAAAAGTAGAAAGAAACACTCAAGAAAATAGACATGCTCCAGTTCCGGTCAGTTTTCTAGAACCTATATCCATTCTTTCAAGGTCTCACTTTGTGTTTGCTGCTTCAAGATGACACCAAGGATTAGCTAAGGAATATTTGGGATGTAAGCAGGATGTCCCATTAGCCAGTGAGTTGGTTGTGCCCGCCATCCACAGAAAAAGCTTCAAGTCCACAACTTCAGATTCTATGGTAAATCTTGAGACTGGACACGGAATTTCCTGCCACTTCATTGCTGTCTTAATGCCAAGATCTTTCTTTCTCTCTCTCTTTTTTTTGACGATGTCACACGGCTTACAAGATGTTCCCTGACCAGGGCTGAACGCAGGCCACCACAGTGAAAGCACCGAATCCTAACCACTAGACCACTAAGGAGCACCCATGCCAAGCTTTCTTTTTTCCTCTCTCTTCACTGTGGCAGTCTAGAAATTACTTTTTAAGTGAGGAGAAAAACAGTCTCTTCCTCTTTCATACTCACTAAAAGAGAAGACGAGAGCTGGGTTTTCTAACTCCAAGATGTTAAAAAAAAATGAGTAAAATGAGTTCACATTTCCATTTCACCCTACCCTCACTCTGACAGAGCAAGGTGGTGGCCTTACCTCTGCTCTCAGTTTTATACATGGCTGTACATGGCATCACCCACCCCCCTGTAATATGTAGGGTATGGATATCATCACAGTTAGGCTAGACTTCTCTTTGCTCAGGACCATTACTGTGTGTGGTCCTTGAAGACATGCTGTACTTGAGAGGAGTCCAGTCCTGACCATCCATCTCAATTCTACTTCTATTTTCTAATCCCTATTCAGGTTAGTGTGTATAGTTAGGTGGTCCACATCCAGACCCCCAGTCAGGTTCAGAAAAGAGTGAACCCCAAAACTGTAATGCATCAGCAATGTCTGTTATCATGTATTATGTATTCATCAGACATTACATATCAAGTTTCTCACTGTTATACATGTGCAGCCCATGTCTTTTGCAATGTTGTTAAAAGGTGATGCGTTTTTTGGTCACCATTAGCCAGGACTTTGATTCAATATAACAAAAAAGAGACTTAGTACAGAGCAGTGGTAACTTAATTGTCATGGGAAGATGGAAAGTTAACATGTAAAAGACTCTTCTGTACAAGAAAAAAAATCAAAGCATGTCATGACAAAGTTTGAATAAAGGTTTCAATCATTCATATAGAGTGAAGGGGAAGGTGGGGGTGTATGGATTGCATCATCCACAGCTCAGGGCTCTCTTGTGGGGTTCTAAGAACAAGCTGAATCCCTGTTCTGGCTGCAAGTGGATGAGAATCCATGAGCTCATTTTTGAACAGCCTGGTGGCAATGTTCATTAGCGTTGTGCCCAGTAGACAATATTGAGGAGCATTTTGTTGTCGATATGTTCAGTAGACCATGTCAGGTAGCAATATCAGATAATTGATTACTTTATATTGTGTAGTTACTTCACATAATTAGAGAATGTTAGGTAGTGTTGGTCAGCTCTGGTGGTAGGAAGTGCTGTTACTGTTTTCCTTTTCTCTTTATAAGTGGTCATTACATCACTTCAGTTTGAAAGTCTTCTCCTAGTGTCAAGTTCTGTCTCATACCTCCAACTTGTTGACCCAAATTACAGCTCTCAGTGTCTGCACTGCTCACATCACGTCTCCAGGGAGGAGATGAGTCGAGAGTGTTTTTATTATGTCCCATTTAACAGATATATAAAGCAGAGTAATCAAAACACTTCCCGAGAGGGATGGAAGGATGTTGGCTTGTGAAATGCTTCTTCAGGATGCACTGTTCAAGCCATAGATGAAACAGTATATTAATTCCACTGCTGTCTGTATTCGAGGACTCTGGTAACAAAAGCAAAGAGAGCTTCAGTCTCCCTCTTCCATGATTATTTTTAAGCATAGGGATATATACCAATATATCATTGCCTTCAGGTACACTTTAAGAGAGATTTGTTATTGCAGTTTTACTTCATAATTTTATTGAAACTATGCAAAATATCCATTCATTTTTTGATTTGTGTTTGAGAGCTTCTAGATTTAGATCATATGCATCTCCATTATATGAGTACATTTATTACTAAAATTTCAGTTATCCATATTTCTAGCTAAATTGCCTTCATTTTGCCAGATTACTCTAAGTTTGACTGTATACAGTAGCTGTTTGTTGTTTTTATCTGTACATGTATGTGTTATGCAGTACTTGTTATTCATTTTTATGAGATCTCTTGGTTCTTTGTCCCCTCACCATTCCTGGATTCTTCTTTGCTTTAAGGTGATAACTCACTTTTTTTTTTAGTTAGAAGCAATTGAGTTCTGAAGATACTGTTTCCACACTTGCAGCAATTCCACGTCTACTTGTAGCTCTATTTGTAAAGTTTAATTAATTCTTTAATCCTGCTGCAGCTTTTGTCTCACTAGCTAATATCTTGAACCATTTTTAAACGGGTATAAATGTACTATGCTTGTTGACATGCTTAAGTGCCTCTTCTAAGCTGTTCCTACAAGCTACTCACAAATTGAAGACATTGTTAAACTGGAAAAAGTAAATAATAATACTTTTCCTGAGGAATCTGAATGTAGTTTAATATAACTATAATATGTTCAAAAATATGATGTTAAGTGAGTGTACAGTCAATGATATTCAAAATTTACAGAGAAAATATTTATTCTATCAAGTGGAAAGACATGTTTTTTTTTTTTTTTTTCCAAAATTCATTAAAGGAAAGATTGTTTTTCCTTAGTTACTCTATGTTTTTCTTTTGTATTAGGTCATTGTTCTACCAGTTTCCCACAATACTTGGTGATAATCACAATGGTATCTAAGGTCTAGGCGGGTTCTGTGAGCGGTGAGTCCACACATGGAGAGGCAGAAACCTCAGTCATGTCCATAGGTTAGTTCAGGACCCAACCAGAGTGGCCACGAGTGTCTGTATCCTCTGTGAAAAGATCACTACTGCCAACTTTATTCTAAATGCTGGATCATTTTCAGCTTTAGTGTTTTTAGTTATGAAGCCTATGCTGTTTTGTTTTCAGTGGTTCCCCACTCGAGTCCAGAAGCACCCTCCCTACCCCCATTCTGCTTACAGTCTGTTATCTTGGTCCTGGTCAGTTCTCCATGGACCAAGGTGTTTATCTCCTCAATGGTGTCATCCATCACCATCCTCACCCATTCATGCTTCTCTCCTTATCCTCTTTCTAGGCAATATATTATTCAGCACATTCATTTCTGATTGAAAATGTATAACTTTCCTGTCACTATTTATTCCCTCTTTCTTAGATCAGTAATACATTGGCTGCACTTTTGCCACTGTTTGAAAGTAGTAAAACTGAATAAATTTAACCTCTCCCCCTTTTTTTTCCGCTTTTTAAAATTTTCCTGTTGACTGGCTGAGAATTCATTCATTTACTTACTCACTCACTTGTCTGTTAGTAAATGCCTGTTGATCACATTTTCCACACCAGCCACTGTACCAAGGAAGTAGACTCAGCATCCATACAATGTCTTTTCTTGGTCTGATAGCTCATTTATTATTAATGCTGAATGATATTCATTGTCTGGATGTACCACAGCTTATTTATCCATTCAGCTACTGAAGGACATCTTGGTTGCTTCCAGGTTTGGGTAATTATGATTAAAGCTGCTGTAAACATTCGTGTGTAGGTGTTTGTGTGGAGATAAGTTTTCACCTCCTTTGGGTACTTGCCAGGTAGCATAGTGGCTGTATTATATAGTGAGATTATACTTAGTTTTGTAAGAAACCACCACATTGTCTTCTCACCAGCATTTGGTGTTGTCAGTGCCCTGGATTTTGGTTATGCTAATAAGCATGTAGTGGTATTTCATTTTAATTTGCATTTTCCTAATGACATATGATGTGGAGCATCTTTTCATACATTTATTTTATCACATGAACATCTTTTCTGATGAGGTTTCTGTTAAGGATTTGGCCCACATTGGCTTATTTTTAAACTGTGGTTTTGACAATTAAGCTGCATATAAGAATTCTGATCAATAAAGGAGTTAAGAATGAAAGCCTTTGAAGGAGGCACTGGACTCCCAGCCATGTCCGTGGGCCTCAGAGGCGTGGTTACAGTGCCTAGTGGCCTGATGGCCAGTGCACAGGGCCCATTCTCCCCACTGGAAAAGCAGCCAGAAGCCATGGAGAATTAGTGACCAAAGGGAGTTGGTTTGTGGCTGTCCCAGTTCCCGCACACTCCCCCTCCCCAAATGGGTAACCCTGAACCAAGTGGTCTAGACTGATTTCTGTTGTTCTTCAGCTGAACTGAGCCCCACTTTCCCCTGGGGGTGATTCCTTGAGGAGGTCCCTTATATTGGTTGCTTCTACTTCCTTCTGTCACTTCCCTGGTTTGCCAGGGGTCTCTCTGAAATCAAATGCATGCCCTCAAATCTTTGTCTGAGGGTTCATTTCCATGGGAACCTGAACAAAGAGAGCCTTCATACCAAAATAATAAAAGCATAATTCTGTTTACTTATTGTTGTATATCAACATAAGCAGTTAGATTTCTTCTGAGTGTTTAGTTTGCTTTATGATTCTCTCATAAATCAATATCATAGGAACCTTAATCATGTTAGCTGTTCACTCCAAACTCCTTTCATTATGGTTTCATCTTTCTGGGACAGGCTTTATTAGCAGATGCATTACTGACTGGATAGGAATTATGACCTCATATTCCAAGGCATACAATCAGCGAAACATGGGGAATCCACCTGGTCATAGAGGAGTTCCATCAGAATAGCCATTCTGGGCATGATTAGACAAGAAAGGGAGGATGGGGGAGACACATGGAAAGAGTAGAATCCATCTCAAGATTTAAAAGGGTAGATGGATTCTCTTTGTCAATAAAAGGAAAGAATTCTATTAATAGTAGAAATAGATTTAAAACAATAGAGTAACAAGCAAGAAATGTGGATAAGGTTGAGTTTCTGATACATGATTTCTACTCATAAGGAAGGAGATTCAGATGGAATTATGTGAAATTATTTATGCCATGATCTCTGGTCCTATCTATGGCTACATTTTTCTATGGGGTTGAAGGTAGCAGAGGGTTCTAGATGTTAGGAAGAGGTTGGATTTTGGAAAACTCTGAGGAAGTCTTATGGCAGGGGTATAGCTCAGTATGTTGGAGTTGGAACAAAGTTAGCATTGTCCCACCACCAGCAAACACTCTCCTTCCAAGCTTGGGCAGACAGGTGAATATGAGGCATGGGCTTTATCAAATGAATCATGGTTCATGGAATGTAGTGGCTGCTCAGAGGTAAGTAGAGTGACCAAGAGAAAAAAAGAAGCAGGGTAGGAACAAATGGAGATCTTTAGTTCCAAGGTTAAGGTGTACTTGGTCAGTGAAGAATATGTTGGAAATATTTCTCCCCTCCTACCTCACAAAGCAGTCCAGGTTTTCATGGCCATTTTCAGTTAGGGAGGTGAAGGAGGTCTGTAAGTGTTTGAAGAATGGGTCACCCTATTTGTAGAATCTGAGTATGTGGTGTTGGTCACTCAGCAGCTGATTGATCTAGCAATTTTTCTGAAGGTAGGATCAACTAAACAAACAACTTGACATTTGAGAGAAAAATAGAGGCAGAAAAAAAGAGTAACCGTTTCCCTCTTCATTTTTTAACCTTTCATATTGCCCCAACATGAGATAATTATAGGAGAACTGAATTAAGTTATTTATAGAAATATTCATGAATTTCTTAACTTACTCTTTGGACCACAAGTGTGCTGCCCAATTGAATAGTCCTTTAAAACCATTCAACAACAACAAGTGTCTCAAGGTTATGCCCTATCCTGTTTTCTCTCTTTTGTAGCAACTATGGTCTCTGACATTTAGTTAATTAAATGTGCCCACAGTATCTTACTTGGTTGCACAATTCCTCTGAGAATGTCATTTTTGAAGGTGGCAAGAATGGTTAACCTTGATGAGTCATTTAGCCCCTGCAGTGAGCTATTCAAGAATGAAAAGAATTAGAATGTGTGTGCAGTGTTTAAAAAACACTTCTCCCCTCACTTTGGATAGGGAATGCTTGTGATCTATATGATGCTTCAAAAACTGGATAGCAAAAATATCAAAGAATTGCATAATTACAAAATCTGTCCCGTGCCAACCAGGGATCTCTAAACATATTAATTAAATTTATCTTTATGAGGAAGTTTTGCACAATCTTTTGTTATTATGACTGCTTGAATAGTTTTCCTTAACTTCGTGTCAAATTTTTCAATTTTCAGTTTGCAAATTTTTCTGTATAAATATTTTCAATTGGCAGTTTTTATTATGATTTACAGAAGTTAGGCAATGCTTACTATTTTATCATTATTTCCATTATTTGAATCAAACTAAGAAACATTTATTAAAGATAGATTGAAAGGATGTCAGATTGAGGTATGGATAGAAGTTGATAGGGTCTTGTGGCACAGCAGTGAGAATGTTAATTTAGTGATGTGGATTGGGAGAAAGCCCTGACGTTAGAATGAGGGCTGTGTCAAGGAATTTCTGTGACAGAGGCTAGGTCTGGGTAAGGCAAACCCACTTTTTATAGATTTCTCATATGCCCTGTTAATGTTTGTGATTTTGCTGATGAAGGTCTTTTAAGTCTAGAATCTCATTGTCTTTCTCTGTTCTCTGTGTACAAGCTCTTTATCTTGACTTCCTGCTCAGAGGATGAGCTATCCCACAGACGTTGTCTGTAGCCTTATTGCATCATTTGATTTATTGCATTTTAGTTATGCTTTTGTTACTTCCACCAGCATTGAGTTTGAGTCCTGGAAGGAGGGCTAACATGGGAAGGAGAGTTAGCATGTCCTTCTAACACTGGCTGAGGGGCTGGCTTAGAGAAAGTGCAGAGCAAATGAAGGAATGGCTAGTAATGATTTTTCTTAAACTACAGGGTTAAAAAGATGGTGTGTTATCTGTCAGCTCATAGAAGGGAGTAGGGGAGAAGAGGGTGGTGAGTTTACTGTTACTTTAAGCTGAGACACTTGAAATATGCCATGTCTTGAGTGAAAGGATAAAGCTGGCAAAGTTGTTTTGCCAACAGAAGGCACCTGTGAAGAAGTATGTAGTCACTTCTGGTTCTGGGTCAAAATTAATAGTAATGCCATATCCTTTCAGTCTATTTCCTGTTATTGCAGAGCTTATATTTATCTTTGAAAACCAGACATTCTGTATGAAAATACTGAGAGCCTTTCTTCCTATTACATTAAGCTTTGATAGAGAAAAAGAGAATTTAAGAGATTTTTTGTTTCTTCTAGGCTCAGGTATAACAATGAGAAGAATGGTCAGTTCAGTATCATAACTTAACAAATGGAACAGAAAAGAACAGAAAGAACAGTCAAAAGCAGGTTAGAAGAACCACGGAAGTTAAGCTTTACCTCCCCACCTAGACTGTGCCCCCTAACTGTGCAGGAGTGGAGGTGTGAGGAGACCCTGGTGTCCGTGGCACCGTCCGTGCACGTTGGAGAGCAGAGGCTCTGTGAAGGCATAGGAGTTAGCAAGGGCAGATGATCTATAATTGTCTGATGACATGGAAATACATTCAAAGACGTGAACAGGAAAACAAGGAAGTATAGAAACGATGGAATTGTTAAGGAAAGCGTATTTTGAAAGAAAAGAAGTTCATACAGGAAAGGTATGTTTGAAAGAAAAGTTACAAAAACTCTTCTTCTACAGAGGGAATTGAGGGAAAATACACATCAGTTGTCTGAACAAATATAGGTTGTAAAGCATTTGTTGCATTTTCAGATGAATATGTGTTTTATTGTCTTCAGTCTGCGAGTGACCAGAGAGCCTGCTGGGTTAAGAAAGAGGGACTGCATACATGGTCATTCAGTGTCACCTCTGGCTGCACCAGTGTAAGAACATAAATTAGAGCATCTTTCATTCTGGTGGTTACCCTGCCTGACCTTGTGCTTTTATTTTGAAAATTTTCCTATTTTCCCAAGTAGTTTTCTGCCACTAATCTGTCACTTCTACTCTGGGATTAAACACATCCCAAGGAGATCGTTCAGAAGCTTGTGTTTTAACTCCGTAAGCTTAGAAAAAGCTCACTGTGCCCTGATCTCTAAATGATTGTTCTCAGCTTCATCTTTGGGGCATGCAGAATGTGTTTTTTACGTGGCTAATGCGCACAATCCTCCTGAAATGAAATGGTGGCGGGAATCTACTAAAATATGCTTTGGTCTTAATACTGTGCATGAGCTCCAGTGGCTTTAAATATTTAGCCAGTCATATAGCTATATTTTGCAATATTAATTTTTATGCGTTGCTAATTAAATATCTTATTAAAGGCAACATCATAAGAGAAGAAGCCCACACCCTCAACTTCAGAAGAAATGGATGTTCTTTTTTTTTTTTTCCTGCTGTGCTGACCAAGGATTGAACCTGTGGCCCCTATGGTGAAAGCATGGAGTCTTAACTATTAGACCACCAGGGAAGCCCTCAAGAGATGGCTATTCTTGGAGGAGATGAAAGGGTACAGTTTTAACCATGTGCAGCAAAGTTGAGAATATGATTTCAAAGAGTGCTTTTTTTGTGGAATGAATTTTATCAATGCTGTAGGTATGAAAAACACTGTATTTTACTTCTGTGCTGTTCACTATGAGAACTGGGGGCCTCAAAGTCCTTCAAGTTGTTTACTAAAGATAAGAAACATATTCCAAAACAGTATCAAATTTATTGGGCAACAAAATACAAAAAGTTTTATACTCTAAACAATGCAAATTTTCTTTTGTTCATGGGAATGTTTAGCTTACTGCAAATTTTTCATTAAGCCACTATAGACTGAACTTTGTGTTATGGCCTAATCAAAACCTAGGTAAGGCGCAGATGAACTGGTAAGACTATATAAGGGTGTTGGTGAAAATCAAATATTGTGTTCCAGTTTTCAGTGATGTTCGAAAGGAGGAAATAACTTCCTTATTGGAAGTTATTGGAACTTCCTTATTGTACCAAAGGATGTACAAATTTAGAGTCAATCTTTGGGTTCCATGTTGAACAGAACAACAGTTTATCTCAAAGAGAGTGAAGTTGTTGTTTAGTGAATAGTTACTCTACCATGAGGAACAGAGTACACCATTTCTCTCATAACTTGGAATTTCCAGAAAGTTCAGTGTGACATCTATGGATGGCTCAGTATCAGAGACCACCTAGCCCCTCTCCCCTTTTATAGACAAAGAATTGTGTCTATAATGATTAATATCAATACTAAGAGAACATTCTTATAGAGCATTTACTATTTTACTACATTTTATGATATTAGGTATTTTAATTCCTTCAGTCCTTAAAACAACCCTATGAAGCCAATCTTGTTATTACTTAATAAATAAATAATTACTTAATAAATAAATGAGGAAAAGAAAACACCAAAAGGTTAGCCATTTTCTGAGTTTACAAGTCTGTTATAAGCCTGGAGGGCCCCTGGGCCAGATACAAACACAGACACAGGGTCCTAGGCTGGAACTCATACCTCTGCAATATGCTGCCTCTGTGCACATCATGACCTGTGCCCAGAGATGTAGAATGACTTGCCCAAGATCGGATAGCTGTTTTAAAGCTCAATGAAGACAGGTGATTGCTTTCTCTGCCCCAGACTTGTTTCTGTTGTATCTAAGCTCAGCGAGATAATTCCCCCCCCAAAGTTAGAAAGCCCGTTGAGTAACAAGTAATTGAACATTTCTCAACCCAATTTCCAGTGTTTATTTGCATATTTATTGGTTTATTGTCCATAATTTTCTTCTTATATTATTTCTTTTGACAGTTCTATTTCCTCACATGGCATTGGCTTATCCCCAAGGATATGGGAGCCATATGGAAAGAAATTCTGTCTTACCTTCTCATGTGAGTCCCCTGAACCTGCCCCTTCTCACTTTGCATCCCTTTTTGTTGGCTTTCGAGATGGAGCTTTGGCAGTTTTCCCTATGTCCTGTGGGTCAAATTATTATTTTGAAAAGATTTTCAAAGTATCTTTTAAGAAAAGACAGCATTTTATAAGTCCCATATCTATTCAAAAATCCACTTCCACTTTAATCACTCTCTATAAAAATTTTAATGACCATACATCAGCCGAGCTACAGGAGAGTTATTAAAACAGTGCCATGAATAATCCCCAAAGTCCTTTCTACTTCCTGAGAGCTAGTGATGGCAACAGATAATAATAATTTAACATATCTCCCAGCATTAGCTGGCTCAGTGAGAAGCCTCCCCATTTGGCATGCAATCACTTCTTCAATCACACTTGGGAGAACACCATACAGAGCTGGCTCAGTGTCACCCCATCTCATTATACTTGGAAAATGGCAAAGGGTCACATTTGTGAGGAAGATAACAGGTGAGCAGTTCTCATTGTGTTGTCAATCCTGCTGAATAAATACCCATTGGAGTTGAGGTGGTGATTAAGTCAAATAAAACCTGATAGATGCCATTCTACTTCTATTGGAGTGTTTTAATTTCAGCAACTAAAAATAGTAGATTTATCAGTGACATGATTATTCTTCCAATTTTTACATGAAAATCTAAGCAATCCAAGTGGTAGATTTGCTTCAGATTAATTTCCATTCTACACCTTCTGGCATGTGAAAGGATTATATAGCTCACACTTCCTTGGTTGAGTTCTGCCTTTAGTTTGAAAACTTCTAACTTTTATCCCTTGAGAATTCAGATTACTTTCAAGCAATGATGTAAAATGGGACACTGGATTGAATGTAATTACAGTGGAAAAAAGGGAAAATGAAGATACAGTAACACAGAGAGAAAGCAGCATTAATGATGCACCAGATTTGTGGGTCACATTGGCTGGGACCCTCAAAGGATGTGTCCTGTTAAAAAGTCTGGACACAACTTCCTTAATGTTTTTCTTGGAAGAAATTTTTGCTGCCCAAGTCCCAGTACAAAGAGTGAACCCTGGGCTGAGAAGTCCTGGAGCCGATTCTTTTCTCCTGCTCTGCTTCAGGTTAGAATTCCTTTGGGCAGAGAGCTTGCAGCAGATTCTCTGGGAGCTCAGCTGGGTCCTCTAGGCCCTGCTTTGCTGTCTGTGACACTGTCCACCTCTGTGTGCTCCGGCTGCCCCTAGAACTGTTCCATCTGCAGAACCCGAGGCAGCTTCTGTCCCCAGGGCAGGTGCTGGGTAGGACCATGAAAGGCCAGATCTTTTGCCTCCGTTGAGACAACTTGTGAGACATAGGTTATATCCAAGTGTTCTGCAAGATCAGACAAAAGCCTTCTTCTTTGGGGACTTTGTCTCAGAATGCTCGTGAGTCTGGGTTCCTCCCTTTTCTGCCCTTCTTCTCCACTCTCTTCCTGGTTTCTCCTGGATCTCTGCTCTAGAGAATCTGGCTCATAGCATAGATTAATTCCTTAGTGTTGTATTTCCCTCTTTCAGGCCATGACTAAAGCAATGCTTCCTTTGCTGTTCAATCTTTAAGTCATGTTCGACTCTTTGCCACTCTATGGACTGCAGCACACCAGGCTTCCCTGTCCTTAACTATCTCCCAGAGTTTACTCAAACTCATGTCCTTTGAGTCAGTGATGCCATCCAACCATCTTATCCTCTGTCACCCCCTTCTCCTGCCGTCAATCTTTCCCAGCATCAAGGTCTTTTCTAATGAGTTGGCTCTTTAGAATTACCTAATTCCTGAAAGTAACAATGACTGTCTAAAATATGGTCCTCTGGAAAGGTCAGACAACAGAGGCTAGTCTCCAAATTGAAGAAGGATTCCCAGAGACTGACACTGTCAGGCTAGAAATGATCTTAGAAATCGTCTGTCCCAACTCTCCCAGTTTGTGAGCATGGCAGACAGTGACTTGCCCAAGACAGCACAGTCTTGAGACTTCAGCCTCAGTCTTCTGAATCTACACTTTTTCTCTCTCTAGTCCACATTGCT
This sequence comes from Cervus elaphus, assembly GCF_910594005.1. Lineage (NCBI taxonomy): Eukaryota > Metazoa > Chordata > Mammalia > Artiodactyla > Cervidae > Cervus > Cervus elaphus. Next base: position 45,795,396 of record NC_057837.1, on the reverse strand, counting down.
CCATGTAGATTGCAGTAGATCATGTTCTCATAGCCAGAGCTCTCAAACACAAGGTTAGTTTCAGAAGAGAATCTTCTGTGCTGACATTTGTATTTCCTTTCAGGGCTGAGTGGAGAAACACAGAGTGTTTCAGCTTTGCTGGACAGACTTGGGCACTAGGGGACCCAGTTTTGTATTTTGTGTTCATTTGTGTGGCGGTGGTGCAGGCAGAGTTGGCACAGTAGTTTTCTTCCTCCAGACGAGTTTTGAAGAGTTGCTCATCCCTACTTGCCCCTTGCTCCCCATGCATTAACCTCAGTAGTTAAGCCTCATTTTAGAAAGACTCATGATGATAAAACCATGATTCAATAGCTAAGCGGTAATTTCTTTCAATGCAACTGATAGACTGAAATCTTGACTCAAATGATTTTCCCATTTGGCATTCACTCTGCACATGGTCCCCAGGACAGCACAGATTCAGCTATCGCAGAAACAATATACTTTCCTCGTCACACTTAAACCATGTCTCATTTATTGCCAACTGATTGATGAAATAACCCTAATGATGCTCCATCACTTTTATATTTCTGCCAATTTCCTGAAATGCAGTTGAAATTGGTGTGAGCCTGTCTACTGGAAGTGGTAGCTGTTTATTAGACATAGACAATGCCTATGGAAAGCCACATAAATTGGTCTATTGATGCACAGGTTTTACTCTTACAGTTAAAGGCATCTTGATGATACAAGGGCATAAAGGTTGAAAGGGAATAGTGAAGTCAGGTTTTTAACTCTCACAGGGACATTTGACTCTGTATAATCTACATCTGACCAAGGTTACCTAATTGTTTAGAGGCAGATTAAGGGCATGACTCCCAGAAGGTGATCTTATAGGCATTGTATTTTTCCTCAAGGAGTTTACAGTCCTCTGAGGAAGATATTTCAAGAAAGCTATCTGGTAATCAACTGATCTTAGTTTATAGTACACTTTTTTCAGTGTATTGTAGATAATATGTACTACAAAAGGTTACTGAAGACAAGAATTCTTTTATTCTTCATTTGTACAAGTTACACTTGAAACTTGGATAAAACTGTATTTGCTTCCATATGTAAAAGCAAAGATCGAAAAAAGACATAACCAGACAATGGAATATTATTCAGCACTAAAAAGAAATGAGCCTTCAAGCCATGAAAAGACATGAAGGAAACTTAAATGCATATTACTAAGTAAAAGAAGCCAATCTGAAAAGGCTACATCATGTTATGATTTCAACTTTATGACATTCCAGAAAAGGCAAAAATTATGGAGACAATAAAAACATCAGAGGGTAGGAGTAGGGAGGGATAAATAGCTAGAGCACAGGGGATTTTTAGAGTCTTGAAACTACTCTGTATGATAATATAATGATGGATACATACCATTGTGCATTTGTACAAACCATAGAATGTACAGCACCAAGAGTGAGCCCTAAGTAAACCATAGACTCCAATGATAATGGTGAGTCAATGTAGGTTCATCAATTGTAACAAATGTAACAGAAAAGATCAGTGACACATAGCATATACTGCTTTTGTCTGGGGCTCTTGTGGTTGTAGTCAGACAGTCACTGGGGCAGGAGGACCCTTAGGAATTAGTTTAGATCAAATATGCAATCATACGTGAGATTCTTTTCAGTAAGATATGCTACTGAGTATTATGCTACTCTGTTTTAGCTAATCATAAATATATTTCTGCTTTATTGACTATGCCAAAGCCTTCAACTGTGTGGATCACAATAGTGGAAAATTCTGAAAGAGATGGGCATACCAGACCATCTGACCTGTCTCTTGAGAAACCTATATGCAGGTCAGGAAGCAACAATTAGAACTGGACATGGAACAACAGACTGGTTCCAAATAGGAAAAGGAGTACGTCAAGGATGTATATTGTCACCTTGCTTATTTAATTTATATGCAGAGTACATCATGAGAAAGTTGGGCTAGATGAAGCACAAGCTGGAATCAAGATTGCCGGGAGGAATATCAATAATCTCAGATATGCAGATGACACCACAGTTATGGCAGAAAGTGAAGAGGAACTAAAGAGCCTCTTGATGAAAGTGAAAGAGGAGAGTGAAAAAAATGGCTTAAAACTCAACATTCAGAAAACTAAGAACATGGCCTCTGGTCCCATCACTTCGTGGGAAATAGATGGGGAGACAGTGGAAACAGTGTCAGACTTTATTTTTTTGGGCTGCAAAATCACTGCGGATGGTGATTGCAGCCACGAAATCAAAAGACGCTCACTCCTTGGAAGGAAAGTTATGACCAACCTAGATAGCATATTAAAAAGCAGAGACATTACTTTGTCAACAAAGGTCCGTTTGGTCAAGGCTGTGGTTTTTCTAGTGGTCATGTATGGATGTGAGAGTTGGATTGTGAAGAAAGCTGAGCACCGAAAAATTGATGCTTTTGGACTGTGGTGTTGGAGAAGACTCTTGAGAGTCCCTTGGACTGCAAGGAGATCCAGCCAGTCCATCCTACAAGAAATCAGTCCTGAATATTCATTGGAAGGACTGATGCTGAAGCTGAAACTCCAATACTTTGGCCACCTCATGCGAAGAGTTGACTCATTGGAAAAGACCCTGATGCTGGGAGGGATTGGGGGCAGGAGGAGAAGGGGACGACAGAGGATGAGATGGCTGCATGGCATCACTGACTCGATGGACATGTGTTTGAGTAAACTCTGGGAGTTGGTGATGGACAGGGAGGCCTGGTGTGCTGCGATTCATGGGATCGCAAAGAGTCAGACACGACTGAGCGACTGAACTGAACTGAACTGAAGCATAGCTCCAGATAAAGCAAAGCAAAAATACGCCCCCCCCCAAAACCTAGCATTGGAGCGATGTGATTTAAAGTGTTTCATGTTACAAAGCATGGCAAATCAGTATGAATTTTTTATGTATTGAAATATACAATTACAAGTTTAGCTAAATACAGAATTGATAGTGTGCAGAAATGGTTAGTTGAGAACATAAAGGTGGATCCAGAATGCACAAGATAGAAGGTCAACTCACTTTTATATAATTATGAACCTTTATCATTATTCTTTCCTCTTGATTTTGTTTTCTTAGGTTATCTACAAACACTGCTAATTTTGTTTTTTGATGAAAAGGGTCATGGTGAAGAATATGATTTTTTTCTACCCTGCCTCTTTGTTGCAAATTCTACTTATCAGCTAAGAATTTTTCCAAATTTCCTGGAAGAGTAATCCAGCCCTTGCAACAGAACCCTAGGTAATACTATGCTCCATAGGATACCATGCTGCTGCCAAGTCGCATCAGTCATGTCCGACTCTGTGCGACCACATAGACGGCAGCCCACCAGACTCCACTGTCCCTGGGATTCTCCAGGCAAGAATACTGGAGTAGGTTGCCATTTCCTTCTCCAGTGCGTGAAAGTGAAAAGGGAAAGTGAAGTCACTTAGTTGTGTCCGACTCCTAGCGACACCATGGACTGCAGCCTACCAGGCTCTTCCGTCCATGGGATTTTCCAGGCAAGAGTACTGGAGTGGGTTGCCATTGCTTTCTCCAATAGGTTACCATAGCAAGGTAGAAATGATGTTTGGTATTTTTAATGACTGAGTATTAGAAAATGACTACACATAACTTGGGAAAATTAAAATGTTCAAAGAGAAAATTCCAAATAATTGGTATAGCAAAACTCAGATGTGCTGTCAATGTTAGTGTACTTCAGTTGTTGTAATACATTGGGTGATTCAGTTTTACAAGTATTTTTTAATTACTTGTGACTTGGAATGAGTGTTTCTGAACTCACAACTTTTTTTTTTTTTAACACACAGAGAAGTGTTCCCTTTTTATTTTGGACCATAACTCACTCAGCTGTTTCCCTTGTTTGGGATTCATAGGCAATTGCTTTAAATAAAATTGGCAAGAGGGCAGTATTTGGGTGGTAACTGGTGCATGGTGTATTTATGTTCATCATTGTCATTTTGTTGGTTCTGTTGCCTCAACCCTGCTTTTGTCTGTGGATGTAGGAAGGGAATCCACAGCAGAACAACCAAGTGAGAAGGACTGTGTCAATCTTTTGAGTTTCAGAGTTGACTTTTGAAATTCCCAGGAGAGGTAATATATGGGAAAGAAGAGGACTTACTTTATTGTTAAAATTTCAAAATCATGAGTTTTAATTCTCAGTGTCAAAGCTTTGTCATAAACAAAGTGCACCAAATGTCTAATAATACTAACCATCAAATTTTCCACCCAGTTGAATGTAGTAGCTAGGAGCTGATTAGAGACATTTCAGAGAGAAAAGTAGTACAGCTGGGGAAAAGTGAGGTGGGGTGATCATTCCAAACTATGTTAGCCACATATTGATTTTGGCATTTCTGAATTAATTACGGTTGAGTACACAAGCTTAGGAGGAATGGCAGACACAATGCCTGTTTCATTCAGGATAAAAAAAAAATCACGCTTTGGCCCCATGAGATTGTAGCTTGTAGGATTCATACACATTTAAAACTCATTGCACATATCTGTAATTACCGTGTTACAATACAGTCTTAGAAGGAGAACTTAAGGTTCAAAGTGTCAATCAGAGAGGATGGATGTTTAAACACAATCCAGAGCCTGGGCAACAGTACAATTGAGATGCTTTGGGAGTAAGGTATATGGTGTGTTTAAAACATGTAAAAGTGCCTCAAAAGTCACTACATTATTTTGTTTTTGTGATTGCTTGTTGTTGCAGCTGTGTTATCCCCTTTCTGGAGAGAAAAGAAGTAGGAGCACAGTGATTCTTCAGAAGATTGAGTAGGTGGTGAGAGTCTGGAATAGGGTGGGCGTGGGGACAAAGAAGTGATCTCTGGGGACTCCAGGGAATAAGAAAGACGCCTGAGGAGATAGGCAGGTCTGAGAGGTGATGCTGTTCCTAAGACAGCTGAGTGAAAGACACTCAGACACAGAAGTATTTTCATCTATTTTAAGCTTATTTTTGTACACATGGAAGATCCTGTTTCTCCCTGTCTGTGTGACTGTATGTGTATGTTCATGCATGTATACATCATATTAATTCTGCTGTATACACAGAGCCCTTCTGATAGAGTTTATATTCTTATTGCTTGTTGTGTTTTTGTTCATCAGAGACTAAATGTCTCATGTTGGTTTTTACATCTGTCCTCAAATAGGCAGTCATTAAATGTATAAATAGCTGAATAATTAATTAGTTAATGCAATGAATATATAATTTATTTTCACTTTTTCCTGGATATGCTTAGGTATGCAGAGAAAACACCAATTATTAATATATTAAAAACCACAAGTTTTCAAAATTAGATAGAATCATGAAGTGTTTTTTCTTGTTGTTTGTTTTGTTTGCTTTTTCAAAAAATATTCCCTTTTACAATCTACATTACATTTTGATAGTCAAAAGAGGTTGTATTTCACTTATTATATTGTTAATCTAGTTAATATCAATCATTATATGTATTAGCATTTTATGATTTTTGTGGTCCAAGTGACCATGTCATTTGATTATTTGTTGATTAGTAAATTATATTTTAGAAGAAAAAGGATTGAGTGACTTGATAATGATGCAGTTCAGATGCCATTATTTTGGATATTTCTAAATCCAATTTATACTAAGTCCAATCCATATTTATACTAAAATCAAACCAGGTTTAACAGGCTCACTTCCTCAAGCTTCGTCTCACATAAGGGAACTTATGAGTTCAGTAATCAGCTTGTTGATTTATTAAGTCACGATTTGGGGAGGTATCAGGCTCAACTTCTCAGCAATGCTTCAGTGCTCCCTGGTGCCCTCAGCCTTCTTGTAATATCAAGGCAGAGTCAAAGAGACGTAAGACTCAGTGGAATTTGTCTCTAGAAAGCAATTCAGAATCCCACCACTCACCCAACAGGGAGAAAAATATCTGAACTATGTGGAATGCATTTTGATAGGCCTCTCCTCTTTCCTTACCTCTCAGTGTGCTTCTAAATGTTCATTTTCTCTTTAAACATTTCATCTTTTTGCTGTATGCCCTGTGATGCTTATTGTAGATTGTGGTTTAAAAATATCTGCGGCAGTTTTTTTCTGGCAGATATATAACAGGTGGAGCTGTTCTTATAATCGGAAAATAAATTGGACTAAGCCTATCAGGTCACATTTGTTTTAGTCTGAGCCCCAGTGGATGAGATTAAGAGAAGCAGATTTGTTTATCACAAGCAGAGGACAATTGCTATCACTGCTCCTTTTAACTGGATTGGTTATTGTGTTCTTATAAGTCAGAAGGACACATTAATCCATAAATACTTCTCTCCCCACAGCCCTATTTTAAGCCTGGAAAGTCTGTGTAATTGTGAATTCTTTTCCATTTCAAATGACAGGGTCATTAACAGAAATGGGCATAATCCTTCAGTGCAGGAAGGCGATTGACATATTAGATGCAGGAGGCTCTCCTGTGGGCTGATGTCCATCTTGTTAGCAAATTCGTGAACTCCTTCTCAGGTCAGATGTTTTGGAGTACCGACCAGCTGACACATCTGTGATGAGTTGCTTGTAATATTAAAGTTTTTAATGTTGAAGCAAACCCATATAATTCTTTGTGTATTTTCATCTAATTTCCATGTATGGAATTAAAACAGTAATGCTGGACTGAAATATTTTGTTGTGAGGAGCCAATGCACACAGAATTCCCTTTTTGCTGAAGTCATGGTTGAATTTTGTTTGGAGCTGAAGGTTGGGCAGTGCTATCCTGAGTGCGTTTACCCCTGTTTGCGTAACTGGAGTCTATGAAATCGAGTGGTCATCTGTTTGGGGTCAGGTACACAGAATAAAGTGTTCCTCGGATTAGCTGACAGTGTTCTGAGTGGCTGGGTCGGGACAGGAAACTGCCCTTTGAGGAGAATCCCCTGTGCAGACTGCCTGCCCTGGGGAGTTGCCCTCTCCACGGTGGGAATTCGTGTTTGTGCTGCCTCAGTTCAAGACTGGGGGAGGGAGACCCTCAGTGCTCTGAAGCGTCCTCTCTGCCCAGTAGTTTTACACTCACATCTAAATTAATCTTTGAGGTCATTTGCTTCTCTGTGGAAAACTCAGTGCAATTATTTATGATTCCATGTACTTCAAACATGTTTCAAACCCTCGTGGTCCTCATTAAGAGCATAAATTATCATCATAATAATTATTATTTTATTATTAACCAATTACTAGTAAATACTGTAAAATTAAATTTATTTTATATAGAAGGGATATTTCATAAATTATACTTTATTAAAGTAAAATGTCTTTCTTTTTAGGAGATACCTTACCAAATATCCAATTTATGCATTCTATTCTTAGAGTAAATACTTATTTTCAATATTTTTTAACCTAAAATTGTAATTAACTTTGGGAATTGCTATCTAGCAAATAGGTACAGAATGAAGTTGGAAACTTGTAGGTTGGGAATACCAAGTCAGTTGATTTTTTTGTATCCTATTTTAGAAAGGCATTCTATTTTTATTATTAGACAATGATTCCTACCAGTAAGCTATTCTCAACTGAAGTTAGCTGTGTTTGGAGAAAGTGAAAGTGTTAGTTGCTCAGTCGTGTCCGACTCTTTGTGACCCTGTGGACTGTAGCCCACAGACTCCTCCGTCCAGATGGGTTCTCCAGGCAAGCACACTGCAGTGGGTTGCCATTCCCTTATCAAGGGGATCGTGCTGACCCAGGGATCCAACCTGGGTCTCCCATATTGCGGGGAGATTCTTTACTGTCTGAGCCACTAGAAGCAGGGGTCAAAATCAAATTTGGAATTGTTATCAATCAGCCAGTGGTGAGTACCTTTGCTGAGGCTGACAGTGCATCCAGTGTGTTTACTGATAATTTTTAATGTAGTGAAAAAAACAAGGACTCTTACCAATGTTCTCATAATTTTATAAATAATAATACAGTCATAGAAATGCTTACTTTTAATAAAAAATCTACGAAATTTCTTTTGGCCATCTCATGTTTTCTGTAGAGACCCATGGAAACAACCATAGGAATTCCAATAACTTCAGTTGTATTCAAGTCTCTGCTTTGTCCCTCACCAGACATAGAAACTGGAGAAACTGACCAAAACGTCTGAGTATTATTTTTTTAAGTAATATCTCATAAAATCGTTATAGAAGTCAGACAAGACATATCTAAGTGATGATTCAGTCAGTGAAATTGCTGTCATTCTCAGTAATCTCACAGTAGAGCACGGAGGCAGGAGAGGCTCCAGAGACCCTAAGGGTCCATTCATGTTGGAGCCATGTTTTCCATGGTTATGTAAAAACACTGCAGTATGGAGCAGCTATTCAGCAAGTTTAGGCTAGGAAAAATTATAAAATGATCATTTGTATTTTCTTAGTGCCATTGAAAACATAGTCTGTTTCACATATGTTGCTGCATACTCTTCACAGAACTCTTCCTAAGATTATAGAAAGCTGATTTTCTCAAGTTTTTGTCCTAGATTTTACAGCCAGGAGGATCTGGGGGTTGGGTGTGTTGCAGTGCATATGTGAATTAAATATAATCGGAAGTTAAGCACAACCCTCATGAAACACTGCAGGTCAGAGTAGAAAGCAGTTGGGATGATCTCCTTTTACATAGAACTACCATATGATTCACCTTCCCAGGTGCTGCAGTGGTAAAGAATACGTCTGCCCATGCAGGAGATGCAGGAGACGTGGGTTTCATCCTTGGGTGGGGGAAATCCCCCAGAGGCAGAAATGGAAACCCACTCCAGTATTATTGCTTGGGAAATTTCATGGATAGAGGAGCCTGGTGGACTGCAGTCCATGGGGTCGAGAAGAGTTGGACACGACTGTGTGACTGAACATACACCATATGATCTAGCAATCCCACTACTGGGTATGTGTCCAGAGGAGATAAAAATCAGTATTTTGAAAAGATATCCGCACTCCCATATTCATTGCCACATTATTCACAATAGCCAAGACATGGAAATAACCTAAGTGTCCTTTGATGAATGAACGGATAAAGAAATACACACACACACACACACACACACACACACACACTGTACTGTTTTTTATTTTGTTTTGTCTTTTTTTAAAAAAAACTTCTTATTTTGTATTGGGGTATAGCCAATTAACAATGTTGTGATAGTTTCAGACAGCATATTAAAACGCAGAGATATTACTTTGCCAACAAAGGTCTGTCTAGTCAAGGCTACGGTTTTTCCAGTAGTCATGTATGGATGTGAAAGTTGGACTATAACAAAAGCTGAGCCCCAAAGAATTGATGCTTTTGAACTGTGGTGTTGGAGAATACTCTTGAGAGTCCCTTGGACTGCAAGGAGATCCAACCAGTCCATCCTAAAGAAAATCAACCCTGAATATTTATTGGAAGGACTGATGCTGAAGCTGAAGCTCCCATCCTTTGGCTACCTGATGCAAAGAGCTGACTCATTTGAAAGGACCCTGATGCTGGGAAAGATTGAAGGCGGGAGGAGAAGGGGATGACAGAGGATGAGATGGTTGGATGGTATCACCGACTCAATGGACATGAGTAAACTCTGGGAGTTGGTGATGGACAGGGAGCACTGGTGTGCTGCAGTCATCCATGGGGTTGCAAAGAGTTGGACATGACTGAGCGACTGAACCGAACTGAACTAATAGTTTCAGGTGAACAGTGAAGGAACTCAGCCATACATACACACATATCCATTCTTTCCCAAATCCTCCTCCATCCAGGCTGCCACATGACACTGAGCAGAGTTCCCTGTGCTGTAAAATAGGTCCTTGTTGGTTGTCCATTTAAAATATAGCAATGTGTATATGTCCATCCCAAATTCCCTATCTTTCCCTTCCTCCCACCCTTCCCCCTGGCAACCATAAGTTCGTTCTCTAAGTCTACACAGTGTACTGTTATCCAGCCATTAAAAAAGGAGGAATTTTGCCATTTGCAACAACACAGATGAAACTTGAGGTCATTAAGCTAAGTATTGAGTTGGCCAATACTTAGTTTGTTTGGGTTTTTCCATAACATGATACAGCAAAATCCAAATGAACTTTTTTTGCCTACTCAATAAAAGTCAGACAAATAATGCATAAGCTCACTTGTATGTGAAATCTAAAATACCATACTCATAAAAACAAAGAGTAGAATTGTAGTTTCCAGGGACAGGGAGGTGAGCAGATGGGGAGATGCTGACCAAAGGGTAAGAACTTCCGGTTATAAGACTGGTAAGTTCTGGAAATGTCTAACTTAATTGTGGTGATCATTTCATGATGAAAACATATTAGAGAGTGTCATACACCTTTAAAAATGCACATTATGGGCCTTCCCTGGGAATCCAGTGGTTAAGACTTCACCTTCCAATGCAGGGAGTGCAGGTTCAGTCTCTGGTCAGGAAGCTAAGATCCCACATGCCTCATGGCCAGAAAACTAGAACATGGCCAGAAAACAACAGAAACAATATTGTAACACATGCAATAAAGACTTTAGAAATGGTCCACATCAAAAGAAAAAAAGGCTTTAACAAAAAAAGCACAATGTGCAACTAAATATATACAAATTTTATGTCTCAGTAAACCTGGGGGTAGACATGAAGTATAACACCCCTGGGCTGCTGCACCATGAGATGCCCAGACCACATGTTGATGCTTCTACCAGCAGTGCCTGCCCAGGAGCCAGGCACTGTGAGATGCCATCCCCAGGGAGTGATAGTTCCTAGTCACGAACCTGCCAGCCGCTCAGGTCTCCCAGCTGCAGCTCCGGGGAGCATGGCCCTGAGAGAAGCCCATCCCTCCTTCCTGCCATCAGTGGAACTTCTCATCAGAGCAATGTATTGCTGCTTTACTAGGTTTGGGGTGATGTGTAACAAAGAGAGTAACTCGGGCACATCCACAGAGCATGGGCCACAGAAGAGTAGACTTCTTGGCTGCAGCTCTGGAAGGTGGAAACTCTGACCCTTTCATGACTCGGAGGAGCACGTGTTCAAGAATTCCTGCCAAGTTGCCATGATGCGTGATGATAAAAAGATCTTCAGATATTCCAGACCCCCAAAAGTTAACTTTCATATGTAATTTCTCAGGATGTTTCAATAAACAAGGGAGTAACTAAAGAGAGATAAATATGAGATCAAGGAAGTAGGAGATTGAACACAGGTGAGCAGAGCATTTCTCGCTGTGAAAGAGGGTCCCCAGGTGAGGCTGTGCAGCAAATCTTGATAGCAGCCAGGATACTGTTGTGGTAGATTCCTCCAGCAGAAAAAAAGTTACTTCAGGTATTTGATTGTGTAAGGTTTCTTATGGAGATTACTTATGGAGTGTCAGAGCTAAATTAGTGATAGATACATTATAAAAAATTAAGCAATAAGCTTACCATACCAGGACCCATCCCCTGGAAAAAATAGTCCTTAACTCCAGGGAAGAAAATGAGTTGTTAAGGAATAAAATGCAGTTATAATACTGTACATTGTTTACCACATTCATGGTTCCTGTTATATTTGTAAGAATGTGCTGTGCTGTATTTAGTAGCTCAGTTGTGTCTGACTCTTTGCAATCCCATGGACTGTAGCCCACCAGGCTCCTCTGTCCGTGGGGATTCTCCAGGCAAGAATACTGGAGTGGGTTGCTATGCCCTCCTCCAGGGGATCTTCCCAACCCAGGGATCGAACCCGGGTCTTCTGTATTGCAGGCAGATTTTTTACCATCTGAGCCACCAGGGAAGCCCCATTTGTAAGAATACTGACAAGTAAAACCTACTAAACCCATGGTGGTATCATTTTAATGACATATCTTCAGTGTCTTCAGAACAAGAGAGTCATGAATTTTGCTTTTTCAGTGGAGAAAGTAACAATTTTCTAAATAGTGAGCCTGAAAGACCATGTTTATCTGGCTTGTCAAGGAAGTTATTTTGCAAAATATGCTCAGCCCAGCCAATGAAAGAACACTAATGCCAGTTGAACTCACTGCTCTGTGCAATCTGTTAAATTTTGTGTGTGTGGGTATGTGTGAATAGGAAAAAGCTGTTACTGCCAATATCCCAGTGAAAACATTGAAATACCAAGTAACTTGTTCTTTTAAATCTGAGGGGTGAGTGGTTTGGGAATAGTGTATTGCTACAATTAGTGCTCTCCAAGGACAAGTAGCACTTTTTCCTGCTTAGTTGTCCATCTCAGCGTATAGCCATCTCTTTACTGTGCTCACACTAGAAGTGTTCTCAGTCTGTCCAGGCACCACAGTGACTCTGTCTTCAAATTGTATGGACCCAAGGCTTCTTACTGCCACAAGTGGGCACTCTGAGCCATACCAACATTTTGCCTCCTGGGTTTCTGTAACAGCGTTGGATACCTCTTCCTACTCAACTGCCTTCACCTATTTCAGATTAACAAGGGTAAATAACAAAGATGTTGTCATTAGGTATATTAGGAGAGTGCAGAGGAAGGGTGCACTTCATGTCATTTTTTTCTGATTTTTAATATCTATAGTCTTATATATATAGTCAACTTCCCAGTCCTACTGTGGTCCTTGTTCGTGTTCTGCACACTTTGCTACTCATTGCCTTTCTACATTTCCATGCTCCAGGAAGAGGTCAAAGCCAGATTGTTTTGGGGAATTTCCTGGAAGTCCCACAGTTAGGACTCAGTGTTTTCAGGGCCATGGCTTAGGTTTATTCCCTGGTCAGGGAACTAAGATTCCCACAAGCTATGCAGCATGGCCAAACCCTACCCTGAAAAAAAAACTAGATGGTTTTAAGCATGCCTAAAATGAAGCTGCTTGCTTAAGCCCAAGTTTCCAGGGAGCAGGAATCAAAGTGTTCACTGAAACCAAAGCTCCCAAATCTCAGAGTAGCACCACCACCACATAGTAAAGTCATACTTCCCAATTCCAGCACACTTTAGAGGATTAGGACATGAGACAGATACACATGTTCTCTTCCCCTTGTGGACAATGTGAGCAGGAACATCAGAGTGGAATATAATTGAGCAAGTACGCTAGTATGACTACTGCAGCAAGTAGAATAAATTATAAAACCCCTAGTTTACAGCTATTTGAGCACTGGAGAAGCGAGAAATAGATACACTGAAATTCTACAGATGGAAAAAAATATTTCTGAGAAATCAGATAAGTTCTGGTCACTTTCTTCCTTGGGGGAGTAGTTGATTCTCCATATGAGTTATTAAGGGGTCTTAGTCTATACAGAGAACTCAGTTGGGTGGAAGGAATGCAGGTTACCCCATACAGGATAGATTAAAAAGAAAAATCACACATAGAAAGGGAATAGAAAAAGTGCTGAAGAGCAAAGAAAAAGAGAAACTCTTAAAAGGAATCCAAGATATAATTAATACATGCACACTAGATTCACAAGAAAACTAGTAAGAATAAATCTGACTAAGCAGTTTTTGAATCTGTGTATTGATATCTTTTATCTGTGTTGGGTCGTTCTTAAGCAATATCTCTTTAAATATTTCTTCTGTCCCATTTGGTTTAATTTTTTCCTGGGAAGCTAATTATACATATTAAAGCATTTTAAAAAATTATGTCATGTACTTTTATCCTTTTTTCTCTCTTAACAGTCTTCTTTTTTTTTTCTATTCTGACCTTTAGTCTGTATATTTTTGCTTTTTCTGTTTTCCAGTTATGAATCTTGTCTTATGCAGTTCTAATCTGTTACTCACCATATTAAATGATTCTAACTTCAGATAGTATTTTTCAATTCTAGAATTTCAGTAACAAAATTTGTATTTATAATTATTTGTAATGTTTTTTCTTTTAAACTATAGAGTTGAGAATGATTTAAGTTCCACCATTATGGTATTAGAAATCTGACTTACCTTTACCAGTGAGTCACATTATTCTTATGTTACATCACCAGAGATAACATATACATGGAAGACATCAAATTTTATTTCAGGATGTTTAGTGAAAAGCTGTGGTGCACAGAATTTAGAAAATATGTGTAAATAGCCTGAGAACAGGCAGGGTTTGTGGAGGGAAGGTTGCATTTGGTTAAGGGGACAGAAAAAGAGGGAATTGAAGTGCAAGATCATATCATGGAAACAGTGGTTTTATCCGAAACAGGATAGACACTCCCTGAAGGGTGATGGTGGGCTCACACAGTGGAAGGCATGGCTCTGGACTCCACATGTGGAGACTGATTCAGAAGATGTAGGCTGGAAACCCCACAATCTTTATATTCAAGTAGCTCCTCAAAAGACTCTGAAAGGTAGTTTGGGGAATGGTTGTGCTCAAGGCATGAATCTTAAGGAGCATTCGTATTTAGGAAACAATCAAAGGAAATGAACCCAGAACAAACAAGCTGTATTCATTGAGGCTGAGAAATGTTTACGTATCTGCCATCATTATCATCCTTACTTTATCATTTGGGGAAGCTGAGTTTTAAAGTTAGCCAAGCATTTCAGGTTGCACTGAATGGACAAGGGACAGAGCTTGACCTCGGATTCCAGTTGATCAGCTGCAAATGTGTGTCTAACCTCTGTGCTCTGACATCTGTAGAGAGTTCAGGGGACGCAGTGGGATGGGAGAACAGGGCAGGAGTCACTAGCAGAGAGTAAGCACTATAACTGCTCTCATGCAAGAAAACCAAGGACAGACTCTCTGGAGAGGGAGGTGAAGCATTGCAAAATTAGAAGTTGAGTAGAAATAGTTTCATCTCCCTGGAGATTGTAGGAATTGATCAGCATTGCTTTCTGGTATTGTTGTTAACAAAAGAAGGAAGTTTTCATGGCAAAAAAAGAGAAAGACAGGTTTCAAAGCCAATGGGGATACAATTTGAAAGAATTAAACTCCTTTATTTAATACTGCAGAGAGGAATAAGAGGATAGAGCTAAGTTTGTTATCCTTCAGTGAAATCCTACAAATTAGTGTCCTCATTTCTGTTCATAAGCTAATATCTGAAAATCTAAGGGAGGATTGCAGGAGGATTATGTCATTTTCTAAGGAGGTCTGTTCCATAACTATATGTCTAAAATAGCTTACTCTTAAAAATTTTAATGCTAAGAAATGACTATTTAATTGTTTGCATGGTTCTTTGGTCCATAGATAGTAAATTTGTGCCAAAAACATGCTTCTGTGTTTGTAGCTGGCCAGTGCTAAAATTGGAAAAGAAAAATCCATTATGTGATTCTCATTGCTTGTTAGCAGGAAATCGTAAGGGGGAGATATTGATATTTGAGTCTGGAAAAAGAAATTGTGAGCAAGAATCTGGCAAGTTATTGATGGTTAATACATATTTCAGTCCTCAATTAGTTACACTTGGGGACTGAACACACCAAACTCTCTCCACATCCCGCATTTAAAAAAGGCAACCACTTTGAGGACACAGTGGATGGAGAGGAGGCTAGCCTGGGCTCATTGTCTCTGTTCCCCTCACCCTGATCCTGGGACTGGATGTTTTCCTTCCTGGGAATTCTCCCCTGGGATCCCTGCTAAATCAGCTCAGGAGGGGGCCCCAGGCTTCTGGATTGTGAGTGCATCAGCTGCGGACCCCTGTCTTCCTGGATGGAGGCTGTTACTTAATTTGGTCGTCTCCTTCAAACCTGCCACGTTGGCGGACAGCCCTGCTCTGATTGGTGTGTTTCTTCTCAGATGTGCTCAGGAGCAGAGAGTATATCACTGTGGACTCCACTCTTTCCCTTACTTAGGGAAGCAAGTCCTGCCAAGAATTATAGAATCACCTTCAATCACCTTCACCTTAAAAATATACAAAATATTTTAAAGTGTGCCTATTATCTAGACCTAATTATTTTAGGTTGTCATAAAATTTGAGCATAAGAATAGTCTAAAGGAAAGTTCAATAGTAATTAAATTTTTGACAAATGGACTCAAAGATGTCTATTTTAAAAAATTTAACTTTGGGAATATAAGGCAGGAATTTAAAAATAGGAAGTCATATAGATATCTAAATGTGATCACCATGAATAGCACTAGGAGAGTCTATTCAAAAATAACACTAGGAAATTTTTATCTTATCAGTGCATTTTAAGGTTTTTTTCAGTAGCTTTCTCTAGTTGCTCCTCTCCAGACAAAACTACCATTAACAGATTATCACATGGAGGAGGTGTAAAGAAATCCATTTTTTGCTTTAGTATGGTATGATTCAGTACTTTTGTAATTTGAATTTTCATATTTAAAATCAAGTAAAAACTGAGGATATACATTTTCTAGAAATTATGCCAATAAGTAATTTTCTCTATTACTTAAACAAGGCAGAAGAAAATGTAGAGGAAAAATGTGTACATTATGTGTTTCTGTACATGGTGTAATGAGGTCGTGATAACAAAAGGCAGCCATGTGTTGTGGCAGTCAACCAGACCAGCTCCGAGGCTGCCGACACTCCGAATGAAATCCTCAAAGCAGTTTTTATATTAATGCTGTTTCTAAATGTGCTCAGCTATAAATGGGTGAGTCTTCAGTAAGAAAGCAGAGTAACATGAAGAAAAATAGGACTCTCGGTTCATATGCTGGGATAATTCTTGTGAACAAATCTATAATAAAAAGAGTCAGTCACATTATCACTCACACAAAAAGTCATGACCGTGATGTGGATTGTCATCATTTATCAAGAAGAGTTTCTGGGTCTGGACCAGGGAAAGAGCAGAATTTATAACTTAAAGAATTACTTAGTCTTGGGACACGATGAGCCATAGCTTTATAAAAAGTGGGGAAACAGCTAAACTCTAGAAACAAATGAAATACATCATTATTCCATTTCAGCATTGCTTGTTTAGCACTCATTATCTTTAATGGTACCCGTGAACATCTGAACAAAGGGGTATTTTTAAGATATCTTAAATGATCACTTCTTCATCTGCCTGTTGCATAAGATGCATGACCTTCAAATCTAAACAGAAGTTTTTATCCTCATTAAGCTGTAAGGAGCAGTGAATAAGTAGTAATGTAATAGTTACTCTTGTTTCTGGTACAATGGAATGAAGTATTTCATCTAGTCACAGACCTTGCAGAGTATATTTTAAGAACTATCAATGATAAAGAAAAACAATATTTAGGATTTAATTTTTTCAAGAAATTTACCTTCCTATGTTTCCCTCCTTAATGAATTCTTTTGTTACAGAGAAGACATTTTATTCCGAGAAATGCCCTCGCAGTCTTATGCAGCGTATTATTTCTTGAGGTGCAGAGAGACTGCAGGCAATTGGCTGGATGGGTCTTCATCTTGTGGGTGTATATCACATACTACAGTTGGCTTCCCCACTGGCTCAGAGGTAAAGAATCCACCTACAATGCAGGAGACCACCTGCAATGCAGGAGATGCAAGTTCAACCCCTGGGTCAGGAAGATCCCCTGGAGAAGGGAATGGCTACCCGTTCCAGTATTCTTGGCTGGAAAATCCCATTGACAGAGGAGTTTGGTGAGCTATAGTCCATGGGGTCGCAAAGAGTCAGATACAATTTAGTGACTAAACCACAGACCATACCACACCATCATGTACTACAAGATGCTTAGACCCCTGGTTTCTGGCTATAAATAGCATTAACTTTATTCAGTAATTACAACAGAAATAAAGCAGAGTGAACCCAAGCACATTCTCACACATTTCCAACCATTGTTCAATTGAGAGACCATTAGATTTCCCTCAGTGAGGAAAGGATCCTTTTGCTTATATGCCCTCAAACAAGCAACAACACAGAAACCTTTGTAAATTGTCTCTCTTTCCTCACACTGAGAGTACTTTTTATAGCCCGCACTTTCCTACCAGTGCTCCCTATCACATGTGATGGGTCCAGGTTCCCGCTGGCCACTGGGTGTAGTTCCCACAGATGTAGTTTCAGTGTCAGCCATCACTCCCAAATTTCAGTAGTGTGCCTCTGTCTCTTCTTTCCTTGAATGTCTTGTGTATCTAATCATTACTTTATACTGTAACCTTCCATATAAATGCAGTTTCCTCCCTCTCTCTCTCCCTTCCTTTTGTCCTTCTTTCCTTTACTCCTTTAATTCCTTCCCCAAAGTGGTAGGCAATGTGTAATGATGACACTTGCCTTTTATACTATCCTATAAGAGCCTGTTTGAATCTGGTGAGAGGTAACTGGCCCTTCCTTCTTACTGCCCACTGTATGTTCTCTTTGCTGACTCTACTCCCCTCTTCCTCCTGTGCCATGTACATTCTTACAAGGCCAGACCCCATCACCCCAGTTTACCCACTGAACGACCTTGGATAGATTATTCAGCCTTTGTGTCACCTCCTGTCTCTAAAATGGAATAATAATAGCACCTAGTACCATCCATAGGTGGTTTGTGAGAAGGAAAGGTCATACTTGTGAGTCACCTGGAAGCATGCCTTCCCTGAGTGATCACTGAGACCTGCTGGGTATTTTAAATGCTTTGATGTATCATTTATCTTTGAATTTCCCTTGGCGCTGAACCAGCACTTTCCAGAGAATAGCCTCTTAGTCAGCTTGTTGGATGAGTGGGTTTCTGGTTCTGTTCATGCCTGGGTCCAGAGTGCCTGTGGTTGACAGACTCCACCCTCACCCTGCTCGTGAGGACAGAGGTCAGTCCTCTGCACAGTCTTTCCTTCCTTTCCTTTCTCACTTGTGTCCTGCCCACTGTGGCCATGTGGCCCAAATGCCCCACACAGTTTAGCTCTTGGTCACATGCTGCCTTACAGTCACATCTGTGCCATGTGTTATAATCCTCTCCTTAAATACACTGCTGACTCCTTGAGGAGACCATACTGTAAGTTGTTAAAGCAGTCACAAAGCTTAGCTCAACTTTGAGTACAGAGTTAAGCCTCAGAAGTTTTGAAGATTCTTCTACTCATTCAGTATGAACTGCGTGTGTTCCAAAGGCGACACAATTTTGAAGTAGTGACAGCGGACTGGATGCTCCATAGGGATGCTTAAATACAAATCTCACTGAAGAAAGATTTCACTGCAATGAACAAAGAGGATATATCCTCAAAAGGCACTGCAGGAACTATAAGACTTGGGGTGAAGAGGAACCTTCTCAGTTCTTCACAGAAGCTGTGGCTGGATGAGGGTCCAGCTTTTGTTCCAGCGGAGGCCTGCCAGGTTGTGGATGTCGAGGGCTCTCACATCCCACTCTGCATGGTCGCAGCCTTGTATGTAGGTTGTCGAGAAACACCCTGTGCAACCTTTCTCTTTAGTGCCACCTTGAAGGATGGCACCTGTCATGTAACGAGGACAGACGAAGGAGTTCCCTGCAAGCTTTCCTTCTTTTCAGGCATTCGGGTACCATGATTGTCAGAGATCAGGAGGGAGAGGGCAACCACTCTGGCTGAGCCTTGCCCAACTCTACTAAGTGCCAGAGAGTGAAGGGTGCTCTGGGGATAATGTGCATGTACAGCGGTGCAGAGCAAGCCTCGTGAGCACTGGCAATTTTTTTTTTTTAAGTTTTCTCTATAGAAAGCTGGAATACTGGAAATAAAGGAGACAGGTGATGATCCCAGTCTCGAGAAATGATAATAAGCCTACCGGGTTCAGTGATAGTTCATATGTACACTTTCTTGATGCACTTCCAGTGCAATTTTTAAAAATACATAAGTGCACTTTCATCCTTAGTACCTGGTACTTTATATCATGGACACATGGGGTAGAAGGCACCATAAGCCATATTAGAAAAAATATGTAGTAAATGAAATGCGCTTTAGAATGCCATATCTTATTTTTAGTGCTAATTACAAAACATTTCATTATGACAGGTTGAAATGCATTTCATTAAATTGCATGGAAAAGTTTGAGTAGAGAAGGTTTGGTTAGTTGAGCTATAAAATTCAGTTTGTCTTTAAGCATTAATTGAGTGATATAGTCAAGAAAGATATCATTGTTAAAATTTAATACATAATTAGTTGAATTTTATCTATGCAATTTCAACTGGATTATGTGCTTCCATATATAAATGTATTTTTCACTTAACACAAATATTTGAATCACTGTATCTTAAAAAAAAAAGAAACACTTTAAAAGTGTAGCCTGTTTTTTTCAGATAGTGTTTGTACACATAAATGTTACCTTTAAACATAACTCTAAAGATTAATGTATGTTTAGTTTTGAGGATTCTAAACCAAAGTAGCTGAAATTACTTTATGATTTTATTTAAGAGTGGGGAAATTATTTGGAATGTACTGTATGATTTTACTATGAACATCACCTCCTGTTATTTAGGAGTACTATTTATCATTGTTAACTGCAACCTAACAGAAACAATTTACAGTGATCATTAGAGTTTAAATAATTATGATAATACAGTTTTAATAAAGTCAAATTCAGCAAAGAGGATAAACTATCTTATTGTTATACATTCCACTGACCACACAGAGTTGCCCAAGTGGGAAGCAGGTGGAAGGAAAACCAGCACTTGCTCTTGCATTTTACTGACATTCACAGGGAAACAAATGTAAAATGAAACTGTAAACATTTGATAGGTTGAAGGAAAAGAGGGAGCCTATGTATTGATAGTGACTCCTCTTCATCCAGTTGCATTCAAATGTTCTTAAAATTCATTATGCCTGTTTTCAGTCTCTGAATTACAATTTAACTGCTCTGGGGACTTGGTAATTGGTACAAAATAATATTACTTTTAGAACAGCTTTCATCTTTATACACACCTTGCCATGTTCATGTTCATTTGCAGAAATTTTCAGTCAACTCTGGGTCTTAGGTTCAAATTTCGAATCTCCCTTTTTCCCCTTGTCACTCAATCTTCAGGGTGATGTCTTCCCTCCAGATCCCAGTGGGCATTCTGCAGCAGTGCTGTCTCTCCTTGACCTAACTGATTTTCCCTGATTGCTCTCCCAGTGGCGAAGTTCTGCCCTTTTGCCTTCTGCATAGTCTGTAGTGTCAGTAAAGATTGTGTTTTTTCCCTTGTCACTGTATTGGCACTTTTCATTTGGAGTCAGACTTCCAATGACTTCCCTAAATGAGCATAAACATGGATTTTTCTGCCTCTCTCTGTGCGGCATCATTAAGTGTTCTCTGTGGAAGCTGCTGATCAATATTTTACTCATTTACCATTTCACATCTTTTGTGAAATTTAGCAGTTAACAACAGCTCCGACATGGGTCAGCTAGTCCTGAAAGACAGGAGAGTATTTTTGTTAACTGATCTAGTTAGATTGAAATTGGTGTCTGTTTTTCAAACCCTGAAACATTTTAACATTCCACAAGACATGGAGTGACTGTCTCCTCATTAGCCAGCATCTCTCACTGTCGACCCTGAGAACACTGGACAGTAGGTTGTCTTGTAGTTAAGACTGGGTTAATCTGAATTAATGGTAAACACGTTTCCAGGGCTTATCAGCAGTGCTTATCAGAAACTGTAGCGCATCACCAAATGGTTACTATGTCCTGTTTTCTTATTTTCTACAATACACATGTTTTGCACACAATATTCCCCCCTTGCAAGTTGAAAATGGAAAAAAATTAAATCCTTTAAAAGTCGATATTTCAGCAAATTTTCAGCAAATCTAGATCAAGTTAGTATTCTGTTCTATTATCAAGATTTTTACTTTGCATTCTACATATTATGTTAGGGCCTAGAAAACAAACTTCTTTGTAAAAACCTATCCCTGCTTATGCCATTCCGTCACCCTGATTAAAAACCTGAGATCAGTGTCATATTTCAAGCAGGTAAATGTGATGAATTAGAGGCACTGGACCTCTGCTGATACTCTGACACTGTTGTGTTTATCTTAAACTTATGAAGCAGAAGTCTTGTGACACAGCATCATCTCTGAAATGTTCAGTAGAGTTATATAAATACAGAGGACCTGTGGCTTTTTGTCTGTAGCCGCAAACAGTTTAGAAATATCCACGTTTCTTCCCCTGATGTCAGTCTTTGTGCTTCTCTTCTTAGAGATCTATGAAAACAAATCCTTGTCAACCAATTTATAGCAGATCAAGGTAGTGCTATTTGGGTCCTTGGTCTCCCTCACATTCTGTCTCTTCACTTGTCACCTTCAGTTATTTTATCTATACACACCACACACTTGCACTCACATGTGTGCACACACGTGAACATATGCACATTCGTGCACACATGCTCACATCAGTAACATGAGTTATAAATAATTTACCCGAGGTTGTCATTCATTTTTAACTTTGCTCAAAGTGGTTTCTTTCCTACATGGAAAGTTTGGATTTTTATATAGCTGGACAGTCAATATTCTTTCTTGTCTTCTAGTATTTTGCTAGTCTTAAAAAGTCTTTTTTATGTTTATATTATTAAAATCCCAAGTATCTCTCCATGTTGTGTCGATGGCTTTGATTTGCAGGAATCCTTTCTCCCATCAGGAGTTGATTTGATATCGGGTGTTGCTTTCTGTAGCAGAAAGGACATTACATGTATGTTTCCCTGAATTTGTTCTGTGTCTCGTCACAGTGTAAACATCCTCTAGTGTTACCTCTGGAGCTGAATCCTTGCTGGGTTAGAGTTATCCCAGCAAGGTGCAGGCAGAAAGGATGTGCTGCAATTCCAGGCGCGGCCCTCATGTTTCCTGTGAAGCCCTGACTTCCCAGTCTGCCGGCTGGGTTTCTCCTTCCATGGCCATCTTGGAAGCCAGGCAGTGAAAACAGCAGAGCTTCTGACAGGCTGGATCCCCGGGTGACCGAGCACCCTATGGGTCTCCATTTTGTTGTGTAAGCCTTGAGGTTCTAAGTTTATGGTAGTTACCTTATCTTGATACATTTCAATTTATATGTATTTTTAATATCCCAACCTAAAAGTTTCAGTGTTACTTAAGCAATACTTTACTTTTCCATTCTGATTTTAAGTGAGAAGATAGAACTATAAAGTGCTGATAAACATATTTTCAGGTGTCATTTTTAAAGTAATTCTGCAGCTTAGCATATGGGAATGTGTGTATCTGGGTCTGGTAATCCTGGTCAATTGGATCCCCTCCTGGTTCAGGTAATTACAGATGTATTTACTGGCCTGGGTGTCACATAGAGGAAGTGTGGCTGTCATATTTTTGTATGAGCCAGCACCACATCTTCCTGGGGTTTAATTATGGCCTAAAAACAAAGTGTCAGTGAGCTCTTTCTGGCCCATGTCGATGCAGAGAGTAATTTTAATAGGACACTGCTTTATTTTTCAGCCTGAATTTTAAAGTCTGGGCTTCAGTGGTGGCTGACCTCTACTGTCTGCTCTGCCCTGCCCCTTCTCCCCTGCTTCCCCCTCCCACCCCCTACTGCATTGCCGACTTCCAGGTTGAAGTGTGGTGATATGAAACCTTGTGTACTACCAGGGCCTGGTAAGGTGTGTCCCAGGAGCGGAGGCTGTAGCATGGTTGCCAGAGGTCAGGGCCGCACCTCATCACTTCTCAGACGTGAAGAGCAGATCAGATTTCCTGCTGGTATAGCTCTTCAAGCCACAGGTGCAGCCCCACTCACCAGGATGCCACACTGCCTAAGAGGAGTGCTCTTTCCAGTACCTTCCTGGCATGGATATCAGCTGGAGACACTGTTGCTCCCCAAACCTGTTTAATAGATTTGAGATTCACAGGAAAGGGTCTGGGCCTAGTCTTGCCTCAGCTTTGATCCCACAAGACAGCAGTGTCCCATAGAACCTTTTGTGATGATGACTGTGTTCTCTATTACTACCCACCCCAGTAGTCACTAGCCAGCCACATGTGGCCTTTGAAATGTAGCAACTGTGAAACTAAATTTTACTTATTTTGACTTCATTTTTGTTTAACATATTCAAATTTAAGTAGCCACTTACATGGCTACTGTATTGAGCAGTGTAGCCCAAGTGATACCTCCATCCCCATATGAAGGATCGATGTCAGTATGGGGTGAACCTGCAGCCCACAGCCCCAGTGGTCAAGGACCTGTTGGGGGTACCTGCCCTTGCTGGTAATAGCGTGGAGGCCTTCCAGCTTCCCAGACCATCTCCATCCTTACTTGTGTATCAGGCTTCACTAGTAAACACCTGTCACTTTAACATTGGAGCTTTGCTACTATACTGTTGGTACAAAACTGTTTCCCCACATATTTTAATCAGATGCAGGTTTGCATGTTTTGTTTTTCCTGTTCTTGATCAAAAGCACCCAATACTGAACTTGAACAAAATGCTATGAAAATTTCTAAGAAGGATCATTATTTGATAAAAAAACAGGAAACAACCATCCTGTTTCCCAGCATTTGAAGAAACAAACAAAAACAAAGCAGAAGATAAATAGCAAAACAACAGAATCAGGGAAATACAAATGATCTTTTGACAGCTCAGTTCAAAATTGAGAGGCCTAACATCACAAGAGTTCAGTGCCTCCTCTTTGACAGGACAGAAGCTGAATGTTTGCAGCAGTGTGGCTGGGGGTGGGGAGAGTTTAAAGCTGCCTCAACACTCACAGTTTTCACATACACTAGAATTAATCAGGCATTTTTAGAGATGATGAGGGAACATAATTCTCAGTTAAGTGATATCAGTCTTAACATAATTATTTCCAACAGTATGCCCTTCATTTTACGAGAGCTATCTTTATTTCCTCCTTATACGGCAGTTTCTCATCCACGGTTATTTCAGCAGGAACTTTTTCATAGATATAAAAAATGCTAATAGTACTGAAATGTGTTTCAAATAATATCTTTCTTCTTTCCTTTCCTATAAAATAAGCCATACATGATTGCTCATTCAGCATTATGCCCACTCTCATCACCAGTCTCCCTGGATTTAGAGGCATCGTCACAAATCAGTTTCCTGAGAAGCAGATCTGGGACAGGGCTTTGTGTGCAGTTTATGGGGAGTGAAGGCATCTTTGGAGAAGTGGAGGAAGCAGGGTTGGGTGGAGGGAGAAATCGAAGGAGACACAGAGTCAAGAGAGGCCCAGTTATTCCTCCTGGGAGCTCTGCTGCCTGGAGCACGGGACCTAACTTTATTCCTCTCTAAGATGAATAGCCATGATGCCCTGGGAGGGCGACGCTCCTTGGGCAAGCTGACTCTCTTCAGTGGAGGAGGAACTAGAGAGAGTCTTGTCTGCAGCTATTTTTGCATTATTTCTAGACGTTGGGAAATGAATGCTGTGGCTGGAGGTGCAATCTGAAGGTAGACCAGATACCCCACTTCAGGTGGGTGAATTTAGAGAAGAACTAAGCTAGATTTTAACAGGCCATTGGCACTGAGTACTGAGGGGCAGGATGGTTGTTGATTAAAGGCAGAACTTGAAAATGACAAGTCCTTAGTTCTGGAGTCAACACTGAAGCTGGCATGCTCTGATTAGCAGCTCTGTTTGAAAAACAAAATGTGGTAAAATGATGCTTGTTCATATGAAGATTAAGGAAACAAAAAGTTATTGTAGGATTGAAACAGTTTTAAAAAAATACTGAAATACATACCATCAGTGTGTTTCCTGATCATGATTTTAAAATATTGGTGTTTTGATCCAAAGAGACGGGAACAATTATTTTGACTTCAGAAACTATGGTGATATAACTTGTATCCAATTAGGAATTTCCCTGTAAAAGATAGTTATCATATCTGGATGTAAGTTTCTAAAGAACAAATGCATTGTCTTCTTTGAGAAAGCGTCAGACTCTTGCAGGATATTTGTAACTCAAAAGGAGTAATTTGGTGTGGATGTAGATTTATCATTTCATGTTATATCATATCATAGATGATTATGGTGTTTCACTCACTTCCCATTATATAGTTTGGTTAGTTGTCACCTGATGTGATTCTTACTGAGTATTTAAATACTTTCCCTGGTATGAATGTATAAAAGTTCAAATGATGCTCAATTTGTTAAAAAAAAAAGATAGCATCAATTCTTTTGACCTAAACTATAGTTGAAAAGAAAATATACATAAGCATGCATTTAGAAAAGGCCAATGGAAGATGTCTATGCAAAAAAGGAAGGAATAATTTTATTTGAGAATTGAAATCCTTGTATTGCTTCATGAGCTTTCATCTCTTGTTCTGTGATGGCAGTTTCAAGGCAAGGATAATAAGTAGTCTCTCATTCAGCCTTAATTTACATTTTTACCTATGTATGTTAGATTACAGCTTTGGGTTTGAGTGAGTAATGGCCAATAGCATGGACTCTGTTAGAAAGATCACTAGGGTTGTCCCTAGTCCAATCTGGCTGGGATCCATCAGAAGGGAAACGGGGACTCACACACACACAGAGGGACGACCTCACGAGGGTACAGGGAGAAGATGGTATTTACACCTGAGGAGAGAGGCCTCGGAGGAAAGCAGCCCTGCTGAGTCCTTGGTCTCAGACTTCCAGCCTCTCGGCTGAAGGACTATGTCTGCTGTTTAGCTCCCAGTCTGTGGTGCTTTGAAGCTCTGGAAAACTAATACAGATTGTGTTGCTCCCAAAAGCACATGGAAAGTCCTACTCCCCAGTATCTCAGAATGTGACCTTATTGGAAATATGGTCTTCACAGAGATATTTGGAGACTGAAGCCAATTTGCATAGAAGGAAGGACATGTGAAGACACGGAGAAACACAGGCTGTGTGAGCACAGAGAGGGGACCAGAATGCTGCAGCCATGAGCTGGGATGCCAGGAGACCCCAGAAGCTGGAGGGAGCAAGGAAGGATGCTTCCTAAACCATCAGAAATTCTGTCTCCTCTCTAATCGGATTCCCCACACCTTCTCTTCAGCCTTCCCTTGACATTGCCGGTGAACACCTCTCCCCTCAGCTACACCCCCTGTGTGAGGGGCATGCAAACAGGTCATAAAAGGAGACCACAACTAACTGACCATAAGTGGGCCCAAGGAGCAAAGATTTTAGTAGAGCTTAAGCTGTCTTTCTCTCTTTGTGGATCATCCTTCATTTTTTATTTAGTTTTGAGGAAAAGGGTATATTTTATTCTTGTGCCACATTTTCTGTTTCTACGAGAATTTGTATCATCTTGGTTTCCCCTTACTGTTTGTGTGTTGGTGCTGATCTGGCAGGAATGAATTCCCATGCAGTTTTAAACCTGCCTGAATATTTATGTAGACACTCCAAACATACGTGTTTTAGTTTAGTTAGATGTGCTTATACAATTAGTGATAAATTATTGATCATTGAATACTAAGTTAATAAATGAGGGATCTATATTGAAGCAGTCTGTACATTTAAAAAATACCCTCAATAATCAGCTCCAGGTTCTGTTATTGTCTTTCTTATAGTTACAGCAAGTGGTCTTAATGGTCACCTCTTTACATTGTTATGCTTGTAGTTATATAAGTGGAGGTTAGTGAAAAATAAGTTGGGAAATCATTATATTTGCGTATACTTTTTTGTCAGTTGTGTCCATTCTCTTGGTGTATGAGTTTTCCTCCTGGATTGTAAACCCCTCCCCCTTTTTTCCTAACAGATGTGTTTACTTGTGTTGACACACAGAAAAAAACTTTAAAAAAGTCAAAGCACTCACCTGGACCTTGGAGTACTATCCATTCCTCTGATATTGACCTGTACCTTCCAGGTCAGATTTACTCAGACAGCTGACTCTGGACACCTGAGTGACATTTTTCATCCTCTTGCAGCTTTTTCCTATTAAAATTAAGACTGGCACAGACACAACGGTGGGGAGAAATTTTATTCTTTATTGTTATCACAACTTCGTATACCTCATTCCATTACCAATTGACTCAGATCAGTCCACACTAATAAGTCACATGAGACATCTTGTGAAACAACCTGGGTATATTAATGACTTAATAAATAAACTTAAAAGCAACTAAAGTGTCCCTCTTTTCAATCATGTCTTCGTTTTTCTAATGGAAGCTTTATTTGCAGGTTTATAATTGCAATGAGTTGGCTTTAATTAATAGAATAAATTTTAATGTAATTAATAAGCTGGATTCTTACTGGCACTCTCAGGTGATTATGTACTTTGAGTTGTAAAGATGCAATTTGCATGTTATTAAAATAATCAGAAGGACTTCTGCATTAGAACTAAGGTAACATTTAATTTTAGCTCACTGAAATCATTTTTGAGTCAGAGCAAGATGGATGCAGCTGGTCACATGGTTTATTGAGAAGTTATGGCTGTGCAACCCATGAGTTTTTCACTTGGACTCTGAAGGGAGCCAGTAGACACCCTGGGCAGGGTCATCTTTCTCTTCGGCTGTTCACAAAGCTATGAATTAAACTTTTCTTTGAAATTTGCCCTCTTCCCCAAGTTGTCCTCCAGAGTTCCTGTGTTTTTAAAAATCATGATACAGACTAGTACTGGTGGAAGACAGACACGAGCAGCTGTGATCGTATATCTTCTCAGAGGTGACCTTGAAAAGCAAGTGAGAAGCAGTGAGAGGCGCTGTCAGGGGCATCTCTGGCCCCCAGCGTCGTGTGTTCGGGGAAATTCCTCTGCAGTAGAGTGTACATGGGCTCCAAAGCAGCCAGGCGTGGTCTGGACAGGTAGTCCAAGGTCGGGACAGGTAAAATTTACAAGATTGAGGATAAAGAGGCTCGTCTCCTCTTGTGCTGTTACACATGGCAAGGGTTTGTGATTATTTTCACACAGGGCTCTCCTCTAGGTATAGAGCTCCCTGAGGAAAGAAAATAATTTGTTCATCTTTATATGCTCAGTCCCTATGATGAATCTGACATTCTTCTCAAAGGATGAATCAATGAATGAAAAATTGAACTCAAGCCAGTTTTGGTGCCAGGTTTATTTATAGATTCAGCAAGTGCTCATGGATTATTGAAGCTGATTGTACATTCACTGTAGAGATGAAATTAGACTCAGAAAAATAAAAACCTCAAAAAGCTAAGCTTTTGGCTGTTAAAAATTGAGTTATTTCCTATGTTTGATGCACTTCTATAATGTTCTCAACTGGTAAGTGTTGGTCACACTGCCAGGGTGTGGTGATCACAGATAGTGGAAACCGGGTCTCGGTATTTCTGATGATAGGTTTGTTTTCCTTTCCAGTTTAGTCTGATGAGTCATCACTGGAAGTTTACCCAAGGTAGTGGGGCTTCCTGGTGGCTCAGAAGGTAAAGAATTCATCTCCAGTGTAGGAGACCTGGGTTCAATCCCTGGGCTGGGAAGATTCCCCTAAAGGAGGGCATGGCAACCCACTCCAGTATTCTTGCCTGGAGAATCCCCATGGACAGAGGAGCCGGGTGGACTATAGTCCATGGGATCGCAAAAGAGTCGGACACAGTTGAGCGACTGAGCCCAGGCTCAAGTGTCAGGACATTAGCGGTATGACTGTTATAAAAAGGAAGGACATATTTACCAGAAAGAAGGCCACCACCACCACCACCACACCACAACAAAATTATACCCCAGCTGATTCTTAAAAGCATGCTCCCATTGTTTCAGCTGGGCATGACTGAGAGAGTTGCTCATCACTCCTGACCTGGGAAGAATCTGTGCCCAATGGAAGCAGAGCTCCCTGAACCTCAGGCAGCGAAGGGCTGCTGAGACTGAGAGCAAAGAAAATCCCAAACCCCGGGCAAGGATTCTGCCACAAAATTGAGTTGTTTTGTATTTAAATGATTTTTCTCTCATTTTAGTAAACTGAGCACAATGGATTAAAGTGCAATTAAATAATTCAGTGATCCTTTCTTGAGCGCCTACTCTGTGTGATGCTCTGCAAACCTTGGATTGTAGTAAAACCGATAACCAAACCTGCACTCCTGGACCTTTGCCTGTGAACTTGGGAATAGTTTGATCTGATAGGCAGGGAGGAATGGCAAGGAGCCCGCTCTAAACCATAGATCGTGTAATTAGCGTGAAGCTCTTCTCTGGGCTGAAAAGTAATTGTTGGCAGGTGCACATACCACAGGCAATGCCAACATGCATAATGTTGAAGAATTATTATTCTTATTATCACAACTTCCCTCAGTAATTCTAACTGTCAAGTTTTGCTGAGTGATTATCCAAAAATAGATAATGATATAGATGTGTTGAATTGTGCCTCTGGATAATTGCATTGTCATATTAAACCATTAAAATACTGAGTTATTATTTGCAAATCTTTATGGACATAGATAAGCCCCTCACAGAACCTTGATCAAAGCAGGCTGTCATCCACACACTTTGGGTCACTCTGTGCTGCTGAGGGTGTGTTCACAGGAGGCATGCACACACTTCAGAATGCCGACCAAGCAGGGCACACAGACCTCTGAAACTTCACAGCCAAGAACAGTCTACACGTGGAAAATATCCAGACATAGAACATAAGGAGAACTGAAGATCATGTTCATATTAAAAAGTCTTCTTTCTGTGCAAATTGCATTTTACAAATTCCAAAGAGATTGAACTTCATTGAATCATAACAGATTCATCTGAAAAAATAACTTCATTCATTTGTTCACAGTATTTATTAGAAGAGTTCTGTTGTGTATGCAGTAATGTTATTTTGTGAACTGTTAAGACAGACTAGTGGATTTCTTTTCTTGCTTGTAATTTTTTTCTGGAACCCCTCCAACTCTGAGTGTGTGTGTGTGTGTGTGTCTGTGTGTGTGTGTCTGTGTGACCCAGGACCCTGTGGTATAAACACTTAGATGTGAACTTGCCTACAAACATTTCTGCACAGCCAGAGGCCTTCAGGAGTGGAGGAAGTCTCCCGTCAGTGGTCTCCATATCTTGAGTTGGCTTCTGTGCTCGGTGGATGAGATTCCACCTGGAGAACAGGGCTGGAGCCAGAAATCTTAGAAGGCTTTTGCCCTTGTGAAAGGGGCCGTGAGGTAACAACTTAGGTGCTGAACCACAGTAATCAGGACTCACTCATCTGCACACCCGAGGCTCTGTGTCCCTGGACCATCGACTCCCCATCTGCCCTCTCCCAGCCTCTGGCCACAGTCATTCCATCCTCTGCCTCTATGAGTTTGCCTACTTTAGATTGCTCATATAAGTGAAATCAGGCACTGTTTGGCCTTCAGTAACTGGTTTATTCCACTGATCATGGTGTCCTCCATTGTAGTGTCTTCATGTCCTCACATGTGGCAGAATCCCTTCTTTCTTTTGAGGCTGAATAATAATCCATTAGACTCTTTACTGTCTGAGTCACCAGGGAAGGCCTCTGAAAGTGGTGGTGGGGGGGGATAAGTTAGGGGTTTGAGATTAGTGGATACAGAGTACTATAGAGATAAACAAGGTCCTACTGTATAGCACAGTGAACTGCATTCAATGTCTTGTAATAAGCTATACAAATATACTATCTGATGTGTGTGTATGTGTATATATATATATATATATACACACACACATCAGATTCTTTTCAGTATGGTTTATATGTATTAATATAACTGTCACTTTGTTGCATGCCATAAACTGACACAACATTGTAAAACAACTGTACTTCAGTAAAGAAGTAGTTCAGTGTGTGTGTACAACCCATTTTCTCCATCAGTTCAGCTTCAGCCATCCACTGTGAAGCTGGGTTTCTTCTGCATCTCAGCTATTGTGAATAGTGCCGCAGTGAACACAGGGGTGCAGATATCTTTTTGAGATCCTGGTTCCAATTCTTTAGCTACACGTCTGCCTGGAAGGGGGATTGCTGGATGATGATAGCTTACTTTTAATATTTTGTGGGATCTCCATACTGTTTACCATAGAAGTGGCAGCATTTTACAATCTGCTCAACAGTATACAGAGGTTCCTGTTACTTCACTCACTGTCTCTGGGTTCTGTCCATGTTCTACTGTTAAACTGGTATCTCTGTGTGGGAACAAGGCTGGGGTCTCCTCCTCCAGTGTCCTGTGGATGCTGGTCTCGCCTCCACCTGCCTCCTCTGTGGTGGGTCTGGAGTTTTGCAGCCTGAATGCAGTCAGAGGCCGAGTGACTGGGAGCCTTCCTCTGGGCATTTCCTTATTCATCTGACCTGAGCTATGTTTTATGGCTGTAAGTTATGTTTTTCAAATTAGTTGGATTACATAAAAATATATCTGTCTACCAGCCTAAATATTATTATTTGTTCTTGAAACAAAAACAAGTAAACCATATGTATAAATGCTTCAGAAGTTGTTTCTTTTTAAATTGGCCCATCTTGAATAACATATGTGTGTATAATCTTTATTAAGCGAGAACTAGGAAGTAACACTTTTTATGATGCCTTCACATATTGGTGTTTTCCAAATAGGAACGATTTATGTTTTCATAATATATTTCTTTTGGATTGGGAGATTATTACTCCTTGAAAAACACATGATTAGCACTCTGCTTACTTTAGAAGCCAAGTGTGTTTCGAATGAATATATGAGTGGTAGAAAATAAATTTTTATTATTTCAGTGTCTGGTACAAAAATTTATAAACACATATAAAAAATAATTGGGCTTAAGAAAATTCCTAAGCATGTTTTTGATGTCAGAACCTCTAATGAGGAATGTGTGTCCAGTTGCTAAGTCATATCTGA
The DNA here is from genome assembly GCF_910594005.1 of Cervus elaphus. Classification (NCBI taxonomy): domain Eukaryota; kingdom Metazoa; phylum Chordata; class Mammalia; order Artiodactyla; family Cervidae; genus Cervus; species Cervus elaphus. The sequence goes on along the minus strand of NC_057837.1, from coordinate 45,763,156 downwards.
CTCTTTGTGACACCCATGGACTGAAGCTTCCCTGTCCTTCACTATTTCCTGGAGTTTGCTCAGATTCATGTCTGTTGAGTCAGTGATGCTATTTAATCATCTCATCCTTTGCCAATCCCTTCTCCTCCTGCCCTCAGTCTTTCCCAGCTTCAGGGTCTTTTCCAGCAAGTCAGCCCTTCACCTCAGGTGGCCAAAGTATTGGAGCTTCAGCTTCAGCATTAGTTCTTCCAATGAATACTCAGGGTTGATTTCCTTAAGGATTGACTGGTTGATCTCCTTGCAGTCCAAGAAGACTCTCAAGAGCCTTCTCCAGCACCACAATTTGAAAGTATCAGTTCTTGCACACTCAGCCTCCTTCATGGTCCTACTCTCATATCTGTACATGACTACTAGAAAAACCATACCTTTGACTATATGGAGCTTTGTCAGTGAAGTGATGTCTTTGCTTTTTAATATGGCATCTAGGCTTGTCATAGCTTTTTTTTTTTTTTCAGGGAGCAAGCATCTTTCAATTTCATGGCTACAGTCACTATTCACAGTGATTTTGGAGCCCAGTAAGATAAAATCTGTGACTGCTTCCTCTTTTCTCCCTTTTATTTGCCATGAAGTGATGGGACTGGATGCCATGATCTTAGTTTTTTGAATGTTTAATTCTAAGCCAGATTTTTCACTCTCTTATACCCTCATCAATGTGCTCTTTAGTTCCTTTTCACTTTCTGCAATTAGAGTGGTATCATCTGTGTATCTGAGGTTGTTGATATTTATCCCAGCAATCTTGATTCCAGCTTGTGATTCATCCAGTCTGGCATTTCTCATGACGTACTCTGCATATAAGTTAAATAATCAGGGTGACAATATACAACCTCGTCCTACTCCTTTCCTAATTTTGAACCAGTCAGTTGTAAGTATTCAAAAAGGTTTTGCCAATCTAGTCCAATGAACTCAATGAAATTTATAAAACAATTAAACAATATACTATAGAAATAAATACTCTATAAAATTGTATATTTTAAAATATTAAAATGTGATGGTTTAAGCAAAAAGTTTAGAGAAGAGCTTTAAGGGTGATAGGAGACCTTAAAATATTCTGTGCACACAAACATATCACACCAAGAACTGAAAAACATGTGCATTATTTTTCTTGGATAAGAGAACATGTGAGTGCTAGGACAGCTGTCTCATATGGACTGTGTATGAAACAGCAGTAGATTTTATTTCACATGTTTCCACGGAGGGAAGGTAATTTAAAGTCAGCATGTACAGGCACATGCTTTTTAATACACATGGTCTAGAGATGAGCTATGACCCCTCGGCTAACTTAGCAGAACTGAAAGCTGTTTATGGATAGAATTTAAACACTGAGTTAGTCATTAATCTTAAGGTCCCTTTCAATCATGAGAGAATCCAGCTTGATCAGTCAGTGCTATAAACACATCCAGAGGGGAGTCATCCTATGGCTGACAGTTCCAAGGTGGGTCACCAGGCAGTGTTTATGCCCACCTGCTCGTCCTGAGGCTAGCTTAGTGGCAAACACTCTGAGCTGACAAGATGCCTTTGGACATTTATAAATATGCAGTCTGTCAATTTGTAGGATCTCATTCACAGATCTTTGGACAAGTAGAAACCATTATTCACCAAATTCCCCTTTTTGAAAGCTCATACTTCCACACCTAAAAATGAAATGAAATTTAATGCTTCAGTATTATTTTCTTCATCCTTAATTTTAAGTTATATCTAAGTGGGACAAAAAAAATCAGCCTTTAGGATCACACATGTAAGTTACTTTTATCTCATATAGCAATGAAATCATCAATCAAATCTCTGAGCACTTCTCTCCATTCCAAAAGCAAGAAAAAGTCTTAATTGAGTTCCATTGTGCCTCTAGTGTGAAACAAAGAATTAAAATTCTAAGGCTTTGGGATAAAACTACAAACAGTGTCAAAACACAACAAAACATTGTCAAAGCAAACCTATGGAGACAGTATTAAGATGTCAAAATTAAAATGATGTCATTGTAAATTACAGTAGTACTCTTTAAAAACGAAGCATGAAGGCCTCTATTTATATGAGTGTACACTGCCACTCATTTCAAACTAATTGTTCTTGCCAGATATGTAGGAGGGATGATAAATGTTCCTAAGTTCAGAGAATATACATTCCAAAAATAGTTAAGGCATTGCTAAAAGTGAGCTGCAAAATTTCTGTCAATTTTGAGTTACTTGAAATCCATTTTATTCTTCAGTGTTATGTATTCCTATTTTTTTCTAAGTCTGGATTCATGTGTTATATACACAGGTAACTAAAAATTATTAATGTGCCTGCATTTATATTCTTAGATCTTTGCACACAGCCTGGCACATTGTAGGGCATAAATAATGGGTTGTATAGTTGGTGAGTAAATGAATATACTAGTACAGTGGCATTATTTTATGACTTTGGAGCTAAAGAGAATGTGAGAACTTTTTATTAAAGGGAAATGTTTTAAAAAAATAAAGGGAAATGTTTAGTAATGGGAAATTTAGTAAACCTTGTCTAATTTTTACCTTATTATTTTGTCATCAAGAACATTTCAACCATCTTCTAACTCATCCTCCTTAATTATTATCTGCTCAGTTTTTAGATGTATCTTCCATGTTTGTCATCAGTTCATTTCAGTTCAGTCTCTCAGTCATGTCCAACTCTTTGTGACCCCATGGACTGCAGCACGCCTGGCCTCCCTGTTCATCACCAACTCCCAAAGTTGACTCAAACTCATGTTCACTGAGTCGGTGATGCCATCCAACCATCTCATCCTCTGTCGTCCCCTTCTCCTCGTGCCTTCAGTCTTTCTCCAGCATCAGGGTCTTTTCAAATGAGTCAGTTCTTCCCATCAGGTGGCCAAAGTATTGGAGTTTCAGTTCAATATCAGTCCTTCCAATGAACAACCAGGACCGATCTTTAGAATGGACTGGTTGGATCTCCTTGCAGTCCAAGGGACTCTCGAGAGTCTTGTCCAACTCTCACATCCATACATGACTACTGGAAAAACCATAGCCTTGACTAGACGGACCTTTGTTGGGAAAATAGTGTCTCTGCTTTTTAATATGCTGTTTAAGTTGGTCATAACTTTCCTTCAAGGAATAAGCATCTTTTAATTTCATGACTTCAGTCACCATCTGCAGTGATTTTGGAGCCCCCAAAAATAGTCTGCCACTGTTTCCACTGTTTCTCCATCTATTTGCCATGAAGTGATGGGACCAGATGCCATGATCTTAGTTTTCTGAATGTTGAGCTTTAAGCCAACTTTTCCACTCTCCTCTTTCACTTTCATCAAGAGGCTTTAGTTCTTCACTTTCTGCCATATGGGTGGTGTCATCCACATATCTGAGGTTATTGATATTTCTCCCAGCAATCTTGATTCCAGCTTGTGCTTCCTCCAGCCCAGCATTTTTCATGATGTACTCTGCATATAAGTTAAATAAGCAGGGTGACAATATACAGCCTTGAGGTACTCCTTTTCCTATTTGGAACCAGTCTGTGGTTCTGTGTCCAGTTCTAACTGTTGCTTGCTGACCTGCATACAGATTTCTCAAGAGGCAGGTCACATGATCTAGTATTCCCATCTCTTGAAGAATTTTCCACAGTTTATTGTGATCCACTAAGTCAAAGGCTTTGGCATAGTCAATAAAGCAGAAGTAGATGTTTTTCTGGAACTCTCTTGCTTCTTTGATGATCCAGCAGATGTTGGCAATTTGATCTCTGGTTCCTCTGCCTTTTCTAAATCCAGCTTGAACATCTGGAAGTTCATGGTTCACATATTGTATGACATATTTATTATGTATGTTACAATCTCTCAGAAACTTTATATTTGATGATATTTGTATCATGCCTTAGAACAGAATTTTATGAATTGATGATGTACAAACACTGATAATCCTAATAATTAGATGAATAATTCTTACTTTGATTGATTATATATTTTATAGAAAATTGTTTTCTGATATTGAAATTTTAAAACTCATAGTTCTCAAAACTAAGCGGTAAAAATATCTTGTACTCTACATACATACCTGGTCGTTACTTCAGTTGTTATTTCTGTATAATAAACATTGAGGTCATACTATTTGTGAGGGTTACACACTCTTCAGCACTGAATACACACACACACAAGTATATAATTATTGTTAATATTGATGTATTATAGCATATTGATATTATAACTATATGATGTATATAATACAGTAAATATATAATACATATTAGCATTTTTATGGTATATATAGTTATATACATTATATTCCCATTACTTACTTATTTAATAACTGGAAATTTGTATCTTTTGACTTCCTTCCCTCATTTTGCCCACCCACCCTGGCCTCAGTACATTCTCATAATCACTAGTTGATAAAGCTGATCAGATGAGCACTCACCGCCTGATCTCTTACGAAAAATACAAAACAAAAGGCTGTGGAAAAGAGCATCTGCAACAGCAATTCCATTTCAGTCCATTTGCTTAATGTGTTTTTATTATTAAGACAGCAGATTTTAGACAGATTTAAGTGCAGTATCATTACGTAACGTAGCAAAACATGCTGTGCAAATGATGGAAAGTACAGTCTTATAAGCTAGATTTTATAAACCATAACCAAAGATAGAAAAAAGACAAAAGTCAAAGTTTCTCATCAAAAGTGTATTTTAGATTCTGAAAAACACAGCTGTTATCAAATGTATTGCTTTTCTAACAGAACAGTGTAGTCTAAGTTTGTTACACGTGTTTTCTTCATTGCTTTAAAAAAAAAAAGGTAGATCTGCTGAAGCTTTCTATGTTACCTTTTCTTTTTTTTATAGAGTATAATTTTTAAGCAAAGTTTTAGGTTCACAGAAAATTTGAGCATAAAGCACAAATGGTACCCACATACCCCTTCCCACACATGATCAGCTGCCACGTGCCTGAGCGCTGTTCTGCTGCCGTTGAGGACACTGCATTGTTGCATCATCACTCAGAGTCCGCACTTTATGTAACAGTCCACTCTTGGTGGTGTACATTCTGTGAGTTTGGACACATGTATAATGACACACATCATACAGTGTAGATTCAATGCCCTGAAAATCCTGTGCTTCACCTGTTTATCTCTTGGCAACCACTGATTTTTCTACTGCCTCTGTAGTTGTGCCTTTTCCAGATGTCATAGAGGTGGAATGAAACAGTATGCAGCCTTCAGATATGCGTTTAAGACTCTTCCATGTCTTATTATGGCTTGATGGCTCTTTTTTTTTTTTTTTTAGCACTAAATAATATTTCATCATTTGGATGTAGTGCAATTTATTTATAGAATCATGTACAGAGGAGCCTGGTGGGCTTCAGTGCATGGGGTCTCAAAAAGGGTCAAACACGACTTAGTGACTAAATAATAACAACAACAACTGAAGGACATTTTGGTCTATTCCACATTTGACAATTATGAATAAAGCTGCTATAAATATAAACATCCATGGCAGGGTTTTGTGTGGACATGTTTTAAACTCTTTGGGTAAACACCAAGGAGCATGTTGCTGGATTGTATGGTGTTGCTCAGTCGTGTCCAACTCTTTGTGACCCCATGGACTGTAGCCCACCAGGCTCCTCCGTCCATGGGATTCTCCAGGCAAGAATACTGGAGTGGGTTGCCATTTCCTTCTTCAGAGGATCTTCCCAACCCAGAGATCGAACCCAGGTCTCCCTCATTGTAGGCAGATGCTTTAACCTCTGAGCCACCAGGGAAAACAAGATTATGTTTAGTTTGTAAGAAATCAGCAAACTGTCTTCCAAAGTGGCTGCACCATTTTGTATCACCAGCCAATTACTGGGATTTTTTTTGCTCCACAACCTTGCCAGCATTTGGTGATGTCAGTGTTCCAAATTTTGGCCATCCTAATTCAATTGTTAGTTGTCCCAGCACCATTTGTTAAAAAAGACTGTCTTTGTTTCATTGGATTGTCTACTCTTTTATGAAAGACTAGTTGACTTTATTTGTGTGGGTTTATTTCTTGGCTTTATATTCTGTTCCACTGATCTATTTGTCTATTCTTTTTGCCAGTATCACACTGTCGTGATTACAGCATCATGAAAGTTAAGTCTTAAGTTGGGTAGTGTGAGTCCTCCAACTGTTATCTTCTGCAATATTATGTTGGGTATTCTGGGTCTTTTGCCTTGCCATGTAAACTTTAGAATCAATTTGTTAATATCCACAAAGTAACTTTCTAGAATTTCAATTGCATTAAATCAAGTTGAGTGAAACTGAATCTTTTTATTCATAAAGGCAAAATATCTCTTGATTTATTTAGTTCTTCTTTTGTTTTTTGTCAGAGCTTTTTAGTTTTCCTCATATAGCTTTTGTATGCATTTTGTTAACTGTACCTAAATATTTCATTCTTTTGATGCTAATGCAAATGGTACTACGGTTTTAATGTCAAATTCCAACTGTTCTTAGCTGGTATGTAAGGAAGCAATTGACTTTTGTGCATTAACCTTGTATCCTGAAATACTGCTATAATTCCTTATTACACTAATTAATTGATTTTTAAATGTTGAACCAGCCTTGCATTCCTGGGATAAATCTCAGTTGGACATTTTTTCATTTGATCTGCTCATATGTGTTAAAGTTGTTTGCATCTGTGTTTATAAGCGGTATTAATCTATAGTTTTCCTTTTTTTGTAATGTCTTTGTCTTGCTTGATATTAGGTAATTCTGGTAAAGAACCTGCTTGCCAAAGCAGGAGACATACGAGATGTGGGTTCCATCCCTAGATTGGGAAGATCACTTGGAGGAAGGCATGGCAACCCACTCCAGTATTATTGCCTGGAGAATTCCATGGACAGTGGGGCCTGGTGGATTACAGTCCATAAGGTCAAAAAAAGCTGGACACCACTGAAGTGACTTAAATAAATATATATGTGTGTGTATATATATATATATATATATATATATATATATATATATATGTTTTCTCTACTTCTATCTTCTGAAACATACTGTAGAGAATTTGTATGATTTCTTCCTTAAGTCCTTAGAAAAATTCACCAGTGAACTCATCTGGGAGTATAACTTTCTATTTCAGAATGATATTAATAATTCATTTTCTTTAGTACATATTGACTTATTCAGACTGTTTTTTTGTGTGAATTGTAGAAGATCAAGTCTTTCAAGGAATTGATTCATTCTACCTAGGTTGTCAAATTAGTGGGGAAAGAGTTATTTATGATACTCCTTTATGCTTACTTTAATATCCACAGGGTGAGTAGTGTTGTATTCTCTTTGACTTCAGAGATTAGTTGTGTTATTTCTCTTTTAATACTAGTCACCTGGCTAGAGGTTTATCAGTTTTATTATCCTTCTCAAAGAGCTAGCTTTTGACTTTATTAATTTTCTCAATTGATTTCCTGTTTTCAAGTTTATTGATTCATGCTCTGATTTTTAAATTTCCTTTTTCTGTTTATTTTACTTTTCCATTTTCAGTTTCCTAAGGTAAAATTGTAATGATTGATTATAGATTTTTCTCTTTACTAATTATGCAGTCAGTGCTATTAATTTTCCTCTAAGCACTGCTTTTGCTGCATCCCACATATTTTCATAGGTTATATTTACTTTTTGTTTAGTTCAAAATATTTCGTTTAATTGAAGGTTTCTTGAGATTTATTCTTTTATCCATGTGCTATTTAGAAGTATATTGTTTCATCTACAAGCGTTGGGACTTTTAACTACATTCTGTAGTTAATTTCCTATTTAATACATTGATATCTGAAAGCACACACACTATCATACAATGTGTTGTTATTTTTAGCTTGATAAAAGGTGTTTTTTGGACCAAAATGTGATCTATCTTAGTAAAAGTTAAATACGAGCTTGAGAAAAATGTACACTCTGCTGTCATTAGATGAAGTAATCTATAGATATTAATTATATCTAGTTCATTGATTATACTGTTCAGCTTAACTATGTCCTTACTAACCTTGTGACCTCTGAATTTATATTTCCATTACTGATAGAGGGGTGTTAAAAATCTCCAGCTATGATAATGGGTGCATCTATTTAGCCTTGGCAGTTCTATTAGTTTTTGCCTCTGTGTTTTCATTCTTGATTTTAGGCACATTTTTACATGTTAAAGATTGCTATGTCTTCTTGGATAATTGACTCCTTTATCATGTAATGCCTGTCTTCTTCTTCTTCTTCTTTTTTTCTTTGACCTCTGGTCTGTTGCAAATTATATACATTTATTTTTTAAAATTTATTTTTAATTGAAGGATGATTGTTTACAATATTGTGTTTCTTTAGATCAGTGTTATCATGGTGTGTTTTTCTTCACCCAGTTAAGTTTTAATTTATATATATCTATTTAAAATAATTTCTTGTAAACAACATTTTTGATACTCTTCAACAGGCTCTGTATTTTAATTAGTGTGTTCAGACCATTGATGTTTAAAGTAATTATTTATATAGTTGAAGTAATATCTAACATATTTGTTAGTTTTTGTTTGTTGCCTTTGTTCTTTTATTGTCTTTCACTTATTTTCTGTCTTCTATGACTTCAATTGAGCATTTTATATGATTCCATTTTCTTATTCATAGCAGTTATATTTCTATCTTTATTTTTATTAATGATTGCACTAGAATTTACATATGCATTTCAACTAATCCAAGTCTGCTTTCAAATAACAATGTATTTCTTCATGAGTGGTGCAAATACCTTATAATGAAGGAATAGTCCTTGCTAGAAGGGAATATCCCTTCTACCATTGCTGTCCTTTATTTCACTTATCCATATTCTGTAATAATCAAATACATTGTTTTTATTGTTTAGAACACAGTAATATGAAAAATTATTTTGTTTTGCCTTCATTTAATCTTTCTCTAACCCTTTTCCTTTCTTAATGAATATTTTCTAATTTTGCAGTGATGGTGCTGATAACCGTGATGGTGCTGCTGATGGTGATAAATGATAGTGTTGAGCATGAGTATGTGCATATGATGTAAGTTAGATCCAGAGTTGAACTAAAGACAAGTAAGATATGTGCATCGTAATCTACCCAATTGGAGATACAGGAGGGTGATTTGACAATTTTCATTTTCATATCACATTATGGTTTGGCATCTAGAAGACTTGACTATAGTAGATTTGCTGGGAAAATAACTCAGTTTAGGATAAAATTATTTCTCCTGTCCTATAAACTTACTTATTACTTGTAGGATGTTGTTCTATGTTGTTATATTCAGAAATTTACTTCAAGCAAAATCAGGTACTTTGTGAAAATCTGAATGATTATACCGTGAATCTTAATACCTTAATACTTCTTAAGAAAAAAGTATCCCTTTTCTTAGAGGAGAGTTAGAGGAGGGAGAAAGAAGTGAGTCAGTGAGCTTAATCACTTATATTTTGTGGGGAAAAGCTACATGGCTTCAGGTGCATCGGCCTTCACTGGGTTGTGGCTTGCTTCTTCAGAGGCTGAAGCACCTTTATCATTAACATGCTGCCCATGCTTCATGCTTGACTTTTACATTATTGCTCTAGCTATTACCATGCATGCATTATTTATGTGGTTGGCTATCATGGAAAAAAGGCAAGGAATTTACTTGTCAAAACACATTAGAATGCATGACTTTAAATCAGAGTCGCATGGGTTGGTAAAAAGCTGTAATAAATGCACTTTGGCTAATATGTTAGTGTCGTCCAGTTTGAGGTCACTATTGACTGAGAAACCAATAACCATCCCTAGAACTCTTCTAGTCAAATAGCGCTTCAGAACTTATACTTTTAATTGCTCTAGAGTAAACTCTTATTGCAATTTTTCTTTCCATAGATGAATTTTAACATTAGAATAGCAAGTGAGTGCAAATTAAATTCTTAATGATAGAAGTCCTGGAGTTAATTGTATTATTTATTTAGGCTTCAAAAAGGATCTGAAATGCTTAAATAATAGAATTATGTCTTATAGCTACGTGTTTCCCTTGCTTTTCTTGTCAGTTAACCATTTCTACTGTTACTTGATGCTCTCAATACTACACAGAAGTCCCCTTTTGTACCATAGCAAATGTTTAAGTAAATACCAGCCACCTTGCTAGTTCTCCGAGTGCTGGTAAGGCCAGCTTCAGACTTCACGGCTTTTGTAAGATGGCTGCCATGCCTAAGAGCAACTGGAAGAGGTCCCATCAGAGCAGTGGTTCAGAAGCTTCATTTTTCTTAAAAATCATTCTGTGACAAGTGAGTTGTAGGTGTGGCAGGGATTTTGAAGACGTCAGCATTATTAGAGGATGTTATCTTGTGCAGGGAAATAGTCAAGTCTGTACTCAGCATAATTTTCTCCTATCTGTTCGTTATCCAATATTGTCCAACATCTTACGAATATTGTCCAACATCTTACGAATATTGTCCAACGTCTTACAAATCTAAGAGGAGTCCAGAGAATTGGACTCTATGAGTGAAAGCAGTTGAAGAAAACAGAGGTTGACCCCACAGGTGTCAACTATCATTTGAAATTAGTATCAGAGAAGAGACACCCTGAGTTCTTTTACTTCCATTTGCTTCCATTCACATCTTTCCCATAGATTCACAGGCCAGGGATGTTACTTCATCAAAGTCCTTCTTATTAGAAAAGAGGGAGTAATGTGAGGTCCAGAGGAGTTAAGTCACCCAACCCAACATTCTCAAGATCTGGGGACCCAGGTGAGATACAAGAACTATCTGTCTAGTGCTCTGATTAAAAATAAAACAAAAAAACAAAAAACCCCCTACTCTTACAAGGCAAAGAGTTAGGAAAATACCTTTAGGACATTGTGACAGGGGGGTGGTTCTTCTTGCATTGTTCTTCCAGGTTGTTATGATCTACCAAGATGGACTTGTAGTGCACGGACTAACAAAGAGGACTGAGGCTTTTGAGGATTGGGGCCAGCTTTTGAGGTTCGAGCCTTTCTGGAGGCTAATCTCCTATTAGATTCTTAAGATGTGTTGATGTGAGAAGCCAGAGTGCCTGACGATCAGACCTTCTGGAAACCCATAAAATTTAACCAAAAAATGATGGATCTGTAAATTGAAAACTAGAAGATGTTGATGAGAGAAATTGAAGAATATACAATAAGTGGAAAGATACATAATGTTCATGTATTAGAATTAATTTTGTTAAAATGTCCATCTACCCAAAGCACTTTAAAGATTCTATATATTCTCTATAAAAATTTTAAATGGCTTTTTTTTTTACAGAAATAGAAAAACAATACTAAAAACTTTTAAGTAGCCATGTGCTAAGTTGCTCTAGTCGTGTCTGACTCTTTACAACCCTATGGACTGTAACCTGCCAGGTTCCTCTGTCCATAGAATTCTGCAGGCAAGAATACTAGAGTGGATTGCCATGCCCTCTCCGGGGTATCTTCCTGACCCAGGGACTGAATCTGCATCTCCTGCATCGGGGTGTGTGTGTGTGTGTGTGTGTGTGTGTGTTAGTTGCTCAGTTGTGTCCAACTCTTTGCAATCGCATGGACTTCAGCCCGCTAGGCTCCTCTGTCCGTGGGATTCTCCAGGCAAGAGTACTGGAGTCAATTGCCAGTTCCTTCTCCAGGGGATCTTCCTGAACCAGGGATCAAACTCTGGTCTCCCACATTACAGGCAGATTCTCTACCATCTGATCCACCAGGGAAGCTTTACCTGCATTGTTAGGTGAGTTCTTTACCACTAGCACCACCTGAAAAGCTCTAAATAGCCAAAGCAATCTTGAGAAAGAGGGACAAAGCTTGAGGCATCACATTTCCTGATTCAAAGCTGTATACAAGTTACAGTAATCAAACCAGCATGGTGTTGGCTTAAAAACAGATGTGCAGATCAATGGAACAGAACAGAGAGCCGAGAAATAAACCCATGCATATGTGGTTAGTTATTTCATGATGAACCAAAATTGCTCAGTGGGGAACAGTGTCTTCAATAAATGGTACTGGGAAAACTAAACCCTTATCTTACATCATATAAAAAGTCAACTTGAAATGGATTAAAGACCTGAATGTAAGACTTAAAATTCCTACAAGGCAACCATCAACAAAAATGAAAAAGCGTCCTCCAAATGGAAGAAAATAATCATAAACCATATGTTGGCTGTGGACTTATAATCCAAATATTCAAGGAACTTGAAGAGATATGTGCACACCATGTTCATGCAGCATTATTCACCTTAGTCAAGGTATGGGAGCAACCTAAGTGTCCATCAATAAACAAACTGATAGAGAAAAGTTGTAATATATGTACAATGGAATAATAGTTGGCTATGAAAAGAAGGAAGTCCTGATGTTTATGACAGCAGGATGGACCTGGAGGGCATTATGCTCACTGAAGTAAGCCAGGCAAAGATGGGTAAATACTGCATGGTATCACAAATGTGAAGTCTAAAAACAAAAAGCATTATTGAAGAAAACAGAGAGTAGAAAAGTGGCTGCTAGAGGCTAGAGGTGTGGGGCAAATAGGGAAAGACTTGTAAAAGGATACACAATTTCAATTATAAGCTGATTATGATATGAGGATCTAGTGAAAAACATGATGAATAGATTTGCCTATAGTTGATAATGCTGAACTATAGTTGATAATGTAGAACTGAAATTTTCTAAGAAATAGAAATTAAAGTTTCTTATAGATGTGTGAAGTGATGGATGTATTCATTAACTTAGTGGAATTCTTCACAATGTGTAGGCATAGCAAATCATCACAGTGTACTCTGTACATATCTTACAGTTTATTTGTTCATTTTACCTAAGTAAAGTTTTAAGAAAGGCACATAGGATATAATAGGAAGAATCCACATAGGTGGCTTCTTGGGTCTATGAAATGAGAATTCAGCTATCTTTACATTGTATTCCTTTAGAGAAATTTTAAAAATTGGGCAGCTTAAATAATTTTGTAAGTTGTAAGATATTTAGAAAATACCGAAAATGGAAAATGGAGAAAATGCCCTTATAAGAGCAAGTAGTTATCTTATAGAGTATATGTTAATACCTAGATTATGTAACACTAATTTGATATCTTGGAGAAGACATTAAGATCTGGAATGAGCAGATTCAATATAATATACTATCCTTTACCACAGTATCTTTGGGGGTGTGATCTGAGTCATACTAATTATTATTAATGGCAAAGACCAAAGGCAATTGCAGATTAACTAATGCATAAAAATTCCTGTAACACCTATTATTTCATATAAATTCTGAATTGAGTAGATCTTAAGTCATTTATTTTCATTGTACAGTTATGTTACTTTAGACAAATAAGATAGTGCCTTTGGTGAGTCTTAACTCTCACGATTAAGAATTTTGGCCTTATCTGCCATTCAACGATATTTGAAAGTCAAAATAATATAAATCATCATAAGCATTTTATTTATAGATTCAAGAGTCCACTGCTGCATAAAGGAAGGGAAATTAAAGCTTGAAATTAATACGTATCAATCATAAGACTTGCTTTGGCTTATGTTAATTTGCTTGGAATATCATTCTATTTTTTGGAGAAAAATCTCAGAAAAATGTTTCCTGCAGATGTATGGTGAGTATTTGCATAATTTATATATGTAAAAGTTGTGCATTTAAATCATTTGTTACTTAGGCAAATGTATAGGCTAAATATGTGTGTGTATTTTCAGAATGCATGCAGAATTATTATAATTATTATTACAGAGTGAAAAGAGATATTCACTGAGTGTCTACCATATGCTAAGTTCTTCAAAGATTTCCATTAGGTTTATATTCTTATTTAATCTTACTCAAAACCCACCAGCATTCCTCACAATAGCACCTGTTTCATTGTTACTAGATTCACACCACTAACATCTTATAGCAGTTAGAGTGGAGGTGGATTGTCTTGGAACTTAAGTGGAGCACCCAAGTGCTTGTTCAAGTAGAATTCAGAAATGGGTTGGACCCTGACAGACTTTGGGGAGCCAAGGGCACAGAACTAGGAAAGGTTACCTGGTTCATGTTGTGCATCCTTTCCTTGTCATGGTGTGGATGCTTGCAAATGGTGAAGACCCATGAAACTGGGGGAAAGGAAAGGAAAAATTGGAATTAAATTATTTGCAAGGAGGTTTCACTGGGAATTAGAAAAGAGGCAGTTTTGACTCAGAAGCTGGAAAACCAAGACCATTTGACTCACGGAAATGAACTTTATGTGGCTGATCCGAGGGAGAACCCATAGGATGCTGGACCCCGGGAGTACGGGAGGAAGGGGAAGACTTGTAGGTAACAGTCATGCAAGACAAATGATGTCCATTCTGAATACTTGCCTGCAAACTTTTGCTTAACCTCTGTTACTTGCAGAAGAGAATTCAGTTAAACATGTAATATGGCCTCCTTCTCGAAGGCAAGACAAATACAATAATTTGTCTGGAATAATTCAGGAATGATGTAAGACCATCCGATCAGTAAAGAATGCATGAGAGCAGTCTGAGTTGGAGCAGTGGACAGGGACAGTTATGGAGGTAAAGCGGGAGAAGCCATCAGGGTCTTGGATCAGATTCAAAGGAAGTGAAAGATGAAGGCTGCTGTGGTGTGGGCTGGGGTCAGGGCTTACTGGGCAGAGGCCAGTGGCCAGAAAGCAGGGGGTCAGGATTGAATGGGTGGGTACAGGCTCTGCCTTTGAGGGCATGTGATGGGGTGATGTGGGTGAGAGGCAGGACCAGGCCAGGGCCGGGGCTGTGGACCTTCAGGGACCTGCACTCACTTGCAAGATCTGGTCCAGGGGCAGCTTGCACCAGGAACAATAACCCTGGTCTTCCTTCCATGTCTGGGAGGGGCTGTTACCATCCTAGGTGTTGGCTGATAGGGTTGGTGTTGAGTGTTCTCACCTCCCCCTAAAAATAACTGAAATGATGGACTTGTTAGTGTACTGTAGTGATCGTTTCATAATATGTGTGTGTGTGTCTGTGTTTCAACTCATCAAATATTATGCATTAAAATATACAACTTTTAGTTGTCAGTTATACCTCAATTTAAAAACATGAGGGAAACATGGGATGGTTAACTCTTAGTCCCTGCTTCACTTCTGAAATAAAAGCAATTCCAGTGAGACCAACGGTGGAGGTGACACTTGGATTACCCCTTACTGTTAGCATTAAATGCCTGATTTCCCTAGGCTGAAAGTGACTTCTATCCCACCCTTGCAAATGAAGGCATATAAAATATCTCATTAAAAAGGGATTCTAGGTGTCTTTGAGGGTCATGAGGTTTGAACTAAGTATGTGACCACACTGTCTAGATCTTACTCTTGGTCCTCACATGACAAGACTAGTCTTTGGGCTCTTGCACCAGAAATCAAGTTCAAGGTCCATGGTTTAAAGTCTGTGGGATTGTTTCTGACTTTGTGTTTCTGTATATACATCCAGTGTGGGGCACATCGTTTTTGAAAATTAGCTTATTCTTTGTTACCTCCTCCTCCAAAAGAAAAAAAAAAGATGCCTAAATACCTTTACTTTGGTGTGTCCTTATTAGGGACAGTAATAAATAAAATGTTTTCCTCAAATTTCTCGTGGTAGAAAGTTACCTTGGCAATATTGGTGGAAAAAACAGCTGCTACATATCTGACCACTAATCTTTCACTTTCAGAAATAATAAGGGATTCTATTTTAAAGCCTCTGCAGACTTAGACAAAAGAAATGGCCTGTCTCAAGATACATATGTTTTAGCTGATAATTTGTTGGGTGCAAGAGAATGACCCTAAATCATACATAGAGACAAACTGTGTTTTGAATGTGTTGCTTTCCCAGATTAAGTTTATCAAATTGATCAGAATTCCTTTGCCATCAATTCTGCTCAATTCCTCTTCACATCATTTGCATCATACATTTTTAAAAACCAATCTTTGCTAATCTGCCACTTAAAAGTGATGCCTGTGGGAAGTTATATCGTGCATTTCTTTGCTCAGCAATTAGAACTTTGCAGAGGTGCTGCACACACCCCCAACAGTTCCACGGGGGAGAGCCAGCCCTCGTGCCGCAGGGGTCTGCCCTCCCCGTCCCCCAGCCCAGGCCCAGGCTCTGCTCTTCTGGATAGGCCGGGATAACCTCCCCTGGAACCTGCCCTGGGTCAGATTTCCTACATTATGCTTAGCGGGCTCTCCCAGGAAGAAATCAGATAAACATTAAGCAACATATCTTTCTCTCTTATGGTTTGATTTCCCTTTATCTCTTTAGTCTATCTAGAATTAGATTGTGAATGGTGTGAGTACCTATTTTTTCATAAAGTCAAATTCTAGCCACGTTTATTAAATAATTCAAGCCCTGCACTGGTTTGTGCTGCTGCAGTTTGTGTCTGAAATGGAGTTCATATTTAAAGTCAGGTCTGTATATAAATGGGGCTTCCCTGGTGGCTAATACAGTAAAGAGTCGGCCTGCAATGCAGGAAACCCGGGTTCTATCTCCTTGTTGGGAAGATCCCCTGGGGAAGGGAATGGCTACCCACTCCAGTATTCTTGCCTGGAGAATCCCATGGACAGAGGAGCCTAGGGGGCTATAGTCACGGGGTCACAAAGAGTTGGACATGACTGACTGACTTTCACTCTTATTGTAACACAAAATTGAAAAGATTTTGTTACATATTTTTCCACTTCTTTCTCTGCTGTGTTTGCTTTCACAATATAATATTTTAGAATTTTAACATTTTTTCTTACTTTTATTTTG
Organism: Cervus elaphus; assembly: GCF_910594005.1. NCBI lineage: Eukaryota > Metazoa > Chordata > Mammalia > Artiodactyla > Cervidae > Cervus > Cervus elaphus. Next base: position 45,746,502 of record NC_057837.1, on the reverse strand, counting down.
TTCTTCTATTTGTCAGAATAAGGTTTTCTTTTTCAAATATATATATATATACATATATTATTTGAGAGGAAAGGCCCTCTTTAAAATAGTTGATCTTTCTGAATTTAAACATTGATGATACTTAATTTGTGTATTATTTTATAAATTTCAATTAAGTCACATCATGTAGTATTTTTGCATGGTTCTTGCCGTAGCTTACCGAAGTTATTCCTAGCTAGCACATTCATTTTATTTCTTTTGTAAATGAGTTGTCTGATGTGCTTTATTTTAACTGGTTGTTTCCTTTGTGTGAAAAGCTATTGAATTCTTCTGTATTTGTAAAATCCCCAGTGATATTTTGAAGCAACAATAAACACAAGACTTAGTTCATGCAGTTGTTGCTAACAGGACCAGTTTATGTTGAGTAGCTGACTGAAGAAGGAAAGAAAGAAGGAGCGAAATCCTGTAGACCTGACTACCCCTTGAAATCACAGCGTGGCACAAAGGGAGGTCAGTGCTGTTACTCACTCAGTGGGTTGAGACAATCAGAACAGTCATTTGAAAGGAGGGGAGAAAACAAAGCCAGGTTAAATAAATGGAAAGATACATGATGCTCATAGTTTGGAAAGCTCAAATTTGTAAAAATATTCAACTTTATCCACTTATCTATAGATTCAGTAAAATCTCAATCAGAATCCCAATGTGCTTGTAAGATGTGTGAGCACATGTGTTTAATTTAACAAGTTAAAAATCAGTGCCAAGAATAACTACAAAATTTTGAAACAGAAAGACCAAGGGCAAGGGGCTATATACTTGACATTCATTCTTAATTCTTCAGTATGACAACTGTAGTATTGATATAGCTAGAGATGTGTATAGAAAGAAAGAGACTCAAATACAGCAGCGGTAACTCTACTCAATGCTCAATAATGGCCTAAATGAGAAAAGAATCTTAAAAATAGAGTTGGATATATGTATCTAAATAACTGATTCACTTTGCTATATACCTGAAACTAACACTACATTGTAAATCAGCTATACGCCCATAAAAGATTAAAAACAAAAGACATTTGTTAGCTTCACTTTCAGTACAATTGCTCAGTATATCTACTACATAATACCATTTAATTTTAGAAAACATGTAAATGATATAGTTTGTAATTGTTGCTGAGCTCACTAGCTGAGCTTGGGAGGAAAATTCTTGAGGAAAGTGGATGAGAAGAAAGAGAGAGGGCAGTGTTTACAATTTGTTGCATTGATGATGTTTGCCAATAAAATGAAAAAAATTAATTACCTAAATTCTAGTAAAAGAAAAGAAATGTGCTGATGTGAAGGATGGGAGAATTGTACAGTAAAAAAATCTCTGATAAAAATAAAGGGAAAGGAAAATTCAATAGTCCTACAGGAAAGGAAAATTCATTAGTCCTACTGGAGCAGGTCTTTCCAGTCTTACACTAGAGTTTGCATGTTGTTTCAGTTAAATTCCAAATCGGCTTATTTTCCTGGAACTTGGCAAAATAATTTTGATTTCATTTGTATTTTTCTATGAGAGTATTTATTATGGCATTATTTAAAGTTGTATAATTACATACAACTCAAATGCTCCAAGTAGGATTAAATAACTCAATAAATGAATTATTTTGTATGATGTATGATTGAACATTAAATATCTATTGAAATCAGATTTAGGAAACATATTTACTGGTAATAAAAACTTTTCACACACATAAACACGTATTCACACCTAAAAATGTTAACAGATTTTATCTCCAGATGTCCTGATTAGAGGTGACTTTTTTCTTTGCTTATCTGGCATTTTTTTGCAACAAATGTTCATAACTAGTATATTAAAATGTTGTTGTTGTTCAATTGCTCAGTTGTATCTGCTTCTCTGCAGCCCCATGGACTGCACTATGCCAGGCTTCCCTATGCTTCATTATCTCCCAAAGTCTGCTCAAACTCTTGTCCATTGAGTTGGTGGTGCCATCCAGCCATTTTGTCCTCTGTTGTGCTCTTCTCCTCCTGCCTTCAGTCTTTCCCAGCATCAGGGTCTTTTCAACTGAGTCAGTTCTTCTTATCAGGTGGCCAAAGTATTGGAGCTTCAGCTTCAGCATCAGTCTTCTAATGAATATTCAGGGTTGGTTTCCTTTATTCACTGGTTTGATCTCCATGCAGTCCAAGGGACTCTCAACAGTCTTCTCCAGCTACAGTTCAAAAGCATCAGTTCCTCGGCACTCTGCTTTCTTTAATAGTCCAACTCTCACATCCATACATGACTACTGGAAAAACCATAGTTTTGACTAGATGGACCTTTGTTGGCAAAATAATGTCTCTGCTTTTTAATATACTGTCTAGGTTTGTCACGGCCTTTCTTCCACTTTTGATGATAGTAGCTTATATTAAATAGAAACCTTCCTGGATGTTCAGAGCTCAAATAACAATAACAAGTCTTTTCTTAATCATGAATGATTTTATGAATTCATCTCTGCAAGGTGCTCAAAGTGGCGACTGGCACAGAGTAAGTGCTGCATGCAAGGTGCTGCTATCAGTATAATTTCTGCTATTACTGTTATCATTGTTACTGCTTTTATTATTTTTTACTATGGTTTGGCACATTTATTATGCAAGGAAAAGTGTTCCTTAACATTTCCAAACAACCAACCTGTTCCTTTTTTTTAAACTATTTCGGGAAAGTCCCGAGTGTAACCCGCTTGCCCTGAGCACATTTCCATCTGTTCTGAGCTTCTCTGTGTGTCCTCAGCCCACGCTTAACTGCTTTTCCAACTTTGAATAATTCCTGTTCAGTGATGAGTTATTTCAAATTTTATTCCATAATTTCTTTGAAATTCCCTATGTACCGGGGAAGGACCATCAGTTGCCTAAAATCTGTGATATTGTCTTTGTCCCCATCTCTAGCAGTTGGATTCTTTGTGCCATTTTTGTCGCTCACTCACAGACAACTTGTATGTGGGTGCCTGTGAATGATCAGCAGAGGGGAGGTTAGAATGCAAAAGCTAGATGGTCAGAGTGGTTAGTTGTAGTAGTGTTCATCACTCAATTGTGTCTGACTCTTTGCAATGCCATGGACTGTAGCCTGCCAGGCTACTCTGGCCGTGGAATTCTCCAGGCAAGAATACTGGTGTGGGTAGCCATTCCCTTCTCCAGGGGATCTTCCTAGCCCAGGGATTGAACCCGGGTCTCCTGCATTACAGGTGTTTTCTTTACCATCTGAGCCACCAGGGTCAGAGTGGTTAGCTAATCATAATAGATTATATTCATTTTAATTTACACAAAGCTATCTACCATGTTCCTGTGGGACACTTGGAAGTAGTCAAAACTGGAAATAGTAATTTTTAAATTCTCAGGATCTGTTTGCTTTATATTGAAGTGTGGTTTTATATATTCTAAATATTCAACAAAGTATGCCTTGCTTCCTTGAATGCATATTTTGAGTTTCTGAGTTAAATCTTATGCAACCTGTTGATTTATTTCAATCTCATGCAGAAGGTGCTGCAAACAAAAAGAAATCAACTAATGAGAAATTATAAAAATGGACATAGTTGTAACATGGATAGAATAATGCTGCTTCTCAAATTGGAACACAGCTTTTGCTTACGTCTTCCAAATTTTTATTTCAGATGGGGAAATACTAATTTATGTTTTATTTGTCACTGTGTTTAATGAAGTAAAAACAGAAAATATTTCAGATAAGCTATTACTTTTGCATTTTCTCCTCCTTTCCTCAACACCAGAACATATGATTATTGAGGGATCACCTAGAAGAGGGTCTGGCATATACTAGTGTGAAATAATGGTCAATAGACTAGAGAACACGTGAGTGATTATAATTCATGGGTGATCCATCTTCATAAAGTGCTGGGCTCTAAAAACCATGGAGAATAAGTAAACAAGACAGTGAAACTTTTCCAGGTGGCAGAATATACTGTTTGGCAGAGGTTGGAGGGAATGTGTGTCTGTGTTAAAGAGAAGAGAAGAAATACCTTAAAAGGGGACCAGGATACTGAGAGCGAGGTGGTTGGCAGAATATTTTCAAAAGCATTTTATTGCTTTTCTTCTCACAGTGTACCGCATTTTACAACATTTTTAGATGGTGTGTGTTTATGACTTAAGTCACATGAACATGAGTAAAAACAAAATCTGACAAGAGGTGCAAATCTAGCAATGCAATAGCAGAAAAACTTTGCTGGAAATTAAATACACACAAAAATGAAGTATTTTTTTTGTAGGCAGCGATGTCTCCACCCAGCCATTGACTTCAGAGTCTGCTCTGTGTGTGTGTGTGTGTGTTGTTACATTGAATTTATACACAACCAGTGGGGCTCTAGGAAATATTTTATGCTTAATTCCATTTTAATTGGAGGGAATATCACTGCTTTTACTTGTGACACCATGAATAAGTAACATTGATGTTTGCTTTATTTCAACTTCCCCTGAGAATGAATTTGAATAAAACCATCACATTTGTGACCTAAAATAATCTCTTGGGCAACAGGCATAATGGCAGAGTTCATCTGTGCCAGGTTGCAGGTTTGAAACAAATTGACGGCTCAAGTGATAAATTCCTGGAATTGGAGGAGGGGTCAGCACACATAAAAACACTCGCATAACCTTCACTACAGCAGCGTGAATGGTGTTGCATGGCCATGCTCACCTCATAATGTGCAGGAGGGTTTATCAGGCTAAACAGACCATATGGTGAAATGAATCCTTAAATTGAAAACCAGAAAGGCATTTTTAAAGTGTCAAAGAGGAGATAAAGTCATCTACACATTTCTGTAGAGAAGGTGCAAGAATGACAAATCTGAAAAGTAAAAATACGGATTGGCGAAAAAAAATTAAAAATTCAGAACCCTGATGATGGTAAAATTCAAAATTTAAGAAAATGTACTTCCAATTTGACTTTCATAGATTTATTATATAAGAAAATTATGTCAGCCATTTTTTTGTTTTAGAAAAATATGATTTCTGTCATAACTAAAAGCATAATTCTGTCTGGTTCTGTTCAGTGTTTTGCTCATGTTATGATTTCTTCAAAGTGGAAAGAAAAGAAAACACAGCTTGTTTCATTGACAGGAAGCACCAGTGGGCTAGAAAATTTGGTTGTCACCATTGAATAGTGTTAGTTGCCAAAGCATGTGCCACTCTGGAATGATTTTAGAATAAAAAAGACCATGTAAAAATTGTTTGAGGATGTCAGTGAAGTTCAGTCTTAAAAGAGATAAGCATTCCAAGTTCCTTGATTTTCTCTTCCTTAATCAGGAACAAACTTAGACTAGGAAAGAGCTGGGTGACATTGTCTGTGGTCTTCTACTTACTCTTCAAATAAACAACTTCACCTGATTGTAGAAGGGACAGGTGTTTGTCAGTCTTTTGTTTATTGGGAAATAAAGGACCAGAGAGCCCCAACTGCATGAAAAATAGGCGACTGCGTTGAATATGGCATCTGCTCTCCGCTAATGTAATTTCTTCAGCTTAATTGCTTTCTGACAGCAAGCCCTGGATTTCTCAGAAGCCTTCTGTCCAGTATTTAGCTGCAGAAGATTCTCCCAGGCCTCTTTATTGATGCCACAACCAGAACATTTAAATCACATAGCCATGTACATCATGTTTTTGTTTTAAGTATTTCAGATTATATGGATATGCGTATAGCTATGAATGTACATACATGTGTGTCTGTTCTCAATAAATAAATCATCACAGGCTAATGGTGGGACTCAGAAATATGTTTGAACATGCGTAAGAATTAATTCCTTGGTCTTGTCTGAAATCTTTATTCAATATACAAACATACATGCACACAACTCTGCTATTACCATCCTCATTTTTGGAACTTGAAGGTTTGCCTACAGTACAAGGACTATTTCCCAGTGGAGAATTGAGCAACATGGTGAAATCATAATGAAAATTATGGTCATCTAGAGTCACAACATGTTCTCTTGTAATTAATTTTGATGAAGAAATATATGAGGGCTTTATTTCTAATTCTCTCTGTAAAGAGAGTAAAAAATATTAAATTATGGAGCAACATTGCTATGGGCACAGAAGAATTTAGATTAAAACCACGTTCCACCTTTAGAAGTGTCTGGGGTTCTTTCAGAACTTAAGTCTTTTCAGACAATAGAATTACCATACAGTGTACTCTTACTCCCCTTATTCTGTCCTGAAATGTATTTCTGCATAATCTCAGTGTGTGTACTAGGTCATGTGCGCCCATTTCAGAATGTTGGAAAACAAAATGCCTGTGTTTCAGATTTTCCATAACTTCAGGAACACTTATACTCTGCTGGTTGTCTGACATGCTCTTTCCCCATATTTTGATTTTAGTAGGAAATATCTCTTTTCTGTGGTGTAGAGGGAGTGATGCGGCAATTCATTTAGTGTTTTAGTATTCTCAAATATGAGGCAGGTAAAGTATCTACCCAAGGAATAGGAATGCTATCAAGAGTGATGTATAATAGCCCACTTGTAAAATTAGGAAGCACACACAAATACATGCATAATTATCACACTTTGGAAAATTAAAATAATGGAATTTGTTAAAATATCCTAAGCAATTGATGACTTATATACATTTATTTATTTTGGTAATCCATCTGAATTTTCTCTCCCCTTCTAGACCCCATCACCTTTGGTTTCACTCTCTTTATCTCTTCATTGGGAAAAATCTTGATGCTGGGAAAGATTGAAGGCAAAAGGAGATAGGGGGCAGCAGAGAATGAGATGGTTAGATAGTATCACTGACTCAATGGGCTTGAATTTGAGCGAACTGCAGAAGACAGTGGAGGACAGAAGAGCCTGGTGTGCTGCAGTCCTTGGGGTCACAAAGAGTTGGATACAACTTAGCTGCTGAACAGCAACAACAAAAACTAAACAGATAGTCTATTGATTGGAACTTATGATCAGGTGGAGTTATTAAATTGTTATACTATTATTTTAATTTTGTAGTCACTATTGATTTATGCCTCTGTAGCATTTAAACATATAGATCAGAAACAAGAATTATGGCAGCAAATACCCTTATTCAAGTCCCTACTCTTTTGTTTACTGCCTGTGTATTCTTGGGGCTTCCCTTGTGGCTCATCTGGTAAAAAATACACCTGCAATGCAGGAGACCTGGGTTGGGAAGATCCCCTGGAGAAGGGAAAGGCTGCCCACCCCAGTATTCTGGCCTGGAGAACTCCATGGATTGTATACAGTTCAAAAGACGTTGCATGAACCATGGTTGCAAAGAGTCAGACACAACTGAATGACTTTCACTTTCATTCTTGCACTATCTCCTTTCCTTCTCTGATCCTCACTCATTATCTTAAAGTGTGGTTGTACCCATTGCACCAGGAATGCTTGCAGACTCCATGGCACAGAGCCTGGCACAGGTAAATACCCACTACATGTCAGCCAGCACCAGTAGTCAAGATGATGCTGATGGCAACTGTATGATAGAGATGAAAAATTTGACTGACTTTTCTCACTCAGTTGTATTTGGCCCTTAATTTCTTTTACCATCTCACAGTGGAAAGAGGAAACACTTGTCTGAAAAATATTTAAGCCTTTATTTTACAGTGTTGTAGTCGAGATGTCTTCAACAAATTTTCTAACCCATAGGCCCTTCGTTTTCTGTCTGAAGAGGCCATTCCTAGTCTCTCTGTCTAATGGGGACTATTGGTAGCACATTGTTTAAGGGACTGTATTGAAAACTACATAAACTAGTGCAAGTAAAAGTACTTTCTAATCTGTAAGATTCCAAAAATTTTTAATTATTTATTTTGTCTCAAATGTTTAAGTAGATATATAAATTCTTAGACATAATACATAATCATGACTGGAGGAGTTGTTGATATGTAAATATTTCAGTCCCTGTGAGTTTGGGGAGGGATGGTGTGATTAATACATCTGCACTTTAGAAAAGGAAAAACAAAATAGCAGTGTGGGTACCAGAGAACATTTATAGGATGCATAAACTACAAAGTAGAAATAACCTGAAGCCATGGTGGGAAGGAACAGCAAAGAAGTTGCTAAGTGATAGGGATAAGAAGAGGTCTAAATCAGTGATAGAGCCTGAGATTAAATTATGATTCATGAATAATCTGAAGATGACAGTTATCTTCTTCACAGTTTTTCCCTATTTATTTCCCTATCAGAAATAAAATTGATTTCTGAATATTACTGTTAGGTTTGACCCAAAATAAAACCAAATGAAAAAATTAATTCCAGACAAAAACAAATAGTGAAAGAAGAGAACATAGATATATATATAAGGGTCTTACCTGTAAGTTGAAGGACTAATATTAGAAGATCTCGCACAGAATACTCTCAACATTTTTACATTCTTTTCTGTAAATAAAAAACTAAAATTAAGGTAGTGTAATGATGGCTATATGTTCCATTTACTTTAAAATCTTTTTTCCCCTTTGAGGTAGTCTTGGTAAATTAAGAGTAATTTGGTGAAGATGAGTTGTCATTGTCATCATTAGTGAAAAAAAATTAGCCAGTTACATTTAATATCAAATTATTTTAAAAGCAGTTTATTAAATGATAGAGTTAATATTTTTCAACTTGATTATTTATATTCAATACCAAGTTCAAGAATGAAACAGTTTAGTCAGACAACAGGATGTTTGTATTTACACAAAACTGTACACCTGAAAATGGTTAAAATGATAAATTTTATGTTATGTGTATTTAACCACAATGAAAAAATGAAAAAACAAGAATGTTTTTGCATTTTGTATTTGTATTTTACTATAAAGTTTGAAGACTTGTATGATTAACAGCAGTTCTTTAATTCCAAATTAAAACTTTCTCAAAAAGGAAAAAGAAAATATTAAAAGCATGCCTGAGATAGTTTAGACAAAATACTCTAAATCATAGAAAATTACTTGTAAAATATTCGTTATAAGAACCAATGAAATATATACTGTAGTATTAAGGTTTCTGCTCCTTCCATCTTGTCATTTCAGCCTTAATGTTGAATTCAGAAAACCTAGAAAATGATTCACTTAAAGGAAAAAGGAGACAATGTAAGGACATTACTAGACTCTGTTTCATCGTGTGTATCGGTGGGTGATCAGGAGCTGAGCATTTTGGAAGAAGCAGCAGAGCTTGTCTGGGATGCCTGGAGAGAGCTGGTCAGTCTTGAAACCTGTCTACGCCGCAACCACAGACCAGAGGCAGAGCCTGGAGTCAGAGGACAAAACAAGCCAAGAAAGGAATCCGTTTCCTCTACTCAGCGCCTCTACCTGCATCACAAACACTTACAGCCCTTATTATGTCCAGCTCTGAGCTGCTCTTGTGAACTTGCAACAGCTAACTGGATGGGTGAAGGAAAATCTCAGAGGCAAGTTGATCAAGAAACTGGAAACCCAGCCTGTTGGATAAGTCATCTATGTAAATGATAAAGAAATCACAGTTACAGATATGAAACTTGAGATATGGAAACCTAGGCACATATTCATCTCATCCTAGGGAAAATAAAACATACCATGAAAGAGAAGGAAAGAGTGAGGAAAGAGAAGTGGGATGTTACTAAAGCATCCAGCTGGGTTGTCCTGGAATGTTTACTCGAGTAGCATCTCAAGGGACTAGTGATTTAAGGAATCCTGTTTGGAAAATGCTGTACTGGATGTATTACCATTAAATCCCGGGGAAAAAATTAAAAAACAAAAATACTTTCTATCTCACTGACTTTACTTTCATTTGAAAATATTGGACAGTGCAAATAGAAGGTAAAATAAAATAAATATTGGGCTGGTTGAAGTACAGTTATCATTATATATAGACAAAAATTGATTTTCTAAATTGTAAACTCAAGATATTTTTGTAATATTTCCCTGTGCCTTTTTCTTTATTTTGATGTTATATTTTTTAAAACATAAAGATTAACAACAATGTTGAATTTATGTCAAAATACATTAGATGTTGTTGTGCTGTGTCACGTCTGACTCTTTGGGACCCTATGGACTGCAGCCCACCAGGCTCCTCTGTCTATGGTATTCTTCAGGCAAGAATACTGGAGTGGGTTGTCATGCCCTCCTCCAGGAGATCTTCCCAACCCAGGGATAGAACCCAGGTCTCCTGCATTGCAGGTGGATTCTTTACCAGCTTATCTACCAAGGAAGCCCAGATTAGATGGTAGTTAAAGGCAATTTTAACTTTTTGAAATATGTTCTATACTAGAATGCAAAGAAAATATAAAATAACTAATCAAAGTAAAAAATAGACTCACTTGTAACTTTGATAATAATTATTAACTACCTATGCATGCATGCATGTGTGCTGAGTTGTGTCTGACTGTGACCCCATGGACTGTATCCTGCCAGGCTCTTATGTCCATGGGATTTCCCAGGCATGAATACTAGAGTGGGCTGCCATTTCCTTCTCTAGGGGACCTTCCTGATCCAGAGATCGAACCCAAATCTCTTATGTCTCCAGCATTGGCAGGTGGGTTCTTTAGCACTGCACTACCTGGGAAGCCCTACATATGAAAAATAAAATGTAATAATAAATCCAAAAACATGTTGAATATATTCTAATAAATTTCTCTTTAAAAATCTTGAAGTAAATGTAAAATAAAGAAAATCTAGAAATCAAAGACCAGAAATATTCAAAATAATAGGAAAATTATTTGGTGTAAGAACTTAAGAAAATTATAACAGCAACAAGTGAATGGAATTAATTTCAGAGAAAAAGCAGAAAATTTGGGGATGAGTTCATTTATAGTATTAAGAGGTTGTTATTGCAATAAAATACACAATTCTCTGGCAATCTTTCATGAACTGAAAGAACATAGAACAAGACAAAGATATGCAGTATTTTTTTCAATATTGTCCTACCCCCTAAAAATACATAACAATAAAAATTATAAAAGCGCATTTCTGAGAAGAAAATTATTTTAAATTTATTATTATATGATACATTAACTTCCTGTTTATAAAACCAAGTAAATTAAATTTAACTATATTAGATTTAATACTGATATTTCAAATGAGTATTTTGCAAAGTAAATATGCAGCAAATTAAAATTTTGTACTTTCCACCGATACCCAATTCAGAATTGTCAGGGTAAAATAGCTTTCTTAGTAGTGAAAGGAATAGTACAAAGAAAACCATACCTAGGCACATTATATTTCTGTACAACAATATCAACCAGTCAAAACAGAGTTGTTTTAACTGAAAATATTTGCTAAGTAGAAATGCATTTTAAAAATAAAGTCTAAGTTACAACATCTTCAAACAAATGAAAGTGGATAGAGTTTGTCAACAGAAAAACCACTCAAAAAGAGATTTAAAAAGTGCATTATTAAGAGAGAACCAAAATTTTCCCTGGAGGAGGTAGAGGATATATGAACATATGGAAAAGCTTAAAAAAATCTTTGAAAAGGAACTATTCGGATTTCCCTTTTGGCCAATTGTGCACTTAAAACAATAATATTAATATTTGATGGGATATATGCATGTAAAGTAAAATATACCACCACCATAGTCAGAATTTCAGAAGTTGGGTCAATGGAGTTGGAGTTGAATGTCCTGTAGATATTTTTCTGATTGTACTAAAAATTATACTTTTCATTAGACTTTCCTAAGGCAAGAGTGCATATCTTGTCAAGATGTCCACTAAAAAAATGTGAAAAAGACAGGCCAATGAAGAAAAAATAAAATTATAGTGAGTAATTAATAATTAATGGAGAAGTACAAGGAAAGTGAGAAAAGGAAACAACATATATATGGTGTTAATAGAAAGAAAGCAGTGATGTGATCAATTTAAACCCTAAAGAGTAGTAATTGTACACATTCAGAATGAATTCAGGAGAAAAATTATGTGATTCTTAAATGTAGATATCTTTGTGTCTTAGCTTCAGCTACTGGAATAAAATATCATGGACTGTGATCTTAAACGATTTATTGATTTTTTTCCTTTCATGGATGATATTGGTGCCATGTTTAAGAAGGCTTCACTAGTTTCGAAATCCTGAAGATTTTCTCCGATGTTTTCTTCCCCAAATTTTAAAGTTTTATTTTAAATCTATGACCTAAGTTCTTTTTTTTCTTCAAAGTGTAAGGTATAGGGTTCATGCTCATTTTGTGCCTGTAGATGTCCAATTTTTAGTATTTGTAAAAAGGTTATTTTTCTATATTGTAAGGTTTTTGCACATTTGCCAAAAGTCAATTGGTTAAAAAAATCTGTTAGTCATAACTGTCTATCTTTGATTTCTCCATTATATTCTTGTGATCTATGCTGCAATTCTTCTATAATGCCAAAATATGTTGATTACTGTATCTGGGTAGGAAGTCTTAAAAGTGGGTGGTGTGAAATCTCCTATTTTATTCTTTTGCAAAATTGTTTTGTCTATTCTAATCCCTTTGTCTTTTCATACAAACTTCAGAATAAGCTTTATGTCTGCAGTAATTGTGGTTGGAATTTAATAGGACTACTTTGAAACTGTGCCTCAGTTTGGAGAGGATTGGTATCTTTACTGTTCTGAGTCTTCTAACTGTGAACGTAATGGTCCTCTCTGTGATGTTCTTCAGTTTCTTTCATTAGCATTTTGCATTTTCTTCATATTAATCCTTTACATATTCTGTTAGATTTACGCTTAAATATTTCATATTTTTTTAAGTGAATGTAGTAGTGTTGTGTTTTTAAATTTGATTCCCACGTGTTCATTGCTAATACAAACACAATATTCCATAGTTGGGGATTTTAAAAAATAATCTTAGATTATTCTTCAGTGAGTCAAACCCATTACCATCTATTGTAGTGCAAGAAATATTGGGTTGTAACTTATAAACTTACCTCATATTTTATATTTTAATATCTTCTTTTTTTGTCTGACATACTTTTTCTTTGTATTTTTTCTCCAATAATTTTCAAGGAGTTATACTTGGGAATTCAAATACTATAAATATATAGTATTATAGTATTATAATATTAATACATGTTAATATTTATATTACTCTAAGTTCAATATAGGAAATAAAATTGTAGCTATTAAATTCCTATCAAATGTGGAGATGCTTTCATACTAACACTTATAACCAGCCTGCTGCTGCTGCTGCTAAGTCATTTCAGTCGTGTCTGACTCTGAGCGACCCCATAGACGTCAGCCCACCAGGCTCCCCCATCCCTGGGATTCTCCAGGCAAGAACACTGGAGTGGGTTGCCATTTCCTTCTCCAATGTATGAAAGTGAAAAGTGAAAGTGAAGTCGCTCGGTCGTGTCCGACTCTTAGCGACCCCATGGACCGCAGCCTACCAGGCTCCTCCATCCATGGGATTTTCCAGGCAAGAGTACTGGAGTGGGGTGCCATTGCCTTCCCCGAATATAGCCCAACCTACTGCCTGCTAATATGTAACGTAATTTTCCTCAAGCCTTTTCCTCAGGACTGAAGCCTGGCATGCTGCAGTCCATGGGGTTGCAAAGACTCCGACGTGACTAAGCGACTGAACTTGAGCTGATATGAATTTTCCTCAATTATTTTAATTAAGAAATTATTCATAGTGGCATTATATACTTAATTTTTTATTTTTAAACATTTACGTTGTTATAAAGAACTGGTTTGAAGAGCAAGTGAGTTGATCTTCATTAAACACTTAAAACTAGAGCTTTCCGAGGCAGAAACTCAATAGATGTTGACAACTATTATTAATGAACATATGTGGAATTTGTTTACACTTTTCACTATCAGTAACTTAGTTTCATAATGCCACTAAAAATAAGCCAACAAATTAACAAACAATAAGAATGACAACAATAATAAGCTCCCTGTTTATCCCTCTGCTTACTGGAGTATGACTTCTGATAAGTTTTCCAGAGTAAGTTTATACATAGCATACAAATGAAACCTGGTCTTGTTTATATTGTTTAATATAGTTTGAATTGTTTTTTTTATAGTCTTAAAAATGTATTTTATACAATAAAAAGTTAATTAAAATGAAGATATTAAAATGTTTATAGTTTTATATGGTTTTACATGGTATAATTTTTGTTATTATAATTGATGTAATGAGCTATGAATTCCTTATTTACTTCAGTAGTCATAATTATTTCTCATGATTCTATAGATGTTATTCCATGGTATCCTATCATCTAAAAATGTGCAAAAAAACTCAGACTAAACTTCTTTTTTTTCCTCTAGGGCATTAATAACTATCCAAAGTCTTAAAATAACAGAGAAAAATGAGGGTTTCTCTTTTGGTTTTGTAATACAGCTTTAGTTAGAGAGCACAATTCCACAACATGGACTGAATGTATTTGTCTGTCGATTCATTAGGCAATGAGACTTGTATAATGTGAACAGCTATTAGTCAAAATGCAATTGAAATCAGTAATTAATACTGCCATCTGGAACCAGTCCCGATTACCACTAAACAAAAGCTTCTGTACGTGGAACACAGCTGCTACGTTTGAGTGGATTTGTACTTATCCTAACAACTGGCACAGATTTTGAAAGAAAATATAAAACATACTGTACTGGTGACCTGGCAGTGAGAAGACTAGAAAAGACATCGAATGTGAGCAAAACCTACATGTACATAAAGACAAGGCTTTTTGGTATTGTAAGGTCATTTAGATCCCCTGGAGAAGGGATAAGCTACCCACTCTGGTATTCTTGGGCTTCTCTGGTGGCCGGATGGTAAAGAATCCACCTGCAATTGGGGAGACCTGGGTTCAATCCCTGGATTGAGAAGATCCCCTGGAGGAGGGCATGGCAACCCTCTCCAGTATTCTTGCCTGGAGAATCCCCATGGACAGAGGAGCCTGGCTAGCTACAGTCCATGGGGTCACAAAGAGTCGGACATGATTGAGCAACTAAACACAAGGTAGTTTAGCTTTAAATTGTTTTTAATTGAAATTCCTGCTTTACAAAATGAATTTGTGTGTCTAAAATTTGATAGGATTAACCTCAAACTTTCCAACTGAAGCAATTGATTTTATAAAGCATTTTTGTTAAACCATCTTTATAAAAGTATAACCTGCATAATTAACAATAATTTTTGATCTGTGTGTATGCATATAGTTACTTCCTAGTTTATTCTGCTTTGAAAAGGGGGCAATTTTCCCATTCAGTGATACTCCAGAGTTCAAGGAGGTCTGTTTTTTTAGATGTCTTGTTTTATAGGTTCAGGTTGTTTTTCAGTTCAAGAAAGTTTTCTTTGTTATTTTATTAAAATTTTTTCATTTTGCTTCCTCTAGTCTAAAAAAGTTATGAATATTGATGTTCCTGTCACTGATTTGAGCATCTTCAATGTGGATTAACCTCTTTTCATCTTTGATGCCATTTCAGCCTTTGCTGCATATTTTCCCTTCATTCTTTTAAGACCATCATATCTCTCTTCACTGCAGCCTGTTGCTATTTCAGCTAACCTGTCCTTTCCAGTTTCATTGAGCCCACTCTCCTTCCTAACAGAGTACAGAGAGGTGCTATCTACATGTTGAATGTAAATATTGAACAACGGTATGATATATCTCATCATGCTTTTTGTGATAGATTATCTCTTAATACCCTAGCCTTTTTTGGGGAGGCTCCCTTTTTATATTTCTGTTTTGCTATATTTGAGCAGAAAAGAACTTAACAAAATTAATGTTTATTTCAGAATGATCATGGATTCTTATTTTCCACATTTCTCTAATGCTATTAAACTTTTCATCTGAGATTTTAAGCTTTATTCTGATTTATTAATATATAGGCATAATAGCTTAGGCAGCCATAAGCCTTAAATAATAGATGTATATAATAATATTTCTCACAGTCCTATAGGCTGGATGTCCAACATCAATGTGTTAACAAGGTCAGCTTCTGGTGAGAGCTTTCCTCCTGGTTTGCCTTCTTGATGTGTCCCCACAGGGAGGAGAGAGAGCAAGTGAACTCTCTGGTGTCTTTTTTTCTTAAGGCCCATGATCTCATTCTTAGGGACCCCACCCTATGACCTCATCCAATCCTGTTCCCAAAGACCTGACCTCCTAGTACCATTACAAAGGATGTTAGGGTTTCAACATAATGGCATTCGTGGTGGGGTGGCAATAACATTCAGCCTATAGGAATAAGTTTATTCATTTAGCACAGGATATGCGTTGGAAAGGAGTGAGCGTTAATTCTATTTCTCCATAGTTTTCCAGTCTCTGTTGTCAGTAAGGTCAATTTTTTTGTGACTTCTTCAGGTTATTGCTTGTCTCTTCCTGGGCAAAACCTCTGAGCCATTGATCTGAGCTGGGGTGGGGACAGTGGCTCCCTTAGAACATTTTCCAAGACTTTATATCATTAAAAAAAATAATTTTTACTAGTTAAGTTTATTTCTATTTAATTCTTTTTAATGCTGTTGTAAATGGATTGTTTTCCTAATTTTCTTTTCAGATAATTTTTATAGGTATGTAGAAAGGCTACTGATTTTTGTAAGTTAATTTTGTGTGGTGAAACTTAACTGAATTTTTAATTAGGTCTAACAGGTGTCTTTTTGTGTGTGTGTGTGTGGAGTCTTTGGGACTTTCTACCTAGAACATCACACTGTGTAAACAGGGACAGTTTTATTTCTTCCTTTCTGATTTGGATGATTTTTATTTCTTCTTCTTGCCTAATTGCTCTGCATAAAATTCCACATATTATAGTGAATAGAAATGATGAGAGTGTACTTTCTGGCATTTCTCCTAATCGTGGAGGGAAAACTCTTATTTTTTTCCACTGTTGAGTAAGATGTTAGCTCTGGGCTTGTCTTGTATGATGTTTATTATGTTGATATATTTGCTTTCTTCAACAAATTTGTCAAGCATTTTTATCATGAAGCTATGTTGAATTTCATCAAATGTCTTTTCTCCATCTATTGAGATGTTTTTATCCTTGATTCTGTTTATGTAGTGTATTGTGTTCATTGCTTTGCATATGTTGAGCTATCTTTGCATCACAGGGATAAATTTTAAGTTAATCATCGTTTTAATGTGCTCTTGGATTCAGTTTGCTAGTATTTTGTTGAGGATCTTGCTTCTGTTCATCATGGAAACTGGCCTGGAGCTTTCTTTTCTTGTGTCTTTCTCTAGCTTTGGCATTAGGGTAATGATGGCCTCATGAAAAGATTTTGGAAGTGTTCCCTCCTTTTCAATTTTTTGGAAGTGTTTGAGAAGTTTTGTCATTAATTTTTCTTTAAAAGTTCATTAGAATTCACCAGTAAAGCCAGTTGGTCCTGGGCTTATCTGTGTTTGGAAAATTTTGATTACTGATTCAATTTCTATACTGTATGTAGATTTGTTCAGACTTTTATTTTCATGATTCAGTCTTGGTAGGTTGTATGTTTCTAGGAATTTATTCATTTCTTTTGGGTTGTCCAATTTGTTGGTATGCAATTATTTATAGTTGTCTCTTATGGATCTTTTCCTTTTCTTTGGCATAAGTTGTAATATCAGTTGTTTCATTTCTAGTTTTATTTGAGTTTTCTCTCTGTTTTACTTAATCCACTTAAGGGGTTGAACATCAGTTTATTTTTTCAAAAAAAAGTCAGTTTTGTTGATTTTTTTCTATTGCTTTTCTATTCTCTTTGTCTTTTATTTATACTCTGATCTTTGTTATTTCCTTCCTTCTGCTTCTTGATGTTAGTTTGGTCTTCCTTTCCTATTGCCGTGAGGTGTGAAGTCAGGTTGTTTGTTGGATATATTTCTTCTTTTTTAGTGTAAGCTTTTATCACAAGAAACTTTGAGTATTGCTTTCATTGCATATTGTTGATTTTGGTATATTGTGTTATCATTTTCAATTTCTTAAGTTTTTATTTTACTCTAATTGTTTCTTTAATTTATTCTTTGATCTTCTGGCTCTTCGAGAGTTTGCTGTTTAATTCCCACATTTGTAAATTTTCCAGCTGGTCTTTTTTGATTTCCATTTTCATTCTATTGTGCTTAGAGGAGATGCTTGGGGTGATTTTAATTTCCTTAAATTTGTTAACACTTGTTTCTTGACCTAACATGTGATCTATACTGGAAAAATTCTCTGTGCATTTGAAAAAAGCATATATTCTTCTGCTGTTAAGTGGACTGTTCTGTGTATGTCTATTGGGTCCACTGAGTTATAGTGTTGTCTTCTGTTTCTTTATTTATCTTATGTTTTGATGTTCTATCCATTAAGAGACAAGAAAGGATAATCTGTAATGATGAAAGGATCACTCTACCAGAAAGATATGATAATTCTAAATATATATGCATCCAAGATCAGAGCTTCTCAATATATCAAGCAAACATTGACAGAACTGAAAGGAGAAATAGAAGGCAATACAATAATAGTAGGAAACTTCAATACTCCACTTTCCATAATGAATACATTTTCTGAAGCCTTTTATGTCTGAGATTGTGTTTCTTATGGGTGATAATTTGGTTTGATATGGAATTCTATCTTGAAAATTACCCTCCTTCTGAAATTGAGATAATGTTCCTTTGCCTTCAAGAATGAGTATTGTCGGTGTTGTCAGTCCCTTTTTTACTCTTTTGAAGGTGAGGTTTTTTTCTTTTTTTTCTTTCTGAGAAGTTTTTAAGAGCATCACTTTGTCATTGACATTTTGACTATAGCTTGTGAAAGTTGCTTAGTCGTGTCTGACTCTTTGTGACCCCAAGGCCTGTAGCTCACCAGGCTCCCCTGTCCATGGAATTCTCCAGGCACGAATACTGGAGTGGGTTGCCATTCCCTTCTCCAGGGTGCCTTTTGGACCCAGGGATTGAACCTGAGTCTTTTGTATTTCAGGCAGATTCTTTACTATCTGAGCCACCAAGGACACCCTTACTATTTTGAAGGTGAGTTTTTTTTTTTCTTTCTGAGTTTTTAAGAGCATCACTTTGTCATTGACATTCTAAATATAGCTTATTAATTCATAATGCTTGTTGCTGTACTGAACATACTCAGCATACTGAAAACTCATGTTTCTTCAGTATTTAAAAATGCAATTTTTATTTAAAAAATAGTTTAACTATAGTTTTTTCTCTCTTATATTTTCTCCCTTCTCTCTCTGCTTCTCCTATAAAAATGTGTATTGCCATTCTTCAGTTAATTGTTTTTCTTTCTAAGATTTTTCTCACCTGTTTCCTATGTTTAACTTGTACCAATTCTATGGTTGTTTTTAAGTTTATAATTTGGTATTCTATTGATTTTTAATTTTAATAGTTCTTTTTTAGGTAGCAGTGTACATTTTGCTTTCTCGCTAATTATTAAAATCTCTACATATTTCCTTTCTTAGAGCAATCATTTTTATTTATTGTATGTTTAGCTTCAAGTTTTCCATGAAACACTAAATTAAATTTTTAAGAATTCTCTTGGTTCCTTAGTGACAGGTTTTTCGACTTCAGTATTTTTTGTTGTTGTTTTCACGTTTATCTTTGTGATGCTTATTACCCTAAAATTCTGATAATAGATGTGTGCTTATACCTTAACTTGAAAAAAATTGATTGATATATGATAATGACATTTTTTTCCTTTTCTATCCATTCAGGTAAATCAGTTGTTTATAATAAATAGGGAGGCTGTGGGAACACTCTCTGTAGAGAGACTGCCATGTGAATTGCTAGCGTTTTGTTCAAGTTGGCTGCACTGGGGGTTGGTAAACTGGTTGAGACCCCTCTCTCATGCCAAAGTAAGGTGTGGTCTACCTTGTGTGACAGCCTTTCTGCTGGGAGCAGAGCCCTCCACAGCAGATTAGCCAGTGCGTTTTGAACACTCACCTCCTTTGTGTGTGTGCAAACTGCTTGAATTTGAGGACTGACAGTCATGAGGGTGTTAATAAAAGAGAATTTCTACAGCCCTTCTGTAGATAATCCACATATTAAATAACCATCCTGATTCCATCTCTACCCTCTCTGTACACCCAACAATAAGTTGAGGCCTTCTCTAAGAATATCTCCATTTACTTTGAATTTTCACATATTTGTGCATATTTCAGACACTCCCACTTCTCTGCATTGAATCAGTTGAAGACCTTGGTTAGTATCAACATTTTAATAATATTAATTTTCCATTCCATGAATAGGAGATATCTTTCCATTTATTGTGTCGTCTTAAACTTGCATCAGTGTCTTGTAATTTTCAGTGTATAGATCTTTCATTTCCTCACTTACGTTTCTTTTTATAAAAATAACTAGAAACAAATATTAACTTGCTAATTCTAGCAATAGAAATATAAATATTTGAATTTGTTTTTATATTTTTCAAATTTAACAAAATCTTTTCCATATAATTATAAAGATTATTTAAATTTTTCTAAGGATCAAAAATAAATCTTAGTTTATGCTTTTTTATATTTGTGTTTTTTGGTTCACATTTGAAACTAAGCTGATGATACGTTATGTCAGTTTCCTAATGAATTTTCTCTTCGTTGAATTAATGAAGTGATAAAGTAAAATCTAGTGAGACCTTATGTATTTAAGCATGTTTCCATTAACAGACACTGAATTGTTACAGAGAAAGAAGAACCTATCAAGGTTCTAAGGTATATGCATGTTGACTTAAGTGGTAATGAATTTATTACAGAAGCAAGGTTTGATAATCCATCCTAATACATGTCCTAATACAGTTCTAAAGAAGCTGTCTTTACAAAAGCATGTGGTCATACAGACCTCTTTTCTGGCTTAGGAGTGTATTTTCTAGCCAGGGAAAGAGTTGATACCTACATGGACAGAGATCATCATTTTCTTTTGCCCAGGTTTCTGTCAGTCTGAGTCAAATAAATAGATTGAGAATCAGGTGACTTTAGATTTAGAGCATTTGCATTGTTGAAGCCAGACTGTGGAGACACAAAACTTCTGAGTTCCTGGCTTTCTTTCTGGAAATGCCCTGAGATGGAACTGGGGTCCTTTTGTGTTACAATGTGTGTCACCAGCCTTGTAAATTCAATTCCTGAGTGTTATCACCTCCCAGCTCCATCCTGCCCACCTGCAAAGATTGAAACACAAATTTGATACTGCAAACAAAAAGTTCCATCTTGGGGCAGAGATGTCAGCAGATGTATTTAAATTCACAAGACATAAATATCATATCACATTTTCAAAAGAGCGTTTGGGGGCCTATTCTTCTGTTTCATTTCATAAATTCCCAAAGACAGTGAAAGACAAAGCAGATGAGCTTAATTATTATCTTCTGCTTGAGCATGCTGTGAGAGGAGATTAGGGGGAGGGAGAGGAGGAAGAGATGAAAAATCCATGACACAAATGAGTATTTAGCTTGCATTTTGAAACCATGCTGTTTCTGCCAGCTTCAGTTCTTCTCTCTTTGGACACAGAACAGACCCAAACTCTTCATTTTTAGCTCAATTATGTCACTGTCTACATTTAAAGTACATTTTCTTCTGGGTTTCTCATATCTCCGAATGTCTTGCACTGTATAATTCTGCAAAGAAGGAATTAAATATGATTAGGTTGAAACATACAGAATCCTGCTGCAAGGACTAAAACATAGCCTCACCATTCTTGCCATTGTGCTTTAAGCATGTGTAATTCTAAGCTTTGAACTTAGCAGTCAAATAGGTACTATGATATCATCAAATTGCCAAATTCAATAAGAAATAAGTCCATACAGAATGCAGAATGAGTTGCCACATTTAGATAGCTATTTCAATTCTCATAGAAATAGCTTGGTGAAAGTACTTTGTTTAGTGTTAAAATCTAAGAATGACTCAAAGTAATGCAAGCCAAAAATTATACATATCTATGCCAACCAGCAGCAAACGTTTGAAATCAATGCCCTCTTTCATTCCTCAATAGCTTCCGAGCAGTAACTGGCATTCAGAGAAGGCCCATAAAGAGAAAGGCAGGGGCTTGTGCCCTCTTTCCTGGAGCCCTCCTGGTGTGCCCCGCTTCTGTCCCTGAACCTTTCCAGGAAAGTCCTTTAGGGACCTGCAGAGTGGGTGCCTTTTCACTCTGTGTCCTGCTGAAACTTCGGTCTGTCAAAGACCCCAGTGTCTGTATGACTTAGGAATAAGCCCGGTCTCAAACCTTGATAGTGCCCTCAGGAGTGCAAATCTGGGATCTGGAAAATCACAGTGAAAAGTGAAAGTGAAAGTCGCTCAGTTGTGTCTGACTCTTTGTGACCCCGTAGACTATGCAGTCCATGAAATTCTCCAGGCCAGAATACTGGAGTGGGTAGTGTCCCTTCTCCAGGGGACCTTCCCAACCCAGGGATTGAATCTAGGCCTCCTGCATTGCAGACGGCTTCTTTACCAACTGAGCCACCAGGGAAGCCCAAGAATACTGGAGTGGGTAGCCTATCCCTTCTCCAGCAGATCTTCCTGACCCAGGAATCAAACAGGGGTCTTCTGCATTGCAGAAGGATTCTCAGATGTTGATTAAGGTGCTGTGACCCAGACTGAAGAAGCAAATACCAGCAGAAAATGTTGTGAGATCTTCACCATCCATGCTCATGTCCTTTTCATGGATACTCACAAGGAGAAGGTGAAGCATCCAGAAAATTGTGAAGTTTTGCTTTGAAATTAATTGCTACTTATATGCCTTCTTTTAGGCGTCCCAGGTGGCGGTAGTGCTAAAGAACTTGCCTGCAGGAAACATAAGAGATGCTGGTTCTATCCCTGGGTCAGAAAGATCCCCTGGAGGAGGCCATGGCAACCCACTCCAGTATTCTTGCCTGGAATATTCCATGGACAGAGGAGTCTGACAAGCTTCAGTCCATGGGATTGCACAGTCGGGCACATTTGAAGCAACTTAGCACACATATGGGGTCGCGAAGAGTCGGACATGACTGAGCGACTTCACTTTCACTTTTCACTTTCATGCATTGGAGAAGGAAATGGCAGCCCACTCCACTGTTCTTGCCTGGAGAATCCCAGGGATGGCGGAGCCTGGTGGGCTGCCGTCTATGGGGTCACCCAGAGTCGGACACGACTGAAGTGACTTAGCAGCAGCAGCACACACATACGCCTTCTTTATTTCCTTCATCCTACACGGCATCCCCTTCAGACGCCTTCATGCAGTGCTCTCTGTCCTGGAGCAGTGCTGAGAAGATACTCCAGTGTCTTGTGTAGGGTCCCCTAAGATGGCAGTGCACCCCTGTGGCTCTTACTTCATCCCCCGCCCCTCGAGGCTTCTCACGCAGCAAGGCCGCTCTGCACATGCAGGAAGCTGTGGTCCTCCGTGGAGATGGCATTACCAAGAGCTCTGTGAGGCACAGCGCGTCTAGTCCTGCCACCTGCATCCCCGAGTCAGCAACAGCTCTGTAAAGGTCCCGTCTGCCTGCTGGTTCTGCAGTGGGGACCTTGTTCTCTCAGCCACAGCCCTTGACAGGTGACCAGACTGAGTAGCCAAGGAGTGCCTCCAAGTCCCTCAGAAGAGCCTGGCATTAGCCCTGTGCAGTGTCTGGGAGAAGATGGGAACCCATTGGGCTTTCATTTCACTGAAAGAGCAGACTTACAAGCTAGGTTACCATGGGTGCCACTCAAACGAGAGTCATTTCCTCCCGTTTGTGTTCCGCAGGCTGACCTCTAGCTAACTGTTCTGTTTTCTGCTAACACCGTGCAGATGCATTCATTCTGTAACTCTGCTGTTAATACTGAGCACGTGATGAAAACTCTAGACATTTATATGAATAAGCAGCTGGAAGGAGTGAGACCTAACTATTCCATCTCTTGCTGCTGCCCTCAATCCATGAAGGGAACCCTGTCATACATATTTTCCATTTGGTAAAAAAGATCTTCCTATAGAAAGAGATGGGAAAAAAGGAAAACTGTAAAACATGAATAATTGGAAGTGAAAATAATTAAACTTTAAAAGTTCATCCAAGAGAGTGATTAACATAAGGACCCTGATAAGATTTTAAATACTGAATTAGGAGACCATATTGGGAGACTGCTCTATGACATGGAATAAAGTGATTAGGAAAAATGAATGTTATGAGAGAAAATGTGAGGGCCATGGAAGAGTGTAAACCAAAGCATGTAAATCTCTGGAGGAAGTCCAGATGAGAACAGAGTAATCAGAGACATGGTAATCAAAGACACAATGAAAAAACACTTTTCTGAGGTGAAAGTATACTTAGTTTTCCAGGTTGAAATGTCTCACTGAGTATAGGGGAGATTTGAAAATAAAATAAGATAAACATATTCTGGTAAAATACGTAATTTTAAGGATGAAGAGAATCAACAAGCTTCCAAATAGAGAAAATACATTATGTACAAAGGGAAGAAGATCAAATTAGCATCAGTCTTAGTAATTATTAACTCTGGTAACAGTAACACTTACCTTGCAGGAAACCACGAAGGTTGAATTTATATAAATATCCTAGTTCATTCATTGGTTAAAAAAAAAAAGACTGTGTAAGTTTTGCATTAATGATTGTCATTAAAAAATGGTAATTGCCACAGTAGAGTAAAATAGTGTTTGTACCAACAGGAGATTGCCAAGTTGTGGTCTGAGCATTTTAGGAT
This sequence comes from Cervus elaphus, assembly GCF_910594005.1. NCBI lineage: Eukaryota > Metazoa > Chordata > Mammalia > Artiodactyla > Cervidae > Cervus > Cervus elaphus. Next base: position 45,722,115 of record NC_057837.1, on the reverse strand, counting down.
AGGTTACAGTGTTCTTCATGTCTTTCAGGGGAAAAAAAGACATTTCAGATGAACATTAAACAGACCCACTTTTATAACTGCAGATACTTGTGAAATAAGCATCTGAAATCTGTCAAAGTAAAATTGAATCAGGAAAAAGAGCCAAAGGCAACGGCTGACATGACAGAATAAGAGCGATGAAATGAGTACATTTCTGATGTTAAATTTAGAAAAATTGGTAACAGTAATTTTAAGCATAATGAAGTTTTTAGTAATGTTTTATTGCATTTTCATAATAAATATATTATTAAAATGAGCCATCATTTAGCACTAAAAGTCTGGATAAGTTAATAAAATAGGGATATAGGTATGAGAGAGTAATAGCATAACCTCTTACTGAAGGTCCAATGACAGGATATTATATATTTCTTGATTTTGTAATTATAAAGTGAAAAAAGTGAAAGTGTTAGTCAGTTAGCTGTGTCCGACTCTTTGCCATCCCATGGACTGTAGCCCGCCAGGTTCCTCCAGCCGTGGGATTCTCCAGGCCAGAATACTGGAGCAGGTTGCCATTTCCTTCTCCAGGGGATCTTCGAAACATAGTGATCGAGTCTTTATCATCTGAGCCACCAGGGGATACTTTTGTTTAATTATGCTTCACTCATAAAGCAGTCCAATAGTGAAATAAAAGTAGTAAACACCTTTTATGGAGATATGCAACAACTCAGCCAAAGCAAGAGAAAGAAAATGATGAAGAAATGTTAAAAAGAAAATATAAAACATGCCATGAATAAGTCCTAGTACAAAAAAATTTTACAAATGGAATTTTTTTTTTAAATAAAGGAATAGGATTTATAAGTATTCCATGTAAAGATGTAATTATTTTTAAATTTATGTATCAAAGATGATAGTACAAAATATTATTAGTATTTTGTTTTACCTCACTAGGATGTGAAATAAAGTCTATTTTATTCTTATTAGTATGCAATTTTTGTTGTTGTTGTTCACTTTCTACGTTATGTCCAATTCTTTGTGAACCCATGGACTGCAGCACGCTAGACTCCTCTTCTATCCTCCACTATCTCGTGGGGTTTGCTCAAACTCATGTCGATTGAGTCAGTGATGCCATCCAACCATCTCATTCTCTGCCTCCCTTTTCTTCTCCTACCTTCTGTCTTTCCCAGCATCAGGGTCTTTCCCAGTGAGTCACCTCTTCGCATCAGGTGGCCAAAGTATTGGAACTTCAGCTTCAGCATCGGTTGCAATTTTACAGTATGTTTGGCTGTACATGTCTAGGCTGTACAGTTTGGTCAGTTTGTATTCACCTGTAAAACCAGCATCAAAATCAAGATAACTCAATCTGTTTTATCTCAGTATGTAAACCATGGCGACTTCACCCGTAAATTTCCCTAATAGGATTTGTCCATCGGCCTTTATCCTTCTTAGATTAGGAGGGTTTGTTCCCTATGGCTGCTGTGACTTGTATCCCAGCCTGGGTACTTTAGCCGTCAGAAGTTACTGTCTCACTGTCCTCCACCAGAAACTGAGGCCAAGCCATTAGTAGGGCTGCTTTCTCCTGAGGCCTCTCTCTGTGGTGTGTAGATGGTCATGTTCTGTCTGTGTCCTCCTGTGGTCTCCCTCTCTGCGTGTCCTCGTGTGTCCTTATTTCTGCTAATAGGGACCCAGGTGATATGGGATTAGGGCTCCACCCCAATGACCTGATCTTAACTCAGCCACCTCTTGAAAGACTTGGTCTTCAAATGTAGTCCCATTCTGAGCTCCTAGGAGTTAGAATTTCACATCTGACTTTTGATGGGACACAATTAAACCCGTAACAGTAGGGTTTCCAAGAATCCCACATTTATCTGGTGGTCATTTTTTCCCACCAGCCATCAATCTGAGCTCACTATACCTCAGCTCATTTGCTGGCAAATAACTTGGTGATTACTAATCACTTATTCCTTCCTCACATGCATTTATTGCTTCTGAAAGCATTCCACTTAACCCAAGGTGGCCGGGTGTTTGTGGAGTCACGGAAGCTGAGTAGAGAGGGACCTATGCTTGGAATCCTATATACTCTGACCCTGAAGTCAGGTCTTTTTGCAGTGAGGGGAGAGGGAGGAGGTGAGGACTCCACACCCTAAATACTGAGAAATTTCTTGGTGGTTTAATACTTTAATACTTAAATTCTCAAACTCTGTCTCACAAGTTAAAATTGAGCTTTACTATAAGTTGTTCCCAGTCCAGAAGAGCAAGCTCCCACAGCCTCCTCCTAGATTTGGGAGAAAGTGTGAGTGTTGATTGTTGTGTAGCAATGTGGGGTGTGTGGCTGAGTGTGTGTGGCATCATCACACTCTAACTAACTAACTAATACAGAAGCTGGTTCTAAGGAGTAAGGTGTTGACACAACAGATGTCCTTCATGCACAGGCCTGGCATTTGGGCTGGAGATGAGAGTGTAAGAAAAGCTATGAGTAAGTTGTTGGAAATGATTGAGGAAAAGATACTGAGCAAAGTGTCACTGGAAGCTGCAGAATGGTGAGCCTGTTATGTGGTTGAGAAATAATTACTGTTCTGCCATTTGCAGTAACTTGGAAGATGGAAAATGTCCCTATTGAACTGTTCGAGTTGGCTAACAGGACCGCCAACCAAAGTATTGAAAAAGCTTGATTTCAGGTGACTATTAGAAGGTTTGAAAAGCAAAAGATGAGTGAAATAAAAAGCTGGCCAGTTTTTAATTCAAATTTAGAGGGGATGTATAGAGGTCTGCTCTTGTGGGTTTGGAAAATAAAGCTGTTTCTCATCTTTCATCTCTCTCCAGCCAGCAAAGGGCTCTCAAAATAATATGTAGCCTGGGGCACAGATCAAATCAATGGTGTGGCAGTAAGAACCTTTGTTAGGATCGCTGGAAGATGTGAGGCAGTGCCTAATAGATGCTTTGAACTAAACAAAGGACCTCAAAGGCTGACCCCCAACAGCCTGACAGGTCCAGGAGAACACAGATCAAGACTAAAGAGAGAGTTTGTTTAGGAAAGAATTGTGAGTTTGTCCTTTTTTTCAAATGGATTGAAATTGAATCAGGTACAAAGACGTCTGCAGGGTTTTCATGGGAGTTTCACAGGCCACAGACATGGACTGAAAGGCACTGAAATTATCCAGATACAGAAAGAGCTCTGGGCTCCAGCTTTCCTTGGACAGGAAGCAGACTGAGGCATCTGCTCAGCTGCCAACATAAAGCATTTCTGCAGAATGAGTCTTTTAAGGCGATGGGAAGGAAGGACAGACGTCTCAAAGACGGAATCCAAGCACCAAAGTCGCCATTTCCAGGGCAAACAGGACCTGACTAAGGCACAGGCCCTCCCAGAAAGAGAATTATGTCAGCATTTGCCCTGCACGATTTCAGACTTTCTAAGGACCAGAGACTGCTTTGTGCTTTTTCTTTTCTCCTCCCCACGCCCTCCTTTCAGGCAGTCTTCAGTTGAGCCTCTGTCCATGGTTGTTCTGTCTCCTCACTGTGTGTTTGGGGGGAGGGAGGCAGAATACATCGTCTTTTCAGCTTTCAGGTCTCCAAACCATGGACTGTCTCCAGACAGTGGGCTATGTACCTTTTTTCAACCTTGTTTTCAGGAGCTTCACATGGGTGCCTTGAAATTGGCCATGGCAGCAATATTTCCATCACAGAGATCAACCAATGCCACAAATCAGGGTTGTTTTCCCCAGAAGAATTAGTTGTTAAATATTTATGAACACACCACTTACTACATCTAGATGAAGAAGAGCCACTTTTGAACCTGATAAAGATTATAAGGTCTTCAACTTCAAGCCCGACACAGTGATTGAATGAGACTTTAGAAGGCCTTAGGAGTGTATTTTACACAAGGGAGAGTGAAAAATTGGTGCCAGAGCAGGTGATGGTAGATTGATTGTGCTGACGGCAATAGTGAATGGCCTCCTTGGCTCCACGCCCTTCTCAGTATGAGCGTTTCACCCACCCCAAGGCAGATGCTGTTTTCTCAGCCCTGAATCAGGTGTAGAAGGTAGAATGGTTGCATGGGGCCTTATAGGTTTTGTTCCTTCTGACAGTCAACTTGCACAGTTCCTTTGATTTCACCTGGAAAACTTTCCAGATGGTCCGCTGGAGAGTGAGTGTTCACATGGGCTATGGTTAGATTGTCTCAGTTAGTGAGCTGGACAGAGATGTGCCACCAAGCCCAACCCAGAAGACCAGAGCAAGCTGTCCCATATAATCTTAAATATTTGTGGATAATTATGTGGATATCCATTGATTCTTGAGTTAGTCTATACATAACTGGAAAATTGCAAGTGAGTTAGAATTTTTCTATTTTGAAACACTAGACTTGTAGGGACTTAAAAGTTGTCTGGTGAGCTGTTATGTATATATTTCTTCCTAAGAGAAGACTAAATTATTGATCACCATATATTATGTTGGTCATCATTCTACATATTTTAAAAGCATCATTGAAAATATTCCAGTCTGAAGGATTTTTAGCTTTACCAGAACAAAATGTTTGCAGCAGAACTGAGCAATCTTCTCTAAGATATGTGTCTCACTTTGGTCTTTCTGCAATTGCAGATCCAATTCTTCACCCATCTTTATAGTCTTTTACTCTAACTGGAAGTGATATTTCCATGCAGACTCAATTCAATTCAGTTGCTCAGTCGTGTCCAACTCTGTGAACCCTGGACTGAAGATTACATAAATACTATTAGCTTAAATGCCAGATAAACTATTATACTGTATTGAACATTAACTCAGGGTAGTCTTTTCAAAATGTAAAACTAAAAAGAGAACATATACACACCACCAAACACAGTTATATCAAGCATTCATTCCATGATTTGGGTGTTTTGCTGTCTAATTAACAGTGCATTTCTCAGAATTAGATCCCCAGGTAGTATATTCTTAATATCAATTACTGTACAAGCTAGATTTAGAAAAGGCAGAAGAACCAGAGATCAAATTGCCAAAATCTGTTTGATCATAGAAGAAGCAAGGAAATTAAAAAAAAAAAAATCTACTTCTGCTTCACTGACTATGCTAAAGCCTTTCACTGTGCATCACAACAATCTGAGGAAACTTCTTAAAGAGATGGAAATACAGACCACCTTATCTGCCTCCTGAGAAATCTGTATGCAGGTCAAGAAGCAACAGTTAGAACCGGACATGGAGCAATGGACTGGTTCAAAATTGGGAAAAGAATGCATCAAGGTTGTATATTGTCACCTTGCTTATTTAACTTACATGCAAAGTACATCATATGAAATGCTTGGCTAGATGACTCATGAACTGGAATTGAGATTGTTGGGAGAAATATCAACAACCTCATATATGCAGATGATACCGCTCTAATGGAAGAAAGCAAAGAAGACCTAGAGTCTTTTGATGAGGGTGAAAAAGGAGAGTGAAAAAGCTGGCTTAAAACTCAACATTGAAAAAACTAAGATCATGACATCCAGTCCCATCAGTTCATGGCAAATAGATGGGGAAAAAGTGGAAGCAGTGCCAGATTTTATATTTTTGTGCTCCAAAATCACAGCAGATGGTGATTGCAGTTGCAAAATTAAAAAGACTCTTGCTCCTTGGAAGAAAAGTTATAACTAACCCAGACAGCATATTAAAAAGCAGAGACATTACTTTGCCAACAAAGGTCCACCTAGTCAAAGCTATGGTTTTTCCAGTAGTCATGTACAGATGTGAAGTTTGAACCATACAGAAGGCTGAGCACCAAAGAATTTATGCTTTCGAATTGTGATGCTGGAGAAGACTCTTGAGAGTCCCTTGGATAACAAGGAGATCAAACCAATCAATCCTAAAGGAAATCAACCCTGAATATTCACTGGAAGGACTGATGCTGAAGCTGCAATACTTTGGTCACCTGATGCGAAGAGCCAACTCATTGGAAAAGATTCTGATGCTGGGAAAGATTGCAGGAGGAAAAGGGGGCAATAGAGGACAAGATGGTTGGATGGCATCACCGACTCAATGGCCATGAATTTCAGCAAACTCCAGGAGATAGTGATGGACAGGGAAGCCTGGTGTGCTGCAGTTCATGGGGGTTGCAAAGAGTCGAAAACAACTTAGTGTCTGAACAGCAGCAAAAATTGTAAAACTGGTACTAGAATTGGGGATAACTTATTATTTCTTATATATATTATGTCTTGCTTGAATAAGTCACTCAGTCATGTCCAAATATGACTTTGCATTGTAGCCCACCAGGCTCATCTGTCCATGGGATTTTTCAGGCAAGAATACTGGAGTGGGTTGTCATTTCCTCCCCCAGAGGATCTTCCCAGGCCAGGAATAGAACCTGTGTCTCCTTTGTCTCCTGCATTGTAGGGGGGTTCTTTACCCACTGAGCCATCAGGGAATCCCCTATTATTTCATATATGTATATGTATTTCATATACATTTATGAAATAATAGGGGATTTATATATATATAATGCCTTGCTTTAATTCATAAAAACAGTTCACTGTGTGTATATATATATATAACATTATATTAATATATAATATATATTAAAAACATTATATATATAGTATATATATATATTATGCCTTGCTTGAATCTCTAAAAACAGTTCACCTCCTTTTTCCAAAGATAATAAGATTAGCATTCTGTTTAAAATTAAGTGGCAGTTAAGAGTAAGTAAGTGTACAGCATAAAGTGAGTTATTTCAGAACAAATTCTTTTTTCCTCTCTTTGTACTTGTCAGTGTGTCACGGAGTCTTCCTTTTTCTTCTCTCCTTATAGTTCATTTCTGTTCTTACTCCTGTTAAATCTGTGTAGGAGAACTGTGGTGATACCAGGTGTAAGAAATATAGTTCTTGAGATGAAGGTGGCTGTGTTCAGTGACCTCCACACTTTTCAGCCTGATCATTCTATAGTTTCCAAGATGAGTTATCAGCACTTTCTTAACTTCTGTTTCTATGGCAACATTTCCTCCTAGCTCGCCATCTGTATGCCATTTATTATTCTGTTACCTACATTTACTTATTACCTGTTATTTTTTCACATCAGTGCATTACTTCTTTTTATGTTCCCTCTTACCTTGCTCCTGGCTCCAGGGTTTGAAGAATTTGGCTATCTACACACCAGCAACTCCAGAGTCAATATTTATAAAGATGGGGCACATGCTTCTCCTGGCCTAGGTTCTTCTCCACTTTCTTCTCCAAACTTTTCATTAATAAAAACATTTGTTGTAACCTGTAATTTTGTTCAGTGTAATTTAGCTTGTTTCTAGCTCAGTTTAGAAGTCTCAGTGTTGACACATAACAGTACAGCATTTCTAGGTGCTGTTACTAAGAAACACAACTCGAGTTCATATGGTTCAGTTTTTGACTCTTACAGAAATTATTTTCTCTTTGCCAGCAGTAGGATTTTTATTTTTATTTTCTCCTCTAACATTTTGAACATGAAAGGGGAAAAAAAGCTCTTCGTCTCTGACACTTTTCTAGCTTTTCTAGTGAAGGCATGTGATGCTGTCAGTTTATTTCTAATTAACCTCCCACACTCTGAGTCTGTGTAAATGGTTTAGCATGATTCGTGGTCTTGAAATTTTATGGAGGTTAGATCGTTTTGGACCTCAACCACATATGCTAAATATAGTTAGTGAGCTTAGTGCAACCATCACAGATTCGAACATAAACACAAGTTGTATACTGTTTCAGCTGGTAAACGGTGCCTTGAGCACCGAGGAGACTTGGCAGGACACTAAGTGGTGCGGACCAGTGAGAGGTTCACAGGGACCTGACTCACTGGGCATCTTCAGGGCAGATAGAGGAGGGAACTCGAGGCAGCAGTAGGTGGCCATTGTCCATTGCAAGAATAATTGCAGTAAGATAGTCCTGGCCACAAGAAATTGTTGGGGGAGGAATTACACAAAATGAATGGTGGTGATAAAATCAACCCACCAAGTGAGTTAGACTGCAGTAAATAGCACTAGACATTTATAGACATGTTCAGATCAATTTGCAGACCTTTGATGGTTTCAGTTCAGTTCAGTTCAGTCACACAGTTGTGTCCAACTCTTTGCGACCCCATGAACTGCAGCACGCCAGGCCTCTCTGTCCTTCACTTACTCCCAGAGCCTACCCAAACTCATGTCCATTGAGTGGGTAATGCCATCCAACCATCTCATCCTCCGTTGTCCCCTTCTCCTCCTGCCCCCAATCCCTCCTAGCATCAAGGTCTTTTCAAATGAGTCAGCTCTTCACATCAGGTGGCCAAAGTATTGGAGTTTCAGCTTCAACATCAGTCCTTCCAATGAACACTCAGGACTGATCTCCTTTAGGATGGCCTGGTTGAATCTCCTTGCAGTCCAAGGGGCTCTCAAGAGTCTTCCCCAACACCACAGTTCAAAAGCATTAGTTCTTCAGTGCTCAGCTTTCTTTAGAGTTCAATTCTCACATCCATACATGATGACTGGAAAAACCATAGCCTTGACTATACGGTCCTTTGTTGACAAAGTAATGTCTCTGCTTTTTAATATGCTGTCTAGGTTGGTAATAACTTTCCTTCCAAGGAGTAAGCGTCTTTTAATTTCGTGGCTGCAATCACCATCTGCAGTGATTTTGGAGCCCCCCCCAAAATAAATTTAGCCACTGTGTCCACTGTTTCCCCATCTTTTTGACATGAAATGATGGGACCGGATGTCATGATCTTAGTTTTCTGAATGTTGAGCTTTAAGCCAATCTGTTCACTCTCCTCTTTCACTTTCATCAAGAGGGTTTTTAGTTCCTCTTCACTTTCTGCCATAAGGGTGGTGTCATCTGCATATCTGAGGTTATTGATATTTCTCCTGGCAGTCTTGATTCCAGCTTGTGCTTCCTCCAGCCCAGCATTTCTCATGATGTACTCTGCATGTAAGTTAAATAAGCAGGATGACAATATACAGCCTTGACATACGTACTCCTTTTCCTATTTGGAACCAGTCTGTTGTTCCATGTCTAGTTCTAACTGTTGCTTCCTGACCTGCATACAGGTTTCTCAAGAGGCAAGTCAGGTGGTCTGGTATTCCCATCTCTTGAAGAATTTTCCACAGTTTATTGTGATCCACACAGTCAAAGGCTTTGGCATAGTCAGTAAATCAGAAATAGATGTTTCCCTGGAACTCTTGCTTTTTTGATGATCCAGCAGATGTTGGCAATTTGATCTCTGGTTCCTCTGCCTTTTGTAAAACCAGCTTGAACATCTGGAAGTTCATAGTTAACATATTGCTGAAGCCTGGCTTGGAAAATTTTGAGCATTACTTTACTAGCGTGTGAGATGAGTGCAACTGTTTGGTAGTTTGAGCATTCTTTGGCATTTCCTTTCTTTGGGATTGGAAAGAAAACTGACCTTTTCCAGTCCTGTGGCCACTGGTGAGTTTTCCAAATTTGCTGACATATTGAGTGCAGCATTTTCATAGCAACATCTTTTAGGATTTGAAATAGCTCAACTGGAATTCCATCACCTCCACTAGCTTTGTTCGTAGTGATGCTTCCTAAGGCCCAGTTGACTTTGCATTCCATGATGTCTGGCTCTAGGTGAGTGATCACACCATCATGATTATCTGGGTCATTAAGATCTTTTTTGTACAGTTCTTCTGTGTATTCTTGCTACCTCTTCTTAATATCTCCTGCTTCTGTCAGGTCCATACCATTTCTGTCTTTTATTGAACCCATCTTTGTATGAAATATTCCCTTGGTATCTCCAATTTTCTTGAAGAGATCTCTAGTCTTTCCCATTCTATTGTTTTCCTCTATTTCTTTCCATTGATCGCTGAAGAAGTGTTTCTTATTTCTCCTTGCTATTCTTTGGAACTCTATATTCAAATGGGTATATCTTTCCTTTTCTCCTTTGCTTTTCCCTTCTCTTCTTTGCACAGCTATTTGTAAGGCCTCCTCAGACAGCCATTTTGACTTTTTGTATTTCTTTTTCTTGGGGATGCTCTTGATCCCTGTCTCCTGTACAATGTCACGAACCTCCATCCATAGTTCATAAGGCACTCTGTCTATCAGATCTAGTCCCTTAAATCTATTTCTCACTTCCACTGTATAATCATAAGGGATTTGATTTAGGTCATACCTGAATGGTTTAGTAGTTTTCCCCACTTTCCTTAATTTAAGCCTGAATTTGGCAATAAAGAGTTTTCATGATCTGACCCACAATCTGCTTCCTGTCTGTTTTTGCTGACTGTATAGAGCTTCTCCATCTTTGGCTGCAAAGAATATAATCAATCTGATTTCGGTGTTTACCATCTGGTGATGTCCATGTGTAGAGTCTTCCTTGTGTTGTTGGAAAAGGTTGTTTCTATGACCAGTGAGTTCTCCTGGCAAAAACTCTATTAGCCTTTGCCCTGCTTCATTCTGTACTCCAAGGCCAAGTTTGCCTGTTACTCCAGGTGTTTCTTGACTTCCTACCTTTGCATTCCAGTCCCCTATAATGAAAAGGACATCTTTTTTGGGTGTTAATTCTAAAAGGTCTTGTAGGTTTTCATAGAACCATTCAACTTCAGCTTCTCCAGCAGTCCTGGTCGGGGCATAGACTTGGATTACCGTGATATTGAATGGTTTGCCTTGGAAACAAATAGAGATCATTCTGTTGTTTATGAGATTGCATCCAAGTACTGCATTTCAGACTCTTTTCTTGAGTATGATGGCTACTCTACTTCTTCTAAGGGATTCCTGCCCACAGTAGTAGATATAATGGTCATCTGAATTAAATTCACCCATTCCAGTCCATTTTAATTCGCTGACTCCTAGAATGTTGACATTCACTCTTGCCATCTCCTGTTTGACCACTTCCAGTTTGCCTTGATTCATGGACCTAACATTCCAGGTTCCCATGCAATATCACTGTTTACAGCATTAGACCTTGCTTCTATCACCTGTCACATCCACAGCTGGGTGTTGTTTTTGCTTTGGCTCCATCCCTTCATTCTCTCTGAAGTTATTTCTCCATTGCTCTCCAGTAGCATACTGGGCAGCTACCGACCTGGGGAGTTCATCTTTCAGTGTCCTCTCTTTTTGCCTTCTTATACTGTTCATGGGGTTCTCAAGGCAAGAATACTGAAGTGGTTTGCCATTCCGTTCTCCAGCGGACCACATTCTGTCAGACCTCTCCACCATGACCCTTCCATCTTGGGTGGCCCCACATGGCTTGGCCTAGTTTCATTGAGTTAGACAAGGCTGTGGTCCATGTGATCAGATTGGCTTGTTTTCTGTGATTGTGGTTTCAGTCTGTCTGCCCTCTGATGCCCTCTCTCAGTGCCTACCGTCTTACTTGGGTTTCTCTTACCTTGGACGTGGGATATCTCTTCACGGCTGCTCCAGCAAAGTGTAGCCACTGCTCCTTACCTTGGACGTGGAGTATCCCCTCACTAAGGCTAAGCATGTCTATATTGTTCAATATAGGCTAAGTATGCCTATATTGTTCTTCCTTTTTAAATTCAGGTCTTACCATGACACCTGCCACCCTTGATGTTGGGGGCTGCCATGTGAGTTGCTTGACCAATGAAAACATGAGCAAATACAAAAGACGTCACTTCCAAGGGGTCAGGTCAGAACCAGGAAGCATTTTCCATGGTTTTTTTTTTTTTTTTTTTGCTTGACAGTGGAGAGCAAATATTGAACATACATATACTTGTGTTGTATAAATCCATTAAGATTTGAGGATTGTTTTTTACTGTAGCTGACTATGCATGTATTGATTGACACATTATGTTAGTTCCCTAAAGAACAAAGGTGTCCTTTCCTTCATGATCGTGTTCCAAACCTAATGTTTTTCTGATTGTTCTGCCCCAAATTGATGCTCTGAACTATGTATGGTAAAAGGAGGCACGAATTTCCATTCCTCAAATGTACCTTTTCCCATTTCATGAATTCCAGTCTTTAGAGTAGTTAACACCTTCTTGACAGTCTTTCTCGGTCTTTGAAAAAAATATTAATCATGCCCTAAAGACATTTTTCTTCCGCTGTGAAGTGGTGGAATGCACTGTGTTAGACAGGAGAATGTGGAGGTCTCACAAAGTGCCTCCATTCTGTGGTCTTTACTTCTGGTGACCATTTTGGTAACATGCACCCGTGGGCTGCTAAAGCCTCAAATTGTAAACATTCCTGCTGTGTTCACAGGACCAGGTCAGGATTGTGTGTTTGACTCCTGTTGAAGATGGGACTTGTTTTCAGCGTCTCCATTTCCTCCTTATGTTGTCTTATTCTCTTTGTTTGATGGTTTTTATTTCTATGCACGTAGTAATTTTTAAATATTGTTAACAGTAGTCCAAAGGAATTGAAGAGAAAGATGAAATACAAGACATTCACAATGATTTGGGTGAAATCATTCCATTATTAAAAATTCAATTAGTTTTCATATGCAATTTATGCCAAATTCATCAAATATAGTCTTTTACTATGTGTCTGAACCAACTACAGTGTTAAAGGCTCGACCACTCCTCTGGATGTATTATCTGTCACATTTCATTCGGCTGGATCCACATGGCCTGGTTCAGTTTTAGGAGGTGTCATTTTTATAACATGATTCCCTGCTATTTGGGAAAACTTCATCGGGGGTTATTAATATAATTCGTTCAGTAATAACACCTCCAGATCTGGTACAAGTCACAATTCCTGTGTGTGTTAACAGTGATGAAGAATAGGCCTGATAGCCGTGCTACATTAGGGGAGATAAAACGCCCCATTGGGCTTTCAAAAGGAGCCCAACAAAATGTGACATTTACTTAACTAGAGCGGCATGAATGGTAATGTACAATTATGTTAAGAGCTGGAGAAGTATTATTAAAATCTTTTAAAACAACCCATCTCCCCACCTGTGGCTGCTCGCTTCGTCATTTTATGAGTTGCTTCTGTGGAGGGTCATGGCTTTGGCTGCAGCGGCCATGGTGTTACTGTTATTAAAGATCTGGTGACTGCTGTCTGGAACCTGAGGCAGTTGGGTTGCAGTAGGAACATGAGGTTCCCCTGCACACTGTGTTTACGCACTGGGCATATCTGTTCATATTTCCAGTGGTGTTATTCTGTGTAGTTCTGAATTTGGTAAACATCTGATCTTTGTATGTGCTTTTACTGTTGTTCTGGTTTCATTTTTTGGTTTGCTTTTACTTAAATTTTTGCTTGCTTATTTATTTATCACATTTATGATTTTATAATACAGATAATGAAAGAGTCTCTTTATTTTTAATATGGCGTGTAATGGAACTGAATATATACTGAATATCTTCTCATGAGGAGTCACAAAGTCAGCAAAAAAAATATATTTAAGTCCTCTTTTTTCTGTATATGGTTAGAAATTGCAACTTTTTTGAGAACTTTTTCAGTGAGTAACTATTGAAAGCAGAAGAAATATTTCATAGGTAGTCTTCATATCTATCCAGTATATGATTGCTCTAAAATCTGTAAATTAAAATTAATAGTCATTGGTCAAATCAAAGTTTGAAATTAACATGGAGCATCTATTTTTATTTTTGTATGTTATGGTAAATGATGTCAGTTCTGGACTAAGGTTCTTCTTATATTTTTTTCTTACTTGGTCATTTTAGTAAATAATACCTTGTGTTTACATCCATGGGATTCTAGGATAATTTATTTTTTTATTTTTTTTTTTTTAATTTTTTTATTAGTTGGAGGCTAATTACTTCACAACATTTCAGTGGGTTTTTAATGACACTGAGTAACAGGTCAATATTGCCATACATTTGGCTGGTATTCTACATAAGGAAGAAGAAATTTTTCTGCATTAAATCAATATAATTAGCTTTTGTCTAAAAGAGGGAACAATCTTTTTTATTTAAGTTGCAGTTTTACCCAAGAAATATTACTGGGTTCACATTTTATTAACTTTGACATTTTCTTAAATGAGGATTTCCAATAACCATTGCAAACCTTAATAATGAAGAATATAAAACATCCCAGAATATCAATATCTGAATGCTTATCTAAGCTATTTTTAGACACTTAATTTTGATATGCCTCAAATTAATATCAATAACAAATGGACTCATTACATTGTAATAACAATAATACCTATTACTTAAAACTTTTTGAAAAGTTTTAACTTTTTCCTACCAATATATTATGTGTGGTCTATGAGATCTTTGGGGAAAATGAAGTCTTTTGTTTTTTTTTGTTTTTGCTGGGGGGAATCAGGAATCATTTTCATTGATCAGATAGGTAGAGATGCAGAAATCTTTAGGTTGCTTCCGAAGGTTGATTCATTTCCACCCATTTCCAGTACAGGAGTGATATTCCATACCCTTAACAGCTGGTAAAATGAGGGGAAAATTAAGTTTTGACCTCAAAATAAGTTAGAAGTTTTAAATGCATTTAAGTTTCCTTTTTTTTTTTTTTGGTTACATTTACTTATTTATTTGTTTGATTGTGCTGGGTCTTTGTTGCTACCTGAGCTCTTCTCTGGTTGCAGCAAACAGGGGCTACTCTCTCATTGCAGTGCATGGGCATCTCATTGTGGTCGCTTTTCTTGTGGCAGATCCTGGGCTCTAGAGCACAGACTCAATAGTTGTGGTGCACAGGGCTAGTTGCTCTGCGGCATGTGGGATTTTCCTGGACCAGGGATTAAACCCGTGTCCCCTGCATTGACAGGTGTATTCTTTACCACTGAGCCACCAGGGATATACAAGTTTCCTTGTTATTAACAGTTATTATTAACTAGCAGCATGCAAAATGCCAGAATGGATGACTCAAAGTGGAATCAAGATTTCTGGGATATATTTCATATCTCAGATATGCAGATGATACCACTCTAATGGTAGAGAGCAAAGAGGAAATAAAAAGCCTCTTGATGAGGGTAAAAGAGGACAGTGAAAAAGCTGGCTTAAAACTCAACATTAAAAAAAACTAAGATCTTGGCATCCAGTCCCATCACTTCATGGAAAATATGGGGAAAAAGTGGAAACAATGACAGATTTTATTTTCTTGGGCTCCAAAAGTCACTGTGGATGGTGACTGCAAGTGATGGAATGAAAAGATGCTTGCTCCTTGAAAGAAAAGCCATGATAAACTCAGACAGTGTATTGAAAATCAGAGACATCACTTTGATGATGAAAGTCCATCTAGTCATATATGGATGTGAGAGTTGGATTATAAAGAAGGCTGAGTGCCAAACAATTGATGCTTTGTGGTGCTGGAGAAGACTCTTGGGAGTCCCTTGGACAGCAAGGAGATCAAACTGGTCAATCCTAAAGGAGATAAAACCTGAATATTCATTGGAAGGACTGATGCTGAAGCTCAAGCTCCGATATTTGGCCACCTGATGCAAAGAGCTAATTCGTTGGGAAAGACCCTGATGCTGGGAAAGACTGAGGGCAAGAGGAGAAGGGTTGGCAGACAATAAGATGGTTAGATAACAATTACTCAGTGGACATGAGTTTGAGCAAACTCAGGGAGATAGTGGAGGACAGGGAAGCCTGGTGTGCTGCAGTTCTTGGGGTCACAAAGAGTCAGACACAACTGAGTGACTGAATAGCAACAACAGTGATAATTTTATCATCTCAAAATATGAGGTATGGAGATGACATAGTTTCTGATACTGGGTTTGTTTTCCTTTCCTCAAAAGGAAGAGATAACTCTGAGTGAGATATGGAAATTAGCAAGGCTAGAAATTAAATACATCTTAACTTCTTGTTTTCCAAGCTGAATCCTTCATTTACACATAGTTTCTCTCTCTGCCATCTGAGCAGCCCTCCCAGAAGATGGAGGGCTATGAATTATCCTTCATCATCGGGGAGAAGCCACACAATCTGGGTTGGACCTGTGTTTATTTGTGGTCCAGTAGGAATGAGCCTGTCACTAGAGAGGGCTCCTCTGCCTTGAGGAGCAAGGTGCGTTTCCATAAAATACAGAGTGGGTGTTGTTTGGGGTGAGGCTCATTGTACATGGCAGACAATGAGAATTTGTACTCAGGCAAGCCTACTACAGTCTAGTAAGTCTCTCTTCAGAACTCCTTCCAGTCATCTTGTCAGCACAATGAAATGCCATAAGCTGGCACCAGATAGCTGGATAACAGTCAATCCTTGTCTCACTACTTCAACCTGACCATGAGTGTGTCTGTCCATATTCATATCTGTATCCTTGTCTGTATCTACATTATTTGTCTATATCACCTATTTATCTAACTCTCTGTAGAAGGATAAATAGACAATAAATAGATAAATACACACATCATATATAGAGAAACATTAAAGTGTTTCATGAGTTCAAACATACATACACTGTCTATTACTAGCTCCATTCTGAAGAGGACTGTCTTCACAATTTCTTTGTGAGTCAACCTCTATAATTCTAATGAACATGTTTCATTCCAATCCCAAAGAAAGGCAGTGCCAAAGAATGCTCAAACTACCACACAATTGCACTCATCTCACGCACTACCAAAGTAATGCTCAAAATTCTCCAAGCCAGGCTTCAGCAATATGTTAACTGTGAACTTCCAGATGTTCAAGCTGGTTTTACAAAAGGCAGAGGAACCAGAGATCAAATTGCCAACATCTGCTGGATCATCAAAAAAGCAAGAGTTCCAGGGAAACATCTATTTCTGATTTACTGACTATGCCAAAGCCTTTGACTGTGTGGATCACAATAAACTGTGGAAAATTCTTCAAGAGATGGGAATACCAGACCACCTGACTTGCCTCTTGAGAAACCTGTATGCAGGTCAGGAAGCAACAGTTAGAACTAGACATGGAACAACAGGCTGATTCCAAATAGGAAAAGGAGTACGTATGTCAAGGCTGTATATTGTCATCCTGCTTATTTAACTTACATGCAGAGTACATCATGAGAAATGCTGGGCTGGAGGAAGCACAAGCTGGAATCAAGACTGCCAGGAGAAATATCAATAACCTCAGATATGCAGATGACACCACCCTTATGGCAGAAAGTGAAGAACTAAAAACCCTCTCGATGAAAGTGAAAGAGGAGAGTGAAAAAGTTGGCTTAAAGCTCAGCATTCAGAAATCTAAGATCATGGCATCTGGTCCCATCACTTCATGTCAAATAGATGGGGAAACAGAGGACACAGTGGCTGGCTTTATTTTTCTGAGCTCCAAAATCACTGCAGATGGTGATTGCAGCCATGAAATTAAAAGGCGCTTACTCCTTGGAAGGAAAGTTATTACCAACCTAGACAGCATATTAAAAAGCAGAGACATTACTTTGTCAACAAAGGACTGTATAGTCAAGGCTGTGGTTTTTCCAGTGGTCATGTGTGGATGTGAGAGTTGGACTCACACATTCGGCTGAGCGCCGAAGAATTGATGCTTTTGAACTCTGGTGTTGGAGAAGACTCTTGAGAGCCCCTTGGACTGCAAGGAGATCTAACCAGTCCATCCTAAAGGAGATCAGTTCTGGGTCTCCATCAGAAGGACTGATGTTGAAGCTGAAACTCTAATACTTTGGCCACCTGATGAGAAGAGCTGACTCATTTGAAAAGTCCCTGATGCTGGGAAAGATTGAGGGCAGGAGGAGAAGGGGACAACAGAGGATGAGATGGTTGGATGGCATCACCGACTTGATGGACATGGGTTTGAGTGGACTCCGGGAGTTGGTGATGGACAGGGAGGCCTGGCATGCTGCGGTTCATGGGGTCGCAAAGAGTCGGACATGACTGAGCGACTAAACTGAACTGACACACAAGATAGTCATACATCCTAGCTTCTCACTATTGTCCTGACATTTTTTTTTCTGGTTTAGAATTTGCTCCATTTTATTTTAAAAATTGTTTCAACAACATGCAGTTTTAAATTTCGTTAAAGTAAGGATAGGTATAGCAGATTTCTGCTTTGTAGTTCCAGTTTCTGCTGTGAAGAAAGATACAACTCTTAATTCTCGATTAACTCTGGCTGTACTCTCTTCTCCCCATTCCCAAGATTTTGCAATGACAGTCTGGGCTGCAACTGCTCCAGCTGGCCACGCCAAGTGCTTGATCCCCACAGAATCCTGTGAAAGGCCGCCAGCAGGCAGGGGAGGCCAGAAACTGTGGGTTAGCTTACCTTAGACTAGGTGGACAGTTGAAGCCTAGCTAGTGTATGTACAGTAAGTTGACATTATGAAAACAACAGCATTGCCATTTATTGTGTGGTATAAATCTGCAGTGATTTATCTATTTGGGCAGCAATGAGCTAAAAATGAAAACTGATGGTTAGTGAAAAATTGAGCACTGTGTATCTTCTAGAAAACACAGAAGATAAAAATGTTGGCTGACAATTATAACCGACCACTGTATACCATGTGGTATATCACTGACATGGTACCGCTGACATGGTTCCACTGACACCATGAAACCCAAAGGCCATAAATCTGCTGAAGACATGTCAGAACTCACTGCAGAGGCTGTTCCTTTAAGAACTCTGTGTTCAGAGAAGATGATTTAACACCTGCAGCTGCAGATCTGAGGTTAACGTCAGGCATCATCTGTCGGTAAAGCTTCACGATGCCCGTGTTTTTGAGTTCTTTTAGCTGACTGACAGACACCTCATATTGCCCTGTGAGGCTCCTGGTATCCCTGGTGAACCTCTCCTGGACCTTTCTGAGTGGTTGGTAACCAGCTCTGTTGAAGATCCTTCAAGTCTATTCCGAGCTGTGCCCCTCCTCTTCCATTTCATCTCACCCATGTCCTGCCACCTGTGCCTGGGAGAAATCTGTTCCCTCTCCTGTTCTGTTTGTAGTTATAAACATATCTGTGTACTTTCTGTACATTTATTTCCATGGGGTTTCATGAAAGTAAACCCAGTAATAGATTCCTTGGGACGGTAATCTATTTAGTCAATTGTCATGAATTGGAATCCTATCTATATATTAAAATTTAAACTTATCATTTGCACATACTGCAGTGAAGTGTGAAAAATCTTAACCGTGGAGCTGGGGGGGTTTGTCCTACCTGTAAACTCAGGTGTCCACCCCCAGGTCATGAGGTAGGTCATTTCCAGAGCCCCAGGGGGCCCTCACGCCCTTCACGAAGGTTGTACACAGAGGCAGCCAATCCCCTGACTTCGCACAGGGTGGGCGAGGAAGTAGTTTTCTATTAACTCCCATCTGTCATTTGCTGAGGCTGCTTCTTGGGGCTCTGAGTCTTTGGAACAGTCTTGGAAGGCCGAGGATTCCTTTCAGCCAGAGAAGTCCCTCAGGCGGGGGTGCAGGTGCTGGTGAGAAGATTGGAGCCGACAGCTTGCAGGGGAGCCATGAGGTCTGAAGGCAAATGGGCAGGATGTCGGCAGAGACAGTGGGGGTCGAACCCCTGCATTGCCACGATCCCTGCTTGCCCCACACCATAGCCACTCTGTCTTGTTCCTGGCTCTCCAAGGAGGTGAAAGTCGCAGTTATTTTTAAAAGGTAGCAGACAGACTAATCGCCAAATACAAGTGATAATTCCCACCTCCAGTTTAACTGACTTCGTCTTTTACGTCTGTATTCTCCACCACTGTCTGCAGTGTCCCCTCCCCTGGGGCAGGCGTTGGTCTGGGTCACCTGCTTTGGGGGGGTCCATCAGGCCTTTATCCTGTAATGTGGGTCCCTGCTCAGGGACCAGGCCAGACTAAGGCTCCTGAAACTGTCCGTTGGAAGTGATGTCAGGAGTGGAAGCTGCTACATGAGGCCCCCAGGGACCCCACGAGCATGCACACTGCTTCCTGGCCCATCACGAGGCCACGAGGCCAGTGCTCACAGTCACAGGGCAGTTACTGATTGCTGAAGTAACTCCTTCCTGCCAATGCAGGTGTTTGTAGCTTTATCACACTCTGAAGTGTGATCAGCAAGAAAGGAAAGACTTAAAATTCCTACCCTGTCATCCTGAGGACTAAACATAGATGTTTTCAATCTAGTTGGTATGTTTGTAGTATTTGAGAATTTTTGAACCTGTGGATTGTATTTTTTCATCTTATTGTAAAAATAGATGCCTTCTCTATGAATAACAAGTTGTCATGTACAGAGGAAACTTCGCAATTTAGTGCTGACATGAGGGGCAGGGGATGAGGAAAACACACGCATCCATGTCCACAGTCACCACCTGTGGACTCTTTGGCAGTGTGTCTGGTGGCAGGTACTTTGTCCTGCCACCAAAATTGCCAAATGATTTTAATAAATGGGATTTGAGCATAGGCACCCCCTCCACACACACACACACACACACACACACACACACACACACACACACACACACACACACACACACACACACAGACACAGCTGTAGAGTATGTCAGGATAAGGAGCCAACCCAAAGAGCTCCGGGTGGCCAAAGCTGGAATAGTTAGGCACCGAGATGATTAAAGCATTACTGGTTTATAACCCAAAGTGTTATAAGTAAAATGTGAAGTAATCCCCACGAATCTAAACTGATATAAATATTTAAATAAATAATTACATGGAGGATAAGAGGTTCAGTTTCTGATGGAACGAATCCAAGTAATGTGTGTAGGTACTCTTCTCCTCCTTCCTACAGTGTGGGCCTCACAGAGTGCTCCTTCCAAAGAGCAGGTGAAGCAGGCGGCAGGGCAGAGTCCTCTCTGTGGAGACCTTGGACTCTGGCTGCCCACCGGGTGGTCCAGGTCTGCATTGGCAGGGCCAGATTGTGCTGACGGTGTGCATCCTCGATACTGTGTGAGGGAAACAGCACTTCACCTCTGTGTTCTTTCTTCCCCAACACAAAACAAAATAAACAAACAAAAATCAATTTAATCTGAAAAAAATTAGACAATTTCCAACAAAGGGACCTTCTACAAAACGCCTGATCAGCACCCCTCAAAATTGGGAAGGTCATTGAAATCACAGAAAGTCAGAGAAATGATCACAGCTAATGAGACTCAGGGTGGCTCCTAGGGTGAGAAGAATGTTGGAGAAAAGCTCAGGGCATCTAAATAACAAAATACAGCAATATTAGTTCCATGCTTGTGGCAAACGTGTGGCACTAACACATGATGCCAAAGTTGAATTTAGGGGAATTCTCTGCCCATTTCCTCAGAGTTTGTGTCAATCTAGAACTGTTCTGAAAATCTGTCTAAAAACAAATAAAAATGAACAGAGACTACTCCTTGCTTATGAAAATAGCTTTAGACTCCTGAACTAGGCATGTATCTTTCATCCTGTGACATGGTGGCCAGGAAGTTGAGATTATAATAACTACACTCTGAGTATACTTATACTTTCTTTAAATTAGTGGTTGGTTGGGCTTCCCTGGTGGTTCAGCTGGTAAAGAATCCGCCTGCAATGCAGGAGACCTGGGTTTGATCCCTGGATTAGGAAGATCCCCTGGAGAAGGAGAATACCCACTCAATTATTCTTGACTAGAGAATTTCATGAACTGTGTACTCCATGGGGTTGCAAAGTTGGACACGACTGACTGACTTTAACTTTTTTCCCTTTTCTCCCCTACTGGCGTATTGAAGTTGCATTTAAAAACTTACCAAATTATATTTAATAAGATTGTGATTTGCTTTAAATCATTAAATTCTGTATTTCTAAAAAGGAATGTTTATTATAATCCAACTAGTTATCACCTCTGTGTTCAGTAGCATTAAAAAGGAATCATTTCAAGTTGGGTTAAAAATTTATATTCTAACACTAAACATGTCTTTTTGTTATGCCTCTTACTCTAAGCAGTGACTAAATGAGTCAAATTAGAAATCTATAAAATGAAGTTGTTAACATTGTATTTTTCCTGTTTTTTTCCTGAGGAAATTTGTTTCCTACAGAAAGTGACTTGTTTTTACTTTCATATAATGAAACACTTCACTTTTCCTCAAGAAGTGTGTTGTCAGAACTCCTCAGTAGTAAAACTGTGTTTACGTTTGTGCCTTTGGCAGGTCATGAAGGATGTCAGTTTGAGTGACTTAGAAAGTTGCGCTCCTAAGAATTCAAAGAGAGTGCCTGGAGGTGGCAAGAGAAGAACCGGATGGCGAGGGAGAGAGGGACACTTGGAGAGAATAAATTAGTTCTGGGCGCTTTGTCTGCAAACAACTGCAGGCCTACACTGTTTGGCTTCTTCAGACACGGGCCTCTGGGTAGCGGTAAGTGTGCACAATGTCACGTTTACATTCTCTTCTGTGGGAGGGAAGGAACGCGTGCTCTGTTATTGACGGGAGAGGAGACGAATCTGAGGTCGACTGCGGGAAGTGGGCTAGTGCAGCACAGTGACTACATGTAGCGGGCGCTGGCAGTACGGGCCTGGCCCGCTTTGTCGAGTCGGTCTGGAGCCAGGCCCGTCGTATCTCAAAGGCCTACCTGTGTACAGAGTCGACATGCTGCCAGCACTGACCTCTGGGGATTGTAATTATTGATTTGTGTAAAGAACCATAAGTGCAGAGAACATAAATTTCTGTTGAAGTATAGTTGGCTTACAATATTGTATTGGTTTCAGGGACACAACATTATGATTTGATGTTTTTATACATTTATGCAAGGATTACCATAGTAAGTTTAGTCACCATCTGTCAGATATATTCCAGATTATTTGTCATCATTGCTATTTAACTGACTAAAATATCAGATGCTTTGAGAGCTCTCATTTTAATAAACAGTTTTTAGCACTGAGGCAAGGATATAAAACCTTAGAATAAAGTCATTTTTTAGAACAGTTGTTATACCTAAAATAAGTGTTTTCATAACCATTTTTTTTATCCTTTGCTATACAGTCTTCTGTGAATTTGGTTTATGATTTTTCTTCATAACCAAATACCCAGAATACCTGGAATATATTTAGAATTTCTTCTGAATCTTTGCAAGGACCAGGCATTTCATTCTCCATTTTTCTCAGTCTCTCCAGAACATGGGTTTAGATTCCCATAATATGGTATAACCCAGAACTCTGATTTTTATGAGCAGTAAAATAGTTATAGTTCAGCAATTATAAAATAAATAGCTTGTTATGTTGGTCAAGAATTAATCTTGTTTTGCCCCACCTGTTTATGGCCATGATAGATCTCGGGGAACCAGGTAGAGCAAAGTTCTCCTTCATTATAAACAGGTTGTGGGGGAGACTGGGGGGGGGAAGCTAATTTTTCATGGATATGATGTGCCAGACAGGCTCAAAGAATTTTCATATTTTACCCTGTTTTATTTATAAACTCTTTGCAAGTGAGAACAATAAAATATCATGAAACAGTGTATATAGAGTCAATAAATATAAAATTTAAAGTGTTGTAAGCTGTCAATAAAGTCATGTCTCAGGAAAATAACTTTTAAGAACTTTGCAATACTTCTTTACACCAAAATAGACCTGAGTTAAATCAATTAAATACTTAAATTATTAAATAGAGACCATATTTCAAATATGTTGGTAAATTATGAACTGATACGTAGGGATATTTGTCTTTTCAGCATATGTTTCCTATGTATGTATTTATTTTTCTGTGAGTCAAGTTAGGTAAAATCAGATATCTTTAGTACCTGAACTAAAAAAAAAAAAAAAAAAAAACAGACAAAAAAACCAGGAAATTGTTCTTCCTCAGGCCCTGTCTCCTGGACACAAAGTCCTTTTGTACAGAATTCACTCTTCCTGCAATATCAGTCTGAGGCAGCTATGAAGGGGAAGGAGTGATCACACTGGTGCCGGGCTCCATGGGGTCCACACTGGGCACCGTGAGGGACTCAGGGTGTGGGAACGGTCAGGGAGACTTGAAAGGCAGTGCTGCTAGTGGAGTGACAGCCAGCCCCCTTCCTGAAGATGCGAGATGGTAACATCACCACTGGCCCATCTGCCAAACACCTGGTCCAGAGGGACCAGCAGCCTCCAGAGAAATGGCTTCTTGTCAGTGGTGCCTGGACTTCTCAGAGCATCTCAAGAGATGCCCTTGGGCCTTGCAACTCCAGGACAAATGGCCATACAAATGTCACAGCTATTGCATCCTAATAGATGGTGGTGCATTGTCAAGAGGACTTTACTAAACATTTTCTATTGACTTTATAGAAACATCCCCTGGCCTCTCTGAAAATACACCAAGGGTAGGGACCTAGCATTCCAGCCCAGATTCAGTACCACAGTAGTCACATAGCAGACATGCAGACTTGGAGGCGGGAGTTCAGGTGCCATGAAAATAAAGATGCTGCCAGACTTTTCATCTTGCTAACCTTTGTACATTATCTTCATGAAAGGGGATGGGAGGATTGACCCTGTAAAGGATTTGACACCTGCAGAAGAAGCAGGATTGTGAAATAAGTGCAAAGAATGTATAATTGCAAACCTTTAAGCAGTTTGTAACAACATCTGAGTCATCAGGCAGATGTAGTGTCCAGAGAAGGGAAGGTGTGGAGTGTCCCCTTTAGGTTGTCTGCTTAAAGTGGTCCTTCAGTCATTGTGAGTTGGACAAGAGCAGAAGCTGTTAAAAAGAAGGCATGGTACCTTCAAAAAAGGCTCAAGAGCTCTTTCAAATCATAGGTATTGTTGAAAATGCCCCTTTTGAAGCAGTAAAGGGCAGATGTTCATGGCCCTGGAGTCAGGGTGTGATTTCAATTGCAATGTTCATTCTCACACAACACTCTTTGTGAACTTGGGCAGTTAGGTTAAACTCTGTTGCTTTCCACTCTCTATCTGTTAAATGGGAACATTTACGTCATAGTGCCCTTGAGAGGAATAACAGAGACAGTAAATGTAAAACACTTCAATGCTCCCTGGCCCAGAGTAGGCAATAAATAAGCATTAGCTGTCATTATCTTCAAGAACTCCTGCTTGAAATGTGATGAAATTTGAAAAACAGTAAAAGATATAGGATTCAGTTGCCAAGGCAATGACATGAAAACATTTCAATACCGTCTTTCCCTGGAAAAAAGTTGCTCATGCAGAAGAACTGGAATGTTAAAAAGTTTCAGCATTTGAGGTAAATTAAGGACAAATATTGATATTAAAATCTCAAAAAAAATCCTGACAAAACAAATTGTTGGGTTTTTCCATTACATTCACTGGGTTTGAACTTCTGCTTTTGTGATTAAAAATAAACTCATTTTCTCGCACAATACTTTTCTCCAACACGAGACTTGAGAAAATAGAAGATTCAGGTTCCAGTTAATCTCATAAGCAAATTTTACAGAGTAATTTCTAAATGAAAGCAAGTTGCCTTCAGAGGAGGGAATGCGCTGTGTTATTCAGGAGGGCATGCGTGAGGGGGTATCAGTGCTTTCCAGATGCTCTAAAGCATTTTGTTGGATTTAATGTAGTCCAGTAAATGATACAAAAGAGGACATCTCCCACCCAGATTAAACTGGGGTGGATTCCAAAATGCTGGCTGCCTGTCGCGTCAGTAGGCACAGGTGGAGCTCAGGGTCCTATCCATCACTCACTGACCTGTGGCTTCAGGCAGTACATCCACGTGTGTGCGCTGGGTTCCTACCGCCCTCTGCTACGCAGCCTCTGTGGAGCCCCCAGGGGATGCCCAGCCCAGGTGGCCAGTCCTTTAAGCCCTGTCATGATCCCTTGCAGGCTCTCCTATCAACAGCCGAAACATCTGAGGAACTTTGCCAGCTCGGACCTCTGATCTTACCTATGTCACAACATCTTTACTTAGAGGTCCCTGGTTCCCGACTGGTTTCCTTTGCAGTGTTTGCTGTTTCCAAGTGCTCGTCTCAGAAGTTCCACCTCCAAGCAGCCTGACCCTGCTTTCTAATGATTTCCATCCCTTGACAAGTTGCCTAGTCACCAATGTCATTACATGAACTAGCAGAGAAACCACAAGGAGGCTTTGGATGGTGTTTAAGTCCTTATGGTCACATGCAGAGTGTGAGTGATCTCGGTGGTAACAGAACTGAAAGTGAGCCTGTCAGTCACTTTTTCATTGCTTTGGATCCCTGGGTCAGGAAGACCCCCTGGAGAAGGGCATGGAAACCCACTCTAGTGTTCTTGCCTGGAGAGTCCCATGGACAGAGGAGCCTGGCAGGCTACAGTCCATGGGTTGCAAAGAGTCGGACATGATTGCAGCGACTTAGCACACACGCACATTGGTTTCTGTATTTTGCTCTAGATGTGTTTGTGCTCTGTCTGTGTACATGTTAGGGCTGAAACTAAAGGTCTGGATTTCACCCTCCTTGTAAGTAGACAGATAGCCAGCACCAATTTCCTGCTGACGGGAGACAGGAGACCCCAGGGTCAGAGAAGACCGGTATATTACTCATGGCCCAAAGGAGGCTTGACCTAGGCAGGAACTCAGGAGTCGTGAGATTTTCTCCCATCACAATGGATCCCAGGCATTGCTTCTGTGACAGCTCACCCTGTCATCAAGTGAAAATCAGCCATTTGCACAGACCATCGGTCAGAGGGATTGTTCGGCCTGGCAATCAGTGTCTGCTAACCTGAATGCCGTGGCACGTGGGGTGTGACACCCCATCTCCATCAGTAAGAAAGCTTCCTTTGCTGCAACTGATCATATGTGCTAATATTAGTGACAATTAAGTGAATAGGTGAATATATTTTCCAGTGCCCCACATTGAAATTAAGTGTAACTGGAACATGTGGAAGCTCTGTTTTACTTCTCTCCATGAATCTGGAGAGCGGCCCTGTGAACACGGGAGACAAGACAGGGTGATGGAGAGAAGCAGGAGTTTCTTCAGACACATGTGTTGTGACAGTGGTTGTAGCTGCTGCCCACCTGCACTGAGTTGATTTTAGTGTTTAGAGTTAATGTACCTGACAGTCTATGGAGACTAAAAATTCAGAAGTATCCTTTGAGGAAAAAGGATTGAGAATTCAAGGGTAGGGTTGTGGCACCACCTCCACCTGTCAGGGCAATATGCCAGAATCAGAGAGATTCTTTCTCAGAATTACATGTGAGTCAAGACTACTGATTATTGGACTAAATTCTGTATTATAATAGAAGCACATTTAAAGCTTTCATCAGTTGTTCAGTTATCTTTTGTCAAATATAGAATGATATTGCTCATGTCTGAATAAAAAGAAAACTGTGAAAAACTAAAAACAAAACAAAACAAAGAAAAACAGGCTGCCCTTGAGAAGGAGAAACTTTGAGGGAAAAGTAGACAATTTTTGAGTATCTTTTTACATCTACCTGGATCTTGTCCAAAAGCAGAGAAAATTGAGTTCTATTGGGCCATTTTACATAGTCACATGCAAGCACAAAGTAGAAGCATACCTGCCAAGTATAGAGTGTAAGTGATAATCTCAGGAAATACTGGCTCATGTCTTTGTTATTATTTCAAATATAAGCTTTTCTGCATCACGTGATGCCACTGGTATCTGACTTGATTTGGTAGAAAGAGGCTGCAGCCAGTCAATTGTAGACTGTGGCCAGGTAGGTTCCCCTTGGTTCAAACTGTGAGAACAGCTCAGAGAAGACCAAGATGCTGGGAAGAGGGGAGCGACGTGTGGACTGAGCTGTCCCAGAGAGCTACCCCGTGCACCCCGGGGTGCCCCCCCACCAGCCCAGCCAGATTTAGCTGAGAAGCGGGTGCTTGTTCCATCTGGCACCAAGATTCTGCGCTGTTGTTGCCACAAGGTACAGAGAGCAGTGGGCTTTTAGCTCAGGGACTCCTGCCTGTGTCTCTCAGCTCCCCTCCTCCACAGAGCAGCAGCCTACAGGCCCTCACCTTCTGCTAAGCAGTGCTGGTGGGGGTGACTGTGGGTGGGGTCCTGGACTCACAGAGCAAAGATGCATTTCAGGCAGGGCAGGTGTGTTTCTTGCGGGCTGAGTGGTGCTCGCAGAGCAGTGATGGGCTCCCATCACCTGAGATCACTTCAGCGAGGGAAATAGTGCAGCGAGAGAGGGGATTTGAGTGTGTGGGGAGGCCATTCCTCACAGTTAGTCCCCTCAAAAAACTCCCAGGGCCTGTGCAGCCTTCAGCAGTGAAATGCCACCTCTCTGCAGTCAAATGCTCTACCCCTGAGCTATACCCCCAAAATGCCACCTCTCTGTTGAAGCGAGAGGACTGAGCTCTGCTCTGCTCACCAGAGATCTTCTAGACCTGCCTGAAGGTAACCCTTTCTTACCACGGCCCCACCTGATGTCATGCTGCGTGTATCTGTGCAGGTTCAGCCCTCTGTAAACCATGATATAGACAAGTACGTCATGTCAGGGCCTGGTGTAGAGGGTTTCAAATATTGTAAGACAGAAGTAGGGTGAATTCTAAGAGGTGTCTGTTGAGATGAACAAATGGTGCAGGCTGTGGCTTCCTGTGGCTTTCCTGATTTCCTCCCATGATGTGGAAACAGTGGGTGGCATTGCTCTTAGGATCTGACATGGCTGGAGTTGTGTATCCCCTCTGTGGAATTCAAAACTCCTGACTCTAAGCGACTAAACAAAAGCAGCCTGCGTTGACAGAACCGCTTGTCAGCTTTCCCCAACGTGAACCAAGTTCATGTTTCCCCAAAGTGAACAAAGGAAATATTCTCATGTCCTCTGTGAAAATCTTCTGACTCCTCTGGGCCAGACTGAGCTATAAAGTTTATGAACTATTATTAACAAATATCTCAGTATCACAGAACTTACCATATTCTTAGTACTGAGTTCATGTTTCTTTTTTTTTTCCCTAAATTTGGTTGTAAGCACTTTGCATGGATAACTTTACACATATGACTTCCCCATCTTGTCTAACTTAGAACTGAATAAGTATTTATTAATTATCCACAAGCTTATATCCTATTTTCCTGTTTTAACTTTGTTTAGGTATTATTATAAATTAATTATTCTTTCAAAATATTTCATGTCCAAGAATAATGTTTCAATAGTCCTAGAAAATTCTTGAGTGAAACAGAACAAGGAAGTGACTTTCTGGGGAAAAAAGCTGAGTCCATTTCTTTTGGATTTTACCCCTTTTTAGAAGCAGATTGAGACGCTGAACCCATCTGGCCACATCAGGAAGATACAACGCCTACTCTGTGGTTAAGAAATAGAACTGCTGGTTTTGACAGAATTATAAGGACAGGTCCTTCCTGAATGTGGGAAAGCAGGGCAGTTACTCTGACAATTGTTAATTTTCTTTTCATGGTCCAGCCAGTTACACTTTCACATAATCCTGCAGGACGCTATTTCTGCCTGGGAAAGCCTGGATTCTGACTTAATTTTTCCAAAGGGCAGACAGATTATCCCCATATCAGCTAATGGTGGCAGAGCATATTTGACAAGTAGACCCCTGATGGGATCAGAGGCTCAAAGCGTGTTTTCAAGTTAAACTTTAAAAACCTCTCCCAGCTGGAACTTCCCCTCCTGCCCAGAGCAGCCTGACCAATACCACTGGCTGCAGGTTCACTCTTCATGCGAGTGAGTGGAGCTGTTTAATTACTGAGGAAGCCGGGCTTCCAGCTTAATGACCAAGACAAAGCACTCACTTCAGAGCCCTCAGTGGTGATCATCCAGCTTCCAGGAAGAGATACGCACCTCTAAAAAGACAGTTCGCCAATGCAGTTTCTGCCTTCTGCCATGTGAAACCCCATGCTCGCCTCCCATAGATGGATGGCTAAGCTGAAAAACTTGAAAAAAAAAAAATGTGTGTCTTTATGACAGCATCAACCAGGATATGAAATAGGATTCCTCCCTCTGTTCAAATCTGTTCAGTTGACTACTGAAAATGTGATTTTTAAAAAAAATTTTAACTTTTATTTCCTTGCAAAGAGAAATGAAATGACCTTCACTGAGAGAGAGTGAAAAAGATAAACTGATTTACCCATCATTACTGGCTATAAATTATTTTCCCTTTTTCTCATCAGAAGGTGAAGAATTGTTTCTACTAGTGAAAATTCCATTTCTTTTTATTTAAATCAGTAAGTAGTTAAGTAGTATACTGCACAATTGCACTCATTCCACACTCGAGCAAAGTAATGCTCAAAATTCTCCAAGTCAGGCTTCAACAGTACGTGAACTGTGATCTTCCAGATGTTCAAACTGGATTTAAAAGAGGCAGAGGAACCAGAGAACATATTGCCAACATCCTCTGGATCATCAAAAAAGCAAGAGAGTTCCAGAAAAACATCTATTTCTGATTTATTGACTATGCCAAAGCCTTTGACTGTGTGGATCACAATAAACTTTGGAAAATTTTTAAAGAGATGGGAATACCAGACTACCCAATCTGCCTCTTGAGAAATCTGCATGCAAGTCAAGAAGCAACAGTTAGAACTGGACGTGGAACAACGGACTGGTTCCAAATTGGGAAAAGAGTACATCAAGGTTGTATATTGTCAACCTGCTTATTTAACTTATATGCATAGTACATAATGTAAAATGCCAGGCTGGATGAAGCACAATCTGGAATCAAGATTGCCGGGAGAAATATCAATAACCCCAGATATGCAGATAACACCACCCTTATGGCAGAAACTGAAGAAGAACTAAAGAGCCTCTTGATGAAAGTAAAAGAGGGGAGTGAAAAAGTTGGCTTAAAACTCAACATTCAGAAAACTAAGATCATGGCATCTGATCCCATCACTTCATGGCAAATAGATGGGAAAACAATGGAAACAGTGACAGATATTTTTTGGGGGGTGGGGCTCCTAAATCACTGGAGATGGTGACTGCAGCCATGAAATTAAGATGCTTGCTCCTTGGAAGAAAAGCTATGACCAACTTAGACAGCATATTAAAAAACAGAGACGTTACTTCGCCAACAAAGGTCTGTCTAGTCAAGGCTATGGTTTTTCCAGTAGTCATGTATGGATGTGAGAGTTGGACCATAAAGAAAGCTGAAAGTGGAAAAATTGATGCTTTTGAACTGTGGTATTGGAGAAGACTCTTGAGAGTCCTTTGAACTGCAAGGAGATCGAAGCAGTTAATCCTAAAGGAAATCAATCCTGAATATTGATTGGAAGGACTGATGCTGAAGTTGAAATTCCAATACTTTGGCCACCTGATGCAAGAACTGACTCCTTGGAAAATACCCTGATGATGGGAAAAATTGAAGGCTGGAGGAGAAGGGGATGACAGAGGATGAGATGGTTGGATGGCATCACCAATGCGATGGACAAGAGTTTGAATAGGCTCCAGGAGTTGGTGATGGACAGGGAAGCCTGGTGTGCTGCAGTCCATGAGGTCACAAAGAGTTGGACACGAATGAGCGACTGAACTGAACTGAAGTAGTTACTCGGTATTAACTATGATATTCATTTAGCTGAGTTCCAAGTAAAGAATTGTAAAAGAAATAAGACATTGCAAGTGTAAGCAGTGATTAAAGACACCCTGGAGAGGTGTGCTATCTTAAACAAAGGCAAGTTTTCAAAGCGTATGTTGTTCAGTTGCTATGTTGTGTCTAACTCTTTGCGACCCTATGGAAGTTCTCAAACTCATGTCCATTGAGTTAGTGATGCCATCCAATCATTTCATCCTGTTGACCCCTTCTTCTCCTGCATTCAATCTTTCCTAGCACCAGGGTCTTTTCCAATGAGTCAGTTCTTTGCATCAAGTGGCCAAAGTATTGGAGTTTGAGCTTCAGCATCAGCCCTTCCAATGAATATTTAGTGTTGATTTCTTATAGGATTAACTGGTTTGAGTGACCACACCATTGTGGTTATCCAGGTCATTAAGACCTTTTTTGTACAGTTCTTCTGTGTATTCTTGCCACTGCTTCTTAATCTCTTCTGCTTCTATCAGGTCCTTACCATCTCTGTTCTTTATCGTGCCCATCCTTACATGAAAAGTTCCCTTGAATATACACTGTAGTTAAAAATAAAAGAAAGCCAAAACCTTGAAAATTATTATTAGAAGTCTTTTCTTGGATAGTTCTGAGAAAAGGGGGAAAAAAAGGCTGAAAAACACTGATCTTATAAAAAAAAAATCCATTTCACAAATAAATAAGCTTTGATGCCACAAAAAGATCAAATTTACTTGTCCACAACCACAGTGGTAAGGGACCCCGCTGTGATAGAAGGGAGATTTCCTGCTGAGTGCCAGTGCTGTCTGTCCTGACCCGGGTGCCAAGCCCACGGCTCTGGTAGAGTGAGAAGTAGAGAGAGCCTTGGAGGTAAGTTCAGGCTGTCCTCGGGCAGGCACAACCTCGAAGAGGACAGAAGCACTTGGAGACATTTCCATTGGATAGAAAATTTTGCAGTTGCAACTTAGGTTCCTAAAAAAAACTGAGATTTCTCTCACAGGGAACATTTACTGGCCTCAAAATTCAGTAACATATTAGGAAAAGGAGGTGTGTTTTATTTGAATATTTCAAACAGTGGTAAAATCCCAGGAGCTCTTTCATCTTCTGCAGTATACCTTACTCAAGCCTTTAAGTAATTCAAGAAAAAATGCACAACTGGGTTAGCAAAACCTAAGTGGCAGCATTGGTGCCCCACCCCTGAATGTCAGCTATCAGGTCCCAATTCAGCCTTGATTCAAGATTTTAACACATCCATCTTAATAACTGCTAGAGTGAGCAGAAAAAAAAAACAATGAATAGGTGGTAGGTTTCAGCAACTCAGTTGATGCTCTTTTTCTATTTGATGCGAATGGACGCTGCATTCAAACTGTAGATGCAGTCTCTTTCCTTGGGCACATGAAGCATTTACCAGAAAATAGACCACATGCTGGGCCATAAAATAAGTCTGAGCGTATGTCTAAGGGTTGGAATCCTGTGCAGTGTGATCAATGACCCTGGCATGATCCAGGAATCACTAAGGGCAGGATAAACAAAAGGGCCTAAGCATCTGGATATCAGACAAGACTCTGTGAAACAATCCATGGGTTAGATGGTACCTGCAATGATAATTTGAAAATACTTTGAACTCAATGATAGTGAAAAACAATATTTGAGTAAGAATTACCCAACAGGAGAAGCTGGGCTGCAGGGGAGAATCAGCAGTGGCCCCAGCCACTGGGCCCTGAGGCACTTCATCACCCAGGCCCTGGGGAAGGGTGACTTTGGGTCTCGATCCCCTGATGGGAGGATTCCCTCTCTGGGAATCAGGGCTTCTAAACCTTCAGAGCCAAAGGTGTCTTTACAGGAAGCATGTATGTGTGTATGCATGTTCAGTCCCTCAGTCATGTCTGACTCTTTGCGACCCCGTAGACTGTAGCCCCCCAGGCTCCTCTGTCCATGGGATTCTCCAGGCAAGAATACTGGAGTGGGTTGTCATGCCCTTCTCCAGGGGATCTTTCCGACCCAGGGATGGAACCTGTGTCTCCCGCGTCTCCTGCATTGGCAGGCAGATTCTTTAACACCATGCCACCTGGGAGATTCCCCAAGTGGAACTCTAGGAGTTACAGTGTGTGGGTCCACTCTAACCCTCCTGTCTTGGATGGAAGTTTCAGATGTATTTGATAGGGATAGACAAGAACATGTTAAAGAGAATGACCACTGAATGTCCCGTGTGATCTGATGCCAAGCCAGAGGGGAACTTCATGTGGGTGTGGCCAGGCAGCGGCAGGGGAGGGCAGAGACTGACAGTACAGACTCAGGCTCTTTGGCTGAGTGAGGCTAACCGCTGCTGCCCTGCTGCTTCCTGAAGTGTTTCTCATTTACCATCTTGGTGGGA
Source organism: Cervus elaphus (assembly GCF_910594005.1). Classification (NCBI taxonomy): domain Eukaryota; kingdom Metazoa; phylum Chordata; class Mammalia; order Artiodactyla; family Cervidae; genus Cervus; species Cervus elaphus. The sequence goes on along the minus strand of NC_057837.1, from coordinate 45,688,714 downwards.
GTGGGCTTGGGAAGGCAGATTCAGAGTCTCTGTGGCCTGACCCCCCATGACAGCGCTTACTCCACAGGAAAATTAACACGGGGGTTGTGCTGCTTTTGAATGCCAAAGAATTGACGCTTTTGAACTGTGGTTTTGGAGAAGACTCTTGAGAGTCCCTTGGACTGCATGGAGATCAAAGCAGTCATCCTAAAGGAAATCAGTCCTGAATATTCATTGAAAGAACTGATGCTAAAGCTGAAACTCCAATACTTTGGTCACCTGATGCGAAGAACCGACTCATTGGGAAAGACCCTGATGCTGGGAAATATTGAAGGCAGGAGGAGAAGGAGATGACAGAGGATGAGATGGTTCGGATGGCATCACGGACTTAATGGACATGAGTTTGAGCAAGCTCTGGGAGATGGTGATGGACAGGGAGGCCTGGTGTGCTGCAGTCCATGGGGTCATAAAGAGTTGGACATGATTGAGCAACTGAACTGAACTGGACTGAAATGATGATTACATGGCTGTCATTGACCCTAACCCTGTGATAACACCCAATAAGGCAGTCTTGGCCTGGAGACTCCCATAAGCCTCCTCCCGTTCCACTTTATCAGTGAGGGGCCCCCGGGCCTTGCTGGGATGGAACATAGAGTGTGCTGATCTGAACGGAGGTTCCCAAGAGTGCCTGGGGCTGCGGGGACCTGGTGGATGTGACCAGGCTCAGGGACTGGAGGTGGGAGATGTTCTGGCCTTGTCCAGATGGGCCCTCAGGTAAACACGGGGTCCTCCTAGCCAGAGGCAGAGGAGAAGGCCATGTAATGAGGTGGAGGTGCTGGGCTCAGAAGTTGCCCAAAGGGCCAGGAGCAGAGGATGCAGGATGCCACCTGCAGGCTGGGAAGTGGACGAGGTGCCCCCCCGGACCCTCAGGAGGAAGCACTGACCCGGATCCAGTGTTTCAGCCCAGGGAAACCAAACTCTGGTTTCTGACCTCTGATCTGTGCGGTAATAGACATGCCCCAGGTTTGTGGGAACCTGGGTTTGTGGGAACCCGGGGCTGCAGTGCCAGAAGTGCACACAGCATGCTGTCGGTGTAGCCTGGCCTCCCAGCCTGCCGGTCCCCTGTGATCTCATTCTGGCTTTTTGCTTCTCCTCTGTAGGCCATGGGCCCCGCTGCTGAAAGAGCCATGTGGACAACGTGATGGCTTCTTCGGCCCCGTCCTGTTAGATGCTCTTGCCCTGAGGAGCTCCCTCCCCTGGTGCTGGGGACCGCGCCTGGACTCCAGCACGGGAATCTGGCCCTGCCTGACCCTGCGTGGCTGCAGGTGCTCCCTGCCTGGTTCTGAGTCCGCCCAGGGCCTCCAGGTCAGCTTTGCCCCAGGTTAACTATGGTCACAGGCCCGGGGGCAGATCCTGCTGGTTGGGGAAAGGCTTCTGTTTTCTCCTATAGCAAAGACAGAACCGAGGACCCCAGGGGATGATTGGATTCTGGGACAGAAGGAGCCTGAGTCCTGAAGGACAGCAAATAGCAGCAGGACCTGACCTGTCACAAAGCATGTTGGGGGCTGAGAGGGCAGAGCAAAACATGTGCAGCATTAAGCCTGAGATCTGTGTCTCTTTGCTGGCATTTCGTTTTGCTTGTCAGGTACACTAATAAAATCTCTATCGCGAGGTGCACCCTCAATTGAAGTTTGTTGACTGCATTTATAAATAAAGGAACATGAGAGCATGTGAGCCACTATTTATGTAAAGAAATCTTTAATTGCATATTTGCTTTTTCTTAGAAAATAATCTGCAAGACTTATATTCTCCCTCTGCTCACCTTTGTTCCTCATCATATATTCTAGAAATTGTAGTTCTTTTCAGCACACATAAATGAGCATTTCCAGATGAAACAAAAAGCATGGCCAGCCAGCAGTGTGCTTTCAGGACAATGTTTGCCAAGCACTCAGCTTAAAAGCAGTATGTAATTACACAGTGTTTTTATTATCTCTCTAAAAATATTGTTCATCATGGAGAATCCTGTAATTCCCAATTTATGAAATTAAAGAACCTGAAGGCTGGTTCCAATGTGATAAGAAAAATCCATGTTCTTCAACATTCATCTTTGTGTATAATTACCTGCAAGGCTGTAGCATGATCATTTTATCATATTTCTTCTCAATGTTCTGCTAAATCTATGGTGTATGTATGTGCGTGTGTGTGTGTGCATGCACTCACACAGATATATACTCTTATTATGATGCTCCTGAATATAAGACCTTATTAAACTATCATTATTTGAGAACTTTGTTATAAAAATGTATGCACAATGCCAGTGAATCCTAATTCTCTGCTACAGCTTCTTCTGCACAAGGATTTCAAGTAATTTCTCACTGATGCACGAAAGTCAGTGTTTGTCCTAGTAGACCGCTATTTGGACTTTGGTTGGAATTTATAATTCTGAAATATGTAATACACAGAATTTATAATTTTGTAATTTATAATGTTGCAATGTCGTTGAAATTGTAACTGACTTAGATATTTAACTATTTCCAAAGACAGTAGTAAAGCTTTGCTGTCATTTAAAGATTTAGGCAATTTTATGTCCAATTGAAATGTTTAGAGTTACTTCTACTTTTTCAGAAAACTGCATTATTCATTAAGCAGAGCAGTTAGTTCCTTTTCAGGTAATGACATTTTAAGGCACATTTAAATATAAATCTGAACAGAAAGATATAGTAAAAAAGCAAAGACTAAAATGTAGCTTTTTATGAAATCTACAAATATACCCTTCTCCTCAGGAAGGCTGCTCATAGCCCGTTAATTGTTACCTTGTACTTCCAACAATGGGGTTTTCCCTTTTGTAGTGATAAAATCTGTGAAGTCCTATAAATCAAAATACAAATTTCCAAAATATCCTATAGGAGTGTCTTTGAAAATCAGTGTCATTGCTTATCACTTTGTGACAGTTAATTCTTATTGCTGACTCTCAGACTAATTTTCATAGATTTGTTAATATGTATTATTATTAGGCTGTATGAGTGAGAGAAAAAAAAATCTCCCTTTTGGGTGATGTTTGGGTTCATTCCTGTTCTCCTAGGTCTTGCAGCCTGGACTTCTGTTTTGGGGGGGAGTGGGGAGTCCAGTCTCCTTCCTTATTGCTGCTCGATCATCTACTGCTTCTTAGCTGCTGCTTTTTCATAGTCCTCCCCAAACTGGGGCACCCTTTTGATTTAATACCTCTAAGAAGTTCCAGCAGAATGATGAAATGAATACAGTGTTTAGTTACATAAAAATAGAATTGGACAGAGTCACAGAAATGTCTGTTTTTTCATTTTAGGATGATGTTAAAAGCCACAGTTTGACTGATCAAAGCTCCAGTATTTGCCACCATTCTAAAGTATGTTCCACCTTAGATGCACAAGGCACAGAGCTCCAGCAACGCTGCAGGATCTCTGACATCTCTTGACGGTTGTGTTCTTTGCTAAACGGGCTTCAGGTGTTATTGAGGGAATTAGACATACGAGTGTGGCAGGGAAGTGACTGGACTGTCAAACAGTCAGTATCGACCAGCTAACTTCTAAGTGAGGTGAGATTCCTCACAGAACACAGCCATGTGGTGTGTCTGGTCCCATTGGCTGCCGTTCTCTTGTGTACCTTCTCCTCCAGTTGGATGGAGTTAAGTTCTGTTACAAAACACAGATGAATTCCTCATCACTTCCCCTGGCCTGAAGCATTGTCAGTGCTGCTCCTCCATTCTGTGGTCTGCAGGAATTTCACAGTCCCTAAAGCAACTTTGATCAAGCTTCCCTGGGTCCCTGAACCCTGCATGGTCCGCAGAACCTCAGACAGCCATAGTCTGTATTCAGAGGTAGCAGTGTTGTACATATCATCATGGAGCGAGTGCTTGTTTTACTTCTTCGTGTTGTCGGTATGAGATATCTTTCCTGGGTCCTCTGTTCTCCCAAGAAGTTCCATTTGTAATAGCATTAAGAACACTAATATTCTTTCAGAAAGTTTTCATAGAGTGGTGTATCCACATAAATGCAAAGGTGAATCTTTACATGGAAGAACGAATGGAAACAAACAAAAAACAGTTTGTTTGTCCTTGAATAGAAAGGTGTATCATTTCAGGTATACCAAGTGTCCCCAAACAAATTATATTTATTTACAGTCCTGAATATTCATTGGAAGGACTGATGCTGAAGCTGAAACTCCAATATTTTGGCCAGCTGATGCGAAGAACTGACTCATTTGAAAAGACCCTGATGCTGGGAATGATTGAAGGCAGGAGGAGAAGGGAATGACCAAGGATGAGATTGCTGGATGGCCTCGCTGATTCAATGGAATTGAGTTTGAGTAAACTCTGACAGTTGGTGTTGGACAGAGAAGCCTGGTGTGCTGCAGTCCATGGGGTCGCAAATAGTTGGACATGACTGAGTGACTGAACTGAACTGAACTGAGGGTCACTGAGGACTTCACATGATCACAGTGATTGTGCTGGAAGTGGACACATTGGAAAAGCCTGGTGATCCTCTGCATGAAGGCTCCAAGCCTCCTCCTTGGCAGTCTAAGAACAGGTTCTCATCAGCAAACACATAGGTGTAGAAGAAGATGAACACCCACTCAGAGCCCAGCACTGGCAGAAAGACTGCTTTAAGCTGAAAACATTTGAGATTCAACATATGCAGGAAAAAAGCCTCCTTGGAGCATCCCTTATTTGACTAAAAGCAGTCACTTCTGGGGAATTAGCCTGTCTCTGGGAATGCGATGGCCCTGAAGAAGGTGAAGAGTACCCACGCCGGTATACAAACATGGTCATGTGTCTCCCAGCTGTCTTAAAACCCACTCATCTTTTGTAGAGACTGATTTTTCCCTAGAAACCATTTCTCCTCCCTTCCTTTCCCCTAATGAGTTAGGTATACAAGCTTTTAACTTTGACCATTTAGAAAGCCAGTTACTTATTTTGTTGGTTTCTGTATGCATATGACACAAATATTTTTCCTCCTGTTTGTTAACTGTATTTTGTCAACTTAATTTACAGAACCTAGTTACTGCACCTAAGGGAGCAGAGGAGATATTTTCCCTCCCCGACAGCATCATTACATACTGGGATGTGGAGAAGGATACACTTTAGTAACTACCTGCTTTCTAAGAGACACATTTACATACTTACATGCTTTTGTAAGTGAGACATAATTTGCACATGGTGACACTCACCCTTCCTGGTGCACAGTTCATGAACTTCGGTCAGCATGTTTTTTCCTGAAGATCCTTCATTCCCTGGCATGGATGCGCTCAGGAGCCGAACTTGCCAGCCAGATGTGAGCATCTTGCAGACTCTGAAGTGATACCTTTAAACCCTATTGAATTAAAGAGACTTTCCAGAAATCACCTGTTCTTCTTAAGAAACCTGAATGAATTATTTCTGTCCCAGTCTGTATGCTTCCCCCCCCCCAACACATCTAAATGATGTCAGTGTCCCCCCACTCCCCCCGCCTCGATGAACTGAAACGCCAGAACTGCCTGGTGTCCTGTGACACATGGCAGGCTAACCTTGAGAACCACACATGGGTAAGGTTCAGATGTGCCCAGGGGATTTGTAGATCCAGGAACAAAACATTGTAACCAAAGTCGGTGGAGCTCAGTCTTGACTGATGGCGTGTATATTTAGAGCATTTAAGGAAAGGGAATGATCTCAGTAGATCAGGAAATGCAGGGTGTTTAAAAGTCCCACGTGCTCACTCAGGCAGCTTTTGAGTTTACTGGGACTGGGACACAGTACTGACCTTTACTTACTATGAATTCTTGTAGGAAAAATGACAACCACCCCCTCCCAGTCGCAAGGAATCCTCCTCCACTGCTGGGAATGTGCCAGTTTGGGGCAGACTCCAGGAAGACATAGCTTTATTTTGGAGACTGAAGTAATGGGGAACTAAGACTCTGGTTCCCAAGGGAGCCAGGTTCCAGTCTGGCTCCGAGACCCCCGTCCTGGGAAAGGAAGTGTGTAACCAATACTTTTCCTCCCTGAAAGCCTCAGGATCCAGGCCCCGTTTCCCCTATAAAACCTGAAGAAAATACAAGGCACTTTTTACCAACTATTCAAACCATATGATAAGTGCTCAGTGTCGCTGTGGCACTCTTCTAATTTCCTGATTAATCAGACATTTAAGACAAACTTTCAAACGTGATTTGAGAGGTTAGCCCATAAGTGTGTCTCCTGCACTTCCCCTTTCATCGTGTAACAGTCACGATTTAAAAATCTGGAGCACATATGGCACCCAGGTTATAGGTGTGATTAATAATCACATGTCGTCTGAGGCTCAAATGCCAAATTGCAGATTCCAGTGACTTTATCATGAAGCCACATTTTTCTCCCATGATAAGCTTTCTTCTCTTGTGATAAGCCACTTATCTGCCTTAGAAGAACCTATTTGTACGTATAGTTCTACATTTAAAATTGATGGTCCTTGTCAAGGGTATGCGTGTTTGTGATTATGATGTTTTTACATTAAAGTCAAGTTTTCCTGTAAGAAATTAGTCTAGAATAGAAACGTGAAAAAATAAGACAATTTATGTACTATCTATTCCAAGTCTGTTTACTGAATATGTTATAAGGATAATAGTGGAACAATATAGCATTATTGTGTCATCTCATTCTTGTCAGACATTCTGTGCCCCATGTGGAGACTTTATTTTTATCAGAAAACTAAAACCTCTCTAAAAGCTATCCTCTTTCAATATCCTCTCAATAATAAATAATAAAATTATTTCTCATTATCTTTACTTTTGTTCGTTAAAAGTGGCCATTTTCTAAGCCAAAAAGGAGGAAAAATAATATTTACCCTGAAACCAAAATTGCAGTTTTCTGAGGTGACTAGAATCGGTCGAGAGGCTATAAGAAAGTAGATTCTGCTATAGAGTGGAGGATTTTGAAAGAAGTTCTGCTATGCTTTTTTTGGTTTTCTGTGAAGCAACTTCATTCTCTTGACAGTGAATGCTGTCATAACAATGGTATCATTCTCCCTCTAAATGTGTCCACTTTGTGACATGGAGACTGAGTAGGAATAATGGAATATTTATTTAGATCAGCAATTCCCACACTTAAGCATGCATCTTGCATTTTAGTCACTGGGAGTGGGGGGCTTGTTACAGCTGCAGGTCTGAGGCTTCGTCTGGTACCCACGTTTCAAACAGCCTGGGTCTGGGGGTCCATGTCTACCTTTTGAGAACCGCTGGTGGGCCAAACTTGCTTCTGACCACGTGTCACATGTGGAGAAGGAATCCACTCTCCCTCCCCCTCCTCCACTAGATGGGTCCCCCAGGGCAGGTGGGTGAGTGTCCGACTCACAGGTTTTAAACTGCAGTGGTGGGATGGTTCAAAATGACACCACAAGAATTTTGGACCTGGAGGATCTAGAGGACAGTGGTTCTTGCGAGTGCTGTCTTAAGAATTTGAAAGGATATATTGGTAACCAAGGCAGAATAACTCTTGTTTGGGAGACTGAAGCTTGTTCTAATGAAAAGCGGTGTTGCTTGGAAGTTCTTTTTAAAATAGAAGCAAGACAGTCAAAGGCTCCACTGGGCTCAGCGCCTGCTGCAGGCAGCACAGAAGGAAGGTGGTGACATCTGTTAAACATGGTCCTTGACTGAAGTGTCTCAATGCTCTTTTCTTTTTCTGCATCAAAGTATGTTTTTTGTGCTTTGAGGGCTCAGGAAAATAATATTAAAATCTAGTTTACATTAACATGCTATGAAAACCTAGCACACACATTCCTTAAGTGAACTATAAAGCAATTCATACTTTGGAAACATTTATTTTAATATAAACAAGTTACTGATAGAAAACAGCTGGAGTAGAAAATGTCATTCTGGACTCGATAGATGACTGAATTGATAGCATGGGGTTTGGAGAGGCAGGAAAATTGATAAAATGGTTCATGCACAGACACGACAAAATCATGAAGAATACAAAATTTAGAAAAATAATGAGTCATCTTCCCTGAGACTTTTGTGTCCACATCTATGAAAGTTATAGAATAAAACTTTCCTCCCAGTCTCAGCGAACTCTGACCTCTGGGAGGGACTGGGCTGTTTGCAGTGATGGAGTAGATGGTGCTCACAGGGCAGTTCCTTCACTTGGACCATAGAGCTTCCAAGTGGTGGGGAGGATGTGGAAGTCACAGTAAACCAGCTCTGTTCATCTTGCTGGATAGAATCACTCAACCTCTCATGTTTTTGTTTTCATTTTATTGAGATATGATTCACAAATAAAAATTATACGTGGAGACTTCCTTATGTGTTGACCTGACTGCCAGCAGCTCCAAGAGTCACCAAGAGATGAGCTTGCTCTCAATAGAAGGCACTGGCCCTGTGTCCTGCTCCTACACACAGGTCACAGTCCCACTCGGCCAGAGAGATGCTGAACCCCGTGGGTTGAACACTAGCATGTTTCATGGGTCCCTCCTCCCTGCTATCACTCATCTTTCTGCCCATCATTTCTGCCCATCATTTTCTTCTTGACATTGACCATGGCAGAATACTATACCTAGTACTCCTCGTTCCATTCTCTCACATCCTTGCTTTATATGGCCTCAGAATTAAGTTTCCAAGATTAAGCTCTTTTCTTTCCCCTAAACCTCTGCTCCCACTCTCATGTATTGAGCACCTCTCACTAGATGGTGTGAGACCTAATCTCAGTTGCCCTCAAGGGCAGGTGCCCTGGGCTTTCCCCTTGCACACTCACGTGCTTTTTCAAGTGCTCCTCCCTTCCATCTGGGATGACTTTCTCTTCCCTTCTTTGTCCTCCCACCCTTCGAAGTTCTTTGGGAATTAAAAGCCTTCTCATTATTCATGATTCAGTTGCATCAGAACAGTGACTTACAGAGAAAGCATGAGTAAATATGAAAAATAATCCCACACACTAAGAGTTTTATAAAACTAATCATTTACTCTGCTCTGCCCTTTTCAAATGCAATCTCCTTCTGACCTTCCTTTGTTATAAATAGTGTTTAAATGTGATGATACTTATCATACATTAAAAGCATTATTGCTTTATCATGAGCATTATCATTGAGTCTGGTTTTTTCTTGAGGGTCAGAGGCCAGTTGTTATTAAACAATTAAGAACAATTTGTGGATTTAATGAAGAGGTGATCCCACATTGAAACACTACGTAATTCTGCTTGTTGTCTTGAAGACCGGAGGGTGTGGCAGGCCAGGAGTGAGAGCTGCCCAGCTGTCTGGAGGGACGATGACTGTGTTATGGGACTCACCGCATCTGGCAGTATAAGGAGATTTCCTTTCACCCTTCTTCTTGGAAAAGTAAATTCCACAGCAAACTGCAGACTTGAGCTTATTATCTCCAAATACCATTTGAAAATAAGTGATCAGCACTGTGGAGTCATTAAATATACACAATTGGAAGATTGAGCTTATAATCTATGAGAAAGACTTGGAATATATCGCTTCATTATTTTATTTTATAGCCAAAGACATAACTTGCATTATGTTTCAGTGAACAATGGGCATCAAACCCTGACAAAATTACCTCATTTCTTTTTTATGCTTTCTCAATATAGGCAAATGCATTACAAACTCTAATTTATTCTGACCCAGAAATTGCTCTGTGGCATATTTCTGCAGGCCCTTGTGTGCACGAAACAGGAAGTCATTCATTGTAGGGTTATTTTTTCCAAATCATTGTTTATATTCCCCAAAGTTAAAATAAAGTCAAATTAGTTTGCTCCTAGTCAACTTTCATTGTCTATTTCCTGGAAAATGACTCTGTTATCCCCCAAGGACTGGGAACCTTCTGTCACGTCTAAGAATAAGAACAACTAATAGACGTATTTACAGTCACACCAGCAACAGTGAAAGTGGTTGTGCCTGAGTCAAATGACTGGATTCCGTGTATCTGAGTGTGCTGAGATGTAGTGTGCTACATCAGAGGATGAGCAGAAGAAGGCCACAGAGTAAGGTCTCCCAGGGGGGCTTTTGCTGTCTTCATCCTCGCCTCTGTTCACAAGACTCTTAGTTCTCTAGGAGGACCTGACACCATTAAACCTCCTTAACATGGAAAAGCCCAGACATTTTCATTCCTGTACTCATCGTTGTTCATTGAGACTTTGATGTAGAGTGAGGAACCGGCCACGGAGAGGATGTGCCATAGGATTTTGCTCCGATGAAGTTCAAAGCAGAGGAGGCTAATTCACTGAGATGCAAACCAGGATAGTGTCACCAGTAGTTGGGGGTATTCTGTGACAGGAGGGGAGTGGGGTGTTTGGTGACTGGAGGGAGTGGGGTGTTCTGTTACTGGAGGGAGTGGGATGTTCTGTGAGTGGGGGGGGAGTGGGGTGTTTTGTGAGTGGGGGGAGTGGGGTGTATGTGACTGGAGGGGAGTGGGGTGTTCTGTGACTGGAGGGAGTGGGGTGTTCTGTGAAGAGGGTGTGGGGTGTTCTGTGACTGGAGAGAGAGGGGTATTCTGTGAGTGGGGGGGAGTGGGGTGTTCTGTGACTGGACAGGAGTTGGATGTATGTGACTAGAGGGGAGTGGGGTGTTCTGTGACTAGAGGGTGTGGGGTGTTCTGTGACTGGAGGGAGTGGGGTGTTCTGTGACTGGAGGGAGTGGGGTGTTATGTGAGTGGTGGGGAGTGGAGTGTTTTGTGACTATGAGTGGGTGGGGTGTTCCATGGCTGAAGGGAGTTGGGTGTTCTGTGAGTGGAGGGGAGTGGAGTGTTCTGTGCCTGGAGGGAGTGGGGTGTTCTGTGACTGGAGGGGAGTGGGGGTATTCTGTGACTGGAGGGGAATGGGGTGTATGTGACTGGAAGGGAGTGGGGGGTGTATGTGGCCGGAGGGGAGTGGGGTGTTCTGTGACTGGAGGAGAGTGGGATATATGTGACCAGAGGGGAGTGGGTGTTCTGTGACTGGAGGGAGTGGGGTGTTCTGTGACTGGAGGGAGTGGGGTGTTCTGTGACAGGAGGGGAGTGGGGTGGGTGTGACTGGAGGGAGTGGGGTGTTCTGTGACTGGAGGAGAGTGGGATGTATGTGACCGGAGGGGAGTGGGGTGTTCTGTGACTGGGGGGAGTGGGGTGTTCTGTGCCTGGAGGGAGTGGGGTGTATGTGACTGGAGGGGAGTAAGGCGTCTGCGACTGGAGGGAGTGGAGTGTTCTGTGACGGTAGGGGAGTGGGGTGTTCTGTGACGGTAGGGGAGTAGAGTGTTCTGTGAGTGGAGGGAAGTGGGGTGTTCTGTGATGGGAAGGAGTGGGGTGTGTGTGACTGGAGGGGAGTTGGGGGTGGTTCTGTGACTGGAGGGGGCAGGGTGTTCTGTGACTGCAGGGACCCGGGGGGACACTGGGGTCCTGGTGGCTCCTTTGCTTTCATCACAATCGTCAGGCATGCATTTCAGCAGAAATTCCCTGAGATGGTTGCCCTTACTGTATGTTATACTTGAGAAATTTTGTCTAGTTTTAAACATAAGCGAAATAAAGAGTGGTTTGATAATAAACAGCTTATATGGACCCCCCTTTTTCCAACAGGCACCAATGGAAAGGCGACAGAGGCCGCCTGCTGGCAGCCCGAGGCATGCGGAAGGCCATCTGTCAGCCTTCTACTGTGCTCTCAAATCGCTCTAACCCTTTGTGTGTCTTGTCCGTGGCCCAAGCGAAGAGGACACATACTCTCCCGCTGTGGTTCTCAGATCATGTTCCTGTGAATCAGGGGCTTCTGAGTGCTGGACTGAGGGAGTTCTGCTACTGAAATTGAATAATAGTAGCCTTTCCCCCCATTTTGCAGAAACTTTAATGGGTGATATTTTCTTCGTTTGATATTTGTTCTTTTGTAGAATTTCTTTAATCTCTGTTATCTGCTATCACCTTTCTTTCACTGAGCTTTTACCAAAAACAAAATTGGGGAGCAAATAGCAGATTTAAAAGCATATAAACTCTGGTCATGCAGAGTTTGATGGCTTGCTGCCTCTGGGTGAACATGCTGGTCCTGCGTCAGTGGTTGCAAGGACATGATAAAATACATCTGAGCGGCACAGTGCTGTTTAGCGTGTCAAGATCTGGGTTCCAGTTCTAGGCATCCGAACCATTGGAGAACTTCTGCCCTGCAGCGTGTAGAGACGGCCTCGCCCTATAAACTTGGAGGAAGAACCAAGTCAGTTGCGTATTCTAGACCAAAGCAAAACAGACCTTTTTCACTCCTTTTTTTACCCCTTCAGGCACAGCATCATTGTGGTGACTGAGCCCCGGGTTTTCTCCAGGCTGCACCACTGAGCTGAGGTCTCACCTCAACCCTCCCGCTGGAGCACAGAGGAGGCGAGGGGACCATGCCATTAGGGCAGAATGAAGCAGGGTTTTTTATGCTTTAATTTTTCAAAATATCCTCTTCTATCATTCTAGGGACACTTGGCATGGCAGTCTTGTTTTATAGATCAGGGAAGGGATATGAAGATTAAACAGAAAGTTTATATGGAAGTTATACATATATTTAGTTTGTGGCCAAAGTCAGGCCTCAAAACTAAAACCACTGACCATGAGCCTGAGCCTTGTTTTAGGTTCACAGGAAAATCGAGAGGAAGGTATAGAGATTTCCCACGTACCCACTGCCCCCACAGGCACAGCCCCCGCCTGCGCCCCCCACTGCCCCATTATCAACATCCCTACCAGTGGGACATTTGTTAGAATCGATAACCTACACTGACACGTCATCATCTCCCAGAGCGCACCGCTGACCTGAGGGCTCATTCTCGGTGTTGTAAAGTCTATGGGTTTGGACAAATGTGTGACAGGTCCACCATTAGCGTGTCGTTCAGAGTGTTTTTGCTGCCCTAATAATCCTCTACTCTCCCGTTCCTTCCTCCCTCTCCCCGTCGCTGATCTTTCTACTGTCTCCACAGTTTTGCCTTGTTCAGGGTGTCTTATAGTTGGAATCATAAAGTATTAATACGTACCCATTTGTTCCTAAGATTTTTAATCCATTCTTTAAAGAGAAACATATTAATTGAAAATGTTCTTTGTTTAATGTCCCCTAAATGATACTGAGCACTTCATTTTGAATCAGGCTAACATATGCCTCCTGCCCTGAGTTCTGGGACAGTAAGTAGTTTATTTAGAATATAAGCATTTAATGATTTTACCAAAATAATTTCACCCTGGGAGATGCAACAGACATGGTACTTTTGTCCTTCTTGTCTGACTCTAACAGACAGACACGCATGTCTTTACCTACTGCCATCTTAGAAACAGCATATGCAGATGGCAGAGCCCTTTAGGGCCTCAAGTGGTTAAAGCAGAGAGAAGCACAGAGAGGAAAACAAACAGGAGAAGATCTTCAGGGTAGAGGCCCACTGACCCTGGGAGGCGTCAGCTTGGGGGGTCAGCTGGCAGCTCCCAGTGTGTCAGCCAGACCTGGGGCTGCCAGAGGGACAAAAACTTCATTGGTCTATTTCTAGATAACTATCCAAAACACAAAAGAAAATAAAATCCCGAAAAGCAGGTAATTAAAAACCCAAAGCATGCTGTTCACAGAAGGAACCTTGAGATTTTGAAAACAGGTTTTAATTTTGGGTTGAGGTGAGTGAAAACACAGATGAAAGGTCCATGTTAAGGTGACTTCAAAGTAGCTGCCTACACCTTTGAGGAGGAAAATGGTTGTCAAACCCCCTTATTGATAACATCAGCCTTGCCTGCGTCTGGCTCTTTGGTGTTATCAGATAATTTGTCGCTTTCTCTCTCTTCTGAGACCGTGAGGCTGGTCTCCCACCTTTCATCTCCCCCATAGCTGCTTCTCCTATCTCTGTTCACTATCTGAGGATATGATGAGGGAACCGATGAAGGGATGCTGAACAGCATTGAAAGGACAGTGGTGGAGGCTTGTTGTGACCCAGATGTACAGTCTCCAGTGTTTGGCCACTGGAGATAGGGGAGCCACCCACGGGCCACGATGACACAGCTGCTCAGCAGTCCAGGTTTCATTTGCTGAAGTTGAAAGTTTGCATCAAGTCTGGTAAATGTTACTTGGACATTTAGATCAGATACCTAAACTCTGTATTTTTACTGTAAAGACTCATTCAGTAAACACTTTAGAGTTTCCATTCATCAGTGACTTCAGAATTCTGAGCAGCTATACTTCTCTGTCCTGGTAAACTCCATGAACCAAGGAGGAAGCTTCTGAGAGGAGGTGGGTCACAGCAGTGGGGATACTACCCCACGGTTTGCCGGCTTCCCACATGATGAAGTGATAAAGAATCCACCCGCCAAGGCAGGAGCTGCACGTTCAATCCCTGGGTCAGTAAGATCTCCTGGAGGAGGAAATGGCAACCCATTTCTGCGAGAAGAATCCTGTGGACGGAGAAGCCTAGTGGGCTACAGTCCATGGGGTTGCAAAAGAGGAGTATACAACTTGGCCTCTAAACAACCATTTAGTCTAATCTAAATGGCACGGCAGCCCACTTTAAACTCTCAGTAACAACAGGTGTCATTGGTTACTCCTGCACAGTCCCTGTGACTTAGGAGAGTCTTTCTCTTTGAGTTCACCCACCTGGTTCATGCAACACTGAAAGGTCTCGGGAGCAGAAGGGTGAGCGGAAGCAGTGGTGTCCTGCCCGCGAGGCCCCAGCACACGGCACTTGGTCTCCACTGTGACAGGAAGCCGGGTGAGCGGCTGTGGAGGGTCCAGGGGGGCTCCCAGTCCAGTGATGATCATGGCCTGTGTCTTCATTCACTGAGTCCTGTTTTGATTTTTAGCCATATCTTATAGGTTTTAGCATACACGTTCTGTACATATTTTGTTAGATTTACGCCTAAGCATTTGACTTTTGGGTGCTGTGGTAAATAGGATCTCTGTACTGATTATTCATTTCTAGCATGAGAAATACAATTGATTTTTTTTACACAGACTTTGCATGAGTCAGTATTCTCCAATATTGTGAAATTTATCCTTGCTTTGTAGATTTTTTATATTCTTTGGTAATTTCTCATTAGATAACCATATCTTCTATAAATAGAGACTTCAGATGTCCAGCACATAGGGTAGGATAGTTAGTAGTGGTAAGAGAGGTCATTCTTGCCTCGTACTTACTTTGATGGACAGCCATTCAGTTTTTAACCATAAACTAATAATGCTAGTTTCATGTTTTTCATGCATGCCACTTAGTACATTAAGGAAGTTTCCCTCTATAACTACTTAACTGAGAATTTGTATTATGAATAAAGATTACTTCTTTTTGTCAACAGTTTTCTGAATCTACTGTGAATTATCTTATTAATATGGTAAATTGCTTAGACTGATGTCCTGATATTGAATCAGCTTTAAATTCCAAGGATAAATATCACTTGCTACTACTATATCATCCTCTTTATACTTTGCTGGATTTAATTTGCCAATGTTTGGTTGGAAATTGTTGTGTTTATACTCATGAGAGAGAGTATTGGTGTATCTTATATTATCTTTGTCTAGTTCTCATATTAGGGTAATGCTGGTCTTGTTTTCTATTTTTTATTTTTTCTGTATCTTAAAAGAGATTATGTAGAATTTCCACAAATTCTTTCTTAAGTATTTGCTATACTTCACCATCTGACCTGATGTTTTCTTCATCAGAAGATTGTTAACTATAAATTCAAGTTCCGTAATAGATACAGGACTGCCTTGGTCACCTGTGTCTTCTTGAGGGAGGTTTGGTAGTTCTGTCTTTCAAGGAGTTGGTCAGTTTCATCTAAACTGTTGACTCTTTAAGCACGCTCTTTCCTTTTTTCCTCTGTGTCCACTGATGTCTATTGTGTCTATATTTCTGTTTAATTCTCAAGCAAGGCAGCGGCACATTCCTGGACTGTGGTTCCATGGCCTTTCCTGCCCCTCTGCCAGCTTTTGTCTGAACTCAGCGTACATTTTTTCTCTTCTTCTAGGGTTGAGGGATTTTTTTTCTTTTATACCCTCATAGCTGAAATGGGTTTTCATCAGTATGCTAAGGTAATGTTATATCCATAAATTATAGAATTTTGGGGGGATTTCTAGGATTGTGCCCACGGATTGGGTTTTCATGACCTTCCTGTAGTGGGTGTGGTTCTCCTCTCTAAGTCTGTAGCATAGGGAATCCTCTCAACTCTGTCACAGTTTTGATAGAGATTCCCTGGTTTTGTTGTGGATGGAGAAGTGTGTAATCTGACAACTGGAGGATGGAGGCTGTGTTGGCAGCACCAAAAACTCTGCTCTCTCTAACCACAGCCATTCCATCTCCCAGAGTTTCCCCCCACCCCAGCCTCCCTCCCCTATGTGAGCTCCAGCTGGTCCAGAGAATAGTGGCCTCCCCTCCTCTCACTGCTCCCTCCAGAAGCCGGTCTCATCTCTGATTCTAGGCGAGTTGGTGGCTTCCCACCTTCAGCTCTCATATGCGATCCAGAAAAGCTACTAGCTCGTTGTTTGGTGCTTTT
The DNA here is from genome assembly GCF_910594005.1 of Cervus elaphus. Taxonomy (NCBI): domain Eukaryota; kingdom Metazoa; phylum Chordata; class Mammalia; order Artiodactyla; family Cervidae; genus Cervus; species Cervus elaphus. The sequence goes on along the minus strand of NC_057837.1, from coordinate 45,672,322 downwards.
CTTCGGGAGTTTCAGAGTGCCCATCTTTCCAGTTCTGTGTGCCTGGAACTGGACACCATTTGTCAGCTTTCTGTCTCTCAAAATCTTCATTTTCCACTGTAAAAAGGTATGGAAAGGATTTGTCATAAATGTTAAAAAAGTAAAAGTAATAATTTCAGTATTAGCAATGACATTTTATTTGACTTGTTTAGATGCTCAGTCATGTTCAACTCTTTGTGACCCCATGGACTGTAGCCTGCCAGTCTCCTCTGCCTATGGAATTCTCAGGCAAGAATACTGTGGTGGGTTGCTATTCTCCCCTTCAAAGTATTAATTTCAGTATTAAAAATGACATTTTATTTGACTACCAAACATATACTTAGTATTTCCTCCAGCTAGTCACTGTGCAATGTGCTTTATATAACTGACATCTGAGTTTTAAAACAACACAACGACATGGGTAGTGTTATTGTCATTTTCTATTTTTCTGGTTTAGGAAACTAAAGTCTTAGTTTTAGTTTCACCAAGTCACAAAACCAAAATGAAACACACAGGACTGTAAACGTCTTAAGTATTACTTCTGTTCATCAGGATACATTCAGTGTGTTCATGGAACATGAATAATAGAATATGTATCAGCATACAGAATTACTGTGTTTAACATACATTGCATTTTCCACATACATGGAATGCAGTGCAGAGTAAGTTCATACTATCATGGATGAATTGGTGAGCTTATATCAGGAGTACCAAATGACTGATTAGAACAGCTTCTTGGATAAAGATTTCCAACAAATGATGACAAAGAATACCAATATTTGGGATATCTATATAATTCATTATTATACAAATAAAGAATATGTAGTTTTCTCAAGATAAGGATAATAACAGTGAGATACTAATTAAAATATCATGGTAACATCCTGAATCCAAGTTTCTAAAAATTTCTTTATTTAAGCAACTAATAGGATCTAAGTTTTCATTAGAAGAAACCCATTGAATAAATGTTACAATGAAAACTCTTGGAACTGTACTAATTTAACAGAAAAGAAAAGAGAGTCTGTATTTCATTATTTACAGTATTGAGAAAGTAAAACTCTTGAAGTGTTGCAGTGACAATTATTGTATAACTCAAATGTGTAAATAATTTATGAGGAAAGCCTAGAGACCAAACCCAGCTTATTCAAAACAAACAACTTAATTAGGAGCTAGTAATATTTTTACTGTAATTGGCATATAAACACACCCCTGACAAATGTTGACTTTTATCAGTTTGATCACAAGATAAAATTAACTTGTGATTAATTAGGTTAGTTACTGCTTAGCAAAACTGAAGACATCTGATTTGCTTAGTTTTAAGGAGAAAATTGAGTTTCTTTGGTAACTCAAGATAGACATTCAGGTGTATCAACAAATTGTTTCCTAATTGATATTTTAATTGTTCTGTTACAACCCAAGAACATTTACAGGGGATGAGCTATTATGAGGACAACTCAAGAGTATTGTTGCTATGTGACCTATGGTGGACATATTAGAACAAATTTCTAGAACTCCTGAGTTGGAGAACTCAAACTATTTTATTTTGAGGTTTGCTGTGAAGCTAACATAATCAAGGCAGCTTGGTGATGTTGAAAGTCTAGACATGTAGATCAGTGTCAGAGAAAGAACACAGTTGTATATGAGTTGTTACTCATGGCCGTAGGGATTTGCCCAACTGATGTGAAAACTTATGTGTACACGAAAGCCTGCACATCGGTGTTTACTGGTTTTATTTATAATATCCTCAAATGGGAAGCAAAGAAAACTCAGTACCTGAGTTGATTTTAAGCTCTTATAGCTATATAATGGACTCTTATCAGAGATAAGAGGAAATGACCTAGAAGGTTATGAAAAGAGAGTAATGAATCTTAAGTGTGTATGTCTAAGAGAAAAAAAAACACCAGTCCTTAAAAAGGCACGTATCACTGTGTCTCATTATATGACATTCTGAAAGGTAAAACTGTAGTGCCAGGAAAAAATGAAGGTTTGCCAGGGTGTCAGGATGTGGGGGAGGGGATGACCAGGTGAGAAGCACAAGGAAGGGTTTCTGTGGTGACACTGTTTTGAAGATGCTCTAATGATGAATTTAAGATGTTGAGCATTGAGCAAAATGCACAGAACTTTAAGGCAGAAAAAGTAAACCTTAATATATGCAAATTAGAATCATTTATAAGGTGGGGATACCAGGATTGAATGTAGAAGGTGACAAGTAACTTTAATCGTATTATAGATGTATGAAGTGGGGTCTGACGCAAGTAAATTTGAAAAAGAGCGGCACTTGTAAGAATTAAGGCAAAAAGAACTATGCTTAAACACTGTACTGCGTTTGATAAAGTTAAGGGTTCACTCAGTGATAAGGACTGACAATTTTAAAATGCTGCAGGTGTGTATTGGAACTGAACAGTGAAGTTAATGGTCATTGGGCAGTGGGGGCAGGTGTCCTGTTGCTGGAGGAGGTTACAGGTGAGGTAGGGAAGAGGCCAGAACAAACCATGTTGTGGCAGAGATGGTGAATGTCAGCATGAGTTCTCCTTCAGCTTAGTGTAGACACTGGTGTTCTTATATCAAAATATTCAGATAAACGTGGGGTAGTATAACACCTGTGTCTCCCTGTTGTGTCCATTGAGAAGGCCTTGAAACAGAAACCCATTATCAATGAGTACACTTAGCTCCCAGATCTTGGTTTCTAATGCCATTCTCCAAGGAAAGCGGCTGGGACTCCAAGAAGGAATGGATGAAAGTGGAAAAGAAAATACACAAGACGATGACCCTGGCACTTTCACCCTATAGTCATCTCCCCCAAACACACTGTTCTAGCCTACCCATGAGGAGATATCCTGGGTGGGGCCCTGCAACAGAAGACATTAAGAATCAACTGAAGAGATATGAATCAGTCACTGGTCTTATTTATTAAAAATGCATTAATTTCAGCTCATTAATTTTGACAAATGTATCATGTTAGTATAAGACGTTAATAATAGAGGAAGCTGTGTGTAAGCCATCTGAGCACCCTCTGAAGGGTAGTCACAACAATTCTGTAAATATGAAATTGTTCCAAAATAGAAAAGTTTATTTAAAAATCCTTAAGTGAATGTAAAAGTGAAGACAGGAGATTGTGCTAGGAGTGACCACAACTGTGGATAAATGTTGCTTGGAGATTTAGAAGTATTAACAGAATTTTAAAGCCACCTATGTGGTTGTTATATATAAGCTTTTCCCTACTGTCTCAGGTCATCCAAACTTTCAGTGTGGTTTAGCTAAGATACCTCCTAATGCCTTCATTAAACCAGAGATTTTCCTTAGGATGTCTCCCCATCTTTCTCAGCTAGGATTAACAGGATGGTGTAAATGTGTGACAGTGTTAAAAGTGTGACAATGACAGTGAGATTAACTTAAAAATATACCCCTAAATTTGTGTGCATTTTCCTTAAATTTTTCAAATCATTTATGCAATTATTATTTTATTTGTTATCCAGAAATATGTTTTGAGTTAATTATAATATTTAATGTTTGCTGTTTTTACTTGGAAAATAAATAAATAAATATAGATGTTCTTCAATTGTTTTCAAGAAAATGAGATTTTCTTAATATTTTGTGTCCCAATATTTAAAATCTGCAAAAATGGCAAAAGAATTGTATTTCCTTTTCTTTTGACTTAATATCTGTGTTATTCTGGATTGAACACCTGTATCTTCAAACATTACATTCTCAAAGAAAGAAACTTTACACATTATATTAATATTGACACTTTTACATAACTGGTTCCATCTTTTTCAGTGCTTAATAAATATTTGAATAAGAAATATACAGTCACAGGTCTCTTTTCCCTTGAATGTTAACATTCTTTCTCAATTTTTTTTTGGAAATAATCACATCTTCATGATGGATAATTAATTTAATGAGAGGAGTAAGTATTCAAATGCCTTGCAAAAGTAGACTAAAGAAACTGTGGTAAGAAGAATTTAAAACACACACATGCATGGTGAACTAATTAGAAAAGATAGACTTTTAGACTATTGAAAAGCATTTTATTTTCCCTAACTGTAGTTTTTATCATATAATGAAACTGAAAATTAGTGTACCTTTTGGAAACTTATAAATTAACTTGGAAGAAAAGTTATGACCAACCTAGACAGCGTATTAAAAAGCAGAGACATTACTTTGCCAACAAAGGTCTACCTAGTCAAAGCTATGGTTTTTCCAGTAGTCATGTATGGATGTGAGAGTTGGACTATAAAGAAAGCTGAGCGCTGAAGAATTGATGCTTTTGAACTGTGGTGTTGGAGAAGACTCTTGAGAGTCCCTTGGACAGCAAGGATATCCAACCAGTCCATCCTAAAGTAGATCAGTCCTAAATATTGATTGGAAGGACTGATGCTAAAGCTGAAGCTCCAATACTTTGGCCCCTTGATGTGAAGAACTGACTCATTTGAAAAGACCCTGATGTTGGGAAGGATTGAAGGTGGGAGGAGAAGCGGACGACAGAGGATGAGATGGCTGGATGGCATCACCAACTCAGTGGACGAGAATTTGAGTAAACTCTTAAGAGTTGGTGAAGGACAGGGAGGCCTGGAGTGCTGTGGTTCATGGGGTCACAAAGAGTTGGACAGGACTGAGCAACTGAACTTAAAGTGAAAGTGAGGTCGCTAAGTCATGTCTAGCTCTTCGAAACCCTATGGACTATAGCCCACCATTCTCCTCTGTCCATGGGCTTTTCCAGGCAAGAATACAGGAGTGGGTTGCCATGTCCTTCTCCAGGGAATCTTCCTGACCCAGGGATTGAACCCAGGTCTCTCAGATTGCAGGCAGATTCTTTACCGCCTGAGCCACCAGGGAATCCCTAATTGAACTGAACTGAACTGAAATTAACTACACTGAGTGTTCCCATGAACTTGCTCCAGGCAGTTCTCTCTCCACAGTAAGGGGAGACACACCCATAACGTTGGTTCCTCTGGGTCTGCACTCCAAGGAAGCCAGTTTCTCCCAACACAAGATGAGTAGCTGGTCAGGAACTATAGTGCCTACCGATTGGCGTATTTGCCTAAAACCCTGTGAGTGTCCTTTTAAAACAGTTTTAGGATAGAAATATTGAACCTGACTTACAATAAGAACTGCCTGTGGTTGAAAACATACAAACCACTTAAAGTTTCACATCAACATGGTGGTTTCAACCTTAGCTCTAAATGTTGCAAATTAATCTTGTTTTGATACTTCCCAGAGTTTTCAGTTCTGTTTTACATATGATAACATACTGCTACCATTTTCAGTGCTCTTAAATCTGTGGGTTGATATTCCCATTTCTTAAATTTCATGTTGATTTTCCTCACTCTAAGTTAATGTGTCATAAAAGAAAACTCCCTTTTAGAAAAAGCTAGCGAATTTCTCTGTCTAATTTTCTTCATTTTCATTTCTGTCATCTAGGTATTTGTTTCCATTAGCATGGAAGCAGCATGAGGAAGTTTCCATGTTGGAAAATTGCTGTAATTCTCCAATCTAAGTTTCCTCTGATATAGAATGTAAACAAAGCTGGTAGATTGCTTTCACAAAAGTGCTGTAAACACATGTTACTGTTCCTGGACTCACTGCTTTTAACTGTAAAAACTGTTAGCAGGAAGGAATTCCCAATGGCCCTCCTGCTATCAGAACCACCAGCAGCAGACAGGGATGCTTCCCTGGGAGTGGAAGTGTCCAGCACAGTAAACTGTGCCTGCCCCACATGGACCATGTTGTTCGGAGTGCTGGCTCCAGAATTGCTGGGTCTTCCTGCATCTCAGAGGGCTTCCCTAGTACCTCAGCTGGTAAAGAATCTGCCTATAATGCAGTAGACCCCGGTTTGATTCCTGGGTCAGGAAGGTCCCCTGGAGAAGGGAATGGCTACCCACTCCAGTATTCTGGCCTGGTGAATTCCAGGGACTGTATACTCCATGGAGTTGCAGAGTTAGACACGACTGAGCGACTTTCACTTCACTTCACTTCTCTTCTTTCATCTCAGAGGGAGTGGACAGGGGTGAGCAGTGTTCCCCACACCCTTTCCCAAACAGAGCCAGACCTAATGTGGAGTCCCCGGGAGAGCTCTTCTGTGCTAAGGACCTTGCCTGCCTCCCCAGCTTGGGAACAGCTGCCTCTTGCAAGATCGTAGTCTCACACTTTGCATCCAGTTCTCATATATTTGCTGTATTTCCCCCTTTCGGTTATAGCTGGAGTTCGTTTCAAGAGAGCAGCCAGTTGGAATTGTGGTATTTTCCTCTTTAAAGCTCCCAGGTTGGTACACTTTAGAATCATCCGGAAGATGTAACACAGAGCGCTGGGTCTCACCCCTAGGATTTCTAATTCTGCAGACTGAGCAGAGACATGGATTCGCATTTCTAGCAAATTCTAACGCTCTTGGCCCAGCCAACCTCTCAGGGAACCAGCTTTCTACACCACCTGGCACCACTGTTCCTTATACATTTACAAGGTACTTTGATGAGGGAGCTACTTAAAACATGCTCTAAAACAACTTTGCAATTTTTTTTCTACTGTATTTTATAGTATCAATAGATGCATTCCTAATTCACTTGTTACAATTTATATGTAATATAAAACATGGGATACAAACTCATTAAGTCCAAGAGAATGGTAAGTTACATGGAAGCAGTCATTCTTGTTGATGGAGGGAATACACTGTTTTTCAGGGAAATGCTTGTTAAGAAACAGTAAGATTCTACAACTCTGCTTCTCTCTTGGACTTCCAGTGCTGGGACTCTCTTCTGTTTAATGAATAACCAGATTCATAAACAAAGATTTATGCCCAAGGATATTGAGCATCAATATTCAGAGAGTCAAATATCAGAAACAATCTACATGTCCAGCAGTGAGAAAATGGGCATAGAAAGCTTGGTAAACTGTTAAGGAAGAGTCCAATGAACCCTGTGAATTTAAATACAATTATAAAGTGCCTTTCCATCAAAATGTCTGTGAGTAAAACACTGATTTTAAAAGGAGGCCCATTTTCAACAGCATAAATCAGAAATTTAAAAATATGATGAGTCTCTTAAATTTTAGGATCAAGTTTCGTTTCCTCACCTGCCTTCTTTGAAGAGCAGTGCCCTCAAGGGTTCTGAGCAAAGGAAACCCAACGAAGCCTCTTGTTTTCATGTATGCTCGGGAGACATGCCAACATTTCGTGATGCCGGAGGGCTTCCTCTGGGCTTCCTTGTTCTTTCTCATCGCTGCCGTGATGGCTTTGAGATGAAGTAGGTACAGAAGGCATTCATCACAAGAAATAGAACCATTGCTTTATTCAAAACATTTAAAAAACAAATACAATAAATCAGGTGTTCTTTTTCCTTTGCAAGTATTAAATACAGATGTACTGTATGCATATGAAATTTTTGATTAAAATGTCTTTCACCAGCCTGTCTCTTTAATTAAATAAAGCTTGTTTGGTATTAATCAAGGCACAAAGAATTTATACCCCAAATCCAGATTAATTAAAAGCCTGGAGCTTGAAGAACAGACTGCGTATAAAGACAAAAATAAATCAATCCAAACATGATATTTATGAATATGGACTGTTTGTGGGCAAAATATAAATAATTTAGATGGAGTAATATATGTCAGATATATGATAGGATTATTTTATATTATAGAATGTATTTACATGTAAATCTGAACTCACGTTTTGAATTAAGGTTTCTATTTTTAACATTTATTGTTCATTACAGAGTGATGATAGCTCTTCCTGGCTGATCCCCTCACAAATCCCGAAGCTCTCCACTACCTGCTCAAACGCATCAGGAGAGTGAGTCACATGGCGTCATCTCCCTTTGTGTGAGTTTGGTTTGATCTTATTCAACACAATGCTTACCTCCCCAAATGAAGCACTATCCAGCCACTGTATCAGGAATTGCTAGGGCCCAGCTCCTGCACAGAATTTGGTATGTTAAATTCATTGGTATATTCACCAAATTAAAACATATATTAGTCTTTAGTTACTTTTTAAACAAGAATGCAATCAAAACATTTGACCACCTTTAAAACTAAAAAATGTATGACTACTGATTCACATATGGAAATGTCCTTTTCCCAAACACATACACAAGCACACCACAGACACACACACGCACATTTGTATGAGACATATTATCTGATTCTCACTGGAGCTTTGCAGATGAGAAAGACCAAATTTGAACTCAGATATTCTAACTCTAAATTTAAGATTTACTGTATTATAGCCATATATGTGTGTGTGAGTTGCTCACTCATGTCTGACTCTTTGCAACCCCATGGACCGTAGCCTACAAGGCTCCTCTGTCCTTGGAATTCTCCAGGCAAGAATACTGGAGCAGGTTGCCATTTCTTCCTCCAGGAGATCTTCCCGACCCAGGGATCAAACCCAGGTCTCCTACATCGCAGGCAGATTCTTTACCATCTGAGTAACCAGAGAAGCCCATTACAGCCATATATCACATGTTAACCTTCTATGGAAGAAGAAAAATGATTTTAATTCAGTTAATGATCTCAGTTAGAATGGAGAAAGCCCTGGACTATCTGGAATTCTGTGTCACTTAGCAACAGTCCTGGCTGACAAGAGGCCCTCAAGAAATGTCAGTCCTCCTCCTCTTCTCCTCTTCTGTTCTTTTTTTCCCTCACCTGTGTCCATATTTCTTATTTTTATATTTCTATCCTATTTCAGAAGGACAGTAATGAGACAATGAGAATAGAATATACATTTGATCATTATACAAAATAAAAATGAGTACTTATAAAAGTGGTGTTTCTAATCAGTTGGGAAGATGATGTCTTATTCAGGAAAGATTGTGAGTATTCATTTAGGCAAGATTGGGAGACTCTTGACAAATATAAATGTAAAAACTAAATTCAATGAAGAGAGATCTAAAAGAACGTTGTATAATGCCATGTGCTGTGTCTTGGAAATTCTTATTAAGCCTGATACCTTAGAAGTACTGACTCAAAGATGTGACCTTCCAAATAATCTCAAAGCCCTGTGCACACACTGACATGCACAAACATACAGAGACACTCATGGCAAACACATACACAGTGACACACACAGACACACCCACATACACACAGGTTACCACAAATTTATAAAAATGCACTGTTGGTCAGAGATCCTGATGCATATGAAGTATTAGTAGCTTCTGTTTTCATCATCAGCATTTTTATTAACAGTTAACTGAATACATTCTTTAAGGTGTTTAATCATAACTTTCAAATCAAATCAATAGTTGTGTTACTTTTTACCGTGGATATTGATGTCTGTAATGGTCTCAGTTTTTTTAAAAAAATAAGATATTTTTAAAGTTAGAAATCATAATAGTAAAATATAGGAAGAGACCGAATTCTTTCTAGCTATAATAAAATTTACCCAAATTTGAGTTTTTTGTAAAATTACATATAAGTAATTTGTTATAGCATCTTAATTTTTGGTTACTCAGTATGTTGTTTAGTTGCTAAGTCGTGTCTGGCTCTTTGTGACCCCATGGACTGTAGCCTGCCAGGCTCCTCTGTCCATGGGATTTACCAGGCAAGAACACTGGAGTGGATGGCCACTTCCTTCTCCGAGGATCTTCCTGACCCAGGGATTGAACCCATGTCTCCTATGTTGGCAGGCATGTTCTTTACTGCTATGCCACCGGGGAGGCCCCACCAATTATTCATATTTTTTGAAAAATTATGGACTTGACAGTGTACATAGTTTTCTGTTTGAAATGGTGTAAATTATAATACTGCATGTCCAGATTCAAGTATAAAGCAATAACTGAAAATGTTAAATGCTGCCAAAAGCTCAGAAACAACAGAAGGAGAACCAGTGAGTCACCCAAGCAGTGATTAGTGAATGCTGTATGCTCACACCAAAAAAAGTTGGCAAACCAAGAGCCTCCAACCAGAAAGGGTGAGGCTCAGGAGTGTGTTGTTAACGCAGCTTGTCTAGCAAGAAAGCAGTGACTTTATTCTTCACCGCGACTGGTTATGATTCTAGAATTTTCCTAAATGATGGGGAATTGGTCAGTGGTGACCTCATAGCATCCTCAGGAAACAGTTTGTTTTGCTTACGGTTCCAGAGCAGAAACAAGGAGTCACGCGAGTCTCACAGAAGAAGCATAATTAAACTTTGCCTGTGTGACTATACTGGTTTTGTCTGCTCCAGGAGTTTTTAGGTCTGGTTTCTGTTTCAGGCTGTAACAAGGGCATGCACATTCACACTGCAAAGCCATCCCCAAAACGATGAAATTGTTTCCCCTCTAAAGGTAATGGAAATCCTGCAGAATCTACACTTTCAGTTTATTTCTTGATTAATGACAAGCAGCAAAAAATCAAGAGATTTGCCGCATTTATAAAGGAAAGAGATTTTTAGCAGAAAAAGGAGGTGTCTGTGCTTTCGTTTGTTAATGTACGGCAGATGAGGTCCATTTGTTTGTAGAGATGAATTTGTAGAAGAATTTGAAACTTGCACCAGTTGTTCATTCTGAGTTTTGCTGAGTTACCATGTCTCAGCCTCTTCTGTAGATTTTTCTATAGACTTCTATAGACTATAGATTCTTCTATAGATCCCAGAGATCCAGGGGCACATTCCTGCTGTCCCATGGTTTATCTTCCTCTTGTGGGAAACACTCACCACTGAACATCTCAAAGCAAAACAGGAACAGTTGTTTAGAGTCCGACAGTGGTGATGGGAAGGGGGAGATTAAGCAGAAGGATGGGAACAGTGATGGTGGTAGGTGAGAAGTTTGCTTTTTCAAATGAGGTGTCCATGGCAGCCTTCCCAGAAGAGGTGGTCCTTCAGAATCAAGCCGTGAAGTAAACACAGCACTATTCCCAGATTCTCTTTGTCCTGCCAATCTAACTTTCCTGACTTTTCTCATAAACACTTTCTTCACCCTTTTTTATGCTGTTTCCTTCTCATCTTTCCTGCAACATATGGATTTGAGAGATCTATTTTAGTAGGTTTTCTATATCATCACCATAACCCAGCAGGTGGTTTTACAGACATGTGGGCAGCAGCTTGTTTTTTTGTCTCTCACCGAAGAAAAGCTATGCCGTTCATGGTGCAGGCCCATGAGTATACAACAGACACTCTCTCATGTCCTAGAGCCTTTGTTTCTGGAAAAATATGGGCTAAAGTAGGCCTTCCATCTAGAGGAATTGCAGGCTCTGACAAGGTTGTTTTTGAAAGAGTTCCATTTTGTAGAATTAAATGTGTAAGGCGTTGCATTTGTAATGACCCAGTCTGGTCTAGTTTATGCTCTGCCATTTCTTCACCTGGGTCACTCCTGCTGTTTCCATGTTGAACAGACCCTGTGATGATAGTGAGCATGTGTCCTATTGAGCTGAGTGCAAAATTCACCTTGATTTCAAGGAATGGACGACTGTCATCAATACTTCGCCTTAACTACAAAGGAAGTCTGGTTGCTGCCATGCTGGTCTGTCTCATTTGAGGAGATACTGAACGTGAATGATGGGTTGTTTATATCTTCTCTGCCCCTGAGCCCCCCACATGCCACCTTCCTCACAGCTGGAAGACAGAGGGTGCCAGTCACCACCCTTCCATCCCAGGTCGGCCTGCTCCAAATGCCAGTCAAGGATGAGACACTAAAAGCTGTCTCCCTCTCGAGACTCAATCAGGAATACTGAAAGTTTCCAGAAATTTTAAAAGCTCTTATTCCAAATTGCTCAACTTGCTCATAAATCTCACTTCTCTCACGTCAGGAACCAGGGTGGATTGTCGCATGTTGACATTAACATCCATTTTGTCCCAGCGGAATGGATCAAGGAAAGTTCTGGACTTTGATCATGCATTTGCAGCTTGTGTGGAACCGGGTCCCTCACCTCAGTGACATCCGTCTCGGCATCTGCGTGGACCAGCTGGTAACAGTTAGTTTGTTTCCTATCACTTTTGGTTGTGCATTGTGCTTGTTAATAAGGATGGATGGAAAGCAGGTGTGGCAGTTTCTGAACAGTTATTGGGACGTAATTGCTCCGGGCTATTGTTGGAGCAGTTTGCATTTGTACATTGTTCTGGGTGCAGCTGTCAATAGCCGCCGAGCTAGGAATGCACAATGAGTCCGTTTCGGCTGCACTTACAAATCTAAATTGATCCTGAAAGGCATCCAGATCTGACAAGTTAAGCAAAAATGCTAATAAAGCAAACAGACTTCATAAGAGCCAAACTATTGAGAAATCTCAATCTTTTTAGGAGTTTTGACGATGTTTCTTCAAATTCTTAGCCCAAATGCTTCCTGGGAAATATTGAAATCTCAAATTTTCACTACTTCTGTCGGTAAATCAGGCGAAACTATCATCAAGGTTAATAATTCATTTTAGAACATCCCTCTTAAAATTTTTAGAAATTGCTTCATGTAATTCAGCTCAGCAACCAAACCCATGAGGGTCTGAGAGCCTCTGAGCTCAGCCTGGAGAAGGTGGCCACCCCTGTTTTGTGTGACCTTAAGCAGCTCCCCTGAGTCTCTGTGCCCATGTGTAGAGAAGCAAAGCAGGCGTCAGTGTTTGCCGTGCTGTTTTATGGGATGGTGTGTGTAAACTTAAGGTGAACTGAACACTTACCTGGCGGCAGGTCAGCACACACATCTCTAAGCACCTCACATGTCCCTCATTTAATCCTCACAAAATCTGTGATTCAGAGGTTGTGCTTCTGTGCTTCCATTTTGCAGGTAAAGGTGTGGAAACTGAGGCTCCTGGAGGCTCGGGGTCCTCTCTGCCACAGAGCTGGGACTCAGGTACCTACCGGCTCCAGGCTCAGTGTGGACTGGGTCCCACGGTGCTCTGCTAGGGTCTGTTTTATGAAACTCATAAAACAGTGTTTGCTACTTCTGTTCTAAATGGCGATTTCTAATCTATTTCTGTGGAATCCTGGTGTCCAGTGAACTTGATGAAGATGTGCACCAGCAAATTGTGTAGTATTACCCTCAAATCAGCTTGTAAAAAACATAGATTAATGAGTAAAAAGGTTAGTATATTTTTTACCTTTTCATCCACATGTTCCCCCTTTGGCACCTTCTGGAAAATACTAGAGAAAGGTAACAGATGATAGTGTAAACAGATCACTAATAAATCAGGATTACCTGTAAGCATAGGAACAGATTGATATATTTAAGCCACAGCCTGAACCTGTGGTTGTAATTTGACTTTATCTAAGCATTATTTACCCATGTTCTCCTGTAATCAAGTTGTTCTCAGTTTATGAGGTGACATTAAACATGCCAAGACTTCACCACATTAGGCAAAATGCTGTGAGTCCTGGAAACCCGTGTTGTCAGCTGTCTGAAGAGGGTGCTGGGCCCTGACTGTCTATGTGCTGGACAACATGGGGTCTGCAGGCAGAACCCCCTCTGGTGTGTGCATCTCAGTCTCTGCGATTTTTGCCGGAACAGCTTGAGATTAAGTTGAGCTTTTCCCTCTTATCCCTAATATCAAAAACATACTTTCATAACCAAGAACCTTATTAACATTGATTTAATGCTTTTGTGTATTTCATGGTCATGTTCAAGTCTCACTGATTGCCTCAGTATCATTCTTTATAGCAGGATCCCAGCCTCCGGGATCTAATGCCTGATGATCTGAGGGAAGCTGATGTAAGAGTAGAAATAAAGTGCACAATAAATGCAATGCACTTGAATCATCTCGAAACTATCCCTCCCCTCCACCCTCCTTGTCCATGGAAATATTGCCTTCCATGAAATCTCTCCCTGGTGCCAAAAATGTGGGGGACCCCTGCTTTATAGGAAAGCAGCCCTCCCAGTTCAGGATTCAGCTAGATCAGGTGCTAACTTGTCTTCCTTGGCTTCTGCTCCTTGTGTTGGAAGAAAACAGGCCTCTTGCTTTAGAAGCCCCCCTCTGTGGGCTTGTCGGTGTTGCTTTATGATTAAATTTGGCACTGAATTCCTGGCAGCAGCCCTAGGGGGCTGGTCTAAATGATGTCAGGGGGCAATTGACCTTGGAGCATGTGGCTCAGCAGTTGTTGCCTGATTTCTCCACCTTGGACTCCCTATTTTTACATCTTGAAATCAGCATATTGCTGTATGACTGAAACCAGATATGCCCCCGACCCTGAATTTTGGGGTTCTCTTGAGTGAACCAGGTGCCTCTTGCCTGCTTCTGCTTATGCCTTATTTTCCTGTTAATCTGGGAACTTTTCAACAGATATAATGTGTCTACTGGAAATCTTGGGTTGGAAGTTAAGAGTGTAGAGTTTTAGGTTAAACTACACAACATGGAAACTAGAGAAGTCCACCTCTTAGGGTCTCATCTTTTCTCATGTCAAAGAATTGCTGGGTAATCATTTATATGCTATGAGTTTAAAATATAATCGTATCCAAAACAATGTAGCAGAGAAAACACCCAGTGGTCCTACCACAAAACACCTAGAAACATCAGATAAAGTATAGAAAGTCTCTCAAGTGCAAAACTAAACTCCAAATAAACAGGAAAATCTCCCAGGGCAAAAATTAAACAGGGACAAAAAATACAATGTGCCTTTTCCCTCTGGGGCTTCAGTTACCTCATGGGAATGTGCTACCCTTAGTGACACTGTGGTTTGGCATTTAATGACCCAAAAGAGCACAAATGAACAGGGGGGGCAAGTACATGGGTGTGAAGTCACAGTCAGACTGTGGCTGGGTCCTGAGTGAGAAAGACCCAGGAAGGCCAGGCATGTATGTGCTCACTGAACAGAAAAACAACTCTGGAGTCTGCCTGTAAAACTCTGTCTATAAACAAAACACTGTCTCATATAGGGTTTGGATTCAAATTTTTACTGATATTTTCGGTTCATAAAACTTCAAGTCGAGACATACAGATTGAATCTGGGTCTGTGATGCCCCTAGGAGCACTTTATAGAAGCACAAACATGTTCTCCACAGTGGGAGGATGTTTGATTGTAGGCCATTTAGGGTTTTGTGCTGGTAAACAAATCATCAAAGTTACAAAAGTGAAAAAAGTCCTAGAAAATCCAAAACTTAGTCATCAGAATATATTTTAAAGGACACTTAACATAGAAAATACAAACTGAACAAATTACTAGAAGGAAATTACTAGAAGAAAATACAAACTCAACAAACTACTAGAAGGAAAGAAGATATTAAAAGATAAGGCTAATAAACAGAACCAAACATGACAGCTGGGTATAAAAGTGCCTGACAGGAAATGGACTTCCGATACTGGAAAAATGGTCTGAGTGGCTAGAAATCAAGTGGTTCTGGCTACAGTGTGTCTAGATTGAGGTAAATAATGCAAAAAATATCAACAGGCATTCACAGCCTCAGTGGCTTTTCCTGGGTGCAGGAGTTGAGTTCAGACTCAGCTCCTAGAAGAAAGGTGCCTTGATGGCATGTGTGCAGCCAAGTGACCTTGTGCTCAGAGACTCAAATTCTGGAGTAGGCCCAGCCTGACCCACACCTGGCTGTCAGTGCAGAGGGAGCACGGTTTGGTGTGGGAGATTCATGGAACTGGATGGAAGTTTGAGGTAAATTTGAATTGTGTTAATTGAACAGCATAATTCCATATTTGTACATATTGAAAAAGGATCAACACAGTAAGTTTAGATAAAATCTATCACTGTACAGTTAACATTTTCTTCTTGTGATGAGAACTTTAAGATCTACTTCCAGTAACTTTGAAATATGCAGGTGGCTCAGATGGTAAAGAATCTGCCTGCAATGCAGGAGACACAAGTTCAATCCCTGGATCTGGAAGATCCCCTGGAGAAGGGAATGGCTACCCACTCATATTCTTGCTGGGAAATTCCACAGACCAAGGAAGCTGGTGGGCTACAGTCTATGGGGTCACAAAGAGTTGTACATGTCTGAGTGGCTAACACTTATAGGTACCAAGCTAGACACCATGTCCCCACAAGTTATGAATCTTGGAACTAAAAGGTGAATACTTGGAAGCACCTGGTAGTATAAAGCTTCTCCACAAAGTCAGAGGACTTTATTATGTCATACAGATACAAATGGATACACAGAAAAATATCTAGGTATTTGTATACAGGGAAATTAGGATACAAGTTTCCTTGCTCTGTCAGCTGACAAGCCCAGGAGGCAATAAGAGTCCAGCAGCACTGGCCACACCCAGTGCCCAGAGTTTGGTCTCTATTAACAATACAACTCTCATCAAAGGATCCAGGGATCTTAGAGAAATGACTGACTCTAGGACTGGGGAAGGGAGTACATATTATGAGCCTGAGCTCAAAAACCAAGAACACAGAGACAGTGAGAGCAAGGCAGAGGGCACAGGTACCCAACTAAAATCTCTCAGTGGTGAAGTCTGAACAAAGTGCATAGCAAATTTCCATGAGTCCATACTGATGTAAACTGAATTTATAAATGGCAAAAAATAGACAAGTCTTCTGTGCAAAAGATTTTTAAATCATGTAGCTTTCTGTCTTCAAGGAGGTGGAGTTTGAACTCTCTTCAGTGTGGGCTGCTTTCCTTGACTTTTGAAGAGAAAAGAATGGAAAGGACGAAAACACTTTCCATGGAAAACTTGACACATGTGACCTCAGCCCAGTGATCCAAGTCAGCACCACCAGTGATGAGTCATGTTGACAGCACGTACCCTTGATAGTTTGTGATGAGATGGTACTTTACCTCTGGTCTTTTTCCCAAAATCCTTTATTCAGTCTAATCATGACAAAGACATTAGAAAAACTCCATTTGAATAACAGCCTACCATGTACCCAATCAGAGCTGCTCAAGACTGTCAAGGTCATCAAAACCCAGAAAAGCCAGAAGTGTCTCAGCCAAGAGGAGCCGAAGAAAGTGTGACCAGTGAATGCAGTGGGTGTGCGTGTGGTGTCCTGGAACAGAGAAAGGAGGCTAGGGAAAAGCTGAAATAGGAATAAAGTGTGGACGTCAATAAAGAATAATGTATCAACTTGGTTACATACTTGTGATAAGTTTACTGTGATGTAACATGCCTTCAGTAACAAGAACTGGAGGTGGAATACATGGTAACTAATATCTTCACATCTTTCATGTAAATCTAAAGCTATTCAACATAAAGCTTTAAATGTGGGCCATATAAGTTTGTAATAGAAAGGGAACACTTCTATATGAACAACCCTTAGACCATGTCCTGTGAATTAATCTGTATCAACACTAAGGCTTTACTGGATGCTCTGGGGTTGTTAAGCTTTGCATCACCAGAGGGAACAGAGACTTACTTTAGGTGCCCCTGGTGGAGCAGGGTGTGAACAGAACACCACAGGCAGCAGGAGCCAACCCTGCATGATTTTTCTTCTGTTGTGCTTTGAATCGCGATGCCTTGAAGGGACACAGACCTAACACATGGGCACACAGCAGAGGACGAACAGTGCCAGCACTAACCTCGGAGCAGGATGGGTCTTCACAGTGGCCCCCTCCCGATGCCAGTAAAGTATAGTCAATTACTTTTAAAATTGCTCCCCCACTAATGTCGACACCCTAATGGGATCAGAACCATTACACTTCTCTTTCATCTGTTCTTACATTGTACAGAGGCGGGGGAAGAGGTATTTATGAGCTCTGAGAAACTCTGCAAATTAAAAGGATCTTGATAATGAGATAAAAGATTCCCCTAAATCTGGGCTGCTGTGGTTTGCTTTTTGTCAATTTACAATTGACCAGAAGGGAGGAAAGTCTGGTTGTTCAAATCTTGTCTTCAAGGGACTGAGCAATCTTCTTGCCATTTCATATCCCTACTTTTTTGGCAGAATGATGAAAATAAAGGGTCAGCTCCTTGAAAATCAAAGCTGTTGGACGTTCTTTGCTACCGCAGAGCAGAATAACAGGTATACTCTCGTAGACACAGGACTCAACGTAAAGTGTGTGTGGTTAGCAAGCTATCCTTGACTTCACTGAGTCCATGTGCAATGTGTAAAGGGGTGCACCATCTCAGCAGGGATTCAAAACTTGGCAAATTATGAACACACCTAGTTTCTAGCTGTAGCTCAAGGTTTTCTTTAAAGGTGTGTTTCTTTGAACTTGTATTGCATTCAGGGAAGTTTAATCTTTGTCAGAATCTCAGTCAAAATGAAGTGCTATCACTTATAAATATCATCAATCATACAAGAGTGTGTAAGGTGCTATTTCAGTTAATTTTGACTGGATTCACAACTGACCCTGAATGCTTCTTGAAAACTCAAATGCAGATAGGAGAGGGAAAAAAATCGACTGTCATTCCAGGTCCCTGCCTGTTTTTTTTAAAAAAAAGCTAAATAAGGCATTGGGTCAGACCTTGCCATGTTGGAAGTGCTGTGTCTTTCCTTAGGACACTAATGTGCTGCTGGCTGCTGCATGAGTGTGGCTCTGACAGCTGCCAGGACCGGCAGAGAAACCACACACTGACGACACTTCCAGTCGCTGAGTCTCAGGAGATCTGGGGCACAGGCATGGTGCTGATGAGTGGGTCTGTAAAGGGAGGGCCCCATGCTCCTCACTGTGATGTAGTCAGGGCAGGACCAGGGCTGTAAACATCCCGTGGTTCTCATGTACCAGCCGGTGTGACGGTGATGGGAAGGCAATGCACAATCTGAGAGGAGGATCACGACTTCACTCACCTTGTCTTGAGAAAACATTTCACACCAATCTTACACTGAGTTTTTTTTTTTTTCCATTTTCAGTAATATTTTCCCACAATGTCATTTGTGGGATTAAAGTAAATGTCAATGACTTTGATGTCATTATATAATCATCCTATTTTTTGAGTAGTGATACTATTCTACAAGACTCTTTACTCCCTTTGAGCTTCCTAATATATCTCTGGTAGCTCAGATGGTTAAGAATCCACCTGCAATGCATAAGACCCGGGTTCAATCCTTGGGTTGGGAAGATCCCCTGGAGAATGGAATGGCTACCCACTCCAGTATTCTCGCCTGGAGAATTCCATGGACAAAGGAGCCTGGTGGGCTACATTTCATGGGGTCCCCAAAGAGCTGGACATGACTGAGCAGTTAACACTTTCACTTCACTTTTCAATGTATTTCAAGGTATTTTTCATTGATCTTTAAGATTTTTGCTTTCATACTTTCAGAATTATAAGTAATAGAACCATCGCAAATACTTCAAACACTTAGGAGAAATCTTATTTTCTAAGATCCCTGTGAATTGTTATGGTATGACTTTCCACTGTTCAATATGAATTTACTTAGATAATTGCAAATTACCAAGACCTTGTTTTAAGTAACAAATTATTTTGCAAATATTCATTTATTACATATTAAGGGTAATTTTACACTTTGAATAAGACATGATTTTCTGAATTGGTGCTACAATTAGAAGCAACAATGATCCATTTTATGACAGTAATTCTCGAATTATTGTTGCATTTTGCTGGCACATAGAGATTAGGCTTTGTGCTAAAATAAGCTAAGTCTGAAAAAACAACACAGAGCAAAATGTAAGGCCACTCCATCCCCAGCACAGCTGTGGATCCCACTATCCTCACTGGGGAGCTATCGGGGCTGTGTTTCCCCAGGTCATCAATGACCAGTTTTCAATTCACCTTCATTTTCTCAGGCTGTTTCTCCACTTATGTGCCTCATACCTTAACTTTTGTATATGGTATAAGATACTGGTCCAGTTTGTGTATTCAGTTTCTTTCATTAATGTCTTGTGGTTTTCAAGTGTACAAGTCTTTCACCTCCTTGGTTATATTTGTTCAAGATACTTTTCTTGATGCAATTGTAACAGGGATTGTTTCTTAATTTTGTTCCAATGGTTCATTACTAGTACCTAGAAAAGCAACAGGTTTTCGCATATTGATTTTTGTATTCTGCAGCTTTACTAAATTTTATTCTAATAGCTTTTGGAGGTCTTTAGGGGCTTCTGTATTTTTGTTGTTCAGTCACTAAGTCATGACTGATTCTGTGATCCCATGGACTGCAGCACTCCAGGCTCCTCTGTCCTCCAGTATCTCCCGGAGTTTGCTCAAATTCATGTCCGTTGAGTTGGTGATGCTATCTAAACATTTCATTCTCTGCTGTCCCTTTCTCTTGCCTTAAGTCTTTCCCAGCATCAAGGTCTTTTCCAGTGAGTTGGTTCTTCGCATCAGATGGCCAAAAGTGTTGGAGCTTCAGCTTTAGCATCAGTCCTCCCAATGAATATTCAGGGTTAATTTCTTTTAGGATTGACTGGTTTAATCTCCTTGCTCTCTGAGGTACTCTCAAGAGTTTTCTCCAGAAGCACAGTCAGAAAGCATTAATTCTTCAGTGCTCAGCCTTCTTTATGGACCAACTCTCATGATTATACATGACTAGTGGAAAAACCATAACTTTCACTAGATGGACCTTTGTTGGCAAAGTGATGTCTGCTTTTTAATACATCTGCAAACAGTGACAGTTTTGCTTCCTCCCCCCTCCCCCCCAATTTTAATGTCTGTTTTTCTTAATTGTACTGGCTAGGACTTTCAATACTAAGTCTAATAAGACTGGAGAGAATGGGCATTCTTGTCTTGCTCCTGATCAGCTATAAACATTTCACTGAGTGTGAGGTTAGCTGTGGACTAACCAGTTTGTCTTTTTCATTCAAATAGAGACAAAGACTCTCCAGAGCAACATACCTCCTTTAAGACCATCTTTAACAATTTTTCTTTGAAAACATAAATTCTGTGTACAGTTCGCTCTTCCTTAGCTCAGTCATTTTCATTTGATCTTAATTTTTTATTTCTCACTTATTCCTCATTTACTTCTCAAATTATTTCACTTACTCTACTTGACCCTATAAAGTAAACTTTGGGGTTATACATTATGGGTTCAAAATGTAAAAGATACAGGAAGAAATGCAGCAGAACCCTTACCATTCATGTCCCCTAGCAGAATTGCTCTTCTTTATATGAAACGATGTTCTCAGCAGCAGTTTTCTCCTATCCTTTCACTTACATTTTATGCACATCTGAGCAATAGATACATAAAACTTAATCTTTTCTCTTTACACAAATGGTAGCATATTATACATTCTTAACTTTGCCTTTCTTTTCCTCAATAAAGAATATTGGAAAGCGTTCTCTATCAATACCTAACCAGTTTATTCACACTTTGGTATTTCTGAAGTGTTTTATCTACCAACCATCACTTCTTTACTAGTCTCTTGAAAACCAGCATTTGAATCGTTTCTGATAATTTTCTAGCTTAGTATTGCAGTGAAAATATCTTTAAATAGATCATTGAATCCTACAAGTAAAATTGCTGGCTCAAATTGTATTTGCATTTGCTGCTAATGCCTTTAGATAATATATTTTATTCAATTCAAATAAATCATGTTTATGACGAAAATTCAAAAGAAATAAGAAAGGCATAAAAATATAATTCTGCTTCTTAACCTATTTCAGCATCACTCAGTTTTCTCTCTAGAGATAATCGATATCAGGTTATTATATCCTTTCAGAGATATTGTCTATAGAGAGCAGAGTTTAATCTTATTTGGGTATATTTGCATATTCTTCTGTATTCCACTGAGATCAGAATGCTCTTACCAACAAGGTGATTAACAAAATAACACCAAGTTTCAGGGTAACCACTGAAATTCAGTGTCAGGCACAGTCCAATCGAAGATCTCTGATCAGAGTAATGATTTTGTAATTTCCAGTTGTCATTGGAAGGAAACATAGTTATGGATGCCAGTCACTGCCATCTTCCTGGTCAGAGATTTTCAACCTCATTCCGATTTAGAGTAATTACCCTCTGCAGTTTGCCTGTGGTAGTCATCAGAATTTGCTTCACCATCATCTTGGATTCCTCTTTGGCTACTTCCTGTATTTCCTGTTTTCTGTGAATCTTGTATGTTTCTTTCTTGGTTTATGCCCTTGTTTCGGTGAAGCACATGCTCAGGTACCTTTTCATGGAAAATGCCTGGGGATTAAGTTTTTATCCTGGACAGGAGAGGAGCCCAAATCTCAGTTCAGAGGCAGCCAGGGAAGCAGGAGCTCCCTGACTCAGGGGACAGTCTTGTTCTACCCAGACCCTCACCTAGTGGGGGAGCATCACCCATTATGGAGGATGTTCGTTCACTTCATCCAGGAACACTCTCACAGGCTCGTCTCAATCTTCCTTCACCAGGTGTTCTGGGACCCTGTGGCCAGTCAGAGTGACATGTAGAATCAACCACCCTCGTCCATCTCTTTGCTTTAGCCCTTCATTCCTGACTCCAGCCGTGTACGTGCTGCTCCTGAACTATTCAGGAATCATGCATTTAAATCGAGTTGGTTGTGCTGTCCTCACCACAGGCTTATCGGTGCCTGGTAGGGTCTGCTAAGTGAGCTGCTCTTTGTCATCTACTTTCTGGATTTCATATTATTCTAAAGCTTTCGGCCCTCCTGTCTCATCTGGGAAGATTTATAATCTTTATTTTAAATGGCTTTAGGACTGCGGATTTGGGAAGAGGATTTCTAGACACCATGAATCTGTTTCCACTGTCTTAACCTAGAATTGTTCTTTACTTAATAAAATACAGTAAGTTGCTTATTCAAAATACTAAGTACATAACTTGTAATAATATCTGTGCAGAGCGTGCTCAATAGATATTTGACTAATAGAATTTCACATATGTGTGAACATTCATTAACACAAATACATTTGAATTGTGTGTGCCCACATCCATATATGAATATTAATGTATCTGAATATATATACTTAATATTATCCCTGTACGTCAGTTGGTAGGTATTTTTGCCTTTATTCCCTTTGAAGGCCGAAATGCTGTAGAAGTATGTTTGAATTGTCATGAATTTTTAAAAATCCTGTTAAGAAAGAACTTTGGGTCTTTTCAGTTTGAATAGGTAAGTCTCAGGATGTACTATAATCCTTCAGTTCTTATGTGAATCATCACACATTCCCTTAAATATCTACTCAAGTGTCTCACTCTATCTCAACAAACCACAAGGTATCTTGTTAGTCAAGAAAAGGCTTTAGCCTAAGTATAATATTGATAGCCATATGTCCTCTGGTTCTGTGGGTTTGTGGTTTGTTTGAAATATAGCTGTTGTACAGTTGGTGATTGTTAAGCATTCTGCATTTGTGATTTCGAGTACTGGCCCGGTAGACTATATACATCTTCCTGTGGTTAAGCCTTTTCGTGGGCTGTGGGACCTTAAGATGTAAGACTCCATGCCAGAACACACGGAATTTCCTTCTTTTGTGTGTTAACTTGTTAAGCTCAGGTTTCCCGTCTCTGAGTCAGGTTGAGATACCTGGTGAGGCTTCTTGTTCTCGCCTGCCTCGCTTTGAGGCCACCTTGCTTGTGTTTCTTGTGTGGAGCATTTCTGGCAGTGACTCCTTTTTTGGAGTCTGTTGATTGTAGACTCTTACTCTGAACCCCTTGACGACTGTCAAAACACATTTGTGTCAAGGTTTTAATCCCTGTCATGATTTGAGAAGCCTTGATTAGTTCACTCTGAAGACTTTCTTTTCATAATGAGAGCGTTTCTTAGCATCTTGACCTTTCAGATCACTCATCTCAAGGCTGATACATCAGAAATTTCTTTTAATGAATGTACAGTTGGGATTACTTTTATTTATGCTCAAAAACACTTCTGGTGACTTATTTTTCTCATTAGTTTTTACACTCAGATGGTAAAAGATAATTACTTATAATTTTATCATCAATACATCAAGATTTATTTTTGTAGATGAAGAGCATGTAATGCTTTATGTATTTAAAGGACACAAACTAAGTTCTGAAGCATGATAGAATTAATGTTCGTGAACTTAACATGCAACTTGCGAAGTAACCTGTTAACTTTGCCATATAGGCTACTGTGTACTCCTGCCAGGCCTGAGGGGAGTCACTCTCCTGGGTTGCTTCTTTCCTTTGTTTTTTAGTTTTATCAAAGTATGTATCCCTAAACACCATGTTTTGCACTTTTGCACCATAGTTTTGCACTTTTGACCTTATATAAATAGCATTATGCTGTGTGCAGTCTTACATTTTTATTTTCCACTCCATGTCATTCTTCTGTGATTTATCCCCCCTTCTCTGTATAGCTGTGGTTCATTTACTCCCACTGCTATGTAATATTCTATCATGTGAGCACACCGTATTTTATTTATCCATTTCCAGTTAATAGACGTCTCCATCATGTACAGTCTCTGGCTGTTATTGGCTGCAGTGCTCCTGAGCACATTTTGCTGTGCTTGTGTGTGACCTTTCACTGGGGAGGTGGCAGGGGACTGCATTGCTGGAGAACATGTGTGGGTGTTCAAGTTTGAAATGCCTCCAAGTTATTGTCCAGAGTGTTGTCAACTTCTTTACTAGTAGATTTAAGAATTCCAGCTGGCTATTTTTCTCACCTGCAGTGAGTATGGTCATGCTTTACTGTTCTTGCCAAATTCTTCAAATTCTTGCCCACCTGTAATTCCTCAGTGAAGCAGTGCCAAGGGCCAATGTGGTCAGTTACTATTCTTGCCAAACTCATGTGAATAACCAGATTAAGGTTACTGAACCTTGGCTTAATTTGCAAACAAAGTAGTCTTATCTTTTATAAAACTGAGGTTGATTATAGAGAATTTTTTTCCATGATATCTTTATGGACATCAGATTCTAGTGCTATTAATTTTTTTTTGTTTTGTTTTCTATCTGTAAACTAACTGAATCTTGAATCCTTAGTTTCTCCAGTATTTGACTATAACTCTCCAAACTAACATTTCCAATTTTTTCCCACCACTCTGATTTGAAATCAGGGAGAACCAAGACTGCCCTCTTCCTAAAACCCTGCAAAATAAACTTGCTGTCCCCTGAAGATAAACCACCATGGCATCTTACATATGGACAGACTTCTGTCTGCTGCTGTGAAGCCTGTAAGGTCATCACAGACATCCTGACTGCAAACCACAGCATCTGTCAGATTGCCTCTCCTCCCTTCACTCCATCTGAAGATGCTTCTAGCCAACATCTAGGACTTTCCTAGACTAGTTGGATGCAGAACTATGAAACTGGGATTACAGTCTACTTCAGTTATTATTTGGCTTCTGGTGGTTGTTTCTACAGAAATGCCTACTTGCTTGCATAGAATCAGCCTGTGCATCACCATCTCCTGTAATGAGTCCAACTAACCTGACCTCTTGTCAGGAGAAGGAGGGTGGTTCAAGGAGATGGAGGAATCTACTAAGTCAGTCTTTCACCTTTACCTTTGGGAAATTTCAAAGATGGGAACAGGGGTTATCAGAACATGCCACCCCAAAATGTGGATTCTTCTGAGCTGAAGGCAGTTGAGACCCAGCAGACTTGGGTCTTCGCTCACCTTTCGTCATCCAGAAGAACTTGGATGGGGGCCTATACCAGGAAGAGAGTTACCCTTTATATCTGAAAGACATATCTGCATGCCAGGCCAGATATTTACCAAAAATCTGTTCATCCTCTGAAAATCGTCCCCTCGTCCTCTTTGAGCTCTCAGCCCCTCCCACCCCTCTTAACTCCAGATGGTATAGACTAGCCTGTGAATCTGGTACCTATATGAGGCTCCCATGTGTGTGAGCTTTGTCTATCTCCTGTTGATCTATCTTATGTCAATTCAATCCTTAGATCATTAGGGAAGGAAGAAGGCCCTAAACCCTCTGAAATTTATACATTGAAATTCTTACCCTGCAAAGTGATGGTATTGGAACATGATTGGGTCAGGAGGGTGGATCCCTCAGGACTGGGTTAGTATCCTTATAAGACAAGCTAGAGATGCTCTCTCCCCCTCCTGCCATGTGATGACCCAGTGACAGGGACGCCATCTCTGAACTAGGCAGCGTGGTCTCACCAGACACTGAATCTACTGACACCTTGATTCTAGAATTCCAGCCTCTGGAACCAAGAGTTGTCGGTGTCTATTGTTCTTAAGCCCCCAGTGTGTGGGACTCTGTTATAGCAACCAGATTGGAATAATACCCTAAGCAATGAAAATTAGTCCAATGAGTAGAAATTAGGTCATTTGAATGTAGCTGACTAAGGGGTCCAGATCATATGTTTTTCAGGGCTTCCCTGGTGACTCAGATAGTAAGGAATCTGCCTGCAATATGGGAGACTCAGGTTTGATCCCTGAGTAGGAAAGATCCCCTAGAGAAGGGAATGGCTGCCCATTCCTGTATTCTTGCCTGAAGAAATACTATGGACAGAGGAGCCTGGGGGCTATAGTCCATGGGGTCCCAAAGAAACGGACATGACTGAACAACTGAGCATGCACCCACACAAATTTGAATTACCATTTAAATATTTTTTAAAAAAATTATCTGCTATTTTCTACTTTTGTATACTTAGATATATGATCTTAAGTTATCCTGTGTTCACTTTCCTTATTTATGAAGTTGTGGGCATCTCTAAATGGTCGGGTAGAGAAAAGCACCAGGGCTCCTGATGCACAGCAGGCAATGAGTCAGACCTTGCCACTACAGTTGGCAGGACTTCAGTGTCAACGCTGACGTTAAGGGCGTACATCTGCTCCCTGACTTACGTTAATGCAGAGCTGGCGCCTGAGAACCGGCAACTGGTAGCATAATCAACGTTAGCACACAGGAAGGAAGCAGGCCTCATATTTTGTTTCTGACCAAACTTCTATCTTATTTATTTTTTTTTTTTCAAAAGCTAATATTCTCTGGATCCTGTACAGTGTAAGATGTGGTGCTCATTGGGCTGCGATGGGGCTTCATGTGGAAATACGATTATGTTGTTGAGCTAATTACACAAGGAAGCTGTCAGAGCCACCTTGTCTAACACCACAACAGCCTCGTGTATTAGCCAGAATCTTTTTATAATGATACTTTAATTTTTATTTTTGCATTTTTCTTTAAACTTTTTATTTTGCATTGGGGTATTGCCAACTAACAATAGTGTTATAGTCTTAGGTGAAAAGCAAAGGGACTCAGCCATATGTGTGTATGTGTGTGCTCGGTCATGTCAGACTCTTTGCGACCCGATGGACTGTAGCCTTCCCAACCCAGGGTTTGAACCTGTGTCTCCTGCATTGCAGGTGAGTTCTTTACTGCCAAGCCACCAGGGAAGCCAGTCAGCCATACATATACATGTGTCCAGTCTCTCCCAAGATCCCCTCCCTTCCAGCCTGCCACCTAACACTGGACAGTTTCCTGTGCTGTATAGTAGGTTATTGTTGGTTACTCATTTTAAATATAGCAGTGTGTACATGACCATCCCAAGCTCTCCAACTATCCCTTCCCCCTGTAAGTGTCTTGGATTATGAAACCAGGTGCTGAGGACAGCCAGTCTCCAGGCTGTAAGCCACAGACAATCACTTCCTGGCTTCATTTCTATACTTTTTCTGTTAAAATCTCGCCTCTGGTTCCTGACAGCAAAGTGCTCCTGCCCACTCCCAGTTTGGTGCTGCCGGATTCCAATCAATTTTTGCTCAAATAAACTCTTAAATTTTGTAATATACCTCAGTTTGTGTTTTAAGATGTAGTAATACTGAAACTTTGGCAATGGCTAATCAATGTTTTAGCTGCCTCAGGATCCAAGGCAGCTCTTAGAGATAAGAAGACTTGAGCACTCGGGTCAATCAAAAGAGGAAAAAAATACAAAACGTGGGGAAAAAGCAATATTGCAGCCACTATAGAAGTGCTGGCTTAATTCATTTGAACCTAAAAAGGATTTCAGTTTTACTGTTACTTAAAATGGCATCTAAAGATACTCTCTGCATGTATTTTTGTGATTATTGTCAAACATTGTCTGCCATTTATTTTAAAAGCCAACAGTTACATGTCAATATAAAGTTTCCCAAATGCTCTGCACTTGTAATTGCCTCATTAATACACTTCCATTTACTTTCTACCTAATTGTCAATATTTTTAGAAGATAAATACAGGCCAGTATGTGAATTTCGTATGGATTTTGAAATTTATGCTCCAGTTACAGAAACGGGGTAACTGGGAGGATGAAGGCTGTTTCAGGGGAATAAATTTGAAGAGTCAGGAAAACAGCAGAATAAGAAGCTGGAGGCCGGGGTGCCCTTGAGCAAAGCCAGGAGGGCACCAGTCCCTAGATCAGGGCTGAGCTGTTGCAAAGGAGCCTGACCTGGGGCAGGAAGGGGTGGGTCCTGAGAATGCGCTTTGGCATAGAAGGATTACTATATGATAGGGGTTTCCTGGTGGCTCAGATGGTAAAGAATCTGCCTGTAATGCAGGAGACCCAGATTCAATTCCTGGGTCAGGAAGATCCCCTGGGGAAGGGAATGGCAGCTCACTCCAGTATTTTTGCCCGGAGAATTCCATAGCAGGCTACAGTCTGTGGGGTAGCAAAGAGTCGGATAGAACTGAGCAACTAACACTTTCACTTTCATCACTACCGTCACTCCAAAACAGATCTTTATAGAAGTACCAGGCACCCTGTTTCTTACAAACTTGGGTTTTTCACCTACTTACTTTCCCCCTCACTTGAGGTTTTACACCATCCTGTGTGATCTCATTCGTGTACTGGCTCATCACTATATTGATGATTCAATTTGCATGTGTATGAGCATCTCACAATTCTTATGAGTAATGCTCAAAATTCTCCAAGTGAGGCTTCAACAGTATGTGAACCTAGAACTCACAGATGTTCAAGATGGATTTATAAAAGGCAGAGGAACCGGAGATCAAATTGCCATCTGTTGGATCACAGAAAAAGCAAGAGAATTCTAGAAATACATCTACTTCTGTTTCATTGACTACACTAAAGCCTTTGATTGTGTGGATCACAACAAAATGTGGAAAATTCTTCAAGAGATGGAAATACACCTTACCTGTCTCCTGAGAAACCTGTATGCAGGTCAAGAAGCAACAGTTAGAACCGGACATGGAACAACAGACTGGTTCTAAATAGGGAAAGGAGTACGTCAAGTTTGTATATTGTGACCTTGTTTATTTAACTTATATGCAGAGTACATTATGTGAAATGCCGGGCTGGATGAAGCACAGCTGGAGTCAAGATTGCGGGGAGAAATATCAATAACCTCAGATATGCAGATGGCACCACCGTTATGGCAGAAAGTGAGGAAGAACTAAAGAGCCTCTTGATAAAAGTTAGAGAGGAGAGTAAAAAGTTAGCTTAAAAGTCAATATTCAGAAAACTAAGTTCATGGCACCTGGTCCCATCACATCATGGCAAATAGATGGGGAAAAAATGGAAACAGCGAGAGACTTTATTTTTATGGGCTCCAAAATCACTGCAGATGGTGATGGTAGCCATGAAATTAAAAGATGCTTGCTCCTTGGAAGAAAAGCTATGATAAACCTAGACAGCATAATAAAAAGCAGAGACATTACTTTGCCAACCAAGTTCCGTCTAGTCAAAGGTATGGTTTTTCCAGCAGTCATGTATGGATGTGAAAGTTGGACCATAAAGAAGGCTAAGTGCCAAAGAATTGATGCTTTTGAACTGTGGTGTTGGAGAAGACTCTTGAGAGTCCCTTGGACTGCAAGGAGATCCAACCAGTCAATCTTAAAGGAAATCAGTCCTGAATATTTATTGGAAGGACTGATGCTGAAACTGAAGCTCCAATACTCTGGCCACCTG
Organism: Cervus elaphus; assembly: GCF_910594005.1. Lineage (NCBI taxonomy): Eukaryota > Metazoa > Chordata > Mammalia > Artiodactyla > Cervidae > Cervus > Cervus elaphus. The sequence goes on along the minus strand of NC_057837.1, from coordinate 45,642,821 downwards.
ATTCGAAGAACTGACTCCTTGGAAAAGACCCTGATGTTGGGAAAGATTGAAGGCGGGATGACAGTGGATGAAATGATTGGACGGCATCACTGACTTGATGGACATGAGTTTGAGTATGCTCCCAGAGTTGGTGAAGGACAGGGAAGCCTGGTGTGCTGTAGTCCACGGGGTCGCAAATAGTTGGACACAACTGAGTGACTGAACAACAGCAAGAACAAAATGAGAGTCCCCATCTCCAATAATCATTTAGAGTCAGATCACATGACTTAAATCCCACGTGTTGTGAGAAGTTAAATTCTCGGTGGAGAAATGTCATGTTCTTGGTCTCTGGATCCTCGTGCTGTCTTGGGATGTGTCCTATTTCCAGCTCTTCCCAGGAGAGCCCCTGGGCAGGAGCAGGAACGCCACACCAGGCACGTCTGGGGTATGGTGCACGTAGGTCAGGACACAGGCCTCTCCAGTGACTCTCGGGAGCTTAAATGGTGGCTGTTCTTTAAACAGAGCTGTTTCTTTTTCTAAGGCCCCACCATCCTTCAGGTAATTGATGTATTTGAGATGTTAATGGGCTAGTGTCACACGGAGAGGGTGGTGACTGAAGCTCCAGAGAACCGTTGTCCCCATTTCCGGGTGGAAACCTGTGTGCAGTTCTATGTAGCGTCTTCCAGCTGAACGTGCTTTGTTCTGCGAGGGTGGGGGTGGGGGGGCTGGCTCTGGGAGAATCCTGCTTTCATTTCTCCAGACCTCCAAAGGAGAGAGGGAAGGACTTGGCTTCCTCATCTGTGTGCTTCACCTCTTTACGGCAAGTCTCTGCCACATTCCAATTATGACTTCACTGCGTTGTCGATCAAGTGTGAAAGTGCCTCTGTCAGAGGAGAGAGCTTTGGATGCAAAGAAAGTTAAGCCAGAGAGTAATTAGAAGCACAGGTTTGGCGTAGTTTTTTCTCTGTTTTCAAGGGCGATAAAGACCAATTACCTTCGGAACAACTGGATGTGTATCTGTGGTCCGATGCTTGCAATGCGCTTTCTCCACGAAAATTACTCTCTACTTTAGATCTATTCCTACTGAACAGTTAGGGGATTTAGTTGGAAATTTTAAGAGTTAGAAATGTTTGAATATTTTAAAATGAGGACTCCTGTGGTGCTCCAGTGGTGAAGACTTTCCTTCCAATGCAGTGAGTGTAGGTTCAGTTGCTGCTCAGGGAGTAGAGATCCCCTGTGCTTCGTGGCCAAAAAAACCAACACAGAACAGAAGCAATATGGACACAAATTCAATAAAGACTTTAAAAATGATCCACATCAATAAAAATCTTTAAAAAAAAAGTTTAAAATGTATATTTGATTCAGCATTGAAACCTGAGATGAATTGTTTGACTCTGTGTCTTTGATTTTAAAACTCTGAAGTCCATTTTAATCTATAAAATGTTTTATTGAATTAAAACCATGGATTAGAAATCACAGGAAGGAATTTCAATACGGTATGGCTTGAATGAGACTAATTGCCTTAAAGCTGACAGGAATCTCAGGATATAAGGTAGAGATGGAAGGAAAAATAGCAATGTTTATTATGAAGTCAACTTACTTGCCTTAAATATGTGCTCCTGTGTGTATTTGATTTTTTTTAAATCTAAAGTATAATACATGAGGCATGGTTATTTAACTTAAAATGTTAATTTAAACTGATTTTGGAGGAAGAAATGGCAACCCACTTCAGTATTCTTGCCTGGAGAATCCCATGGACAGAGGAGCCTGGCGGGCTACAGTCCATGGGGTTGCAAAGAGTCAGACACAACTGAAGGGACTTAGCACGCAAACTTATTTTAAAACTTTAAAACAATAGACTCAAAGCATGACCTTCCCAGAAGAGGAGCCTGTATGTGGATGGGGACGACAACCTGGCCATCTATGCGGCTGGTGATTTTTATTTCGTTGTCAGACACGTCCTGGACCCTTCTGTGTCCTCCTGGCTCTCCGAGCACTCCCTGAGCATCAGCGCCTCTCCTTGCTGCACCGCTGTGAGGTGAGCACAGCCAGGATCCTTGTATAGACACGGAGGCTGAAGGACGACGCACTTAGGTAGCTTCCTGAAGCCGCCGGCTAGAGTAGAGACAGCCTTGGACATGCACCAGGGCACCTGGTTCCAGGTTTCCTGCTCCCCACACCCTATGTCAGTAACGTGCTCGTGCACACAGACCCACTCGAGCAGAGGAGGTAGCACCACCGCTTCCATCACACGGACTGTGTAGACCTGGCCTGGGTTGCTTGGAGTCTCTGATAACCGTGACGTCTCAGAATCTAAGCTGTGTCATAGGAGAAGTGATGGGCCTCATACCATCTCCTTCCTGTATGTGGTGCCCAATCACGCTCCAAAACTCAGCGCAGGCTGTTACCCATGTCAGTGGGGACTTCATATTCCCGCTGAACCTCAGTTCACTTCATCACCAGTGTATGTGGACAAGAGAACAGAATTGACCAGCAGATAAGAAGATTGAATAGAAATGGCCAGGTCTGGGGGATGACAGCCGGAACCCGGCGGCTGTTGCCGGTGTTCACTGTGTGCCCCCTGGGCCCATCATGGGATTGAGCTCAGGTGTCTCCAGTTCTCACAGGCCCCATCACTCTCCCATTGTTTCCCAGTCAGTAATTTGTGAGCATGCTGCTGCTGCTGCTAAGTTGCTTCAGTCGTGTCCGACTCTGTAGGACCCCATAGACGGCAACCCACCAGGCTCCCCCGTCCCTGGGATTCTCCAGGCAAGAACACTGAAGTGGGTTGCCATTTCCTTCTCCAATGCATGAAAGTGGAAAGTGAAAGTGAAGTCACTCAGTCGTGTCCGACTCTTAGCGACCCCATGGACTGCAGCCTACCAGGCTCCTCCGTCCATGGGATTTTCCAGGCAAGAATACTGGAGTGGGTTGCCATTGCCTTCTCCATTGTGAGCATGCCTTAACTTTTAATCTTTTCTGACACTTTTTGACCCAGCCTATGTTTGTGTTTTCTCACCATAAATCATCCTTCTCTAAGGGGAGCTTCTCACCAGTCAAGGTCTCGTTGCATTTTCACTCCCTATGGTTCCTCCAATTTCCTAGGATTAGAGCTGGAATCGCCTGAGACCATGTAGACAGTTCAATAAACTGCTTAAAAAAACAACCCTGCCCTTCCCTTACGATCTGCTTCCTGGCCTTCATTTTTGCACGGCTGTTATCCCAATCAATACTGGTATCTCAGTAATTAAAGGCTCCTGGGTTTAGAGTGCAGGCCTTCCTTCAAGACCCCCTTATCTTCAGAAACACTGCCGGACACGTTTGCTTCAACTGTCCTTGACTTCTACGGCCATGATCAACAATTGCATGGCTGTTTTGTATCCCAAATCGACTGCTCTGTCGGGTGGGCTGTTTAAGTGGTTTTTGCTCATACAATCATTACTGTGGCCCACCTTAATAATATCTGACAGTGCCATTTGGTTTGCATTTCTTATCTTAGTACTGAACTGAATTCGCTTTCACTCACTATCTTTTCGGGATAAATAAATACATTCCCATTGAATTATGCTTACCTACCTGTTAGCTTTCTGATGAATGACTCTGGAAAAGACCCGTCACAGTTTCAGAAGCTTCTGCTCTAATTCCACCTTTCTGGGGATCAATATCTTCACTAAAAATGGAAAATTCAGTCAAGCACAGGCATGTCTGCAAGCATAGGAATATGTGATATTACATATATCCCAAGCATTGTGAAAATAAACTGCCTTACTTTACATCTGGTCAAGAAAGCCAACTCTGTAGTTATACTTAGGTAATAAGGAGAAGCTGAAAAATATGCAAGATATGTCTCCATAGACCCCCTCCACCCACTGAGGCTGGAAGCTCTGCTATAAATCATGCAAACTGGCAGTAATGTGTCTGAATCTTACAGAAGCCCAGATTCCTCTTCTGTATAATGTCTAAGGGTCCACGAGCATGATAAGTTGGGGAGAGGAAGTTGAGGAGCAAATGGAGAGAAATGAAACCAGAAAAGCAATGAGGTGGTAAAGGAAATGTGTAGATTTAGTCAAGACTGTCATGTGAGGATACAAAGCCCTCAAATATGGCTTAGTATTGGCATTGCCAACAATTGTTCCACCTCCACCAACCATCACTATCACCCACTGCCACCTCTAACAATATCCACCAACCTCCACTGTCACCATCAACCATGACAACTATCAACCAAACATAACCACCAATGACCACCACTAATAACCAACCACTACCTCCAACAGTATCTATCAACCATCACTACTACAACCAACTATGACAACTACCAACCCATACCATCAACCACCACCACTATCACCTGTTACCAACCACCATTACTACCACCATCAGCACTAATGACACAACCAGTAACCATTGTAACCATCACTACCCACTACCTCCAGCCACCATCACACGTAGGAGTTAACGGAAGATGGTGCTGGTCAGGGGAGAGCTGACGTCAGACAGCTGAGGGATGGCCTAATTCTAACAGCCTGGGGTCAGTCCAGGGCTAATAAGGAGGACAGAGACCAAAAAATATTAGAAACAGCATAATGGAAAATTTGTAGCCCTGGTGGAAAAATGCAAGTTAAAAACACAAGCTGTCAGATTTTGCTGTGATACACCCAAAAGCAGTAGAGTCAAAAGTTGAACTGCTCGTATTCACAGTAAAAGGTGCTCAGGCTGGTGGATTCTGTGACCTTCACAAAGTCACCCAAGTGGAAGTTCATACACAGACCAACGTGGCTGGCTCCATCTTGAAATCAAAAGTCTCTTCACTGAACACACTGCCTTGGCTTTGTTTTTCAATAGAAACTACCTGTATTCAACCAAGAGTTAAAACATCTTGCTCCAAGTGAATCTTGGTAAATTTTCCACTTCCATCTTCAGCAATCTAAAAACTGCTTGGGTAATTGTACATAATAGTAAGGAGGAAAAAGGGGAAAAAATCAATAAAAGATTATATAATTGTATTTCTTATCTTTCAGTGCTGAAGCTATCCCTAGAAAATCTAGTTATCAGAAGACATCCACCTTGACAAGGTTAGTCTGCATTTGCAGTAGAGTAGTTTGTGATTTTTAAAGTATTATTATGATGATGATCATCATTATGGAGTTGTAGCATGTATCTTTTAATTTGGTTGTCAAGGGAGACAGGGAGCAGTAATTAAGGCTAAAAGATGGAGAATGGAAGCCTTATTAAAGGATATATTGAAGATGGGAATTTGATCTGAGAATTAGATTATGATGAGCGTTTCTAATGCAGCTGTGGCACTCTTGAGTGACAGAGGAACTGAGCAGGCAATTACAGCGACAGGCGTCTTCCCTAATCTTTACAATCCCAAACCCACAGTCACATCCATTTAAATTAATTTTTATGAAGCCTACACATTTATAGCCTCACCAGATTGGAAATTTGTTTATTGTCCACAGGAAATAATTTTAGGGGAGCAAATAGCAGCGAGAGCCATCCTGCCTGTCCCTCTTGTCTTTTTAACTTGTAAAATTAATAATATGAGATTAATCTGAAGGCGGCTGCTTTATAAAGCTGATTGATCCTCCGCAGCCAGGCATTATTATGATTATCAGTGGGAAGGTCAAAGGGAGCATGTAAAAGTCACAGCTGATTCATGAGTTCCTACACTGAGCAAAGGATTTGAAAAAAAAAAAAAAAAAAAAAACGAGGCTTGTGTTGTTCAGTGTTATAAGTGAGGAATCAGTCTTCCTTGCATTGCTGAAACTGAAATTTTCGGGAACGGATTTTAAACAACTTTGGACGTAGTTATTTCAAGATGTCTGTTCAGTAGAGATAGCAATAGTTCATTACCATGCATGCTGAAAACCTATTTTAAGAAGTACTTTGCTGCACAAAGATTAATTTACCACATCATATTTTTTTCCTCCCAGTAACACTAATATAAATAATTGTTGTACCTTAAATTGGCATTATATTTTGATAGCCTAGTTTTTAATATACAAAGAACTGTTCAGCAGAACTGTTCAGAAACATGGAAACACAGACAGAAAATAGGAGACTCCGGGAGCTGCTCTCTATTTAAATCCTGTTTATTGTCCTGATGCAGCGCGGGAGCTAAAATGCTTCACCATTACAATAGCCATGGGGCCATGATGGTTTTGCAAATATGTTTCCAAAACCAACAAGAATTTTTGTTTGTGACTTAGATATGGCAACATTTGAAAACTCATCCTATTTAAAAAGTGGTCTTTTCATTCCATCTTTTAATATACTGTTATTTCCTCTTAGGAAAGTATCATACAGGGCTTTCATGTATATGTATGTAGAACCAGGCAGGCCGCTATGACAGGGCCTCATGGGTGCGCCGTTCTCATAGACCGTCCTAGCAGGCAAAGGGTGTCAATGCCCTCATCCCACAAACTAGAAATCAGTAACTTTCTATCTGACGGTACCTATAGCTCCTAGAATAAGAAATAAACTATGTGATTAATACTGAAAGTTGAAAATACTAAAAAAGAGTAATGTACTTCTATTTGGGAGAAGAATTTGGGGAAATGAGAAGCAGGTGAATCCTCAATACCTAGGGATATTATTTATAATGTTTAACATTGAATAGCAAAAAACTATTATTTAAGGACAAGGTGATTTAAACTCAGAAACAATTACAGGGTTTGAGCGTTTTCTACTGAAGTCACAAATGAAAATAAAAAGATGCTTTAGAGAGAGAGAAAGTTTTAATCTCATGTGGTTTTCAATTATGTGCCTATATTTTGATGATAAAGCACTTTAAATTAATTATTTTAAATGTATATTTATTTTTAACATCTATATTTATTTTATTTTATTTTATTTTTTGTAGATGTGTTAAAAAAACTTTATTGTGGTAAATATTTCATAATGGTCATATATCATCACAAAAAGTTTTAATAAAAAATATGAAATTTATCTTATTTTGTGCCCAGCCTCTTGAATTGCAATAACAAAACAAAATGATTTAACCTGGTATGCAAATGCTGTATAAAATAAAATTTTATTTGCTCTAACTTTTGAAAGTTTCTAAAAAAATCAAATTGCTAAGCATGTACTTTTTTCTAACTTTGTTGATACATAACTGACAAAGAAAATTGTATTTATTAAAAATGTTTGTGATGATACAACAGCTTTATTTAATTTAATTTATGTGTGTGTGTGTGTGTGTGTGTGTGTATCTAACTGGCATCACTGCCGTGATAAGCTTTCAGTCACTGTCAGTTGATTCATCTTTTGTGAAAGCCTAGTATTCTGAGAAAACTTTGCTATTGTCTTTCACTGTTTATCATTTTTATGCACTGAATTTCCCCAGGAATTTTCTTTATAAAAAATTCTTCAGGGAGTTTCCTTTTCAGGTCATGTTGACACCAAGCATTAGATGCTTAAAACATTTTCTAACCTTCAAGATTATTAAATTAAAATTATACGTATGCACAATTGTAAAAGGTAAAATGTTATACATGTGGGTATATCTGCATGCGGAAACACACACATTATGTGTAACTCACCACCTCCCAGCAGCTACTCACTTATATAAAATACTAAATATGTTCCATTGTAACTGAGAAGAGAGCTCACAGGTAATAAGATAGTAAAATGTTTCCTTAGAGCAAGGCTAACAGTAGTAGAGAAGGCACTTTGCCTGCTGGTGTATTTTTCCCACAGCATAAATCAGAGTTGCATTTCTAAAATCAACTTGGAGAACTAGTCTCAAGGGAGAAGTAAACAAAATAAAAAGACCCTTAAAGTGAGGAGAAATAGCATGATCCAAGAGTTTAAAAGGATATTTAAAAAAAAAAAGAAAGAGACTGTATCCTCTTTTCCACTGGAAAATAAGACAAAGGGATGGAGTTCTACTTCAGTGTTGGCGGTCTGGGGTCTGTGGCTTGTGAGAAGTGGTCCATAAAGCACCTCCTGGCCACACATGGACACAAGGCCAGGGACCTTTCTCAAGCACTGGAGTCTTACAGATGCCAGCTTTAAGTTCTGCTGGTTGGTTCATTGATTATAGGCATACTTTTGGGAAGTGGACTGTGAGAAAACATGTTTTCCTGTGTATTATTGTTCACTGCCCAGTGTTTCAAAAACAGGGGACAAACTGGGAATCTGATGGAGTAGAAAGGGTCAAAGTCTTAGGGATGAAGGAGCACAACCAATGAACGTGCCTCCCAAGTGCCTTCTACTATGTGCTTCATCAGAGCAGCGATGGCAGAAAACCTGTGCAAGCCACATTCATATCCAAAATATATAGGGAACTCCTGCAATGCAGCATCCTGGGAGACCTTCTGAATACCTGGTCTTGGGTCTTTTGTTTTGTAAATTGGTACTGTTCAAAACATGGCAGAGGCCTGAAATAACATGATGATAGTCTCTTCGTTTCATCTTGCTTTTCTCTCCCCCTCAATGCTGGTTTTGTTTGGTTTTCAGCTGCGCAAATCATGACCTCTTACCCACCTACTCTCCCTCACCCAGATTACCCCAGTGACTTTCTTCTCATGGATATCAAATGTAATTATGTCATACCTCCATTTGTAGTTAAGGTAGCAGTGTCTATCAGTAGTTTTCATAATTAGAATTATTTTCTCCTAAAACCCTGAATGTGTATGGCTGATTAAACCCCAGGATGACTTATTTTGGTGTCCTGAAATGTTCTGCCTTCATTCAAAAAAAATATTGAGTCTCTTGGACAGCTGCTCTGTCTTTATCTCTTGAGCTGATGTTGAAAGGGATTTTCTATTTTATACTAAATGGAGTATGTGCTGAATTCCGCCCCCACCCCCAGCAAAAAAAAAAGAAAAATATTGTCAAACATAATCTCTTTGTGATATTAGAAATCATCAACCCACGTCACCACATCTTAGAGTCACTATTACATGGGTTCCTCCCCCATACTATATTCCTAAAATCTTAAAAGTCTAAAATTAGTGGACCTATCACCAAATTTTTTTAAAAAGTCAATGAACACATTATTGATGTACAGTGTCTTTATTTAATTATATAATATGATGATGAATTACATCTCTTGGAATGGAAATTGAATTTCTCCAGAAGCAGAGCTGAGGGACCTTGATGTGGGAATTCTGTGGAATGGCAGATACTTATCTCTCTTAGATTCAGTCCCTAAACTTCTTCTTTAATAGCAAGAAACCCTTTCAATTCAGGTGTGATAGAGGCCAAGAGGAGTGCCTCCCTTAGCTAACCTTATCCAATTATCTTTATCATCCTTATCTTCCTACTGTCCGTTCTGAAATTCAGCTATCCAGTCCCATGGTTGCTTAATTAAATTCAGCTCATTTCAAAATTATAATTATTTTGACTATGCTACTGCAACTTACAATAATTGAATGTTGAGGTCAAGTGAATAATATCTTAAAGGCCTTCTAATTGAGTGTTATTGCATAAAATAATTCACATGGGAACTGCACGAATCTGGGAACACTAAAACTAGTCAATTTTATAGCAAATGGGATCTTGGAAAAATAATTATAGTAAACAAGTATTTTTATGATTTATTGAATTCTGAATCTGCCCAAAGCTTCTAAGGGAATGTTTTTTTATTTTGTTTTGTTTTATAAATAAACTTAAGTATTTATCTTCAACTGGCTTTTGAATGCCAACTGGGAAGCACTAAATTTATACCTAATACAATATAAGGCAGGCAGAGAGTATAAATTATATTTAAACTGGCTAGACGTAAAATCCCCATCCACTTTTCTGAACATGTGTATTAGGGACTTGTTACCAAAATACATGAGATTGATTTAGAAAGCTTCTCACTGGGATTTGTCTAAATCCAGCCACTCCCCCCACTGCTTGTCAGTTTTATTCCCTCTACTACACATTGTTTTCAAGAAATGATTGAAATGGGAAAGTAATGTGTACACTTAAAATACTGGAATTACACAATGGCTGTGATCAGTCAGATGTTCTATGGTTTGAGTTGTGTTCTTATTAAGAGCAGCAAAGTGAAGAGATTACCTCTTTGTCTCTTTTTCCTCTGTGTCTCTGTCTTCCTTTTATTTTTATTTGTTTCCTTCTGTTTCTGTTTTTTCTCTCTCATTAGACCTTGGCCCTGAACCAGAACCTTTGCTTCAGCTCATGCCTTTTTCTGCTAAATATTTCCTCTGATGTGACATGTCTGCTCCGAAGGCAGAGAAACAGCATGCTTCTTTCAGGACTGACCTACTTTGGAACTCCTATCACTCAACATGAGGTGACGAATGAAGTGATCTGGCATGAAAAGAGTAGTGATTTGCAGAGAGCAACATTTATGGTGGTTTTAGCTGATTATAATGTGGAGAGTTATTTAATAATTACTCTTTGATTACAGCAATTTCCTCTTAGCAGAAATCAGAAATGTGAAGGACTTAGACTTTTAGTCAAGATGGAGTAACAGGGACTGGCTCTGTGGTCTTGCCTAAACCAATAAATATATACAAACAGGAAAAGTGTGTGTGCGTGTGTGTGTGTCTCAAAGGTACTGGATATTGGCAATAAAGGATAATAATGCCTCAAAGACAGGAAATAAACAGAGGAGCCCTACGATTCTCCAAGATTACAGCCTTCAGAGAATTTTCTGGCTGGGGCGCGGGCCTCAGGCAAGGACCAGCAGGTTCCCCGGGATGAGGAGATGACCTGAGATGGAGGGGAAACCAGGGCAGCTGGAGTCCACAGGAAGGGCAGGGAGAGAGAGGGGCACAGGGAGCGCTCTGACGTCAGCAGAAGGCGTCTGAGTGTGCCGTCGCCACACATGTCTGAAGAGAGTACCCAAGACTGGGAAGGGGGCCATCTGAGATGATCAGAGAGGACAGAGCCAACACTGGACTTTGGAAATGACAGCTGTTCCTACCAGAGAGACGGGATGACCTGTCATTCATGGGGCATTGGGTAGGGTCCTCAGGGGGAGGTGTGTTTCCATCGTGTGGAGTGACCAGACTAGACTAGTAATGTCCTCTGGTCTTGCCTGAAGGTTTTTAAAGCAAGATTCAAAGGAATCAATCTACTTCCCAGTGACTTAACCGTGTTCTGGAACAAAGCACATGGACATTTATAAGAAATCAAAATTATTCAGTACCCAACAAGAGAAAACTCATGATGTCAGACAGTCAAAGGTAACTAGGCCTAAATATATATATATATATATATATATATATATATATATATATATATATGAAAGAGGCCCATGATTAGGATAAAAATCAGTCAGCCAACACTGAACTAGAACAGACATAGGAGTCAAAATTAGCAAAGACATTGAAGTAAATGTTAAAACTGCAATTCATGTATTTAAAATTTAGAGACATGGAAGACAAGAATAAAATGAAAGTGAAAGTCTGTCAGTCATGTCCGACTCTTTGCAAGTCCATGGAATTCTCAAGACCAGAATACTGGAGTGGGTAGCCATTCCCTTCTCCAGGGATCTTCCAAAGCCAGGGATCGAACCCAGGTCTCCCGCATTACAGGTGAATTCTTTACCAGCTGAACCACAATGACTCAACAAAAATTAAGTCAAAATGGAAAAACATCTCATTTTAAAACCTAACACTATAAAATTTCTAGAAGATAACATTTAAAGATTTTTTAAAACCTGATATCAAAAACATATTCCATAAAACTAAAAAAAAAAATCTTTTGGCACCACCAATATTAAGACACAATCTCTGGGGAAAAAAAAAAGTTGAGAGAATAAAAACACAAGACCTGGAAATGCCTTTGCAAAGCATACAACTAATAGAGAATTTGTTTCCAGGATGTGTTGTTGCTGTTGTTCAGTCCCTCAGTCGTGTCCGACACTTTGCAACCCTATGGACTACAGCATGCCGGGCTTGTCCTTCACTATCTCCTGGAGTTTGCTAAAACTCATGTCCATTGAATAACAATCTATAAAGAACTCTCAAACCTCAGTAATAAAAAACAGACAATACAATTAATAAATATGCAAAGGATTTTAACAGAAACGTTATCAAAGATAGAGATGTCAAATATACATGGAAAAATGTGCTCAAATTGATTAGTCATTCAGAAAATGTGCACTAAAACCACAATGCCCATGCCTATTAGAATGGCTAAAATGTGAAAAGTCTGACCAGAACAGATGTTGGTATGGATATGGAGAAGCTGGTGCTCTTTGATGTTACTGGGGGGGATGCAATATTGTCCAACCACGTTGAGAAATGACTTGGCAATTTCTTTAACATGTAAACACACACTCACCATGTGCTCTAGCCTTATGTCCTTAGAGTGAACATGGTGTCCATAGAAGCTTTATATGTAAGAGTGGAAAACTGAAAATAACCCAAAGGCTTACTATCAGGTGGAGAATAAACAAGTCGGCATATCCCTACATTGACCTGGAGTGAAAGAAATCAGAAAAGTCAGAGCGCATACATACTCTGTGTTCCCATTTACGGAACTCTCCCCAAAAAGCGAACTCATCTATAGAGAAGGAAAGCAAACAGTGCTCACCCGAGGGAACTCTGGGTGCTTCTGTGCATTTACCCTCTGGACTGAGGTGATGGTTTTACAGACATGTGCTTGTGTCTCAGATTAACAGACTGTGCACTTGAAGGACATGCAGTTTATGGTATGCAAATTATATCTCAATAAAAATGAGTTATTCAGATGAGTAGACAGCAGGTGTGAATTTTTATAACTTGAATTTGCTCTGAATCAGAGTAATAGGGCTGTGGCTTTTCAAAACAATACAAACGTTGTTTGTTCGTCGAAAAGTCACCAGGAATTTTGGGTTTGGAGGCGTTTTTGTCCTTTTTTCTCCCCATAATCATTCTGATGACCATTTATTCACAGTAAGGACTGATTATCTTTAAATTGTGAAATAAAAAGTCTTAGTTTATACCTGCAACATCCCCCACCCACTACAACCCCTCTCAAATCCACCCACAGACACTGGCCTGAATTTAGTATTAAACATATAATGGGGATGAGGAAGTGGGGGATCGCTCTCTTATTTTGCCCTCTTAAAAAGCTGTCTCTAAACCGCAGTGCTTGGTCCACCACTTGGCACATCAGGGTAAGGGAGGTTGATGACATTTTTACATGCCAGATCAGTGTTTTTTTTTTTTTTTAAATCCTCTAAATTGCCCTTTAATCAGAATAATAGGCAAGGAGACTGAGTATCCAGGCAACCATGCTGAGACGGCTGGAACTGATGAGAAGGCGTCCTCAGACCTCAGTGAGAAAAATCGGGCCGCTCTGCCCCGTGTGGAAAAGTATGTTACATTTGGTTACCTGGGACTTGAGGGGTGAATATAAATGATGGAATTGCCTTTGTACAGGCTGGTGGCAGCTCTGTACAATGGAGCAGTGGCAGAAGTCACGATAGGGACTTTATCTGCTCTACTCAGGGCCCCAGGACCCTGCCTACTAAGAGCTTTAGAGGGATCTTACTGATGGTATCTGAGAAACTCACCGCTTGTAGGGTTCCAGGTAGTGTCAGCACGATGTTAGCAATGTAGGCAATCACCAGTATGCCCCCCGCAATTGTAGACTCATTGAAGTCCCTTTGGAATTAATTACAACACAGAGCCAGACATCTGATGTAACACCTCGGGGTTCCATGCTCATTGGAACAGGAAAAACAACACAAAAGTATTGGCAGTATCAACAGCTGCTTACCACATGTCAGGGCTTCAGTAAACAAAGTAAAACTGGAACATCAAATGCAATTGAAGTAGCAAATTGATTCAGCTATTTTATAAAACAGGCCAAGCTGGTTAGTTAAATGTGTGTGCAACAAAAGTCTCAGATCTGCCTTTTTAAAGACTTGATGACACTGGTCAGTTTCTATAGGACTATATTATTTTATTTGTTTTTGTTTTAAAAAGACTACAGTTTTCACTTTTAGTTTACTGTCAAACTATTGTTTAACAGGTCAGTAAGATAAACATGGCAGCTCTGGGCCCATATTCTTTCCCAAGCATTAGTTTATTTTAAAGTCTGTGTGCAATGATACTTGGAATGCTGGATATTCCTTTTTAATGGCTGCATTTTTAAAAAATATGTTGTGTTATTGTTGTTGTTCAGTTGCTCAGGTATGTCTGACTCTTTGCTACCCTGTACTGGACTGCAGCATGCCAGGCTTCCCTGTCCTTCACTATCCCCTAGAGTTTGCTCAGATTTATGTCCACTGAGTCAATTATGCCATCCAACAATCTCATCTTCTGCCACCCCCTTCTCCTCTTGCCCTCAATATTTCCCAGCATCAGTCTTTTCCAATGAGCTGGCTTTTCGAATCAGATGGCCAAGTATTGGAGCTTCAGCAACAGTCCTTCCAATGAATATTCAAGGTTGATTTCCTTTAGGATTGACTGGTTCGATCTCCTTGCAGTTCAAGGGACTTTTAAGAATCTTCTCCAGCACCACAATTCAAAAGCGTCAATTCTTTGACACTCAGCCTTCTTTATGGTCCAAGTCTCACATTTGTACTTGACTGCTGGATAAACCGTCGTCTCTAAACCGTTCGACTCCACAGACCTTTGTTGGCAAAGTGATGTCTCTGCCTTTTAATATGTTGTCTAGGTTGGTCATGGCTTTCCTTCCAAGGAGCAAGCATCTTTTAATTTCATGGCTGCAGTCACCATCTGCAGTGATTTTGGAGTCCAAGAAAATAAAATCTGTCGGTGCTTCCACTTTTCCTCCTCTATTAAGTGATGGGACCAGATGCCATGATCTTAGTTTTTTGAATGTTGCATTTTAAGCCTTTTCATTCTCTTCTTTCACCTTCATCAAGAGACCTTTTTGTTCCTCTTTACTTTCTGCCATTAGAGTGATATCATCTGCATATCTGAGGTTGTTGATATTTCTCCCAACAGTCTTGATTCCAGCTTGTGATTCATCCAGCCCAGCATTTTGCATGATGTACTCTGCATATAAGTTAAATAAGCAGGGTGACAATATACAGCCTTGTCATACTTCTTTCCCAATTTTGAACCAGTCCATTGTTCCATGTCCAGTTCTAACTGTTGTTTCTTGACCTGCATACATGTTTCTCAGGAGACAGGTAAGGTGGTCTTGTGTTCCTATCTCTTTAAGAATTTTTCACAGTTTGTTGTAATCCACACAGTCAAAGGTTTTAGCATAGTCAATGAGGCAGATGGTTTTTTTTTTTTTTGGAATCCCTTTGTTTCCTCCATGATCCAGTGAACACTGACAATTTGATCTTTGGTTCCTCTGCCTTTTCTAAATCCAGCTTGTACATCTGGAGTTCTCAGTTCACATATTATTGAAGCCTAGCTTAAAAGATCTTGAGCATTACCTTGCTAACTTGTGAAATAAGTGCAATTGTAATAGGATCATAAGAATCCAGAGAAAATATGCAGAGGATTGATTTAGATAAAGAAGCAGAAGGAGAAGAGAAGGTATAGAAGTACAGTAGGTGTGGACATGGGGAGCCTTTAGGCTGCTGGTGGTGAGTGATTTATTTATACCAATTTATCCATTCACTAAATGAGCGATATTTATCTAGTCCCATTCTCTGACAGATACTACAGTCAATGTTGGGGATACAGATACTACAGTCGGTGGTGAAAAGAAGAGGTACTTGTTTTTCTAGAGTTTACATTGTGTCTTTAAAAAACTCTGAGAGTAACTGGGGTAGACAGGAGACATTTGGGTCTTCCTGGTGGAATTGTTCATGAGTTGGGGTCAGCGCCCAAAAGAGTTCAAGAAGCAGAAAACAACTGTTGTTTTTTCTTTTTTGTTTTGGTTTGGGAATTTCTGCAAAGCAAGGGAGAAATGGCGAGCTGATGATGAATTGATTACATCATGGACAATTCTAAGTCCACCTTCAATCCCTGACTTGCAGGTGGTATGAGCAAATAAATACTGCCAATGGTCAGAGTTTCGGCAAGAGCACAGGTTGCTCAGGCAGCAGGGAGAGGGTGGAGAGAACCTGGGGGTGGACAGGGATTAGCACAGTTGAGACGACGGAAGATTAGGGTCATGATTCTGTGTAATATCCCCATGAATTTCAGACACTTTGAAAAGATCAAGCTGCATACATGGAGAGACTCATTGTGCTGAGATCAACTTTGTTTTGGCATAATAACTTTATGCTGTAGTCACTCTGGGTTTCTTCCTATTAATCTCTCAGATTGAGGGAAGGATTAAAGTTTCCCAGAGTATGTTCAGCTGGAAAGCATCTTGGATAACCACATACAAACACAAATATATTGATGTTTATCCACATTTAGATCATAACTCTCTGTTGGCTAATTGTTATATTTGTTCAAGTGGCAGGAGTACATTACTTAGAAACATGAGGATAAATAACAATAAACACTATCAAAAAATGAAGGGACTCTCCTTGAAAAAGAAACTAATGTTGGGTTTTGGGGGTGGTGTGGAGGTCTAAGAATGAGTGGAGAAGATAACTTCTTTTCTTCATCCTAAGATTTTAACTAAATGTTGCTTTTAAATGTATCTACATATGTCATGTGAGCAAATGCAGCAAAGCCCCTGCAAGAAAGAATACTGAACTGATGTGTGGGCAGAGTGTGTGCGGTGAGCCAGCCTGGGCTTGGGGGGAGGGGTGTGTGGCCCAGAGCAGTAGCAGGTGCTGTAACTACAAACAGTGCAGCTGGTTACTGGCCACATAGAAATCAATGTCTAACACAAATAAAGCAAGTAAACCTCTCTGCTTCCCCCTATATTAAAGTAGTTCAAATCAGATCTATTTTCTCATCAAGAACATGCACCATGAACATATAAAATGCACCAAAGCCCTGACTCCTTAAAGGCACCAGAATGCAATCTGCAGCTAGAACTTAGGAGGAAAGACCTAGAGGAAAGGAAATTAAATGACTGAGACTGGTGCTCTTGCAGAATTTCCTCTCTAAGCATTTTACCAGATTTTAAGCGCTGAGGGATGAATGACTGAGGAATGTAAAGGAAAATAGCGACTAAGAAGCTGAACCCTGACCTGAAAGAGCAGGGCTCTGCTGAGAACCAGGAGCTTCTGTGGACACCTCTAAAGGGCTGGACCTGGAGAGGAGGCAGTGATGCTGAAAACAAGCAGACCCTCACGCCTCTTGTGCCCTGAGAGCATCACAGCGAGCTTCTGCCCTGTTAACTGTGCACTGGAGAAACTCAGATATGGTCTGCAGGAAGATAGCAACCCATGAAAAATCTACTCTTCTCACCTCCAGCCTCCAACAAAAACCTGACATCCCAGGTCAGACAAGCAGTGTTTATCTATCTTAAACTCTTAAAAAGGATGAATAAGTTTTAAAAATTATGCAAGATGGAAGACTTCACCATAGCACTAAAATTTTACAAAATAGAACCAAAAGGAAATTATATATCTGTAATTAACTGTTATCATGTCTATTATTAAATAATAACAATCCAATTGAGCTGTGTAATAGCATATTTGAAACAGCAGAAGAGAGAATTAGTAAACTGAAGTGTAAGTCAGGAGAAAATATACAGAATAAAGCACAAAGAGAAAAAAGAATGGAAAATATCAGAAGAGAGGTTACAAGATCTATATGGGCCTTGGTGAAAAGGTATAGCATACATTTAATTTGATCCCTAGGATCTTAAAGATGTACGATAACTCTATTTGCAAGACAGAAAAAGAGACATAGATGTATAGAACAGACTTTTGGACTCTATGGGAGAAGGCGAGGGTGGGATGATCTGAGAGAATAGCATCAAAACATGTTGTTATCAAATGTGAAACAGATCGCCAGTCCAGGTTGGATGCATGATGACCCAGAGGGATGGGGTGGGGAGGGAGGTGGAAGCGGGGTTCAGGATGGGGAACACATGTAAATCCATGGCTGGTTCATGTCAATGTATGACAAAACCCACTACAATATTGTAAAGTAATTAGCCTCCCACTAATAAAAATAAATGAAAAAAAAAAGATGTAGGGGAGAGAAAGAGAAGACAGAAGCAATATATGAAGAGAGGCAGTTCAAGATATTTAAAAATTTGACAAAAACTATCAATTCACGAGTTCAAGAAATCACAGATCCATCTGCAAGCCAAATAAATATAATAATAGTCATGCCTTGAGGCAAGGCACAATGGTTAAATTCCACACAGCAAAAATAGGAGAAAAACATCCTAAAATCATGGAGGGGTATTACTGTTAAAAATCATCCAGACCAGGTATTATTTTAAAGAGACTACAGCAGAAATATGGACATGAGTTTGAGCAAACTCTGGGAGAGAGAGAAGGACAGGGAAGCCTAGTGTGCTGCAGTCCATGGGGTTGCAAAGAATGGTACATGACTGAGCGACTGAACAAAAACAGAAGTAATGGAAGGCTAAAGACAATGGGATTGTTTCTTTAAACTGAAAATCACAACCAAAAAACTATGAAAGTAAAGTGCTATAATCAGTGAAAACAGATTTTAGAAAATCAGAACCAAATACAGATATTTTTAAGCAAAGAAAATCTGAACTAATTTATATAAGTTCTTTGGCAGAAACAAAGTGGTTTTAGGAAGAAGTCAGAAGCCAGGAAGGGTAGCATGAATTTAATAGAAAACAGATGTCGGTTATCTAGAGTGATAGCCATATTAGCATATGGTGTTCAGGGTAAGATCTGTGGTGTTCAGAATAGGGTGTGGAGCCCACAGCCCACGTCAGCCTCCTGTCCTGACACAGAAGCACTGTTCATGCTTCTGCATGTTAGTGGTGGGTCCTCCTCAGGGCTACTGCTGACCTCTGATTCTCTAATATGCAAATTGCTATGTAGCTGAAGAAACTACAGAGGACTCAGAAACCACCGGGGGATCTCTCAACTCAGACGCTGATCTCCTGTCTTGCATTTTGGACTCTCTGCCTTTCATGCCCTGAAAGGTGAAACTGAACTTTTGTGCCAAGAGCTTCTACTCTGACCCCCCATCTTGGTGATGTCCTTCACTTCTTTGATCTGCCTTGGTACCGGTGAAGACACTGGCAACGGTCAAAAATAACTCTCTCTTTTGTACAGTGTCTTTCCTGTTACCTTCTTTCAGCAAATTGAAAGGCATAAGGCTGATATAAAGGCCCTTACCTCAAACATTATGGGTAAATGGGGACCTCTCATCTCTTCTTTCCCTTTGGGAGTCAGTCCCTTTTGTCTTAAGATCTGTTTGTATGTGCAAATGAAAAAAAAAAAAAAAAGAATTTCAAAAAGGATGGCCTCTTGACTTCTAGTTACAGTTAAGATGAAGTCAATGCTTTTTACTCTATTCTTCCAAGTAGTTAGAGTTAAAAACCTTGAACAGTCTGTAAAAAGCAAGTATCACAAAACAGAGTTGGATAAAGTCAGACTGAGAGACCTGTGAGAAAACACACAGATGTGTTCTTTTACTTTATCCCATGTATACAGGAAGCACTACCTCCAATGCATCCTGTCTGGAGAAGCCCTTGACCCTGAAAGGAGTAGGTGAAGATAAAAAAAGGCCCATGGAGGACCCTGTTTGTCCAGCAAGATAGAGTCTTCCTTGAGAACCAGTGAAGCACTGAGTCCCAGCAGAGGACCACACCTGCCCCTTCCTCAGGGGACTCCATGTCTGGTGGGTAACTGAGTGGAGCCCCAGGGTCTGAGGACTGAGTTGATGAGCCCCAGTCAGACCACAGATCAGCCATGGTGTGGTTTCCAGCAGGGTGGCCAGAGAGAATTGCAAAGGCTTTTTGCCAATCAAATTTCAAGCCACAGTCCATAGAGTAACCAGGACCTGAATGCTAGAGCTAAGCTGATGGCTGCCTGCTAACAAAGAAGATTTAAATGTGAAGCAAAGTCTCAGAGCACAACACATGGAATGTCCAGGATGCAAGAGGAAATCAGCTGAACACCAAGAAACAGAAAATCTCAACTCTAACAAGATCTGACAAAGAACAGACACTACCAATGCAATAAACAGACACTCTAATTATCTGACAGGATTTGTTGCCTTCAAGTAGTTGCTTGGTGACTAAAAAGAAAAAAGAAAAACAAAACAAAACAAAAAATCCTGAATACAACACGTTTTTTTTTTCTAGGGAGAAGGTCATCTGTAGTATAAACAACCCTTATAGACTCATAGTTGGACATCATATAAGTGAACGGAAAAGCGCTTGGAAAGTAGGTCCAAGTTTAAAAAAGGAGACTACAGAGAAGAGTTATTCCACAAACCAGCTAGCTGAATGCCTGCTACGGAGATAACTCAGGAACCCAACTTCCAGGAAACCTCCAGTCGGTCTGTACAGATGAGAGACATCGTGGGTGACACAGTGGAGGCAAACCGTAGATTCATTCATGCCCAGATTCATGTCCTGTGCTTGAGTGAGTGGCCAGTTCTCATCTTCTTTTGAAAGTCCATGTTGGAGATTGGTGGGAAGCCTGGTGGACTGAGGTGGACACAGGATGGATTTTTGTATTTGTAGTTTCAGATGCACACAGCCAGCCCTCTCCTCGTGAATCTCTGCAGGTGTCAGAGGGAAGCGGGTCAGTGAGGAGCCTCTTCATCCAGTGACATGATATGCACCACCCAGAACACAGCGTGTGCTTGTGTATCATGGTTTGGGAAGCAACTGTTTCTGTAGAAGTTAGTGCATGGTCACTTACTAGTTTACAGTTTGGAACATTTTAAAATAGAAAATAAGTTCTTTCAGTCACAGATAACCTGTTGATGTCTTTTCTTCTCATTTTCTTCCCTAGTAATTCTTCTATCCTATGTTATGTTATCTTGATATAACTAAGGCCTGGGAGATATTGTTTGTTCTTTCAGAGGAACTATCAGAATAGGGTGAAAATGAGGGACATCTTATAGTTTTGAATTGATAAAGAGGAGTCCACGACCAGAGGTGACATGGTTTCTCCACCACTGCTTCGTGGCTCACACTCAGAGACCGGCAGACTATTATGCCGAATCCAAGATAAGCACCTAGACTTGGATGTGGATGTGTCCATGCAGAACAAGGGCTGGAGACTGTCTGGCTGGACAGAACTTCCTTCTCAGTCACTTTAGGGCAAAGAGTCGGTATTAAGCATTGCCACCAAATCCTTAACTGGAAGGAAGGAACATTCACCACTTTGGAAAACTTTTAGTTTCTTCAGTTCAGCTCAGTTCAGTTCAGTCACTCAGTCATGTCCAACTCTTTGTGACCCCCATGGACTGTAGCATTCCAGGCCTCCCTGTCCATCACCAACTCCCAGAGTTTACTCAAACTCATGTCCATTGAGTCAGTGATGCCATTTAACCATCTCATTTTCTGTCATCCCCTTCGCCTCCTGCTTTCAATCTTTCCCAGCATCAAGGTCTTTTCAAATGAGTCAGTTCTTCAGATAGCCAGAGTATTGGAGTTTCAGCTTCAGCATCAGTCCTTCCAATGAATGTTCAGGACTGATTTCCTTTAGGATGGACTGGTTGGATCTCCTTGCAGTCCAAGGGACTCTTAAGAGTCTTCTCCAACACCACAGTTCAAAAGCATCAGTTCTTCGGTGCTCAGTGTCCTTTATAGTCCAACTCTCACATCCATACATGACTACTGGAAATTTAGTTTCTTAAGAGGTTTAATATTGACCTGCTATATAAGCTGACAGCTTAATCCCTGGATATTTATCTCACAGAAATAAAAACATGAGAATATACAATTACACACAACTTTAAAAGTTTATAATAACTTTTTTCAAGATAATAAAAACAAATGTCTATTGAGAGGGAGCATGAATAAACCAACCATAGTTTATTCATAAAAAGAAATGCTTCTCAGCAGGATATCTGAAGAAGTTGCCAGCAAGCACAACCACATGGATGGATTCCGAAACAACCTTTGCCGAGTCAAAGAAGTCAGATACATGAGTGCATGGATGTCTGATTCCTCTTCCATGAAGCTCAAGAACAGAAAAAACAAATCTGTGATGATGGAAATCTGGATTGCCTGTGACAGGGGGTGGGGATCAGAGAAAGGGGCTCAGAGGAACTAGTGTCAGGGAATCTCTGTGACAGACCGACAGGGTGTGTGCATTTTCCCAAACTCATTTAATTGTATACTGAAGGTCTGTGCATTTCACTGTGTACATCTTATACCTAAAAAAGTCTGCATTGAGGAAAACACAGAAAGATGGAGGAAATATCCCAGGTTAAAGAATATCCATCCACGCATCTATCTTATCTATTCACCCATCTACTGTCTATTCATTGATTAGTCACCCCATGCATCTGTCATTTCTAGATCTATCCATCCATCCATTTATCTACTTTACCCATTATCTACCTATCTTAGTCACTGAGAACCCCATTAAAAAGCACTGAATACTGATTGCTTTGATTACTGTTACATGTTCAAGTATTTTGTGGGTTAGCACAGTCCCCTTTCCATCCTGCAACCTTATGAGGTGGGTGCCTTTTCCAAGTCTGGGACATTTCCCCACTGGTTGGGATTTTCATGAAGTTCCCAGTTAAAGAGTGCTTTGAGTCTTGGTGAACAGCTGGATGACAGAGCCCATTCCAGAAGCAGGGACCCTCAACCCTCAGTCCCAGTCCCAGGGGCTTTCTCCCGCACAGAGTGGAGGACTTCGCTGCTGAGAGCGGACTGAGTAAGCTCCAGAAAGGTCCATCTTCCTAGACAGCTTACAGCCTAGTTTTCCTTAAGGGATGCAGTATAAATTTTTCACCTGATACTCTGATTCACCAGAGCCACTTATCTTTCTGCTGGCCAGATAAGCAAATTAAATCCTTTATAAAAAATTCACAGTTGTATCTACATCATTAGAAGTTCTCAATAGTCACTTCATAATTTTTGACAAATGATTATTAACTCTTAACCATTTGCCAGACATATTTTAATACAGAATACAGTAGTTAATAAAATAAATGCACTCATAGGAATGTAGTTTTAGTTGAGTTTGGTGGTTAATCAACACGTAGACCATCTGTACATTATGTGTCAGGGAAATAAAGCACAATGTGGACCACACTGGAAGGTGGGAGTTGGGTGGTGACCTTAACTTACACGTCCAGCAGTTTTTCTGATAATGCATATGACACAGCCTTAAAGGTGCATGGGGCTCACGGTATCTGAGAGACAGAAGGAACAGGTGACCATTGTGAGGGCTGTTTAGTTAAGGTATGAAGATGAAGCCAGGTTTGGGCTAAAATGGAGTGAGAAATGGCAGATGAGAGGGAAGAGGTGGTGGGTGTCTACACTGTATAGTGCTTATAGACCATGATGAAGAACAGATGTGACGGTGGCTTGGACTCACATCAAGTTTAAAACTGTTCAGGGCATCGTCTGTTTTAAAGGAGATATCCACTCTGGAGAAGGAAATGGCAACCCACTCCAGTATTCTTGCCTGGAGAATCCCGTGGACAGAGGAGTCTGGCAGGCTACAGTCCTGGAGTTGCAAAGAGTCGGACACAAACTGAAGTGACTGAGCACCACTCTGCTGATATTTTGGGTCTGCACATGGAAACAAAAAAGAAAATAGCTGGACTTCTCAAAACATCTGGACCACAGAGCCAAATGGCTGGTGTTCCCGTTCGTTGAGATGGAGCAGAGCAGAGCTGACAGATGGGGCAGAGAGTCAAGAAGGGTGATGTTGTCAGCAAGGGGCCAGAGATGCAGATTGCCCTGTGATCTATGAGCTGGAGGGGATGGGGAGTGAAGCACACAGAGAAACCCTGGCCCTGAGATTGTGTCCAGGACATGACTTTGACCACGTCTACGTCTAACCCTCCTGCCTCCCAGCCTGACTATGGATCATGACTTCAGAAAACCGACTCTACCCTTTTCTTTGTTTTCCATCTGAAGACATTTCTCATGCTCCATGCCCTGCTCTTTGCAGTGCTTCTGGTCAGCTCAAATGAGCAGCGAAGGAAACCGTGATGACCCAGCACCATCTGTGGAAGGAACGGGGGTGCAGACCCTGTCAGAATGTGACAGTTGCACCAAAGAGGCTGTGTTCTCATAGTCAGAGGGGGGCTCCCTGAATCCCATGAAACAGATGCCTCATCCCCAGGGGCCAAGTTTGCAGCCCATACCCCACATTCCCAAAGTCAGAGAGAATCCAAATCTCCAAGTTTATTCTTCTCCTTTTAAAAAATGTACGTTGGCCACCAGAAGATGCCACCACCCTGGAGCATGAAATGCAGGGGCTTGGATTTACCCACTGTCCTCAGCAGGACCAGGCATCTTCACCAACAGCTGCGATTGATGAATTCACAACAGCCCTTGTTCCTTCTCTTCGGAAGCTGTCTACAGAGTATGACTGCCCTCTCTCCTCCACTGACTCTTCTCCTTCCCCATGGCCATGCCCACAGATGGCCACTGAGGTACCACGCTGTCGAGAATCTACCCCAGGGTTTGAAGGAATCATCATGCTAAACCGACCCATGAAAGATGAGAGGAGGATCTGGTGTTAGAACTGATTTCCATGTTCTTAAAAGTCAGTTTCTCCTCTGGAGACATTAAATCCAACAAAGAACCTCCTAGTGAAAACTGGGAGGAGCCCGAGGTTTGGTTGAAAGACTAAGTTGGCCCCTCCAGGCCTCCCCGACCCTGAAGACTTGGTGTTGGACAGCTGTTATCCAAGTTCTGATTATCTGTAGGGTCTCATACCTCATGTACATGTATGTGTTGTTTGCTTAGGCTCATTAGGTATATACGTATGGGATTTTATTTTATTCCAGGAAGATTTTTTTTTAAATAACATATTGTATTTTCTTTACTGAGTCCAAGCTGTCATTGTGCAAATTATTCTGCAACTTGTTTATTAACAAAAATGTAGAACATTTGGAAGAACAAAGAGAAGAAAATGAAAACCATCAGTCCCAACAATTCCAAATAAATTATATTAGCATGCTGGCATGTAGCTTTCAGCAATCCTCTGGACATATTGTATATTTGAATAACATATGGATTAACTACATTATACATTTTAACCCATTTTTATAATTTAAAATATTTGTTTAAAAAACTCAGTGTTGTTAAACAAGTCTTGTACAAATCTATGTGCACTGTTGATGTTACTGTCAGTTAATTTAGTGACTTGAGATAATCAGAGTGAACTTCACGTGAATAGTAGTCCAGTTGATGGCTGGGGTGTGGTCTCTGCTCCACACAGACATTCAAGGATCCAGGTCAGTCCAGAGGCTCCAGCTTCAACCACTGCCCCTCCAGCCACACGGGGTGTGGATGTTCTGTCAGCGGGGTTGGGGGGAGGTGTAGTGAGGGGGTGTGGACACCTGATGGCCCAGGCATGGAGGTACTGGGGTCACCTGTGCCCCTCCCATGAGCAGGGCCCCCATCACTGCCCAGGATCTGGGAGCTGAAGTCCGGCAAGCGAGCGGTAGCCTCTTCCTTCTGATCCCCGTGGTTGGACTGGGCTGGTAAGGGCTCACTCAGCACCTTCTCAGTGCCATCTCTGCTCTGCCAGATCTCAAGGCATCAGGCTCCCTACCCCCAAGGCCCTCCATTTCCAGTGTCCCTGTTCCTTTCCCTTTGGATCAAAAGCAGCTGACTCATGTCCAAATTAATGTCTTCTTTCTGATACCAGCTAGCACTGGCAAATACAGTTCTGTTCTCCCAGTCCTTTCCTGGGAGCCTGGGGCTGGCTGGCTCTAGTGTACAGATTCACCAAACACTTGTGCCACTGGGCAGCATGAGCCCGAAACCATGCCTTGACCTCAGCTTAAACCAACACCGTGTTTCTTAGGGCTCTTTGATGGCAGCCCCTGCTTCAAGTACCGATGTTTATATGAGTTAGGGCTTCCCTCATAGCTCAGTCGGTAAAGAATCTGCCTGCAATGCAGGAGACCTGGATTCGATTCCTGGGTTGGGAAGATCCCCTGGAGGAAGAAATGGCAATCCACTCCAGTATTCTTGCCTGGAAAATCCCACGGACAGAAGATCCTGGCAGGCTACAGTCCATGGGGTCACAAGAGTCATATGTGACTTAGCGACTGAGCCACCACTACCAAGATGATTCTAGCTGCTCTAGCAAATACGCCCTGATATGTGACTTATTACTGGAGTTATGGTGGTGGTTTTGGATGGGAGGTACTTGCTCCATGGCTCTGATGCCCCCTGTGCTCCATCACACTCAGCCCACAGGGTCAGCGGTCCAGGGCTTTGTCCCTCTGTCCATCTGTTCTTCTGTCCCTCTGTGAACAAACCCCTGGTCACATGACCACACCTCCCTGAGGGGCTGAAAAGCAGCCTCTGGCATCCACTCCAAGCCATGCTCCCCTCATGGACAGCTGGTCGTTCCTTCCATGTCCCAAGTTTATTGACAATCATTAGGAGTTAAGGTGGTGTGGGTCATAAATGTTATGTGAGGTCAACTATTTCCTAATGAATTGATTACACTGATGTCTTTATGTCTTCCCTGAACTTTCCTGAGTCACAGGATGAATGTGATTTCTCTCCAGCCTCAGAGGAGACGCATCCGTAGCAGCCCGTGCTGGCCTTGGGGTTCAAGCTTCACTCACAGACCTCACCCCTATGAGCTTCTATGGCTTGTGCTCCTACTAACTTTTATGTCAATTACTTTTTACAAATCTGAAATCTTGAAGGTCATATAGTGAGTTCCACTTAGCTGAATACTACATGTAAAACAGTTATGTTTATCTTATCCAATTATGACCTTTCCAACAAATATCTTTGATTTATAGAGGCTTATTTTTATCAGTAGATGTCAGATTTCAATAATAAATGCAGGCAAGTAATAATAAGTAATATAATAAGTATATCCAAGCTTATAATCCCAGTTCACCATTTTATACCCAGAGTCCCAAAATGATAAAACCAGCCTGATACAAGAAATACTTCAGAAAGTATCTACAACAAAAAATTAATATAGAGTCTAAAGAAAGGCATGTATAAGAAATGAGCCTTGTATAAAGAATATTTTGACAAAGAACTTATTAATATAATATATTAAAATTCTAACAATTTAAATTGTCTTGGAATTACCTACATTTTAGGATGACTATATTTATAGAGAAATGATGCATATTAGTAGCACTTGAGGTTCTACCTACACCAACAATTTCTATATTTATATGTAGAAGAATAAAAGTACATATATACACTTTTACTTATATACTTTTCTATCAGTATATTTGTTGATGTTCATACCTATGTGTTATCTATAAAATGTTTATTTGGACATTTTACCAAAATAAAAGAATACTTTATCTTTCAAGAGTTTATATATGTATGAGATTTTTATATAAAGATTTTATGTATATAATTGTAAATACAAAGATCACTAATATATAAACATTAATTACTAAATAATATTAACATATAAATATAATGCGTTATTATTTTTTCTGATTTTAAAAAAGCATGTCATTTTAGGAAATATATAAAGCATAAAATACATAATATACTACATATAAAAGAATGATAATAAATACTAAAATCACCCATAATCTCTACATATTCTGTGTTTCAATCCCTGATTTTTCTGACAAATACACTTGCAAACTCTGACCTTTATTGTGTTCACAGCTTCTGTAAAAATCTTTACTATTCTAAATTGTGAAGAGGCAGATACACTGGCTTAACCTTCACCTGCTGTGTTGTCCTCAATGTCATTGCTGAAAATGGTTATAAGGTTAGAAAAATATGTCCTGCTATTTTTGGTAGTAAAACAACACATACCATATCCAAAGTGATAAACCTTGCATCTTAGAATTTTGTGTGTTAACTGATAGAAGTTTGAGAATGTAGCTCCCAACCAACTACACCCACATGCTTTCATCCGTCCAGCCTCTGACCTCAGACAAACATGCTTCTGAGAATTTAGGGAAAGAAAGAAAGGTTCTGGGCACCTCTAACTAGCAGCAGTGATCAGGATAAATTCTACCAGGAGAATGGGTTTCTCTGTTTGTTTGTTTGTTTGTTTTCCTTCCATCATTAGGTATAATCAGGGTGGTTCCAAAATCTGACTCATCACATTGGAATGACCTGAAAGTTAAAACCATGGTCTCTAGAGAGTTAACCCTACCCACATGGCATGGAGATGCACCTTCCAATGAAAGCCTAGACAAAGCCATAGGTAATAAGCAAGTAGAAAATAAACCTAATGTTTATGGCTTTAAAAGGAAACTAGTTTTAGAGCAGTTCAAGGTTTACTGCCAAAGTGAGGGAAAGGAGCAGAGATTTCCCATGTATCCTGGGTTCCCACTCGTGTACAGCCTCCCCCATCAACATCCCCACCAGACGGTACGTTTGTTACCACTGAGGAACCTACACTGGCACATCATCGTCACTCAGAGTCCACAGCTGACATTAGGGTCACTGTGTCATGCAGTCTATGGCTTGGACAGATGTACCATGAAATATACCAGCCATGCCTTAATGAAACATACTAATGACTCTGTCATTCGGTATGCTGTCACCACTTCACAGTTCTAAGAGTTCTTTGAAGATTCTGGATAACTGTCCTTTATCAGATATGTCTTTTGAAAATGTTTTCTCCAAGTCTATGCTTGCCTTCTCATTCTCTAGATAGTGTATTTAAGGATTTTAATTTTATTGAAGTACAACGTATCAATTATGTGGATCATGGGTTCATATGGATTGTGTCTTTGATGTTATATCTAAAATGTCATTGCCAAGCCCAAAGTCATCGAGGTTTTCTCCTGTGTTACCTTCTAGGAGTTTTATAGTTTCATCTTTTACCTTTATGTTTATGGTCCATTTTGAATCCATTTTTGTGATGCGTGTGAGGTCTGTGTCTAGATTCATTTTCTTTGCTTGGTCCAGTTTTTCCAGCACTGTTTGTGGAGGAGACTGAGTTCTCCTTGGCAATGCTTTTGTCCTTTGTCAGAAATCTGTTGACTGTATTTACATGGGTCTATCTCTGGGATCTCCATTCCATTCCAACATTAGGTCTGTCTATTCTCTGCCAACTCCTTACTTCTTTGATGACTATAGCTTTATACTAAGACTTGAGCATTTCTTACTTTTTAATAGTACTACAATTCTGTAATGAGGAGTTTTAAAGCCCTGAAATATCTTTTTAAATAATAACTGTTCACTTGCTTTCGAATTTTTGTGTTCTTCCTGAGAAAGCTAAAATCCTGCAGGGTTTCTCTTGCCTGTGCAAGGGTCCTGGGAGCAGGATTAAATACATATTATAACCTAATCACCAGACAGCAGGTCACTGACAGCAACTGCAGGAAACACGAGGTGACCCAGGTTCATAAAAGTCTGTGCAATGAGTTCTTACAAAGGCCATGGTATTTGCTTTACTTGATGGAATGATGGACACTGAAACATGAAATGGAATTTTATTTCTCAGTGGTGTGAGGAGCTGTGACTTGGACAGGGCTCGAATAAAATCAGGAAGCACAGGTTAAGCTGTATGCTTAGCACAAGGCCAGACATTTTGAGGAAATGCAAAGCAGATACTCTCAACCCAAATTTCCTTATATTTACATATGCATCAAATTTTGACAGACACTTGTTATCATGTAACTCTATACGGTATTTCAGGTAAATGACAGGAGAAATTGATCTTCAACTCCTTTTTTTTTTTTTTTTTGACGCTTGGAGGTAGTTTGTCTTATCAGTTGGTGAGACAAAAAAAAAAAAATCTAATATTCCTTTTCTTTTAGAAAAGATTTATTCACCTGCTACCGTTTCTGAACTTCTAAAACATAAAGTGACAAATACAAGTCTCATAAAATATCCTGGTTCTGACGCGCAAGACAGCAGAATTCGATAACAAATCCTGAATGGGAACCACGGTAGCAGAACCACTCAGCTGGAAACTGAAGCTGCCAAAACACTCTTTAAAAAGGAAGGTAGAGAAACACTTTCAGAACGGATCTTTCAACAGTCAGAGGCCATCGTGTAGTTCTGCAGATACGCAAGGAAGACAGAGTGTATTCTCATGCTTGGATGCGCTGAACTCCACCCAGAGCATGGCCGAACTGTTATTTTTTCCAGGATGACTTCCCCCCTTTATTTTTAAAGGTAATTGTATTTAAAAATACAAATATAACTGTGTAAATCAATAATTGAGATGAGACTGTCTTACAAATTCATTCTCATGGTCTTAGAAAGTCATCAAAAATCTCTATATTTTAGAAGAGGGGTGTTTTTCCAGTGCATTCTCCCAGTTACTTTTTCCTGTCAAACATGTCTCCCTACTTCTTTGGAAGAAAATAAATGCTAATTTGTAGACCAACACATAGCTCTTGGTCAAAGGTCTTTCCTGTAAAGCACATTTGCCAATTGTGTGTCTAGAAGGTGCCGTGACTTGTGGTGACAATTAGTGTAAAGCTGGCATTTCACACTTAGCCTTCAAGACATCTACTTCATCATAAATCTGTCCTGTGTGTAGATTTCTGGGCAGAGAACAAAACCTTGCCCTATCACCAAAAACACCTTTGGTGGTTACCTACTCGCTTCCTAAAAGCACACATTCCTTCCCTCCCCTTTACTGTATCTTCTCTTTCCTAGGACACTCTTTATTTACAGCCTTTATTCTGGAAGCACCCAGGCACTTCACGGACCCCAGAATATTAACCACTTAAGGTTTGCTTCAGTTGCATCATTAACTTGATTTTCAAAGTTGCAGAAACTTCAGGTAAAAGAATCACTCGATTAACATACTCTGTGCATTGAACGTCCTGTTATTTGAGCTCCTTGTCAGGAAGTGGCAATATAAACATTTCTGGAAGCCAAGTTGAAAAGTTTTAAAACATTGCTAGACTTAAGCCCCTTCAGATAAGTTGACCAGTTGTGTAACTGTGGTTAAGATAGGTTAATGAAACCGTGGCCAACTCTTACCCAACACGAGATTCTTCAATTTCTTCTCTCGTTTCACATATTCAGTGGGGTGTCTGCGGCTAGGAGGTGCCTCCAGCCTGTGGGCAGCATTTGTCCCCACTCTGCCTCCAGAAAAAACTTACAGCTTTTGAGAACAGCCA
Source organism: Cervus elaphus (assembly GCF_910594005.1). Taxonomy (NCBI): domain Eukaryota; kingdom Metazoa; phylum Chordata; class Mammalia; order Artiodactyla; family Cervidae; genus Cervus; species Cervus elaphus. The sequence continues at coordinate 45,611,913 of NC_057837.1, read as the reverse complement.
GGTAGCCGGGAGTGGTAGACAAGTAATCAGAGAAGCCTGTCCCAGTTAATGTCTTCATAGGGTACTTATGCTCACCCTTCTCATCAATCAATTAATCCAGCAACAACGGCACACCCAGTAGGTGTAGTGTAATTGCAAAGGGAGGGAAATAATTAGGGAAACATTCCATGGTTAAGGAATTTACTTCTCTCTTGGATGAATAGCCTAATGCAGTGGAAATAATAGCAGAATTATCTCATTAAAGTTTGCATTTCTCTGACTGTTGTCTTCTCCTTCAGTTGCTCAGTCCTGTCTGACTGTTTGCGACCCCACGGACCGCAGCATGCCAGGCTTCCCTGCCCTTCACTGTCTCCTGGAGTTTGTTCAAACTCATGTCTATTGAGTGGATGGTGCTGGTGTTAAATGTGAGGCCCAGTGAACCAGCCAGAGGAAGGGGATTCCTAAGGGTTGGAGAACTTCCAAGGGGGTCCAGGCTACTCTTGCAGTTTGCAGATGAGGACCTGAGGCTATTCAGGTGGTCACAGGACTGCAGACCTGCACCCTCATCCAGGGCTCTGATCTTAACCAAGTTCTTCTTACCCATAAACAACAGAAAATGAGATCCGAGCTAAGATTTCGCCCGGGGAAGGGTTCCAAGTGGAAGATTATAACATCATTCAAAACCAAAAGCAAAAAAAAAAAAAAAAAAAAAACCCAAAAAACCAAACAAAAAACCCCAAAAGCAAGTGCTGAGAGCAAGGGGAGAGGGAACCTGGTTCGCAGGTCCTCAGCAGCGGAGGAAGGAGGACAACTGCCGAGGCGGGAGGAGCCCCCCCCAAGGGAGGAGCCCCGCCCAGGGGGGAAAGGGGAAGGAGGAGCCCCGCCAAGGGGGAGAGCCCTGCGGAGAGGGGAGGAGCCCTGTGGAGGTGGGGAGGAGGAGCCCTGCCAGGGGTAGGAGCCCCGCCGAGGTGGGGCGGAGTAAGGAGGAGCCCCGCGGGGTCGGGAGGAGCCCCGCAGGCCTCAGGCAGTCAGTCCGCTCTGTCCAAGTCCACAGACCACCCAGGTCCCACGGGCTCCACGCACCCCCAGCCTCTGGGCTCACGAGGACGGTGGCTCTGCGGCCCTCCCAGGCTGCCCCTCTGTGCCAGACCCTCTCATTCCAGACCCAGGGGAAGCACCCTTCTTCCAGAACGCAGTGTTCTCACGGCCAAGGGCAGAAACAAAGGTCAAGACAAACCAGATGATCGTGTTTTGAGTTCCTTCCTGCTCAGGAATGGCAAACGCCGCGCCGGCGGGCTCACAGCAGTCACAGCACCAGCTTCTGGAGGATTCACGAGTCACACTGCCAGGTGGGGAGGGACTGTCCACGTCCAGGAGGTGAGGACGTGCTGGGATGTGGGGTCCTCTCAAGGGATGGGTCGGGAGCAACAGTCACACCAACCAACTCCCTCCAGCCTGAGATGCATGGAACACCCGTCTTCCGATTTACTTTTAACTGATGCCTTCCTTGGTTAGGTCAATAAAATAGGGTTCGAAGAGGCTAATATTTACTGCGCGCTTTTTGTCCATCCGCAGTTCCAGGCCACAGCCATCATAAGAAAACATGCAGTGGAACATTGTTCTTTAAATTTGCTTTTAAAACTACATGATTTGCAGAAAAATTTTCCTAGTGAATTTCAGTCAGGTTATTAGCAATTCTCAAAAGATAGCTTGGCTTTTATACTGTCCAGCTTTGCACGAGTTTTGTGCATCTCCCTTGAAATAAAACATCCAGGTGATGTGCAGTTTTTCTACCTGCACTTTGTGGAGGTCAATGGACCCTGAGCTCTTTCTTTCTGAAAGTCAAACTGAAAACTTACCAGAGTCAAAACAGTTTAAACAGGAATTGACCAAAGAATAACTGGATTCATGATTAGAGCAGAAAAATCTAATTCCAACTTTATAAAATTTCTTGGAGCAAATGATAAGAAGGAAAACAAAGGGTCTTTGACAAGAACCTGGCATTATTCTCGGAGTTTCCTATTCACAGGTGCTTTCTTATGTCAAGACACCCAGAGGCTTGATGACCGCTTCTCTCCTGGTAACCAAGGAAACATAGTCAACCCTGGCCTTTTGGGGCAATTGTGGAAAATAAATTTATATTAAAAAATAAATACTTCTGCTTCTCTTGTCTCGGCAATTATACTAATTAGATTGAAAAATCCTGACATTTTCAATTAGCATTTACTACCAAATGTGTATCTGCAAATATAACAGAAGGTAAATACTGATTTGTGAAACCAGAATAAATTGCATGGTACCATGCCACAGGCGTGGAGTTAGACAGCACAATGTGTTAAAATTATTATCTCTTATTATTTTGAATTGAAACAATACTTGTAAATTGTGTGTTAGTAAAAATGTAAGGAAAACATTTGGAAGTAGAATATGTCAAGTTGGGCTCAAAGCAATTAGAAAGCCAAAAAAAACAAAAACAAAAACAGATTTTCTTTCAACTAAGGGTCTGTAAAAGATCATAAAACATGCTCACTTCTCATCAATGGTTCCTCATGAAGTGTGCTGTTCAGGTCTCCATACGTGGTCCACACCCGTGCACTGTGACCTTGTGAAGAAGAGTCTGACGCATTTACTACCAGCTTGTATACACAGCACTCACATCTAAGGGATTTGGGGTTGCAGCCCAATGCTGGATTTAGGTGAAACCTAAGTTCAGCCTCAATGTACAGGTGTATTTCTCACTTACTTTCCACATCTGTGACCTGGAGCCAAGAGGGCAGAGGAATGGTTCTCAAGTTTCCCAGCTCTGCTCATATTTTCCTGGATGACAGATATCACATGGCTACACCTGTCTATCAGACCACAGAGAGAGAACCTCCATGTTTCCTTAAATGACATAAAAACATGATGCTGTTGTTGATCAGTCTCTAAGTCATGTCATGTCTGACTCTTTGTGACCTCACGGACTGCAGCATGCCAGGCCTCCCTGTCCTTCACCATCTCCTGGAGTTTGCTCTGATTTGTGTCCCTTGAGTCGGTGATGCCATCCAACCATCTCATCCTCTGTCGTCCCCTTCTCCTCTCACCTTCACTCTGTCCCAGCATCAGGGTCTTTTCCAATGAGTCAGGCTCTCCGCATCAGGTGGCCAAAGTAGTGGAGTTTCAGCTTCAGCATCAGTCCTTCCAATGAATATTCAGGACTGATTTCCTTTAGGATCGACTGGTTTGATTTCCTTGCAGTTCAAGAGACTCTCAAGAGTCTTCTCCAACACCACAATTCAAAAGCATCACTTCTTCAGTGCTCAGTTTTCTTTATGGTCCAGCTCTCACATCCATACATGACTACTGGAAAAACCATAGCTTTAACTAGACAGACCTTTGTTGGCAAAGTGATGTCTTTGTTTTCTAATACGCTGTCTAGGTTTATCATAGCTTTTCTTCCAAGGAGCAAAAAAAATATAACAACCAGTAGAATAATTAGGATGACAGTGTGTTGCTTAAATTTACATGATGGCAGGGCAGCTTATCTCATCAGCACTATTTGCAGTTCTTCGAACAGTGCCTCACACAAGTGATACCACTTCATTTTTTTTGTGGAATAAAAGACAAGAAAAAATTAGATAGATAGATAGATATATTTCGGCTTTCCAGGTGATGCAGTGGGAAAGAACCCACCTGCAGGAGAGGCAGGTTCAATCCCTGGGTTGGGAAGATTTCCTGGAGAAGGAAATGGGAACCCACTCCAGTGTTCTTGCCTGGGAAATTCCATGGACAGAGGAGCCTGGTAGGGCTGCAAACAGTCGGACAGGACTTAGCAACTGACCACACATGCATCTTTCTTATATTAATAGCCTTTAGATGCTTGTTTTTATCATCTTTTGAAAAAGAGAAAAAGAAACCATAAGTCTGTCATAGACACCCTTCCAGGCCTCTGAGGCTGCCCTACCAATTTTCCAAAGTTCTCTTGAAAACTTGTTTTTTCCTGAAAGACTACACTTCCAAAACCTTTATACTGCACATTCTCATCTCAGACTTTCTGGTTTATTTTTCCCTCTTTCTCCAGGGTCATTTTTAGGAGACATGAAATAAATTGAGTACAAGCAACATTTTTCTATCTGGGGAAGAAAGGAGAGGAGTCTATGTAGAATAACTGAAGAGTGAAGGCCACTCAGAGGAACTGAATCAGCAATCAAGTCTTCTGATTTTTTAGTAATATATGAAGATACATTATGTGTATTAACATGTGCATATGAATAAATTACTTATGAAAAATTATGAAATGCATTCAATTCTATTTTATTTTTATAATATTTATTTTTATTTCTTTGGCTGTGTCAAGTCTTAGTTGTGGCTTAGAGGATCTTCAGTCTTCCTTGGGGCATGCAGGATCTTTATTTTTTTTAGTTGCAGCATGCAAACTCCTAGTTGCGCCATTTGGAATCTAGTTCCCTGATCAGAGATCAAACGTGGGCCCTCTACATTGGGAGCATGGAGTCTTTTGGCTACTGGACCACCAGGGAAATCCCTGAGCTATATTTTAAAATTTAATTTTGGTCTCTAATTTTTAATTTTAAAATTGCTTTAATTTGCAAATTATCAAGACGTACATACAAACTACGCTTATTAAGTTTTAAATGTTTCTTCTTGTGTTTTTATACAAGATGTTGGAACACACAAGAAGTAGCAGTAACATATGACTGCCGAATTCTCATTTCCTCTATTCTTAAAAAGTAAATTTTTTGTCACATTGGTAAGATATGAAAATATACTCTTTGTTGGAAAGGGTGTTTTAATGACGTGGGGATATATGAAAGAAGTGGCAATATATTGAGAGTACACAATTATGATTAATTATGTAGTTTTAAATTAAAAGATAGGGGGAAAACTGACTATCCCATTCGAAATAATACATTACTGTCTGCAAAGACCTCATCTGGGATAATTTTGTTGATCAGAAAACTAATTAACCTGCTTGTTCGCTTAAGGAAAAAAACTGGGTACAACACACACTCTATTAGCAGATTTCATTACATAGATTGTAAGTCCTTATTACTGAACTGAGAAAATCTCAATTTTTTTAGGAACCAGAAGTGTTAGGAAGGGTCATTATTTTTTCGTTAAATAATACACAGCAAATGCTTTTTTCTGGCTTCTCAGAGAATTCAAAGTGCATTAGTCAGACTTGCAGGCCTTCTCAGATGCACAGTTGAAGCAATTTTCATCATAGACTGAGTGTGGATAGTTTTCCTAAATCTTGATGATGTGTGTGATGCAATGGTGATGCTTCAGTGAAGGGAGTAGGCTGGGGAGAGAAAAGTGCTGAGATGAACCCTGGCTGAGTCCCTCAGCCTGTGGTGTAGACAAGTCGCTAGTATATACAGGTCCAAGTATCCAGAGAGTGCCTTCATCCCACGAGAAAAACTGTTGATTGAAATTGTGATGAATTGAACTGGTGCCTAAAGTTAGCAGCATTGTATTGTGCAGTTAAAATTTTGTTAAGAGGGTAGAATTCATATTGAGTTCTTACTACATGCATGTACACATGCATGCACACACACACCTGAAACCTGAGGGAAGGAGGAAAATTTTTGGAGTGATTGGAGTGTTAATAATTAAGTGTTAATAATAATCAAGGTAAAATAATTACCTTGATTCAGCTCATGCTTTCACAGATGTATTAATACATATGTCCTAACTCATCAGGTTGTATACATTAAAAATGTGCAGCACTCCAGTATTCTTGCCTGGAAAATTCCTTGGACAGAGGAGCCTGGTGGGCTATAGTCCATGGGGTTATAAAAAGTTGGACATGACTGAGGGACTAACACTTTCACTTCACTTTCTTACATGTCAATAAACCTGTTAATCACTAACCTAATAAAAATTTTAAAAGTAAATTTAATGACATCTAATAACAACAACAAAACAACAGGAAGCAAGTTCAAGTGGCCATGAAATATATGAAAGCATATTCAAATTGAGTTGTGGGTAGTTACATGCTTAAAAAATTTCAGTGTGACTTTTTGCCCATTTGGCCCAAATTTTAAAGCTCAACAATTTCTATCATTGGAAATGTGTGCTTCAGGGCCTTGATGGTAGAAAATTTGAATCCGTGCCTGTGGAAATTCTAGCAATATCTACTCAAAACTGCATGTACGTTGGTCCACGTACGTTGGACTTCCTTCCCTGCGGTCAGATCGCTTAGACGTGAGGACTGGGGATTTGAACTCTCATCCCGCTCTGATTCCAGGGACAAATCCGGCCTATCAGAGGTGGGGGTGCCCCTACTGCCAGTAGCAGGAGGTCTCTATCACTGGTCTTGTTGAGAATTGCTGACAGTTTGTGGTAATAAAAAGTTGTCCAACTTTCAGTCAGTTTATCTGCTTCTTAAGCTTCCCTGGTGGCTCAAACAGAAGAAGAAGCTGCCTGAGATGTGGTAAACTGGGGTTGGATCCCTGGGTTAGGAAGATCCTTTGGAGAAGGGAATGGCAACCCACTCCAGTCTTCTTGCCTGGGAAATTCCATGGACAGAGGAGCCTGGTAGGCTACAGTCCATGGGATTGCAAAGAGTTGGATATGATTGAAGCGACTGACACACCTAAGCCCGCTGCAGTGAATTCCCCACCACCCCACAGGTGTTAATCAGCTAACAAGGAGACAGTAAATACCCATGGATAGCAGTGTGTCTGACTATATTAGCCACTACCTGGAAAAAACAGGTACCTGCCCCAAAGCACTGGTGTGTCCCCCGCACACAAGTCCACAAATGTCTTTGCAAGAAATGCAGTTGAAAATACGCTAATCTGAGCAAACCAGGTGAGGAAAGCAGAGAAGATCATCACGGCCGTAAACCAGGTTCCAGTGAACCAGCCAGTGCGGGAAGGACACACTTCTGTTCCTCAGCCCCTCTAGTGAAAACCGGCCCCTGGAAATCACAGGACATTTTGTGCTGTGCAGCTCAGTGATAAAACAGAGTCCAGCAGTCAGAGCCTGGGGATTGACGAGGGAAAATAAAACAATGGATAATGTGTGGAGGAGTATTGAGTTCAGTTCAGTCGCTCAGTCGTGTCCGACTCGTTGTGACCCCGTGAATCGCAGCACGCCAGGCCTCCCTGTCCATCACCAACTCCCAGAGTTTACTCAAACTCATGTCCATCGAGTCGGTGATGCCATCCAGCCATCTCATCCTCTGTCATCTCCTTTTCCTCCTCCCCCCAATCCCTCCCAGCATCAGGGTCTTTTTCAATGAGTCAACTCTTCGCATGAGGTGGCCAAAGTACTGGAGTTTCAGCTTCAGCATCAGTCCTTCCAATGAACACCCAGGACTGATCTCCTTTAGGATGGACTGGTTGGATCTCCTTGCAGTCCAAGGGACTCTCAAGAGTCTTCTACAACACCATAGTTCAAAAGCATCAATTTTTCGGCACTCAGCTTTCTTTATAGTCCAACTCTCATGTCCATACATGACCACTGGAAAAACCATAGCCTTGACTAGTTGGACCTTTGTTGGCAAAGTAATGTCTCTGCTTTTTAATATGCTTTCTAGATTGGTCATAAGTTTCCTTTCAAGGAGTAAGCACCTTTTAATTTCATGGCTGCAATCACCATCTGCATTGATTTTGGAGCCCCCAAAAAATAAAGTCTGACACTGTTTCCACTGTTTCCCCATCTATTTGCCATGAAGTGATGGGACCAGATGTCATGATCCTAGTTTTCTGAATGTTGAGCTTTAAGCCAACTTTTTCACTCTCCTCTTTCACTTTCATCAAGAGGCTTTTTAGTTCCTCTTCACTTTCTGCCATAAGGGTGAGTCATCTGCATATCTAATACATATTGTATTAGGTGTAACTTTTGGATATTTGCTTAGAAGTTTCTGTACTGTCTTTTCAGTCTTCTAAAAACGTGTGTGTGTGTGTAGGTGCTGAAAGCAGATCCTTTCCTCCAGGATGTGTGCTATTAGCAGTCCCCTAACCCTCAAAGAGCCTTACTCATCACAGAGGCTGTACTAATTTCATTTTCCACAGTGCGTATTTGAATTTGTAAAGAGATTCCATATACAGTTTTCCTGTTTCACCAAGAAAGTAAATATACAGTTGTCTTCTCTGTACTGTAAGCTAAAGAAATTAGCTGCTAAAATTCCCTAAATTTAATTAAACAGAAGCGTCAGCAGTTTCTGACAACCTCCACGGGGGATTACTGCTGCTCAGAGCAAGAGTGATGGACTTAGATGCTAAACTGATAACAGTGTCTGAGACCTCATCACTTGCTCTTTTTTCATCGTTATGGGGGAAAGGGAAAGGTTTGAGTTGAAATGAAAAAGAACTAAAAGAAAGTGTGAAAACCTTCAATCACCCATCTATTGTTCCTTTTATCTGATTCCCACTTCATAGAAATAAGTGATCATAATTGACATTTTTCTGTGTTGAATCTTTTTAGCTAGAAACACCAGTGTCCAGGTGGATTTATAACAGTATGATTACTATTATTCCAGGGCTTCCCTGGTGGCTCAGATGGCAAAGAATCCACCTGCAATGAGGGAGACCTGGGTTCGATTCCTGGATCAAGAAGATCCCCTGGAGATGGGAATGGCAACCTACTCCAATATTCTTGCTTGGAGAATCCCATGGATAGTGGAGCCTGGTGGACTATAGTCCATGGGGTCACAGAGGGCCAGACATGACTGAGCAACCAACACACACACACCATCATTCTGAAGTGTGAGCTTCATTGATAAGGGCATGTGTCTAGAATCCTAACAAGTAAGATGCCTTTTGGATCAATGGGTTAAAATTCTTCCAGTATTTACTTTTACTTAGTAAAATATGGTGCATTATTTGGATGACAACTTTAAAATTTGTTTAGGAAGTGTGTGTGCACACTGTGCTTATATCTGTAATTCCATAGCTCTTAAATATTTTCATCATTCATTCCTTACCATTCACTTTCCTTTTACGTGTATCTATTCTAGCTGCCAAAATATATTCTACACTTATGGAAGGTGGCATCTCCTTTTACAGTCTCTTCATCTTTCTAACACTTGTGCAGAAATCAGTAGGGGCTTAAATGCTCTAGCAAGATTTTGTGAAGAAGGCTGTGCCTGGAAGATTAGACATCAGTTATTCCAGAGAGGTTGCAATGAACAAGCACATGTCATCTGTGGTAATCATGGCACTGAAGAAGTAAATGGAAAGTCTTGTTTAAATCAGGAAATAATTTGGATAAGTAAAGGGGAATCATGGTCTGAGGTTCCTGAATAACAGAAGAAGGCAGTTGCCTTTATCCTCAAATTCTTGATGTGGCAATTAAACTTTCATAATCAATGTTTTGGGAGGATTCCTCCAAACATACATAGTAACACTGAGCAGAAAAAATTGTGGAAAAGGCAGACAAGAGGAAATAAATGAGATTATCAGTTATATGAGGTAATAAAACCCTGTGACATGTAAGACTGGACTTTTCCCCCATTATTTAACAAACAGAAAAACTAAGGAGAGAGTGGTTAAGTGCCTTGAACCAAACAATTATTCCATAAATTGTAAAATGCTCTCTGCAACTAACTTCACACAACACACAATTAGTTAGATGTGCCAAGTTTATAAGCTGTTGAACAATTTGTTTAAAACATGCTTATTATAAATGTGAAGTAACTGGCGTTTTGTGTTTGGTATTTCATATGTTAGCAGTTCTCATCTGTGTGCTCAGTTCCTTAGGGCACTTAGATACTCTCAGACAAAAAATGCGTGTATGTGCTTTAAAAGAAAAAATAGCTTGCATCCAATTTTTAAATATCAACACAACCCATTAAAGATAATGCTATTCTAAGTTGATTTTCTCTTCTTGCCTTTCCCGTACTTTTCCATCTCTAATTATGCATCTGTTTTGGTTTCTCTAAAGAAGCATTTTGCTCTGAGCTAATTTTATTAGTCAGATTTTATCTGTAGGAGTTTACTTTTTACATTTACTTACCTCATAGCTCCCTGGGGACTCCTATCCTTGTCAGCATCTTGGAATAAACACCAGTTGTGGACCAGACTTACCTATGTCTCTCCCTTCTTTCCTTCTTCCCTTCCCTCCCTTTCTTCCTTCTTCCCTTAATTCCTCCCTCTTCCCTCCCACATTCTCCTATTCCTCCCGCCCTCTCACTCTTGATTTTTTCCCCCTCTTTTTCTTATGCTACCAACAACATCACTATAGAAACAAAAAAGAGACAGCTGTGCTCTGGATCACTCCATCCTGAAAGATCAACCACCTGCCTCATCACCATGCCAGGCAGAGCAGACAAGCCTTATTACAGAACCCAGAACAGACAGAGCCTTGTTACAGAACTGGAACAGAGTCCATTTGTGATTTCAGGAGGTTCTGAGATACAGTTTATAGAACTTTTCAAGCTAAGGCATCCTCCAAGATAAAACAACAAATCTGAAAGTAGAGAGAGAATTATTAATATTCTAATTCATGGATGAAAAGGGTGATCATGAAGAAACAGAAAATCTGAGCAGCTCTGTAGTGAGTAAGGATATTTAGTCAGAAATCAAAAATATCCTAAGAAAGAGATGCTCAAGACCAGACAGCTGATGAATTCCAATAATTGTTTAAAGAACTGGTACCAAAAATACAAAAAAAGAGAAAGTAGGTCCACAACTTAGTCTACAATATTAATAGTTAATCACACCAAAGACTTGAACACAATCTAAAAGACTAGTAATAGGAATTTGGTTAAATAAAGTATAGCCCTTTCATAACAAAAAATAAAAGAATGTATTTATCAAATGAGAAAGATGCTGAGGAAGAAGTATTATTAGTACTTAAAAAAAGATGCGAAGATGATATACACATATGTGTAAACACATGTGTTTATTTCTTGACTGGGCATAAGTATGTGGGTATGGGACAAGTTCATGAATGATTCTCATTAGCTACTTTTATATAATCATTTTAATATTCTTCTTTATTTGTGTTTTCTTCTGTGCTCTTAGTAAATTTAAATGGTAATCTAATTGTAATTTATAGTATTAATAGCTATAAATATGAGCTGCTACAGGCCCACACTCCCTTATCTCTAATTCCCAAACCCAACTGTCTTTGACAACTGGAAGTTTTTTTGTAATTCACTGGGGACATTAATGGGCTGAATTAAATGAGGCTATTTATGAAAGTCTCTCTGCACCCACTGAGTGCCAATATCTGCGTGTTTCCCTGTGGAGATATGAATGTGCTTGATTCTACACTGCACACTCAGACCTTCCTGAGGCCTTACATGTTATCAGTCTCAGGCAGTGTATCATCATTCTAACCCCCCCAATTCTAAGCTTTGGAAGTCATCTGACTCCCAGGGTTTCATAGAAGGAATTCTGGCTATGCGCCAGCTTCCCCACCAGTACAAATGCTCCTGTGTAGTAACTGAAGAAAGAGAGCAAGTTAGTATTCCCAAATTATTTTTAAAAGGAATAAAAATATTTATCACAACTGAGAGGAGAAATGAAAAATTCACCATTTTACTTGAATGGCTCAACACTCCTCTCTCAGGAATCAAAGTAATTGTAGATGAAAAATCATCTAGGACTTAGTATACCTGAGCAACAGTGTCTACATACTTGACCTATTTGACATTTGTAAAACAGCCAGTCCCTCAACAGCAGAATGCACATGGATTATTCACCAAGTTAGGCCATATTCTGAGCTATAGAACAGCCATGGAAAATTTAAAATAACTGAAATAATTCAATGTAATTTATCTGGCCAAAAAAAAAGGAAGAAGAAGAAGAAATAAAACAGAAGGTATCTGAATAGCCCTTAAATATTTGAAAATTTAAAAATATAATTTTAAATATCTCATGAGTCAAAAAGGAAAAGATAAAGGAATGTAAAAAAAGAAGATACTTTGCATTGGATAAACACACACACACACACATATACACACCCCTCAAAGAAATGTCTAGGATGTCTTCTCTCTTCACTCCTAATCCATATTGTGCTTGAGGTCCTAGTCAGGGCAATAAGGCAAGAAAAAAATATAAACTTCAAACAGTTTGGAGAGAAAGTCACAAAACTATTTCTATTTTCAAACAATGTAATTAACCACACAGTACTTACCAAAGGATCTACACACTCTTACAAAACTAATAAGTAATTTGATCAAGTTTTAGGATACAAGGTCAACATACACAGAAACCAGTATCTTTTCTGTATGTGATCAATAGATGATTAGAAAAAAAAAATAAAAGCAGTGTCATATATATTACTGTTGTTATTGCTTAGTCGCCAAGTCATGTCCGGCTCTTTGCAACCCCATGGACTGCAGCGCCAGTATCCCCTGTCTTTCACTACCCCTTATGACAGCACCAAAGCCCCTAAGACCTGGACAATCATTCCACAGAGTATGCATATGGCCTCTGTGTTGAGAATTGACTGAATCCAGGGAGAGATGGGCCATGTCTATGGATCGGAAGACTAAACATTGTTAAGATGTTAATTCTCCCTGTATTGATTTATTGGCTCAAACTAATACCAATCAAAATCTCAGCAGGACTGCTGAGTAGATGTTAAGAAGCTGATGCTAAAATGCATATGACAAAAAACAAAGGAATTAGAATAGTCACAAGAATTTTTAAAAAACAAGAACAAATGAGTAGAACGTATGGTGCCTTATTTCAAGAGTTGCTGTGTAAGCCAGTCCTCAAGAGAGTGGGTGTTGACAGCAGCAGAGACACAAAAATCAATTTTTTAAAAAATGACTTCTGTGTGTGTTTATATATACAATGGATTTACAACAAAGATACATTAGCAATTTAATGAAGAAAGAGTATTCTTTTCAAAAAACGATGTGGGAGAACTGAGCAACCATATGCAAAAAGACCCCAAACTTTTGAAATATAACTTCCATGACATAAAACAATAATAAAATACTAATAAATAACTATTAAAACTTTGAAAATAAAATTAAGACAACATCTTTGTGACCTGGAGTTTGGCAAAGATTTCAATGATATGACAGAGGGCATGACCTATACCTGAAAACATTAGTAAATTAACAGAGGAAATCAATGTTAGGAGTTAATTTGAAATAGTGGCCTGTTTATTTTTTTTTTTATAGATGTTTGTTGAGTGTTTCCTATATACCTGGCAGTGTTCTAGGCATGAAAAAAGGTTTCATCAAAATGAAAAGCTTTTCTTATTTTAAAGTACAGTTGATCATATGAGAAGTTAACCATAGGAAGACATGCATTTAACATATGAAGAGTTACAAACTGGGAGAGAATGTTTGCACAATGCCCATCTGAGGAAGGACTCATGTAGAGAAAACACAAAAGTCTCTCAAAACACAATCAAAAGGAAATGGATGACCCAATAAAAAAGGGGGCAAATAATTTGAACAGACAGCAAAGAAGAGGAGCAGGCAGAACAGGAGCACTTGAAAGGCTGGTACTCATCTTTGCTTGTTGTTGTCGAGATACAAGCAAAACCACAAAGTGATGCCACTGCATACCTGGAAAGATGACACACAATGCAGAACAAACATGACTGCACTGAGTACAAATGCCCCCACGGGCGTGGAAGGGAAGGGAGCTGGTAGGGAGGCAAAACAGCACAGCTGAAAGGACCAGTCCACAGGTTTCTTTTCCAGGTACGTCTCCACTTCTACAACTTAGCACTCTTACTGTTCATACATTTGACTGTTACTTAGCTTTGAATGCAACATCCTTCAAAGAGGTGTCTCTGACCACAGCACCTGTTTAGCTCTCATTCTCCATCCCTCTTGTTCTGTGTGCGTTTTTTTGTGTATTTATTTAGTTAATTTTTGTTTGTCTTCATAATACTTCTCACTCTGTGTTTTTGTCAGTTCATTTAATGACTTGCCTGTTTACTCTTGTCTTAGTTCCAGCTGCTCTAAGAAAATACCATAGACAGGGAGGCTTATAAACAGAAAAAAACAATCTCTCACGGTCTGGATGCTGGCAGTACAAGGTCAGGTGCCAACATAATCTGGTTCTAGTGAGAGGCTGCTTCTAGGCTGGCAGGAAACAGCTGGCATCTCATCATATTCAACACAGCAGAGATGGCGAGGGAGCCAGGTCTCTGGCATCTCTTCATAATAGCCCAGGAAGGGACTACCCAGATGAAGTCCACTGGCCTCTAGGATCGTCCTGTTTGTCAGTCAGAGCTGATACAGGCATTTGCCCCTGAGCCCAGTCAGGCAGGATTTTCCATCTTTGCTGGGACAGGAGATTCTGAAGGTCATTTGGTCTCATGGTAACGTGCTGCTTTTGGAACCAGGTCAATAGCTTGGCGTTTTGTTGGTCTGGAGTTTGTCATCAGTCCCCATCCTGTCTTGGGAAGGTTAGTGAAGTGTGCTGCGCTTCACTTCTGTCAGGACAAAAGTGTGTCATTTAGCAGATTGTTATTGTTGCTGCCACTGGATGGCACAGACTGGAAAGATGAATGTGTTCCCAATTAAATATCCTAAAGGAGATTTCTTATAGAGAATATTTGGCCAAATTCTTTGAAACCCACTTGTTTAGTCATCACACAACTCAAACCATACCTCCTCGCCATAGACCATATAAAACTGGCCAGCCTTTCTCTTATAGCATGTGAATAGTTATTTGGTGATTGAATCTCAACAGATGTAGTCAGGACTTCCCAGGTGGCTCAGTGATGAAGAATCCTGCCAATGCAGGAGACACAGGACACTCAGGTTCAATCCCTGGGTCGGGAAGATCCCCTGGAGTAGGGAATGTCAACCCACTCCAGTATTCCTGCCTGGAAACTTCTATGGACAGAGGAGCCTGGTGGGTTACAGTTCATGGGGTTGCAAAGAGTCAGACATGACTGAGCACTGAACATGCACAGGCACATATGCAGTCAATTGAACAGTCATCTGAGAAGTTATGGAGCACTGGGATAATATACACTGTTCTAGTATAAATATACTCATAACAGTGTCTTAAAGAATTTCAGCTATAAGAGCTTTTAATTCTGCCAACCACCCCCCTTTCTTTGTATCAGACAAATGATTCATCTCTCTGTGGGAGCATTCTAGAGTCTCAAGACACAAGTGCTGAATCGTAGTAAACTGCAATATGGATAAAGTGATGAGAGGTCTCACAGGGAACCTGAGCTGGGCCAGAGGGTCCTGACAGCCACTCTTGGTTCATCAGCAGATGCTTGCGATAAAGTTGGCAATTACTCAAGTCCTTGGAGTCACAGGGAGGACTGACAGAACTGCTCATTTTTGAAATTAAAAGATAAGTTTTATCTTCATCATGGTGAACTGGTCAGCTGAACATTTCAGCAATTGGGAAGGAATTGAGACAAACTGTCAAATAAAAATTTGCAGTCGTCTGGAAGAGATCAGGTGGTGGAGGACAGTGAGATGAGCTCTGTGGGGGACAAAGGAGGACAAGTCTATTTAATTTCCTCCAGTGATGGAGGGCCAGGACCCCGGACAGAGGAGAGACAGATGTGGTCTGTCTGAGAGGGAGGAAGACTGCACTGTGCTGCTCGTAACCCTCCTCAGTTCAGGAGGAGACTGTGTTTGCTGGGCGCAGGGGTGGGGGATGGGGGGTGGGAGAGGGCATCAGTAATTCTGAGGGAAGGCAGCAGACTGCACAGGGAGGGTGTCTCTGGGGAGGGGCTGAGCCTTTGTGGGACTCTCCAGAAGACCTCATTCACACGCGTGAAGCCCAGGTCTCCCAAGGTCCCCAGGGCTCCAGGAGACACCAACAAGCAAGTTAAGTTACTGACTTCAATCTAAGTTATGAAAAAAAAACAGCCAAAAAGATGTTTAAAAAATTCCTTTCCAATTTATAAAATTATATAACATGATCTCTGTAAGTACACAGTTCCAAGTTCTCATCATTTTCCTAAATCTCTCAAAAATGACACGTCTGGACTCAGATTAGGTGTGTGTCTCAGTTGTGTGAGAAGCCATGGGGTGACTTGCTGGTTTACAGTGTGGAATGCTCTAAGGGCCATAGGGTAACACGGACATGTGACGTCAGATCCCTGGAAGGTTTCTCCTGCAGCAGGATGTCACAGCGAGGGGTTAACTGTGCGGCGGGAAGTGTGACTGCTTGAGGCTCTGCTGGGCTGCCAGTCCTCCACCTGGAGGTGAGATAAGATTCCACAGTTTCCTTGAAAGGCGGAGCCCAGGTGACTTGAATGCACACAGCTAACATCCATTAATTCTTATTGATGCATCCTTCTTTCTTTTCATACGCTAATCCTCTTAATCAGATGATGATCAGTTGGGTTTTGCCAAGGGCAGCTCTATTCTAAAGGTGACTTCTGCATATTGCTGCTGCCAATCTGTCTCACAACGTGGAGTTCCTGGTGGGATGGTGGTTCATGTGGTTCCTGCTACAGGTCACAGCACTGTTTCAATAGCTTGCTTCATCTCCCTCACATTCAGAAAAGGAAACTTGTGCCTGAATCTCAGCCTTACCGTATACTGCGGTACAGTCATGCCTCACTGCCATGGTACCAGCACCTTGACCTAGGATGTCCAGCCTCCAGGGCTGGGAGAAATGACTGGCTGGCCTTTATAAGCAGCCCCGCCCATGGTATTCTGTGATGGCAGCTGGAATTGACTAAGAGAGTATTTCCTAAGATAGAGACCCCGGCATCAAAGGTTGATTGATTAGACCAAACATGCAGTTGAAATGCTAACCTGGACTTCTCTGGAGGCACATATGTGTGTCTGCGCATGCATGGGGTATCATGTGTTTATATGAACATGTTTAAACATGCCTTAAAGGTTGCTGCAAGAGAGGAGGTGGAGGAGAGGAGAATAAGAAGATGACCAGCACTGTTGAGAGCGTCTTGGCCTGGTGATGGGAAATCAATTTGTACCATGAACTTTTCTTTCTTCTCGAGCTTCCCTGGGATTTAATATGCAGCATGGCACGAGGCTTGTCCCCGCATCGCGGAGACAGACACTTAATTTGGTAATAATGTGCACACGCTCCTCCAGCCTGCCAATATTTCATTCCAGGGAAAGGCTTTCCTCCTGAGGGGCTCTTGGCTGCAAATGAGCAAGAAAGGGAAATGTTCTGGCCAGGCCCAGCCCACGGAATAAAGGAAAGCAATCGAGTATTCAGGCAGACGGAGGTGAACCTGGGGGCAGACTGATGCCTGAGCACAGCCCTGGGACATGGAATTACCCACTACCCTCCGCCCAGTCCACAGATACCGAAAACAGCATGTGAGGGCAAACAGCGGCCACAGGAGGATAATGTTTCTGGAAGAATGGACCACTGATTCAACCAGCCTTTTACCTATCCCTTTCGTTTGATCTCTTTTGGAGAGTTAATTTACACACATCTCTTCTGGAGAGTTAATTTACACATGGATAATCGAGGATGCGTTTTCCTGTCTCCAGGGTTAATATAGGGAAATAACCTGAAATACTGCTGGACGGCTTTAAAACACTAACCAAGGTGCCTTTCCCATCTGGCCTCCATGACTGGGCACATTTTGCACCGAGTGACTTAAGACAGACTAGAACAGTATTTCCAATGGCATGGATCAGCCTCACTGGAAGAGTTAATGATGGCAGGAACTTTTGCAGAAATTTGTAAGAGAATAGTACAAGTTATGACCGTATCCTGAGCATTCTTTCACAAAATGTGTCTCATTTGGTCACATAGATGCCCTGGTTTTAATAGGGCTCACACAACTTAGAAAACTATTTTTCAAATAGATTTGACAAAGTCTTAATCAAAAAGGCCCTCAGCCTAATGAATTCTCTGAAATTTTCTGCTCTTCTCTCTTAAATTATATTTGCAGTTGAGGGGAAGTGTTGTTCAACAAAACATCAGAGTCTCACGTAGAACATGATGCTTTTTTTTGTATTTTCATTCTAGCATGGATCAGAAAGTCCCTAAATGCATCTCATTTTTCAGTCCCAAAGTGCATTTGTAAGAAGTGTGTCAGAAACTGCAAGAGTGAGCCTGGCAGTCTAGAGAAGTGGATAGGACCACTCATATTAGAGCAGGACTTTCAGGCTCCTTCTGCTCTTTGATTTGCAAAGAACTGTGTGATCTTGGGAGAGTTGCTCAGCTTCTCTGAGACTCATTTCTGACCTCAGATGAAAGATTTCAAGTTTCATTTTCATCTTACTTTGTATTATTCTTATTGTTAAGAGCAATCCCAAATCTATGTGTTATTGGATGTATTGACCTGGAAGATCTTCAATGTTAATTAAATAGATAAAATATTACAAATGGAATATTTCAAAAGAGCTGCCAAAAGTAATGTTTCATTAACTCTGCAATGGATGGTTCACCCATTACACTCAGAGATCTTGTTGCAAAGAACACTTTTTTTTACTGTGCTGTTTTGCACTGCTCTGTCTACGACACCCGCCTCACATCCTAGCTTTAGAAGCATCCCTGTAGGGCTTGGAAGGCAGGCTCAGGAGGGCGGTCCAATGGAACATGAATCCAGGTGGAGCTGGCCTCACTGCCTCTCCTAAGAGCCCTCAGCAAATGGCTTAGTCTTTTGAGCCTGAGTTCATCTGACTGAACATTGAGGATAATAATGCCTCCCCGAGCTATTGTGAGGGTGACCATCCAGCCGATCTACAGCACAGGGCATGGAGCTGCCACAAACACATTCCCTGGCTTCAGCACTGTCTCCCTTGGGTCCTTAGAAAGATGGCCATGTGAGGAAAGGCAGTGTACAAGAGAAATAACACAGAGGCGTCTAATACAAAAGTTTTCTGCCTTACCAAAATGACATTATAGGAGCTGCCCCAACCCACACAGAAGGAAAGAGTTAGTGCACAGAAGACCACCATCAGTTCAGTTCAGCTCAGTTCAATCACTCAGTTGTGTCCAACTCTTTGCAACCCCATGAATTCCAGCACACCAGGACTCCCTGTCCATCACCAACTCCTGGAGTTTACCCAAACTCATGTCCATCGAGTTGGTGATGCCATCCAGCCATCTCATCCTCTGTCATGCCCTTCTCCTCCCACCCCCAATCCCTCCCAGCATCAGGGTCTTTTCCAATGAATCAACTCTTCGCATGAGGTGACCAAAGTATTGGAGTTTCAGCTTCAGCCTCAGTCCTTCAATGAACACCCAGGACTGATCTCCTTTAGGATGGACTGGTTCAATCTCCTTACAGTCCAAGGGACTCTCAAGAGTCTTCTCCAACACCACAGTTCAAAAGCATCAATTCTTTGGTGCTCAGCTTTCTTTATAGTCCAACTCTCACATCCATACATGGCCACTGGAAAAACCATAGTCTTGACTAGACCGACCTTTGTTGGCAAAGTAATGTCTCTGCTTTTTAATATGCTATCTAGGTTGGTAATAACTTTCCTTCCAAGGAGTAAGCATCTTCTAATTTCATGGCTGCAATCACCATCTGCATTGATTTTGGAGCCAAAAAAAATAAAGTCTGACACTGGTTCCACTGTTTTCCCATCTATTTGCCATGAAGTGATGGACCAGATGCCATGATCTTAGTTTTCTGAATGTTGAGCTTTAAGCCAACTTTTTCACTCTCCTCTTTCACTTTCATCAAGAGGTTTTTTAGTTTCTCTTCACTTTCTACCATAAGGGTGGTGTCATCTGCATATCTGAGGTTATTGATATTTCTCATGGTAATCTTGATTCCAGCTTGTGCTTCCTCCAGCCCAGCGTTTCTCATGATGTACTCTGCGTATAAGTTTAATAAGCAGGGTGACAACATACAGCCTTGACGTATTCCTTTTCCTATTTGGAACCAGTCTGTTGTTCCCTGTCCAGTTCTAACTGTTGCTTCCTGACCTGCATATAGGTTTCTCAAGAGGCAGGTCAGGTGGTCTGGTATTTCCATCTCTTTCAGAATTTTCCACAGTTTATTGTGATCCACACAGTCAAAGGCTTTGGCATAGTCAATAAAGCAGAAATAGATGTTTTTCTGGAACTCTTTTGCTTTTTCGATGATCCAGTGGATGTTGGCAAATTGATCTCTGGCTCCTCTGCCTTTTCTAAAACCAGCTTGAACATCTGGAAGTTCTTGGTTCACATATTGCTGAAGCCTGGCTTGGAAAAATTTTTTTTTCTCACTTATTTTTATTAGTTGGAGGCTAATTACTTTATAATATTGTAGTGGTTTTTGTCATGCATTGACATGAATCAGCCATGGATTTACATGTATTCCCCATCCCGATCCCCCCTCCCACCTCCCTCTCTACCCGATCCCTCTGGATCTTCCCATTGCACCAGGCCCGAGCACTTGTCTCATGCATCCAACCTGGGCTGGTGATCTGTTTCACCATAGATAATATACATGTTTTGATGCTGTTCTCTCGAAACATCCCACCCTCACCTTCTCCCACAGAGTCCAAAAGTCTGTTCTGTACATCTGTGTCTCTTTTTCTGTTTTGCATATAGGGTTATCATTACCATCTTTCTAAATTCCATATATATGTGTTAGTATACTGTAATGGTCTTTATCTTTCTGGCTTACTTCACTCTGTATCTGGCTTGGAAAATTTTGAGCATTACTTTACTAGCGTGTGAGATGAGTGCAATTGTGTGGTAATTTGAGCATTCTTTGGGATTGGAAAGAAAACTGACCTTTTCCAGTCCTGTGGCCACTGCTGAGTTTTCCAAATTTGCTGACGTATTGAGTGCAGCACTTTCAGAGCATCATCTTTCAGGATTTGAAATAGCTCAACTGGAATTCCATCACCTCCACTAGCTTTGTTCGAAATGATGCTTCCTAAGGCCCACCTGACTTCACATTCCAGGATGTCTGGCTCTAGATGAGTGATCACACCATCACGATTATCTGGGTCATTAAGATCTTTTTTGTACAGTTCTTCTGTGCATTCTTGCTACCTCTTCTTAGTATCTTTGCTTCTATTAGGTCCATACCATTTCTGTCCTTTATTGAACCCATCTTTGCATGAAATATTCCCTTGGTATCTCTGATTTTCTTGAAGAGATCTCTAGTCTTTCCCATTCTATTGTTTTCCTCTATTGCTTTGCACTGATCACTGAGGAAGTCTTTCTTATTTCTCCTTGCTATTCTTTGGAACTCTGCATTTAAATGGGAATATCTTTCCTTTTCTCCTTTGCTTTTCGCTTCTCTTCTTTTCATAGCTATTTGTAAGGCCTCCTCAGACAACCATTTTGCTTTTTTGCATTTCTTTTTCTTGGGGATGGTCTTAATCCCTGTCTCCTGTACAATGGCACAAACCTCCGTCCATAGTTCATCAGGTACTCTGTCTCTCAGATCTAGTCCCTTAAATCTATTTCTCATTTCCACTGTATAATCACAGGGGATTTGATTTAGGTCATACATGAATGGTCTAGTGGTTTTCCTTAATTTCTTCAATTTAAGTCTGAATTTGGCAATAAGGAGTTCATGATCTGAGCTGCAGTCAGCTCCCAGTCTTGTTTTTGCTGACTGTATAGAGCTTCTCCATCTTTGGCTGCAAAGAATATAATCAATCTGATTTCGGTGTTGACCATCTGGTGATGTCCATGTGTAGAGTCTTCTCTTGTGTTGTTGGAAGAGGGTGTTTGCTATGACCAGTGCATTCTCTCGGCAAAACTCTATTAGCCTTTGCCCTGCTTCATTCTCTACTCCAAGGCCAAATTTGCCTGATACTCCATGTGTTTCTTGACTTCTTACTTTTGCATTCCAGTATCCTATAATGAAGAGGATATCCTTTTTGGGTGTTAGTTCTAAAAGGTCTTGTATGTCTTCATAGAACCATTCAACTTCAGATTCTTCAGCATTACTGGTTGGGGCATGGGCTTGGATTACTGTGATATTGAATGGTTTGCCTTGGAAATGAACAGAGATCATTCTGTTGTTTTTGAGATTGCATCCAAGTACTGCATTTCAGACTCTTTTGTTGACCATAATGGTTACTCCATTTCTCCTAAGGGATTCCTGCCCATAACTCAGTGAAACTAAGCCATGCCGTGTGGGGCCACCCAAGACGGGTGGGTCATGGTGGAGAGGTCTGACAGAATGTGGTCCACTGGAGAAGGGAATGGCAGACCACTTCAGTATTCTTGCCTTGAGAACCCCATGAACATTATGAAGACCACCATAATCTACCATAAATCAGCCATATCCTTCTTCATGGTGAACTCCAGGGAACCGATGATACAGTTTCTAAATAGCTGCAAAAATATTTAGGTTTGCTTTATTTTATTCATTTGTGGGGCAGGGTGGTATATGTCAAATTATGTTCCAAGAAAATTAATATAGCTTTTAAAGTTAACATTTGAAGCAAGTCAAATACTTGATGAAAAAGTTGTAAGATTTGGGAGAAGTATCACTGAAATAAACAGAAACATCAAGAAGGGGCATATTTACTGCAAGTCATTTTGGTGATTAAACTATTCCCATTTTGGAGTAGAGAACTATTTTACCAGGTCCTAAAAACCAACCATCTCTTTATGTACCCCTAGGGTGCACTTTCTGTAATATTAGCCCGTCAGTCAGTACTTAGATTGAAATGTTTGATATGAAAGATGGCCGTTTACCAGACTGGCACCAAATGAACAAAGATTGCAGGCTATAATGCCTTTTAAACAAAATTGCAGTGTAAGTCACAAAATTTGTAGCATTCACTGTTATGAGGAGAAAATAAATTGCTAGCTTGTAAAGACTGGTGATTTGACACAATGCAAATATTTTTGAATGCTTCTAGCCCACCACCTTAATCTTTCTAGCCTATTTCCTTATAGAGAGTACAACCAGGAACCTAACAAATCTTAAACGGGAGCTTCAGAGTAACAGGTGGGCTCCGGCAAAGTGCTCATGCTGCTGCTGCTGCTAAGTCGCTTCAGTCGTGTCTAAGTCTGTGCAACCCCATAGACAGCAGCCCACTTGGCTCTGCCATCCCTGGGATTCTCCAGGCAAGAACACTGGAGTGGGTTGCCATTTCCTTCTCCAATGAAGGAAAGTGAAAAGTGAAAGTGAAGTCGCTCAGTCGTGTCCGACTCTTCGTGAACCCATGGACTGCAGCCTAGCAGGCTCCTCCGTCCATGGGATTTTCCAGGCAAGAGTACTGGAGTGTGGTGCCGTTGCCTTCTCCAAAGGTGCTCATACTTAACACCAATTAAGAATAACAAAAATTTACTCACAGGAGAAACAGTATGAGTCTTCTCTGAACATCAAGAAATCTGACAAGCTCTTTTAAATTGAAAAACCAGGGACACAAATTGCCTTGAAAGTCATGACTCTCAAGTTTTTGGTTCAGCTTTTGGACAGTTATTCATGGAACACTTGGCTACAATTATTGCCACTGTGGTTCAAAAATCCTTAATGTGAGGGTAACTGTTGTAGGCAAGAGATCTCTTTAAGGAAGTGTATGTGCTTTATCTATTTTCATAAGAAAAATAAACAATCAACTTCAGAAAATGTCATTTGGGCCTTAAATTAATGCTTTAACTAAGATAGAAGTTAAAGGAAACATATTTATCTGGAGACTTAATGTCTATGATCAGAAAGAATAAGATAGGAAAATGAAATCCTAAGAAGAACCTCAAACCAGTCTGCTTTACCTGGAACCATCTTCTCTGCATTATAAAATTTACAATAAAAAAGCAAGTATTTTAATGACTTCGGATTCTTAGGGGGACCAATCAATAAATTGATAGTTAGTATTTATTTTTAACATATTTTACTTTATAGCAGTTTTCGTTTCACAGCAAAATTGAATGGATAGTAAGACATGTTCTCATGTCTTAGCCCCTCCCCAAATGTGCACAGCCTCCCCCATCACCATCCTCTCCAGATGGGATGTTTGTTGTCACTGATGACCCTGCACTGACTCACCATCATCACCCACATTTCCAGTTGACATCTGGGTTCACTGTTGGTGCTGCAGATTCTATGGGTTTGGACGATTGGCCAATGGCATAGATCCACCATTAGAATGTCATACAGAGAAAATTCTTTGCACTAAAAATCCTTTACTTTCCACCTGTTCATTTCTCTTCCTCGATCCCCTGACCCTCACAATCATTCATTTTTTTTATTGTCTCCAAAATTTTACCTTTTCCAGAACGCCACAAAGTTGGACTCTTACAGTGTGTAGACTTTTTGGATTGGCTTCTTTCACTTAGTAATACACATAGAATGTACATTTAAGTTTCATCCACATTTTTTTGTTGTGTATTCAGGCAATGTTATGACCCTGAATTTAGTAGTAATTAAAGTAAGAATACCAATATCCTTGGGCTTCCCTTGTGGCTCAGCTGGTAAAGAATTTGCCTGCAATGCAGGAGACCTGGGTTCAACCCCTGGGTTGGGAAGATCCTCTGGAGAAGGGAAAGGCTACCCACTCCAGTATTCTGGCCTGGAGAATTCCATGGACTGTATAGTCCATGGGGTTGCAAAGAATCAGGCACAACTGAGCGACTTTCATTTTCACCAATATCCTTCCAAAAAGTTATGAAAAAAAATCTTACTGATAATGTTACCACCACTACTTTTCAGAAGCATTTGTATGATTATCTCAAAGCCAGAGGTCAGAACCCAGACTTCTGAATTCTGACCCTAAACTTTTGTAAAAGTGCTAGGACCTGTCTTTCTCTAAATAGATGCTAAAATTCTTACAACAGTGTTTATTCTAAACACTAATCTTGATCTCTTTTCCTCACCACAGTTTGACATTATTTCTCATCAAAATCATCATAAATTTAAGTATTAAAACAAATTTGATTTTATGAATAGGAGAGTGGATTATTACAACCACTCACCTTTATTTTTTAAAACTAGTATTTTCATTTAAAATACGCTAATTTTTAACATGATAATTGAAAATATAATGATTCTTTTGTAAGAACTCCCAATAAAGGAATTATATTTCTTACTTTATTCCTAGTGTAAAAAAGTTTAAAATGGATTACATTTATAATGTCTTCAATTTCTGAAGTGATATTAAGTCATTTACCAGGTCAGAAAATTGATTTGGTCCTCTGCGTTCCCTTAGCCTCAATCATGAGAAATAAGACTTCTGATACATTCAGTTCCCATCCCTTGCAGCACTATTCTGCTTGACTATGGTGAAAATATCTCATTCTAGCAGAATACCATGGGGTTTGCCAGCAGGTTCCAATAAGTCAAGGCATTCATGGCAATTGATAAGTAACTCTAAGCGTTGCAATTGGGTTTAACTCACTCTACCTATGTACAGCTAATTCCCAAATGCAGGGCATGTCATCATTATGTTACTGTCAGCTTTGTCCAGGAAGCAGTAGGAGAGCTCATCTAATAAGTAGTAGTAAATGACTCTTTTCGTGTTATTTTTTAGTAATGACTTGAAACGACTTGTAAGTTTTAGTTTGTTCTCAGTCTCAAACAAGGTCCAGATCCCATCGAAGACCAGTAAAAATCAACAACCTTGGAATTCAGATGTCAAACAACATTAAACTCATGCTTTGTTCTTGAGTTTGAGTGTTGGGGCTTTTCCAGGGGCTCAGCAGTAAAGAATCCACCTGCCAAAGCAGGAGACATGGGTTTGAGCCCTGGGTTGAGAAGATACCCTGGAGAAGGAAATAGCAACCTGCTCCAGTATTCTTGTGTGGGACATTCTGTGGAGAGAGGAGCCTGGTGGGTTATAGCCCATGGGGGTCACAAAGACATGGACACAACTGAGAGACTAAGCATGAGCACATAGAAATGTGTTATTTAACAAGGCAATCCTGATAGAAAAGGAACCTTGGTTCTGTGTGGTATATCCAGGCTGTTAAGCCTGGGATATACGATGTAGGCAGTGCTATGAAAACCAGCAGTTTAGCCACGTGGTGCTCAGTCTGAAAGAAGGTGAAATACTCGGGTCCCATCCACAGGTGTGCAAATAATGAGGAGGTTAGTAGAAGTCATTTCTGACCTCCAGGGGTAACATCATGGATGAATGAGAAGGAACAATGCCTGCTCAAAGAGCTCCTAATAGGTCATGGACATGTGAGGAAAATGATTTTGAAATACATAATGTTTTATATGAAATGTTAAAAAATTAACCGTCTCCTCAGTCTTTTTCATAAACTGAATCTTTCTTATCTAATTGTTTCATGTAAGGAATTCCTAAGGGAAATTTGACAATGATTCTGACAGAACCCAGACATGGAAAAGGGGCCTGGTCTCTCTCTCTCTCTTTAGCAGAAATAGTGCTTTAATCAGAACATAGACAGCAGAGGACCATAAATGTAAAAACAGTTAATATGTCCTTTGTTGAATGGTCAGTGTTTCATTACCAACAGGATTCTAGCCCTGAATTACCATCCCTAACTCTGGACAAAAATATATCAAATATGCAACAACCTATCATGTCCATGGTGATACATCCTGTCCAGATGTACCCCTTTCCAGCCCCCTCCCCAACTCCATCTTATATGGAGCTCTATCCAGAACAACCCCCACTGGGACCACCCTAAGCTTCCCCTTGGCTGCACTGAGGTGATGGACCCTGACTTTGACCATAACTATTGGTCTGTTTCTGGAAGAATCTGGTAAACTTCAAAACTGATGCTTAAAACTCAGAGCCTAAAATGACTTGAACATATGAAAAAGCTCAACTCAAGCTTATACAATAAATAAAATGGAATATTTAATTTGATGCCTTACTGCTTTCATTTTCACCAAAGAGCAGAATAAATGAAATGAAGGCCAATTTCAACTTTCTTAAAACCTACAAAAATTGAAATGAGAGGGGAAAATGGAGATTTGATTTTTTTTTTTTTTTGGTCTGCTTCACAAGCTACCTTAGCTGTCAAGGTTTGTTTTCACTCACATTACTCTTTAGCTTTGGATTCATCCTATACTTGGAACAGCCTGTGGTGAGTGCAGAGCAAATGGGAGCTGCTGGTATGAGTTGTACACGTTCATCTGAATTTTACAGACTCTCTCCCAGGCATCAAGCTTCCTTCGCAATAAAGAACAGTGGTTCATACTGTTTTGAAAAGAAAACCATGTTAAGACCTTTTGTAGGATGTCTATTGGAAATGCGTGCCCTATGTTGTCGATTTCATTATCATGTTAGAAACACTTTTGCCCCTGGTGCTTCTCCTGGTCCTGATTGTTAATTGTTGTTATTTTGCAGAGTAAAATATTGATGACATTGGTCAAAAAGATTGACAGCAGCATGAATTGTTATTAACCAGACTGTTGGTTGCAGCTTACATTTCAATGCATTCTAGGATGAAGCAGAAGCCCTCCGGGGAGTGAGTCTCTTTTTCATTCTCTTTTCCAAAGAGGCAGAAATTAACTCTTTCACAACTTTCTTTGCAATTGTCCCTTATTTTCTGTTTCCTTTGAGCAATTAAAGCACCAGGTATTGATTTTTACCTTTAAACATAAAGGGACTCATTATTCACCAAGGTGGAGGTTGGAAATTATCCTCAAAGCTTGAAGTAATCAAACACACAATAGTTCTTAAAGAACCAAAGGTGGAAATGATAAGGTCGACCTTGGGAAGCCAGAAGAAGCAGAGTATCAGGAGAAAGGTGACCTCAGCACAGAGGGAAAGCCACTCCCTCTTCACACCCACCACAGATACCCTGACAACAGGAACACAGATTGCACAGTCTCAATCTTTTGGGAAATGTTCATCTCTTGTATCTCCATGCAGCCAATGAAGTCTGACTACCAAAGCCTCTTCTGAATGATCTTGTCATCCATGGCTCATAATAGTGTATCCTTATGGTGCAAATTAGTATGGATTACTTTCACACCTGTGGGATGAATTATCTATGAGGCCATTTATGATCAATATGATGAACTGAACAGTCACACTGGAGTGAGAGAGATAGAAGCCACATGTCCTGGGGTGAAGAAAAAATTCCACTAACTAATATCACCATTTTCTTTCTTAGACTCGATCTTATATCTCAGAAATAGAAGGCAGTGAATCTTCTTGAAGGTATTTCCAGGCATATTAGTCAAATCAACAACTATGGCCAATTTTGAATCATATGGAGATTTTGTAAGCTATGGACTATTTCACCAACTATTAAACTTGTGAGAGCAGTGTTGGTGACTGACAAAAGTATGCAGTGCCAGACGTCTCATCCCTCAGCTGGTTATCACTTTGCTTGTTAATGTCTTCGTTGCCTTGCCCTTATATACTTTCTTTTTTTTTTCTCTCTCTTAGATACTTTCATGGTTTCCTCTTTTATACCTGTCCTTATAAAATCACAAAATGATACATCTTGGTGTGTTAGACCATGATCATGTCTGATCCTTGGAAGCATTAGTCTCTCAGTCATGTCTGACTCTTTATGACCCCACTGACTGCAGCCCGCCAGGCTCCTCTGTCCTTGGGATTTTCCAGGCAAGAACACTGGAGTGGGTCACCATTTCCTTCTCCAGGGTCCTTGGAAAGCCCTTGGCAAAAGCTCCCCTCTTTTACATATAGGAAGCCCTTATGTTGAGAAGTCCATCTTACATTCTTACCTACACAAGAGACTAGAAATAAGACTGCATGTGTTGGTAGTCACAGGTGGATAAATGGTTGGGTGAGATGTGTGTGCTGCTAGGAAGTAACTGGTGAGTCTTCCTGGGTTGTGTGGGTAAATTCATGGATTGGATCATCCAGGGCCTTTCCAACCAGATGGGACTCTGACTCCAAACGGGTCACCTAAGAAAATCTTCCTAAGGAAATCTTGAAAGAGTGGGTGAGGGAGGGCAGCACTGGGCCCCTCGTGAACGTCAATACTACACTGTCCTTTGCCTTATCTTGTGGAAGTGTATCCTTGTTGACGTTAAGTAGACCCTTGGTGCCACTGAAGTGTGGTCGGATCACCCCCTTTCTACTCATCTCTCAGCTTTGGTGTGGGCATTTCTTAATTTGTCCAACTGTACAGTCACACTGTTGAGCTTGTCTATATCAAAGTCTTCTAATTACACTTCGGTTTTGTTTGCAAACATCAGTACTAGTCTCCAATTTGGAATATCTTCATTTTACAAAATGTTCCTTACTGACACAGC
The DNA here is from genome assembly GCF_910594005.1 of Cervus elaphus. Taxonomy (NCBI): domain Eukaryota; kingdom Metazoa; phylum Chordata; class Mammalia; order Artiodactyla; family Cervidae; genus Cervus; species Cervus elaphus. The sequence continues at coordinate 45,582,984 of NC_057837.1, read as the reverse complement.
CAAGGACTGTTTGTTGTATAGCTGCATTAATATATTGAAATGATTTCCTGAACTGAAGCTCCCTGAAGTGTTGGAGTCAATCAGAATCACCAGCGGTCATGTGGCATCATTTCATGGCTTATGAAGAACATAATCACATGTCAAGAAGAATCTCTCAGTAATTTATTTAAACAACGATCACATTTGTGCTTTCTCCATTCGTTGTGTCCCTAGTAATTTAACCTGCAGCGTTTTCATCCTTGACGTTTAATCAATACATGAAAATCACTTCAGAGACCCATTATATCCTGAATTCATTAATCTGCTTGGGCAAGAGACAAGCATATGGGAAGGTTTCTTGGTTGAGGTTGTGAAGGAGGATGGGTGGTACCAAGTTCTGGTATTCTAAGCCATTCAGAGACTAGTCCTGGAACACTAAGTTGTCCTCTTGGCTTCCATGTTTAATTCAAGCATTTTCCAGTTAGATATAGTTTGCACAAACTTGAGAGTGCATACATATTGGTTCTTCTTTTTCTTACTGTTTCTATTCTACAGGGTACTTTCTGCTAAGAAATACAAAGTACACATTCTTCTTTCAGAGGTCCAGATGTTTTATTCATCATAGAATATCAGGGTGAAAGTAATGCAGTAAAATTTCACTTGTTCCAGTCATCAATTGGAATCTGGTTTATGACTGCACAATAAGAAACCAATGAGATCGGCTGTATTACTGTGATATATCATAAAATATCCCTTAATCCTTAGGCTTTGGTTAGGAGCTGATTTATTAGGAGTCTGAAATAGATACAAATTAAGTTTAATATAATGCAATGCAGCCCAATCAGACTACCATTGCATTAAATTGACATAAATTGAATCATTTTTTAATGAAATGAGCATGCTGCAGTATTTCAGAATTCTTATTATTCATAGCTGAGAAGAACAATGAGATGTTTTATGATTCTTAGTTACGTGTATTCCTTTGTTCCATAGTCCATCTGTTGGACTATTTTTGAATTGCATAAATCTATTGGCACTATTAGTAGCTTCATTAATAAATAAATATAACATGAGAATTTTCACAGGTTTGTCTAAACCATGTACATTTGACTTTTCACGGATCAGGATGGTCTGGATGTTAATATCACTGTGTTATGAGGGTTTTCACTCACTGCTGATTCGTGCTAGTACCACATCTCTAATAAGGCAGCACTAATTAAATGATGTATCTAGAAGAGCAAGTTCCACCACATGGATGAACCAGTCTTTCTAGTGGGAACCCAATAGGAAATGATGCTTCGATAAACTGTATTTCCTCCTCACATTGATTTCTATATGACTGAGAGGACAAGAAGGATCTCCACGTGCTAAGGTGGAGAGACATAAGTGTATATGTGTGTATGTGTGCAGAAAGCACAGTAGACAACAGTAAATTTTGAATCTTTACATCATACCCTATTGTATATCATGCATCTATGAGTTCAAATTAATACATATGTGCATTTCCTCATGACTACCTAAAGAAATCTAAGGTGAAAAGAAGCAATTAACTAAATACATTAAACACTCAAAAATAGATAAGATGGATGGGGAAAGAGGTGTAAGTGAGCTATTGGTTTATCTTGTTTATAGCCTTTTGAACTTTAGACCAAATAGACATGTGCTATCTCTTCACCATGAATCAGTGAATTCTGTGGTGATGTTATTGGCGACCTGCACTGATCTCTGTTACAGAGCCTGTGACCCCGTGCCCCCAGGCTTTCAGCTGCAGGGTGCAGTGTGCCAATCACTCACTGCATCCTTCTCCTGAAGGCTGCCTTCACCCAGATTGGTCCCCTCCCTGGGAAGCACAGGAGGTTATGGATCCTTCTACTCAGGAGAGTCCCATGGCCCATAATCAGCTGACATGGAGGTACCCAAGGCCCCTTCCTCAGGGTGAGGCAAGGCCTGCTTCATGCACACCCCAGGGTTCCTTGCAGACCCAGGCATAGCCTGGACTGCAGACCAAATGTCTGTGATTATTTTCCTTCTCTGCTGTCTCCATCTTCCGTCATCCATTACAGGTTTCTCCTGAAAACCCTCCTTCAAAATACCAGTTACACAAACTCTGCTTTTCAGGGACCTTCCCTGGAGTCAGTTTATAAGACCATCTGTGTAGGTGGACTATGTCTTCCACCATCTCATGGTGCCTTTTCATCACTGAATTGGTGCCTTTTATGGATGATCACCTAAGGAAAGCTAAGTGAGAAATGTAGGGGTGGAATAATATCACAAATACTCCCCTATGGACAATACTACCCTATTACTTGTTGGGTAAAATGAGACTCTGAGTGGATTTGTGTGAGGTCTATGCACCTTTATTTACCTTTACTATGTTTCTCAGTTACATTGAAATGAGTTTCATCTACTGCTCACTCTGTGGATTTTAACAACCTTTATCCAGCAATGAGAACTTTACTGAAAAATAAGGATGTTTAGCATTAATTCAAATGAGGAAATTTCAATGAGTAGATGAAAGTCAGCCATCAACAATGGTCATTCCAAGGGTTCAAAGTCAATGAGTCTAGGGCTCTGGTTGTGTCCAGGAGAGGAAATCACTGGAGATTTTGAGCAGGGGGGACTATAACACACAAAATGTGGTGACCACAAACCAATAGGAGAGATGGGGACACAGAAAGAATGGAAAGCACCACCTTGTTGTGTTGGCTGCTCACTTGCGGAGTCAGGAGACAGCAGACAGAGCAAGAAACCTGAGCTCGCTCCTCATGTTCCTGTCTGCTGACGCTCATCCTCTGTGCTCAGACCTTTGAAAGAGAAGCAGTGTGGCTTCTGGTTCCATCTCATTGTGGTGACCTCCTGCCAACTTCCTCACTGGTGGCCTCTAACCAACAACTCAGCAGCTGAAGGATGCAGAGATAGCATCTTCCATTCCTTGACCCCATGTGCCAAAGGGCAGCACATGGAAATGGGGGCTCATGAGGGTCCTGGGCAGTCAGATGGAACAACCCACCCCAGGAGGAGTCCACCCCTCTGCAGGTCTGTGGTCCTCAGAAGAGTGGGATGGGGGAGGGGAGGGAGGGCAGTATCACGGTTGATTTGCGTTGTTGTACGGCAGGAACCAATTAAGCATTGTAAAGCAGTTTCCCTCCAATTAAGAAAAAAAGAAATGACAGAATCTATAGTAGTGGAACAAGCAGAGCCATACCCGCTTGCATTTAAGTGGAGACCAGCCTGGAGAATCTAATAAACCAGCCTTCGAGTCTGACACCATATTGGCGTGTGTTCTCAAGTTCGATTTGATTGCACTTAGTAGCATGGAATTGCTTGTTCTTCTGATGACACTGTGGCTGCTTTTTAAAAATGTACTTAACATTTTTCCCTCTGGGTTGAGTGCTTCGCACATTCAAATTAAGTGCTGAACTGCCTGTTTTCCATGTAAAATGTTTATTGATTTAATTTTCTTTTAGTTCAGATGGTTATGCTATCTGTTATTCTGAAGATAGGGTCTTACACACAGAGTACTCTGAAGCTGCCAGCTGGGTGATGATTATACGTGTAATGAACACACCTCGTTATAGAGAGTATGGTCGCAGGGCCATTAGGAAGGATCCACGCCTAAAAATATCTCTATAACAGGTGCCATAGTCATGAAAATTCCCTAAATCAGCCATGTGTTTTTTTTAATGCTCTCTATCTATTGGCCACAAGAACTAACAATCCAATTTGCCCTAAGGTTTTAACAACAAAATAAATATGCTTTTCTTCTGGTGAGAAAATTCCAAGTTAACAACTTGAGTAAAAAATGAAAATGCATAAAATGTGGTTAAATGGAGTAGTCATGTACGGATGTGAGAACTGGGCCATAAAGAAGGCTGAACACCGAAGAATTGATGTTTTCAAACTGTGGTGCTGGAGAAGACTCTTGAGAGTCTCCTGGACTGCAAGGAGATCCAACCAGTCCATCCTAAAGGAGATCAACCCTGAATATTCATTGGAAGAACTGATGCTTCCTGGTGTGCTGCAGTCCATGGGATCGCAAGGAGTCAGACATGACTCAGTGACTGAAGAGCAACAACAATGGAGACAACAGCAAGGTGCTGTGAAAGGGAGATAGGCTGTTTGAAACATGACAGGTTCACAGAGTAAACTTTGATGGCAGCTGGTGCAGTGTAACAGGCTGTGACAGAGACTCAAATGTGACGCTGGGTCAACACACTGACATCTTTAAATACAAAATGGGATAAGATCATGCTTGTGTTAGCTCTGCCTTCCTCTCTTGGATTAAATTAAGTAGGATATAGACAGGTTATAAGTAAGATTTCCACTGTTGTCATTTCTCTCTTCCTACTTCTGTTCTGCATTTTGCCTACAGTTCATTTGCCATCAGCTCCATTGGAAAGTTGTATCACCACGGAAAGATGAGTGTCTGTGTTTGTTTAGAGACCAGGGACCTGCTGTCCTGGTCAAAACTGCACTTTTAGTTCATGTATCCTGCTAGAGTCCCTGAGACCTCACCCCATGTATTATGTTATAATAAGCTAGAATTTTAAAACTGTGTTAGTATCATAAGAACATAGATATTTCTGGGGGAAAAAAAAAAAAACTTAAGTGGTTTGATTTTCCCATTCTTCATAGTTGCAAAAGTCAAAACAAACAACTAAGTCCTGAATACAGATAAACATACATATCTCATCAGTATTTAAACTCTAAGGCACTTCAGAACAAAAAGCTAGCGACTTGAGAGTGATCAGGATTCAGACACAATTCACATTCTATAAACACTGGAGAGATTAAATGCAGCAGTGGTTGGCCTGGCTGCAATCCAGTTCCTTCTCCAGCTGGCTCTTCCCTGAGCAGGTAGAGATAGGGAAATGAAAAGTGATTATCCTGTGAGGCCGCTGTCTTCATGCCAAACAGAATTATTTACAAATTTCTTTGAGAGTCATAAAGGACAGAACCACCCCAAGAAGGAAACTGTTTAAAAGATTGTGAATGAGCTTTGGCTGAGAATAGTTCTAGACCAAGACTCACAGGAGCTTTAAAACCTCCATTTTCCAATTTTCTTTCTGAACAGCCCTAGCAGTTCAATGGTCAAAATGGCCCTCGGCCAGAGATGGTCTACCATAAATTGTTCTAGTCTGCTTCTCAGAATAAAATAGTTTATGTTAAACTAAAAAAAAAAAACAAAACTGAATGTGCACTGGTAGCCCCAGTTGAAAGAGACAAAAAAGAAAAAGAAAGGTCTTCATCTTAGCCCAGGCATGAAATCTCATTTATATTGAATATATCATGGGGAATATTTGGATCCATAGAACACTAGCTCTAACTCATGCTGCAAGGTTAATATGTTTGTTTAACTTAGTGTTTTCAGGCTCATTAGACAGCGTTTAGATGTTACATATTATAATTATTAATCATATCTCAATGGAGGAAGGAAATGTATTCTACCAAATATCTCCAAATTAGTATGCATCTTAGTCCCTATTAATTTAAAAAATGAAAAAACTAATGCCATACTATAAAGGATTGTGTGTGTGATATTATTCATCTAAATCAATATCAACATTGGGTTTTTAAAATAATTTTTCCAAATGACTTAGAAAGAAAAAGCACTTATATTTATTTAATTATCAAACTCTAACAAGAAATTACAATAATTACTGGATATTGTGTGAAAATATCGATTCTGTGCTTTCTTTTATCCAGTAACCATAGCATATCATAAAAATTCAATGCAGCCTTATTCTTGCAGCTAACATTTAAAGATTCACATACTTTAAAGGATATTCATCATCTGTCTTCTGGAGCATTTATGCTCCAATCTGTAGCAGCATAATCTCCTTAGGAGTTTGGGCTCATAATTTTCTCTTAGAACTTTCACTGAAACAGACTCGCTTTATCATCGAGCTTGAATCTTAAATAGTTTCTCTTTCAAATACTAACCATGGGTTATTAATTCAAACGCTCCCTTTGTGGTTCCATCAATGAGGACTTATAGGTGTGATTTGTAATTATATCATAAGGTTGTTAATGCTTTTATTTGAGAAATGCAGTAAAATAAAATAACTCAAGCTTTACCTTCTGGATTCAATGCAAAACATCAGTGGGGAAGGTAACATTTTCATTATTTAAATTCATTTTTATTTTTAAATGAATCTGTAAAATAAAAATATAGCTATGTGTAAAGCATAATATTTTAGTGAAAGAAAAGTAAATTCAAGGGTGAGACTGATAAATTTGTATCTTGGATTATCTATGTGCTGTGGACCAATTTTCTTTCCCCAAATTATACTTTCCTTCTCCTTTATTTTGTAATAATAACAAAACTTACATGTATTAGATAAGGCTTAAATAAGTATAAATATTTATAAGTATTCATATACAAAAACATTGTACACGGAGTATAGGAGTAAAGAACAGCCCCCAAGATTCAACTCAATGCTGAGAAAACCATGGACAATGTAGGCTCAGGTGAATTAAAGAGAAGAAGGGACATATACCATGCAAATACTCATCAAGGAAACTTGGAGAAAGCCTATATTAATTTCAGGTAAGTCAGACTTCCGAACAAGAAAGATTAAAATAAATAAAGGGAGGCATTACATGACAATAAAGGTCTCAATGCTTCAAAAAATGTAGAGCTAGTATTTTGAGTGAGAAGTGAACATTTTCCCAACAAGACCAAGAACAGTGCATGATGTCTTCTATAGGCGCTTCTAGTCAACATGGTACTGGGGGTCCTGGTGAATACAAAACAGGGAGAAGAGGAGGAGAGGAGAGCTGATGAAAGGAAAAAACGTACAGACTAGAAGGGAAGAAAGTAAATCATTTCTGTTTGCTGCTGACAAGACTAGCCATGCTAAAAATCCCAAACACTCTTCAAAAAACCCTTGGAACTGTTAATGGACACATTGAGATCACCAGGCATGAATTTAACACATAGAAGCAGAGTGTTTGCCTATGTGCCAGCAGTGAGCATTGGAGTTATAAATATATTTATGTCATTTACAATAGAACAAAAGGAGAAAAGATTTATATGTCTGTTTAAACATGTGCAGATCTAATTGTGGGAAACTACAAAAGTCTGATAAAGGAAATCAAAGATCTAAGTTCACTGAGAGATAGTCTGTGTTCACGGATTGTGAAGACTAAGTTGTGAATTCTCCTCAGTGTGATCTACAGACTCTATCCATCCCCAGTGAGAATGCCAGCAAGCTGGTTTGTAAATGTCGACAAACTGAACGGTACAAACGGAAAGGCCTGGAAGAAGAAGAACAAATTCAGAGGATTGACGCTACCAAGCTTCTCAAAACTTCCTGTGGAACCACAGGGATCGAGACCCCGTGGAACTGGCAAAACAGAAGACGTACATGTCTGGGAACAGAATACAGAGCCCAGGAACTCACAACCCTGGTCTACTCATGAGAAACACCAGTGAAATCTCAACTGAGGAGCCATTCTACAAAACACCAGTTCTCAAAGCTGTCAAGGTCCTCAAACCAAGGGAGGTCGGAGAGACTGCCCAGCCAGGAGGAGCCTGAAGAGACAAAAAGACAAAATGTAATGTGGGGTCCTAAATGGGATTCTGAAACAGAAAAAAGACTCTAGGGAGAAACAAGGGACTCTGAATAAAGAATGGGCTTTGGTGAATCACAGTCTATCAGTATCGGTCTATCCACTCTGACAAGTGTACCAGAAGATGCTATGAATAGAGGAAACGGTGTATGGTTTATGGGAGCGGTCTGCACTAATTTTGTATGTTTCTGTAAAGTTGAAAACCTTCTAATTTAAAATGCTTATTTTAAAACATGTTGTAAAAAGCTACAGAATAAAACAAAGGTTCACGTATATTGGATTTCCTTCCTAGTAACCTAGACTATCGAAACACACATGGCAAGTTCTGATTCAGTTGTAAACCATTTCTTCTGTCTTAGAAGATTTACGTTATGTTCTCTGTTCTCAAAGATGCTTATTTAAGAAACCAAACTAACTCTTAGCATATCTAAACACAGCAATTGCCCCTAAATCTAGAAAATATAACACCTTTAAAAATAATTTGCTTCTTAATTTGCTTAGCATTTATTTTAGCACCGAATGTTTATATCACACTTGATCATACAGAAGCTCGACCACATAGAAATAAATCCTGCAAGTTGGTTGTCAGAATCCCACAACCAAGAAAACATTAGATTATTGGGAGCTGTGTGTTTATATTTTGGGTCTGTCACATACAATTATGTATTCTTGGATAGGGGCCTTAAAATGTTTATATTTTAGTTTCCCCTTTTGAACACTGGAAATAGTAATATTTACACACATTGATTTGGTATTTATCTGAGACAATACACAATAATTGTGTATTCAAATGTTAACTATTACAACTATATTTCAGGAAAAAACCCATCTGATCCTTCTCCATCTTAGTCTACTCAGCCTTTGAGCCTCTTTCATTCTGGCCATGATGACAGATAAAGCAGAGAGCTGGGAAAACTGGAAGGGTAGATTGGTTACTTTTCAAAACAACTACTAGCTGGAGAGAAACCTGTCTCCACAAGGAGCAAGAGGATAGAACATTGATGGAGCACATTCTTATTTATGAATTGAGTAAAATGACTTCAAAATATTCAATGGTTCTTAGGCAGATGTTTCTTAAATTTATAAGAAATTAAAGTATTCAGAATTGCAACCATGTCAATAAAAGTCACTGGAGGAAAAAAGCAGGAGGGTGGTTTATCCTAAAGTCCTCCCTAAGTGGCAGCTCACTGAACAAATGTTTGATTTGACCACATATACAATACGCATTCTTTTTTCTAATCGGTATATGAACACACTTACTGCTGGTGGGAAGTTCCAGCTCAATATGACTCGATATGACTGAACTAGGAAAAGGGAAAGGCTTTGACATTGAGCCCTTGTAGCCCCAAACTATTTCATTAGTTACTTTCCAGTTGGAAAAAAACAAAGTCTTGCCAAGGCTCCAGGGCTTGTCAGCGAGGGAGCTGAACTATGCTCTCAGTGTTTACGCCTTTCCTTCTTCGGGCTATCAGCAGCGCTAAGACACATTTTTGATAAGTGAAACCTGCTATCGTTTTAATACCACGGGGCCACGCTGGGTCGTCCAGGGGGCGATCGGCAGGGTCCTGCATGGAGCAGACGCCCGAGGTTACAGTTCCAGGACTTAAGACAGAGAACACCATGGATGAAAAGGGCACGTCACAGAAACCACAGCCCTGTGACTTCCATCACAGATGCCAGATCCAGAGCAGGGCAGAGCCGTCCTGTGTACACTGGGAGTCTCTAGGGGGAGAATCGACAGTGACTGATACTGATAGATGGGTAGGGATGCAACAGGTGAGTCTGAAATGGAGGTGGCACCAGCTGGGAGAAGTGGCCTGCCGCCTCCACCCTCCACGTCTGTCTCCCCTCCTGAGGGTGTGTTTGACAGATGATAAATTTCCCATTACCCTCTCTCCTTCCTGCTCAGAACAGATGTGTGTGTGTGTGTGTAATAAATAAGAATGCATAAAAAAGAGGGTGAACAGGGTCCTAAAATTTCAATTACTTAACCAGTAATACAGAATTTATCTTTTCTTAGTCGAGGTAATTTAAACAATGACAATCCAAAGACAAGATGCCTCTAGGTTTACTTAAATAGTACTTAGTCCAAATACAGTCTTACTCCACAAATTCTCCCATGCACATACTTTTAAAATCAATTTTATCGAGGGATGATTTGCATACAATGTAATACACACACTTAAGGGTATAATTTGGTGTGTTTTGATAAATACATTCACTTGCTACTGTAGTTAGTATTTTTATTTTTAGCAGAGTTATACATGGGCCTTGGAGAAGGAAATGGCAACCCACTCTGGTATTCTTGCCTGGAAAATTCCATGAACAGAGGAGCCTGGTGGGCTATAGTCCATGGGGTCACAAAGAGTCAGCCACGACACTGAGCGACTGAGCACATACATGGGCCTGTGTTATGAGCTGAACTGTGTCCCCCCAAATTGTTGAAATTCTGACCCCTAGAACCCCAGAATGTGATTGTATTTGGAAATGGGTTGATTCAGGTAAAGAGGTGATTCAGATAAAATGAGGTCAGGTGCATGCACCCTGATCCCGTAGGGCTGGGGTCCTTATAAGAGGAGACAAGGACACAGACACACACACAGAGGGATGACCACGTGGTCACAGGGAGGAGACGGACACTCCCAGGAGAGAGGCCTCAGGAGGAATCTGCCCTGCCCACACCCTGACCTCGGAAGTCCAGACTCCAGACTGAGAAATAGGTTTATAGATTTCTGTGGTTTATGGCACACCATCTGTGGTGCCTTGTTATGTCCACCCTGTGGAACGAATACAGCAGCTTAAAGAGGCAAAGGGCATGGCCAGATTGATCCTGGGAACTCGATCAGCCAATGACTTTTCACTCTTTGAGCATTTTTTTTCTGTAACTTATCTCCATAAACCATGTCGTTTATAAATTAAGCAAAATAAACACTTCCAACTGATATTTTATTACAGAAAAGACAGACTAACCTCACACCACCCTACTCCCTGACCACTCGCCCATCATTCTGGTCTAGGGTTACACAGCCTCCGCTGCAATCCACACTCGTCCAGGCCAGTTTGTCCAATTTTGCGGCTCTTCACCCTCACGCTGTGATTACATGGCCTACTGGTCACCTTCTGCTTTTCTGGAGTTAATTGTTCCTTTTCATCCATCTCTCTGCACCCCTTGGCATTTCTTCCAAACTCTCCATGGAAAAGTCCCTCCAGACACCCTCATAAAGGAGCCAAACCCCTCAGGTGTCCTTCTCTTGGCTTCTTCCCACAGCACATCCTTCCTGAAGTTCCTGGAGAGCCCTTGCAGTCCAGACTGGATCCTTGTCAGGCTGGCCACTCGGCTGCCCTTTGAGCTTTTCTCCTGTGTTAGACACTGTTTCCAAGATCCTGTTTCCTCTCTACAGCTTTGTGTTGTTGTTGTTTAGTTGCTAAGTTGTATCTGACTCTTTGCAACCCCATGGACTGTAGCCCGCCAGGCTGCTCTGTCCTTGAGATTTCCCAAGCAAGAATACTGGAGTGGGTTGCCATTTCCTCCTGCAGGGGATCTTCCTGACCCAGGGATCGAACCTGCATCTCCTGTATTGGCAGGTGGATTCTTTATCCTGTGCCACCTAGGAAACCCTTCCTATAGTTTATCCCTCGTTTACTGGAGCAAGATTCTCAAGTCATTTCATGAGAAAGGGACAAGGCAGATACATTTTTTTTGAAATTGATCTTATCCTAAAATGTAGTTACTCTGCCCATATGGTTGGTTTGGCTTCTGGCTTCCAGGACTGCTGTTAGCAGTTCTGAGTTTTGATATTTGAACATGCATAGTTTTCTCCAGCTGAGGGATCTTGGATATTCTTCTAATCTTCAGATTAAGTGCCTTGGTGTGGTTTGTACTCATTCATCCTAATAGATTGTTGGTGTGCAGCTTCCAGGTTGGAAAATAAAGTAGTTCAGTGTTAAGAAATCTTTTCTGATTTCAATACTAACTGATAAACATGTACACATGTTTCTTGGCTCTGTCTTTCTGGAATTTCTATTAATAGATACCAAACCTCTTGGATTGATCTCTGAATTTTTTAATACTTTATTTCCTATTAGCCATTGTTTTGACAGTGTTTAATATTTGCAAAATATTTCATTATTTACATTTTCAATATACAATAGCTTTGTTAAACAATGGTCTATTTTGCTTTCTAAGAGTTCTTTTTTCCTTCTTGGAGACTTTCTTTTATATTTCTTTTTTGTTGTATAGATTCAATTCCTTCTTTTGCCTCCCTGGGGATTTTTTAATATGCTTTCTAAAAATTATTCTGTCATATTTGCTTTTTAAATTTTATATATTTTGAGGCAAGATCATTAGATGTAAAGACAGTTTGTGTTGTTATGTCAGCCTTTTATCATAGCACATCTAGCAATACTACTTGACTTGAATTCCAGTTTGTGTGATTTTATTAACGCTACCTCAGTTGTACAAGCTACCTCAGCTTGTATGAGTGGATACATGTGAGAAGTTTTTTTCTGTCCTTTTCTCTCAGCTTTTCTGTGTGCTTATATTTATGAGTCTTCTATGTAGGGTGTCTAGATGGTTTTTAGACATGCTGACAATCACTATCTTGTCTACTAAAAATGGATGTCAACAACAAAAAAGTATCTGTACTAAAAAGTATCCCATGGTGGAGGATGGAGTCTTTTATGCCTGGGAAATACTTACTAGATAATTATATACTACTATTACAAATAAATACTACTATTTCCTAGTAGTCTCCAGTCACAAATTATACATACTACTTTCACCCTGCTTCTTCAACAAATCAAAAAGTTGATCTTTGGGATCCATGGAGATAAATTAATATTGTTCATGTGCAAATATTTTCCATCCATGCCCATGGTGGCACCTATAAGTTTGCAGCTAAATGCTAAATTGGCTTCACTTTTACTCCCAAGTCCCTCCTTCTCTATCAGCCCTTATCTCAAAATACAGCAACCATTGTTTTCACTGCTTTATTTCATAAGATGTATGAAGTATGAAATTTTAGATATTGTTTAACTTGTGCATGATATTTCTTCTTCTGTGTAAACAGGAAAATATTGGAACTTAACTCAGATTATTATGAGCATCATATATGTATGAAAAGTGAAAATATTAGTCACTCAGTCTTGTCTGATTCTTTGTGACCCCATGGACTGTAGCCCACCAGGCTTCTCTGTCCATGAAATTCTCCAGGCATGAATACTAAAGTAGGTTGCCATGCCCTCCTCCAGGGGATCTTCCCAATCCAGGAACTGAACCCAAGTCCCCTTCATTGTAGGCAAATTCTTCATCACCTGAGCTACTATATGCTTTGTATAGCACAATAGTTTTGTAGCATGAATATCCACATGCACTTCTGAAATTTTCCTGATAGTTAAAAGACGTTCCAACAGGCCATTCTTTTGGTCCTTGTTTGAAACAAAGGAAGGATCGCGGGTGGCTTCAGAAGAGGAAGGGGTTCTCGGTCCTCCTCTCAGACCGGTGACCAGAGTCAGGAGGAAGGACCCACCACATGCAGATCTCAGCTGAAAGGTCCCAGACTCTACCCTGGGGTCTACAGGCATCTATGGGCCTTTGGCTCCAGGAGGGGTAGGGAATGATCTAGCCATAAAGTCAGCAGATAGTGCAGAGAACCTCACCAAATCCACAAACTGTGTCCAAAGAGAAAGATAAGAAAACCAAAGGTGCAAAAGCAGAAATAAAGTTGCTGATAGAAACAGTAACCATAGAGTGTCAGCATATGGCAGAAAATTGATAACCTTATGGAGTCATAGCAGATTTATGGTGATGATATTAAAGCTAAAGTTCCAACAGCCCCCAGCTGTATGGCCTGCAAGCCGTTGGGAATTAAAACCACACTGGTAATCAAAGAAATGCAAATAGAGAAAACTGAGATTCCATTTCTTATTAATCAGATATGCAATAAAGAGTATCTGACATAGTGAGCATTGGCATGAATGAACAGGGAGAAGGAACTCTTAAAACTTGCTGGTAGTTACATGTCTTGATAAAATCACCTTGGAAGGACATTCTGCAACACCAGTGAGACTTAAGAATATAGCAAATCCACACCCGTGTTTCTAGGAAATTCTAAGTTTCTAGGTAGCGTTTTCATGTGAACATGCTAGAATTACATAAGGGTTACACTTTAGCTTTGTCTATGATAGGAACAATTGGAAATGGGGTTATTATCTTTTAGTAGAGGACAGAAGAAATTTAGTTAGAATTAACTAAATCTACCTATCTATCAATGTAGGCATAAATTTCAGACACATGATATTGAGGGAAAAATGGATGTTGCAAACGCATATATATATTATATATATATGTATATATATATGTATATATATATATATAATATTCTATTTATACAACAGTATGTGTCTACACACATGTAAAGCACCATTCATGGTCACATACCAAGCAATAAAAATATGAAAGGGTATTCATGACAATGTATACTGACTTTAGCACATAGGTTATCTCTAAGGAGAGAAGAGGTGAGACCCTTGTGAAGGGCTGGGGCTTAACTCTCTCTGGAAGGTTTTATATCACCCTTTTTTAAAAAAAATTTTAATTTTTAATTTTTTTTCATTTATTTTTATTAGTTGGAGGCTAATTACTTTGCAATATTATAGTGGTTTTTGCCATACATTGACATGAATTAGCCATGGATTTACCTGTGTTCCCCATCCTGAACCTCCCTCCCACCTCCCTCCCCATCCTATCCCTCTGGGTCATCCCAGTGTAACAGCCCTGAGCACTTGTTTCATGCATCCAATCTGGACTGGCGATCTGTTTCACACTTGATAATATATATGTTTCAATGCTATTCTCTCAGATCATCCCACCCTCGCATTCTCCCATAGAGTACAAATGTCTGTTCTATACATCTGTGTCCCTTTTTCTGTCTTGCATATAGGGTTATCGTTACCATCTTTCTAAATTCCATATATATGTGTTAGTATACTGTATTGGTGTTTATCTTTCTGGCTTACTTCACTCTGCACCCTTTTAAAGTAAAAGAAATATAAATGAAACAGTAGAATATTAACATTTCTTTAATTGCCAATAGTGGCTAGATAGATACTTGTCACACAATTTTCTGTTTAAAGGTTTTGTAACACATTTTGAAATATTTGACTCGATGGTTTGAGGTTGATATGTTTATTTATGACTTTCTAGTCATTCAAATAGATGACATTTTAGGTCATTTGTTGGAATGTGATGTACATTAAAAAAAATCGTGTTGACTTCTTAGAGTTGGTATGAGGAGCATGCTACTGATTTAGCAACACTTTTCCTGGCTGCCTTTTTCAAGTTTTAGACTTTTTTGAGTAAATTTTCTGATATTCTTTAAATACCACACATTTTCCTTCAGACAAGGGTGGGCTGACTGCATTGTGTGACCGGTGGGGCTCTGCTCTGGCTTCAGACCATGTCCCATCTCCACTGCCTGGAGCTGGAGCCCCTTCATCCCAGAGGACAGGACTGATAAGCTGCCCAGTTGTCTCACAAGTTATAAAACGCACTGGTGAAGCTCATGGTTCTTTCCACACCAATGATTCCTTTATTCATCGTCAGACGGCGCAGTTCCCCATGTAGAGCACTATTCCCCGCAGACGCAGGGTCTGTGACCGTGAAGCCCATTTGTTCCATGGCGTTTTCATCACCTTCCTGCCTTAGCCAATTTGACTGAATCATGTGCCTTTTCTCACCAACTTTAATTTCTGCCATTAAAGATTTTTATTTAAGAATAAATCCAGGAAGAAAACTTCACAACCTACCATGACCTACTTTGCGATGTATTTGGGTTGGAACACTTCCCATTCTGCTAATTATTAGGTCAGACAAATTATATAGACTAAGGAATTGGGCAGTTTGCAATTAGCCTCTATATATATTCTGTTCTCCTGATTTTAATATTAAGTAATAAATTAACCTGCATAACTAATTTATACCCATATTTTTCACTCTTACCTCTGTCTATAGTAATACTTATTTTATTTTTGGAGTTTTTAGTAAAAGTTCCTTCCTTCCCCTCTTCCTATTGTTCAATGTCAGGCCTTATGGTATTTATGATAGACCACGAACCACACAAGCAAAGTCACCTGCTTTCTAAGGCTTACTGTCCACAGGGAGGAATCAACAACAACAACAAAAACAGAATAAATAAATAGAACATCGTGTATGTTGTTGTTGTTTAGTTGCTAAGTCTTGTCGGATCCTTCCAGAGATAATTGTTTTGAAGAACAGTAAAGGAGGACAGAAGGGATGATGGAGACTCATTGAGAAAACAAACTCAGAGGAGGGCAGGGAGCAGACGGCACAACGGGCCTGCACTCAGAGCCTGCTGGTCCCGGCCGAGGCACATCCAAGGCTGGCGTGAGTCCAGCTTAGAGAGGACCAAGGAGAGGACTGGGGGAGACGAGGAAGGATAGGCCGCAGGGCAGGACACAGTGGACTTGAACCAGGACTTCAGCTTCCTTCTCAGCAGAAAGGGCGATGTGGGGAGGTTATGAGTAGGGAGCTGACACAGGGGTCACATGCGATCAAGTCTCTCTGGCTGCTACACTGAGAAGGGCCTGCAGGTGTGAGGGGAAAACAGGACCACTTGGGGCCCATTGGAATAACCCAGGAGCGGATGATGCGGGCTCATGTCAGCTGGTACCAAGGAACACTGTAGCAAGAGTAAGGAGTTGGGATATATTGATATTTTTTAAATGGAGTCAACTAAATTTGACATTGGATTGGATGCATGCTGCCACAGAAGGGAAGGAATCAAGGACTGTTTCAAGGGTTTTTCCCTGAGAAAATGGAAGGATGCAGTCACCTCACTGAATGGGAAGAGTAGGTGAGGAGGCAGGAAAGTTGGGGTTTTATCTCAGGGTGTATTGTCACATCGAGTGTCTCTGAAGTCTGGGGAGGCTATAGTGGTCTCTGTCTGAATTGGCTAAATGGATCTGGATTTGATGGAAAAGATCACGAATGGAAATATAAGTTTAGGAATTGCTTCACTGGTGGCTCAGGCGGTAAAGAATCTGCCTACAATGCCAGAAACCTGGGTTTGATCCCTGGGTTGGAAAGATCCCCTGAAGGAAGGCATGGCAACCCACTCCAGTATTCTTGTCTGGAGAATCCTAAGGACTGAGGATCCTGGTGGGCTACAGTCCATGGGTTGCAAAGAGTCGGACATGACCGAGCATGTACACACACACAATGATAGATGTCAACAAAACCTTCAGACTGGATGTATCTACCAGGAAGTGGAGACGGGAAAGGAGAAGCAATCAGGAATCAACTGGAGGGATTCCACGGAAAAAGCTGAAAACAACAAAACTGGAAATGTGCTCTCTTGGAAGTCAAGGGAGGAAAGTATTGACTAAAGAAGTGAATACCAATTATTTCAACTGTTATTGATAAGCTGATAAGATAAAGGCAAAAACTGGCCATTGATTTTCTAAAAGTGAGTCATTGGAGACTTTGACAAAGTTTGTGGTTTTTGGAGTGGGGGATGGGCACCAATCTAATCAGAAAGGTTTAATAAGGACACTTAGAGGCTCCACGAGGGAATATGTCTGCCAAGACAAACAAGTACAGCAGTGAAAGAGGCAGTGCGGATAAGAGAGGATTTTATCCTTGTTGTTCTGGATTTTCTTTTTCTTTCTTTTTTCTTTTTTGTGGTGGAGCTACACAAATTTTTAAAGAAATACATTGTGATTTTAGACTGGAGGGGAGGTCATGACTCAGAATTTTTCAAGATTCAGAAATTTTGTGATCAGTGAAAGACTGAAATGGAGGCACAAGAGAATAGAAAATACATGTGAAATATATTTAATACAGAGTCATGATTATTCACTATTAGACTCCAGGGAAATATCTAACATAAGTTTAAATGTATTTGAACTATTGGAAAGAAAATGATATACAAGTGCATGTAAGTTATTTCATTCTTCCAATGTAACTGTTTTGATTTAAATTTGAAATAAATCACATGAAATATAAGACTGCTTTTCACAGTCTTTAACGAATGGCTCATCTTAAAGCTTTTCTCCACTAACGTGCATTAATTAAAGAGATTGGAGTAGAGTGGAGAGGGGATGGTGAGTGGGTCTGTTGGGACATGTATGAATAAATCTTTATACATAAAGCATTGAAACTTCAGGGCCTCCCACATCAAAGCAGAGTATAAGCTGTGATCTTTACATAATGATACATAAACTACCTTTCACCTCTCCTATTGAAGACACCACCTTTCCCCAAAGAAATTTTATGTTGTAACAAACCTACTCCACACCAAGGCTCTAGGTCTGTGCTCAGCTCTGGCTTCCAACTGTCTGTTAGGAAGTATTAACACAATGGAAACAGAATTTCAGTTTCTCTGCCACTGTGAAACACCACCATAGAGCTGTCAGTGTTGGAAACCAAAATCCACATTTGATCTCATTCATCTGACTTGTTGGATAGAGATGGCAAGATGCTCCCAAGCACCAGGCGCTCTCAGGGGCTGAGCGCCCACCCTCAGGACACAGCAAAAGCTGCAGGTGGGGTGGACAGCACACTCCTGCTCAGCCTCAGCTCTCTGGGCTGCAGCCTCAGCCCCAGGTCAGAGGCAGGTGGGGGCGGGTGCTCCTGGGAC
This sequence comes from Cervus elaphus, assembly GCF_910594005.1. Lineage (NCBI taxonomy): Eukaryota > Metazoa > Chordata > Mammalia > Artiodactyla > Cervidae > Cervus > Cervus elaphus. Next base: position 45,564,772 of record NC_057837.1, on the reverse strand, counting down.
ATGGGGGCTGCAGCAGCTGGGAGACGGCCTTTGGCTCCCCGGAAAGCTAAGTGGAGTAAGTTGGGTCCCCATTCAAGGACCCCGCTGGTCAGGCCAGCAGACCTGAGGCCACGCTGCCCGGGAAGATGAATGGGAGAAAATGTTCACTTATTATACAAAACTCAGAATTCCCTTATAACTAACATGTCATTTCATAGTCTTTGAAGTAAGTGGCCAAATTTTAATTCTACCGTGTGTGTGTGCACTCGTGTCTGACTCTTTATGACCATATGCACTGTAGCCCATTGGGCTCCTTGGTCCATGGGATGCTCCAGGCAAGAATACCCAAGTGGGTTGCCGTACTCTCCAGAGGATCTTCCCAACCCAGGGATCAAACCTACATCTCCTGCTTCTCCTGCATTGGCAGGTGGATTCTTTACCACTGAGCCATCAGGGAAGCCCATTCTTTCTAAATTGAGCTACATTTCAAGATTTCTCTTTTAAAAAATTAATGATACCACCCATACTTTGTGCAATAACAGTAGAAAAGTGTATTATCAGAAAAGAAAAATGAAGACTTAAAATACATACCGATGTTAGGAGAGTTGAAGTTTCATCTTCATGATGATGAAGGGGCCAGAACTTCATTCTCCCTTTTGACCAATCAGAAAGCAGGCAGTGCCCAGAAGCCCTGTGGTCCTCACCTACGACACCCATCTAGGGCCTGAGAGTTGATGGCTGTCTGCTGGCATCACTCTCGATGCTTGGTGATTAAAAAGCTCGTCATCCCCCCAAATGAACCTGGACTGCACTCCCCACAACCACCAAAGTGCACGGAAGATGCTGCTAATTAACCATCTCACCACTCTTCACTGATTTCCTAGGAGGGCTAGCTGCCTTAATCTCTTCTCTTTATTAAATGATTCAAGAGCCCTTAATTGCGATCTGTCTTCATTATGGCTCTTAAACCCCGTCTTCAAAATGGTTTCACAGCTCTTCTCTGAAATCTCAGGCACATCTCCAAGAACCATCACCTTATTTTACCGTTACGTCCTTAAAGAGATCAGCACCTCTTCTCTCAAAGACAGCCAGACAAGAGTAGGTTGTAATTACAGTTACATGTTTTCTGAGCAAGAGGGGATTCAGTGCTTGCATTACTTGCTGACAGCTTTGTGTGTGTGCTGTATTGGGGCCTTATTTTCAGTCTATTAAGAGGTGTACCCACTTTTAATCAGGCAGACCTGCATAGACTAATGATAACTTTTAGGCAACTGTCTCAAAGTGATATTAAAACCCATTCGATTACCTACCAGGCAATGTTGAACACTAGAAATTTCATAGGATGCAATGTCATTGTGAAATTGTGAAACTGATGTTTCCCTTTTTTCTTCCCTTTTTCAAAGCACAAGATTAAAATAAGCTTAGCTCTAAGGTAGCTTAAATACGAGTTTCCCATTCACCGTGGGAAGCCTTTATGACAGATATCATTGTCCAAGGTACGTATTAAGAGAAATAGTTAATACCGTGAAGGCCTCTGGCTAAACTGTTGTTCTGGGATCATAAAACCTCGCCCATTCACAGAAATAAATTACATTATGTTCCTTTCTCCAGTTTTGTAGCCGAGAATACCATGTTTTGGTAGACAAACAACGAGCCCTCAGCCTGTCCCTATCGGAGGCTTCTGACAGATGTACGAGGACTGTGCTACCGCAGGGGAGAAGGGTGCTGTCCGGATATCTTCTCCTGGGGGGCTATTAGTCCCTGATCCGAGATACGCTTTGGGGGGAGAGCAGAGGAAAATAGGAGGCTGACACAAGAGCCATTTATCAACTACTGCTGTGTGCAGGATAAAAGGAGCCTCTCTCAAGACAGTCTATTATCTGCGGCTTGCTGGCTTCATGCTGTCATATGTTTTTTTCAGTAGTCGATAAACTGCTGAAGGCCGCATTTGGAGAGTAAGTACTGTTGTACATCTAACTTTATATATCGTGCTTTTATTTACAGCAGCATTTGCCCATTTTCTTCAAGAACCTAGTATAGACCAGGAGGTATATTTTTTACTTACCAGATCATTTCATTGATGATTGTTTACCAAATTTATCATTATAATGAATAAACCAGCAAAGCATACATATTTTAAAAATCTCCTCCCTGCCTCCAAGTCTAAACAAGTACACACACACTTTCATTTAGCAAGTGTGTTGCTTCCTTCTCCCGTATGTTGACTCTCATTTCTATTTTAGCCTGTGCCTTCTTCCATCGGTGTTTGCCATCTGAGACCCTATAAACCAGGCATTAATTTCTGTTAAAAACTCTGCTCTCTTCTAGCATGAAACCCCTGCCTGCATAATAGGGAGTTAGTTCCAAAGCTCTATTTTATAAGATCGGGTGGAGGAAGACAGGGCTAGGAATCATTCAGAAGTGTTTGCAGGTAAGGAATTTTCAACAACCTTTGTTCTGGCCAGCCAGGCATTCACCCACTAATTTATTAGGGACAAGATCAATAACCTGAACTAGATTGCTGTGCTTAACTCGAATCGAATTTATGCCATGTTTACAGCTGTTTTCTCTGATATCATCCTTGGAGGAGATGAGCTGTTAATCTAATGTGTTTTTGCCACCATTTTGCATGTGCTGATTGCTTCAATGACTTCCTAGAGATTCTTTATAGTAAGACCAAACTCATAGCCAGAAATCAATCAGAGCAGCGCTTTATTTCTCTCTAAGGAATATAGAAAACTTATCAGAAACAAAATAGTGGCTCTTAACTGTGGTTAGCCTTGGGCAGTGTATGTCCAACAGGCTCAAGCAAGGGCCAGTAAAGAGTATTACTTATGGGGGCAACACCGCAGAGTGTGTTATTGTTCGGTCCTGGGCCACCCTGCCCACGGAGCTGCTAGGACACTGCCTGTGACTGCATCACAGGTTCTCCACATCCGGAGCCCTGACACGGCTTGCCTGGTTCTCTCCAAGACTCCAGTGAAGGTGTCAGACAGGACACGGTTCTCAACTGGATCTCAAGGATGGAAGGGCCCCCTTTCAAGTCGACTCAGTCATTTTGGCAAAACTCGTGGCCTTAAGACAACAGGACTCATGGCTGCTTGCTTCTGCAAAGCCAGAATAGAGAGCAAGGATCTAGAATAAGGCTGCTGGCAACACAGACCCTACAGAAGATGACGTTGTCCTGACAATGCCAGCGCATCACCATTGCCACTGGAGTCTTTGAGTTGAAAGTGAGTTCCAGGTTGCTTCCAAGGGATGGAGACGATAAGAGGGTGTAAACCCCAAGAAGGGATTGTGGACACCACTGTGAAGTCCGTCTAACGCCATCCACCTTCCGCCTCCAGTGACTTACCTCCTCCCCTGTCAAATGCAGTCGCTCTCCTACCCAAATCCTCAGAAATTTCATCCCATTGTGGCATCACCTCAGAATCCAAAATCTTATCATCTAGATCAGGCCCCAGTGCAGATGAGGCTCCTGGATGGGATAGGCTAAGAAACACTCCTGGGCACACTCCTCTCCTGTGAACATGTGAAATAGAGACAAGTTGTTTGCCCATCTCACCCCATGTGCAGTGGTGGGACAGGCGGACAGGAGCAGATGTAGACGTGTCAGGTCATAAAGAAGGAACATGGGAAGTAAAAGGCAGTTGTTGATCCACAGCAGTTTTAGAATTCAGCAGGGAGGTCCTTGATTCGGCTCCATGACTTGGGGTTAATTCCTCGGGACTCTGGATTCTTTATTCTGGAACAGTCTCCTCCCTCTGAGTCATCAGCTGCTCACACACTTCCCCAATGTTTTCACTGTGTTGGCAGTACAATTGTGAGGACAAAACTACCATCACTTAGAAATAATTTTGTTAAGTAACCAAATAAAACTAGAATAAATTATTTTTTCAATATTCTACATTTGAGGTTATCTGTGAGTAGGATATATCAAAGAAGTTATATTCTGCAAAATTGAAGACAAATAATAAAAGCCATAATTATAAACAATTCAATTTTTTAGAAATTTTATATGCATGGAAATATTCCCTCAAATCATAACTTAAGCTTTCAGACAATTTAAAATCATAATCTCCAAAATATTAGTTGTCAATCATGGACATTTAGTAGTAAAAATGTGCATTTAACTGGTTTTCTTAATAAAATATTTTGTATTCACAACTCTTAAAAAGATATTATGCCTATATTTACAAAGTGATATGGAGAATGAAAGAGTTATTTTTATTCAGAAGAATCTAGCAAGCTGTGTTAAAGGAGAAGGAGTTTTCTCCTCAACAACACAGCTAGAGAACAGATATTTCCTCAAAAGGAAAGTGGGTGCTTTTACCAAAAGAAGGAAAACAGAGCAGACAGGCCAATCATGACCAAGGTACTTTCATAGATTGTCTGGCAGAACAAGGTCTGGGGTTATCAGACTCTTGAAAAGATGTGGAGAAAACACAGTCTTGACACAAGCATGGACAGGGCAGTGCTGTCCTCCGGGACCACCCAAACCCTAGCCAGGACAGCCAGGGGAGGAGACCTGAAATGTCCGGAGCACAGGCAATGAGTCCATTCCCCGGGAAATTTTATGGGAGTCTGGGTCAGGCCAGACCTGTGTCCAGGAGTCTGGAGTCTGAATCTGGGTGTCAGAGGAACCACTGCTGACAGTCTCAGAGAAGATGGACAAGCACGTCCAATGTCACAGTCCCAAAGGCTTTCTAAGGCTGGGCCTGTTTGCCTGGCCGCTGCCTCTCCCCTGGACATGAGCGGGCGCTGACTGATCCCTAGACATGGACTTCTAAGGATCTAGACATCTAGGGATCTAGACGTCTGGGGACGTCTAGGGATCCTGTGGATGTCTCCCTCCCACATCAGTGTGATCACACCATTGCAAAGTCTGGAAAGTATTAGTTTAGTAAGTCCCCAGATAGCTGTCCAGGTCCTCTATGCATAGATAGGAGCTCAGAAATTATGATAAATTGAATTATTGAATTTGTTACATATTGCTTCTGTTTTATATTTTGGTTTTTTGGCCCCTGCACCCTCTGCATTGGAAGGTGAGATCTTAACCAGGAAAGTCCTGGGAAATTATAATTTTGTGTCCATGCATATAGTAAACAACTCTATATATTTAGGCTTCATTATTGTTTAGAAAAGTTTTATAATTGTTAATGTAGTCTTCAGTGTGTTTTTAAATTTGTTACTAAAAAAGTTTTATTTTTATATAACTATTGCAAACAGTAGATTTTATTAAAATTGTTTAGTTTAATCATTACAGCTATTGCAAACAGGTTTAAACGTTACTTCCTTAATACTTAAGCTTTAGGAATTCACATAAAATTAATGATTTTGTTCAATGAGCGCAGTTGTTATCTGTGTAGTAACCGCTGTCCTGTGATCAGGGCCTGCTTCTCCACCTTGTCACATGCTCTTCTCACCCTTTTCTCTTATTTCACTCACCCTTAATCAGGCTGTAGTGAAATAATTCAAAACATGGAAAGAGGAAAATTAAGCTTCTAAACAGAGGAGTCACTCTGTAGATACTTTGCTTCTTTAAAAGAATTATTTACATAAAACACTGTAATAAAATGTGTTTAATGCCATTTAAGAGTTGAGACAGCTAAGCAACCTCGGAATAGCTCATCCCTTATAACCAACAAAAAGTGTTGTTTCGGTTTTGTCTTCCAAGATCCCCTGCGGATGTGAGGTTTGCTTTGCTGTAGCTGCCTTGCAATGTTAATCTATTGGAATCACCTCTCATTCTCCTGAAAGTCATACAGATGAAGTATTCCCAAATGTTGACAGTGAACCTGAAGACTCCAGATTTTGGAGAGAGAATTTCTGGATCGACTGCCAGCGCCATTGCCAACTAATTAGTGCTGCTGCCTTTCAACCAATTGGGGAGGAAGAAGAGCTCTGAGGGTGCTGGTAGGTGATCCAGGGTCTTTCCACCCAGTGAGGGCACAAATCTAAACTGTCTTCCCTCTTGGTTCTGCCACACTGCAAAGTCTGAAGCTTTGCTTTAGCTATTATTTATGTTTCTTCCAAAGACATAAACAGTAGGAAGCTCCGTTCTCCTTGATTGAGAGTACTGATTGACGTTTAGTTACTATTTCCAATGTACAAAATTCTCTCATCTTTAAATTATGTATGTGTGTGTGTTTACACAATTTTCAGGTGACAAGTATAGAAAAATGAAAGTCAGAGGGCTTGGGTAGCTTACCTAGGGTAAGGTAAATGTGTTCTGTGCTAAGTCACTTCAGTTGTGTCCGACTCTGTAACCCCAAGGACTGTAGCCCACCAGGATCCTCTGTCCGTGGGATTCTCCAGGCAGGAATAGTGGAGTGGGTTGCCATTTCTTTCTCCAGGGGATCTTCCTGTCTCCCAGGGATCAAACCCTCATTTCCTGCATTGCAGGTGGATTCTTTACCACTAGTACCACAAGGTAAAGTGCTGGAAAGTGACAAAAGCAGAATCAATCATCTTCTAAATGCCTTACTTTTATACTACATATAATTTCATAGATTTATTGTCAAGTTGGATTTTCACTGTGATCCTCTCAATAACTGAAGTGGAAAACTAAAGGTCTGTTTATATGAAAAGTACTTGTTTGCCACCTAGTTGAACCCTCCCAAATAATAGATGAAACCAGATGCTGGAAGGTACAATGTTGTGCGTGGGTGCGTGTCTTTCTTACTCATGGTATAGTGCAAATCCTCCTTTAATTTTTTTAAGAAAACAGGCCATTTCTAGCATGCTGTTATTTATGCTTTTAAAATTTCATAGTAGCACAGAAAAGTTTGCCAACATACTGATATTATCTGGAGGATTAGTCTGACGTTCAAAGCAGGCTCTATTGCATTTTCCGATTGCTGAAAACCCACACTGCTTTCCTAAGCCTGTTTCTTTCAGCGTGTATGGTAGCAGAGACCAGCAACACAGGGTGCCAGGTAATTTAGGGAACTAGCAAACCATGAATTTTCAGCTTGAGCTCCTTTGTGCAGTTGGCTCCATCCTTACACAGCTCAAACTCATCTTACTAAAACAAACATTTTAGGTCATTGAATCCAAGGGAAAAAATCGATTTAAAAAAAATTCCAACTGGCTCAAAAGCTAGTAAGTTTCTCCTTTTGTGTTCAGGCTGTAATTTAGAATATGCTGTCTAATTACGTACTGTCCCCGCCAAAGCCACTCAAGGGAACAATGACACAGTATAAATACAACAGTGATCTGGAGACGCTTTGGCCAAGGGAAAGCATCATTATGAGAGGCTCAAGAAAGAGCTGGGTCTGCACACCTGTGTCGACGCCTTTGCCAAGCAGAAGCATGATCCAAGTGCAGAACTGAAAGGTGCCACCATGGATTACAAGTCTTCTCTCCAAAGCCACCCATTGGAATACAATACACTGAACACAATGAAATTATTGATTCTCTTTGTTAAGTAAAGAACCATGATCTAATTATCAACAAAGTCGCTAAAAAAATTCTGAGAACATTTTTATCATAAAAAAAATTGAGCTTCACAAAAATGCCCTTCTTTTTCACATGGGCAATGTTCAGAAATTCGGGGGAGAACAGTATTTTTATCAAAGGGCAAATGAAGAGTTATACGGCCTGGAAGCTTCATGCCATCTGTAATTAATGGAAGATCACTTATTTTATCTATTTATTTACTAGAGCTTATGAGACACGGCCTCTTTTTTTTTTCTTTTTCTGGCACACTGGGTCTTCAGTGAGGTGCGTGAACTTCTTTAGTTGCGGTGCACAGGCTTGGTTGTCCTGAAGTATGTGGAATTCTTAGTTCTCTAGCCAGGGATTGAACCTGCATCCCCTGCCTTGGAAGGTAGATTTTTTTTACCACTGGACCACCAGAGAAGCTCCAGAAGATCCAGGTTCGATGCATGAGACAGGGTGCTCGGGGCTGGTGCACTGGGATGACCCAGGGGTGAGATGGGGAGGGAGGTGGGGGTGGGGTTCAGGATGGGGAACACATGTACACCTGTGGTGGATTCATGTCAGTGTATGGCAAAACCACTATGATATTGTAAAGTAATTAGCCTCCAATTAAAATGAATAAATTTATATTAAAAAATAAAAGAACAAAACAAAAAGAAAATGTGGAATATTATTCATCCATTAAAATAAATGAATTACTGATACATGCTACAGCATGGATGAACCCTGCAAACGTTAACTGAAAGAAGCCAAACATGAAAGACCACATATTGTGTGAGTCCACGTGTAAGAACTGTCCAGAATAGGCATATCTTTAGAGACAGAAAACAGACGAGTGGTTACTTGGGGCTGGGAGAAGGGAATGGAGTTAATGGGTATGAGGTTTCTTTTTGGGATGATGAAATGTGCAGAACTCAGATATGGTGATGGATGCACAATGTTGTGCATGTGCAAAAAACACTGAATTGTATACTTTAAAAAACATGAACTTTATGCGTATGTGAACTGTATCTCAATAAAGCTGTTTTTTTTTTTAAAAAAGACACATTAGCATTATGGCATATTTCTATGTCATTATTTACTCTCAAATCACTTTAGGTTTGTAGAAAGTTCAAATAATGGCACAGAGAAATCTTTACCCAGATCCCACAACTATTAGCATTTTTACCCAGCACATTGGCTTTTTCATTTCTCTTCCTACAGATGTATAGTATTTTCTGTGAATCATAGAAAGTAAGTTGTAGACTTACTTTTACAGTAAGCTACTTTTTAAAAAAATTTTTAATTGAAGGATGATTGCTTTACAGAAGTCTGTTGTTTTCTGTCAAACAAGAATTAGCCTTAGTACACCTATGTCCTCTCCTTCCCATTTCCCTCCCCATCCCACACCTCTAGATTGTCACAGAGCCCCTGTTTGAGTTCTCTGATTGACAGAGCAAATTCCCATTGGCTATCTATTTTACATATGGTAATGTAAGTCTACATATTACTCTCTCCATACATTTCACCCTCTCCTCCCCTCTTCCCATGTCCATATGTTTGTTCTCTATGTCTGTTTCTCCATTGCTGCCCTGCAAATAAATTCATCAGTACCTTACTTTTGGAGTAAGCATATCCACACAATAATCTAAATCAGGAAGTTAACATAACACTATCATCTAATCTACAGACCTTAGCTACATTTTGGCAACTGCCCCAGTAGTTTTCTTCATAGGAAAAAAAGTTCTAGCAGTCTGTCCAAGACCACACGCCCCACTCAGAGTTCACATCTCACCCACTGCCTTTGACCCAGAACAGCTTGTCTTCTCCTGGTGTGAATGCTGGGAGGTAATACTTAACCCTTTTAGAGAATAACTCCCCACTGGACGAGCCTGGGATGGGCAGTATCCTTCTTGCTAAGATCTATGGAACGGAAGGGGTGGGAGCAACTTCAGAACAGAGGGATCTGATCCGCAGGACCCCAGCCATGTGGTCAAGGTCAGCATCAATGGGAATGGTTGTGAGCACTGTCTGATGCAATGTGATGGAAACAATGGTTCGCCTCTCTTATCTTCCCTTCAAATCCCACAGCCCCAGTCTAATCATTAGATAATATGAGTCAAGTCCCGACAGGGTACCTTCTGCAAAGCACTTCAGCATTCCTCAGTGTTTTCAAGGTCACAGTCAAGAAGAGCCTAATGGGTTGCCAAATAAGTGCACTGTGACATCATGTATGAGATCCTGGGATTGAAATCAGACTTTGCTGTTCCGTCCACTCAGTCGTGTCCAACTCTCTGAGACTCCATACACTGCAGCACACCACCCTTCCCTGTCCTTCACCGTCTTCCAGAACTTGCTCAAACTCATGTCCATTGAGTTGGTGATGCCATCCAACCATCTCATCCTCTGTGGTCCCCTTCTCCTCCCTTCAGTCTTTCCCAGTATCAGGGTCTTTTCCAATGAGTCAATTTTTCACATCAGGTGGCCAAAGTATTGGAGCTTCAGTTTCAGCATCAGTCCTTCCAACAAATATTCAGGGTTGATTTCCTTTAGGATTGACTGGTTTGATCGCCCATGCTCTTCTCCAGGGGACTCTTCCCAACCCAGGGATCTAATGCAGGTCTCCTGCATTGCAGACAGATTCTTTACCATCTGAACCACCAGGGAAGCCCAAAGTGTACATTAAGGGAATCCAAATAAAATATGGAATTTAGTTTATAATAATATCCAATGCTATTTCATTAATTGTGACAAGTGTACCATTCTAAGGTAAGATGCTAATCACAAGGAAAAATGAATATGGGTTATGGGGTAATTCTGCACTATCATTGGAATTGTCTATAAATCTAAAGCAATTCTAAAAGGAAAGCATATTTAAAATCTACATCTCAAAACTCATAGGGCAGTAGGTGGTAAATAAAAAAAGTTTTTAAATGAATAACTTAATGACTTTACAAAACACAGTCAAGTTTCAATACAAAAGAGTAAGGAAAGAGAGCCTGTGTTATGGGAGGTCAAAGTTATCATGCGATAAAGAGGATTAGTCCCTTTGCTGAGTCTCAAAGGCGTAATTGGAGGAGAAATACCAAGCAGTGGCTTCCAGATGCCAACATTTTGTTCCGGACAAACAGAAACCCTGGAATAAAAATGTCACATCATCTTTGATCAGCAGAGTAAATGGGATACTTTGTCAGACATTTATTTATCTCTGAACTAACTTGGTAACTGATCATAGTACTATCAGAAATCAAATAATTAAGACAGACCACTTATGTTCTTGCTGTGTTGGGAAAAGATGTAAAAAAGCAACAACAGATTTCAGGTGAAGTTGCCTTTTCTGTCATTTCAAGCAATGACCCCTGCCCTGTTTCCACATCTCCTTTTTCTGATCACTGTTACCCCCCACCCTGTAAACTGCACAGTCTCCCTACAATCCTTGCCCACACAAACTACTGGTCTTCATTGCATTTATGTGCAACTGCTCCCATTAAATCAGCTTTGTATATTATAACTTTACACTCCATCTGCCCGCAAGCCTCTCTTGTATTCTCTGATTATTCAGGAAACATACCCAAAGAATCCTTATTGACCTAAGCTACTCTCAATCATGGCAAATGATACATTTATCTACTTAATATTTTGGTGCTTTATTCAATTTTGTTGTTTAACTTATCCCAGTGATGCCTTCCTTTTTAATTGCAGCTCCTTAGTCAATGGCAACTTCTTGTATACTGCCATGCACATAGCCCATATCCATCTTGCTAAATGAACATGAACTGATGAAGAAAAGACAAACATTTTCAGATTACATATTTTCATTCCTTGAGATGTAAAAATCTGGTCAAAATTGGAAGGGAGGAAGTAAAACTGTCATTATTTACAGATGACAAGATATTTCATATAGAAAACCCTAAAGTCTCCACACAGAAACAGTTGATTAACATCCAGAAATTCCAGATTCAGCTTCACATTTATGTAATTCCTTTTATAAAGTCATCCTCCATGAGTTTGATGGAGTCTCTGACAGTCAGGTCAATAGTCTCAAATCATTAAGTCCAGAAACTGTAATAATCAGTTTGCTTGGGGACCAACTATTTAGGTTTACCCAAAATGCCTCATTGCTGTGGGGGAGGGAACCCTACTGTTTTCAAGGCCAAGTGTGATCATGTCTGGACACTTGTCCCCAGACACTGGAGCAGCCTTGCTGTGACCTGATGGGATTTTTTAAAAAATGTTTTTGCTGTGCTATGCCACTTGTGGGATCTTGCATCCCATATAAGTGATCAAACCCTGGCCTTCTGCTGGGAGCACCAAGTCTTAACCACTGGACTACCAGGGAAGTCCTGGGACCTGATGGAACCCTAACCACATCGTGTACTATGCGCTTCATCTTCACGTTCCCACCCCACAGCCTTGGGATGTCACCGTGCATAAGTAACAAACACATGACATCTTGTCCCCTGGTTAAACTAACTTTCCCTCTTAATTTATTTTTCTTCACATCCTGCTTACTCATTACTCATATTCAATTATAAGTCAGGTTTATTCTGGAGTTTAATTACTCCTCTGGCTGAAGATGATAAATTAATTTGCCTTTTAACTCTTTAGCACCTCTCAAAGTCTATGAATTTGGTGACATTTTATTTTCTGTGGTGGAGGGCTGGTGTTTTACATGAATTATAGCAATGAGTGAGTGACTGTGAGGAATATTGTAGGTTACAACTGTAGAAGGTCAGGGTTTCTCTTCTATATAAAGCTTTTCTGCCATGATGTAGCACAGGCTCACGCAAATTCAAACATACCTTATTGCAAGCCACAGAATTATTGAAAGGCTCTATCTTTTGATTATTTTTCATATTGTCATTTATTTTCTCAGGAAGACATATGTTCTGTATATAAAGCATTTATAGACAAAGCCCAAGATTCACAAGCTCCTGTACTGTTTAGTCTCTGAAACACTGATAAAAATTTGGTCATGTGATTTAAGCTTATGCTTTACCTTCTTATCACCATTCCATCTTTCAAGCCATGTCAATTATTACTTTCAGTATTTTAAATGATCTTATAGAAGATGGAAATACAAATACTGCATCTAGCATTTTTAAAAATTAAGACTTTTATTTTTTATAGAAGTTTCAGTTTTACAGAAAGATTAGAAGTACAGACAAATCCCTATTACCATTCCCCACAATGTCCCTTATTATTAACATCTTGCAATGGTGTGGTACATTTGTTTTGACTGCTCAACAAATATTGATACATTAGGGAACTGCAAATCAAACCAACATTGAGATACCATGACATACCTATTAGAATGGCCAAAATCCAGGAGACTGATGTCATCAAATGCTGGTGAGGACGTAGAGCAAAAGGAACTCTGATTCATTGCAGATGGGATGCAGAATGATGCAGCTACACGTGTTTGACATATAATACATTAATATTTTTCATCTGTGTTTTATTATATAGTCTCCTCCCCATTTGTAGTGATCAACAATGGAAGAACAGATGCAATTTTAACATGAAACCTTTTGAATATTTTACTCAAATGGATTTAAGAAGAAAATGCTGAGCCATGAACACACAAAATTTAAACAGAACTGAAAAAAAAATTTGTTTTGGAGATTGTATAGTTTGCAATAATTCAATAATGAATAGAGATAGAGGCTTATAAATTATAAGCAAAATAATTGAACACGTCAAACTGGTTTCAGATATTTGCATTGGTGTGCTCACCTGATTCTGGAAGTTTCTTATAAGACAAAATCTAGTTCTGTGGTTCACTTAATTAATGTTTATGAAGGAAATGGCAACCCACTCCTGTATTCTTGCCTGGAGAATTCCATGGACAGGAGATCCTGTGGGCTACAGTCCATGGGGTTGCAAAGAGTCGGACACGCTGAAGCAACTTAGCATATTTCTTCCTCCCTTTTTACCTACCTTCCTTCATTTATTATTTCAGTAAATTAATCTTTATATGATATCTCTGTGTTGGAACAGTTTCTAGAAATGTAAATTTAATTTGGTAAACATTTGGATGCAGTGATCACTAAGTATCCTCCAGCCTCCATATCCATAGCATGTCAAAACAGGACCCACCAATTGATTTATTTGTTTTTTTCTTTGTTTCTGATGCATGCCAAATGTGTAGGTTGGAGGGATGAAGTGGATCGAATACTCCTCTCAGGTCATCCAAACAAATTGGAAACCTGCTTGGGTGTGGATAACATGATTTTTCCAATTGGCAGTTGTTTGAAGACAAATTACAGTCTTAATGGTTTCTCACAGCCCCAGCATGGGAAACATCTATGTTTCCAAGGAATTGAAAAAGTCTTCCTATGAAAAGAAATCTCACCTGTGACATATTTTATCATTCTAGGATACATTCATTGTAGTAATGAAATATGTATTTTAATCACCCATTTTATATGTCTCCTCCTTCTATATAGGATGTATATTAATATGTAATCTAGAAACTCTTTATAATTTCAATTAGGAATTTATTTCCCAATATGTTTATATGCCCAATGGGAGTACTTGAAAATATTTATTTCTCTTGCAAGAATATTACTTCCTTAAATTTCATTGATGCATCAGAAATCTACTGATACTTTACAACTCACACCCATAATACTTTGGTGTTATGGGTAAAATTATAAACTTTGAAGATGTGACTAGAGGAATCTATAAAATCTGAGTTGAAACACCACCTCTAGTACTGATAAACGCACCTTAGGAAGAAGCACCAACTTCCTCTCCTTATGTCTCGGGATTCTAGCAAATTAGCATCTGTAATGAACTGTAGGTACTTTTAATGAGCACAGGGAAGAGCATTTGGCTGTTTATCATTTTCCTCTACCAATGTGACATCTTTGCTGATTACTTATATTATGGCTAATTTGCAGCTTATCATCAGTCCTAGTTTCTTAATAAACGTCTCATTAAGTGACGGGAGCTGTCACTTTGCCTCCAAGTTCCCTCTTCCAATAGAATCTGCAAACGTTTTGGGAAAAAAAAAAAAAAAAGGCAGCCCACAGCCGGACGTCAGATGTGTCATTTGCCATCATGTTCCAAAGCTTCAGAGGGGTTGTGTTAAATAAATGCCCTTCACAACTCATTATTGCCAACTGGACATGCGTAATTAGTCACCATACAGTGGTGTTGTTTCTACATTTTAGGCCTTGGATACATGACTTTCCAGGCAAATTAATAAAGTGTGAAGGTGTCTAAAGTGAGAGAGGCATTCTTTTTTTGGAGGGATGCTCAAGTGGAGGATGGTGACCATGATGACTTAAGTGCTGTTTTCATAAACTGAGTTGATCAAAGCATTGAAAGGCACCCAGAAAACATGACCACAGAGGTAAACCCTCAAACAAAGCTGTGAACTTTCTGGGCAAACTATTTGCAGAATCTTAAGACTAGTGAGCAAGAAGAAAGAACTCAGGGCTCTGCACTGGAGTGAAACTGAAAAGGTTAATAAGCCCCTTCCTCTCTTTTAAATCATCAACATGAATGGCAGGTGAGGAACTAAATCATCAACATCAATGGCAGGGGAGAAGTGACCTGGTGTCTTCAAAACACTTGCCTCTGAAGAGCGTGCATCAAATTGCAAAATGAGGTTCTCATAGATGTGATTTTGCCGTAAAGATGCTGTGATAAGCATCACCAATCTGCATGTTAACTTCTGAGATAGAATCCTTGGAAACCAAGTTTTAAATGTAGTAATAAAAATAATCATTGTATTTTAAGCCCAGTTGTCTGGACCCAAATTATTGTCATAGCATGGGAAAAGGTACTCACCTCTGTTTATAGGAGGCAGAGATGCCCCTTCTCCACGAAAAATCAGGTTGGAAACAGTCATTTGGCCATATTATTATTAAGTGGAAAATATTCCTTGACTTTTAAATGACATTTAGCAAGTGTTTCAATTGCTTCGAAGGTAATTTATTTCTCAGGATACATAATCTCTCTAAATAATTCTTTCTACTTGAGTATAAAATACACTTGAAGAGCAGTATATATCATAAGTAGGCAGCATGATAAATATTTACAAAATGAACACACCAGCATAACCATGCCCTGGATGGAGTGTGGAGCAGACCAGTATTCTAGAAGAAATCCTTGTGTTTCCAGCTAGACCCCAACTCCACCAAGAATCACCAGTCAAATTTCTAGCTTTATAAATCATAGTACATGCTTCAATCATTTTGTAAATGGAAATCTACAGTATTCCTTTTTTAAGATAGTTGACTTTTCCAATATTTTGCTTGTTAGTTTCAAGGAAGATTTTGTGATCAAGGAATTTTTTTACCATCTTTCTAAATTCCATATATATGTGTTAGTATGTTGTAATGTTCTTTATCTTTCTGGCTTACTTCACTCTCGACAACCCTATATGCAAAACAGAAAAAGAGACACAGAAGTACAGAACAGACTTTTGAACTCTGTGGGAGAATATGAGGGTGGGATATTTCAAAAGAACAGCATGTATACTATCTATGGTGAAACAGATCACCAGCCCAGGTGGGATGCATGAGACAAGTGCTCGGGCCTGGTGCACTGGGAAGACCCAGAGGAATCGGGTGGAGAGGGAGGTGGGAGGGGGGATCGGGATGGGGAATACGTGTAAATCTATTGCTGGTTCGTGTCAATGTATGACAAAACCCACTGAAAAAATAAATAAATAAATAAATTTTTTTTAAAAATAAATAAATAAATAAGTAAAAACATGCAAAAACAAACAAAAAAAAAAGGAATTTTTTTGATTCTCAATACTAACTAGTATTCAATAGCGTGATTATACCATGACTCATGTATCCATTCTACTGTTGATGGGCATTTAGGTGCTTTACAGCTTGGAGCTATGTCATGCAGTGATGTCACAAGCATTCTTACATCTGTCTTTGATTGGCTGGGATATTGGGTACATAAGTTAAGTTTTATTAGATACTGTCAAACAGATTTCCAAACTGCTTAGTCAAAATTCTACTGACCTCAACAAAGTAGGAGGGCTGTTTGTTCCAGATGCTTACTAATCCTTTGTTTTATTCCTTCAGTCTTTCTGGTAGGTGTGCAGAGATTTCTTATCATGGTTACAATTTGCATTTCTCTGATGACTGATGAAATTGAACACCTTTTCATACATTTATAAGCCTTTTTAATATCTTTTTTATGAACTGTATGTTCAAGTCATTATCCATTTTTTCCATTGGCTTGTCTTTATGTATTCTGCAGAGAAGGCATTTGTTAAATTATATAACCTTTTTACAATGACTAAAATATGCAAATACTTGGCACTTACCTTGGATATTCATTGATGATTGCTCACAGCCTGGTCATTCCAGACACTTGAGACTCTATTCTGTCCAAATAAAGAACATAAGACCAATTAATGGAACTCTTGGCCTTAAAATTTAGATATTTCCATTGTCTTAGGCAAAGTATTATACTAACATTCCTCCTGAATGATCAAGAATAGAATTAACACATATGGCATATAAATATAAATCATGCTCTTTAAATCACTGTTGAATATGTACAAAAATTTTAAAGTTTTTGAATTTGGTACATATTTGACATTACTAATCTGTATTTCAAGATTTCTAAAATATTATTTAAAACTGGAGCTTTCACTATAGTTATTACATGTCATGGCTTATTTTTAAAATAAAGGTATTTTTCAAAACTTTTACTTAGCATTGGTTTGGAGTCTGCCAGTACCCTATAATCTGATTAGAGACACGAAGATTAAACACTATTTCCTTTGAAAATTGTTACTTTTCTTTAAAGAGACATCTTTTTTGATGTCAATCTTTGATGTTAAATGGCATAAAATTTTTGTTAATATATTTCTTTTCCAATAATTGCCACTTTCTCCCTTGAAATCGCATGACTCTTCTTCCATAAAAATAACATGAATTTGTGCAATGTCTTACATGAATTTGTGTGATGTCTCACTATATTTTATGTAAAACAAGAACATAATGATTTTTAAAAGTATAGAAAGTGGAAGTAGAGACATAATGATTCTAGAGCACTAGGTCATTTGATTCTTACCATTTTCACCGTAACCTTATAAGGTGGGCAGCTTTATCCCCTGCATGCCTGACATAACTCACAATTAGAGTGACAAGCAGCTTCTCACAGGTAATGCTGTGAACTGATTGTTTCCTCCCAACATTCATGTGTTGAAACTCATCATGTCCTATACCCTCAATAAATACAGTGTCTGCTTGTCAGTTACATCTCTGGGAAGTTGAAGACACCCCTTTCCAGTGCCTGCACCACACAAGGCCCAGCTGAAGCACATCCCCACCTGCCAGACAGTCGGTCCTTTGGCTGCTCCCACAGGACAAGATGCTCGGGGCCAGCCTGTTGTGTCCCTGCAGGTTCAGGCCCTGCAAGCTGACCCACCCTGGCCCTGCGGGCCCTCTACTCACTTCAGTCCATGTTCAATGTTGTCCCTGACAGACAAAATGGGGATTTGTCGTGAAGCTCTGAAATCTGAGAGCTGTTTTTGAGGGTACAGACGAGTGCCTGAGAATATTTAGACCAACTGGCAAACTTGTTTGCCCCTGGATGACCTGGCCTCCTCCTAGCCCTTCCCTGTGGCTCTCAAAAGAAGCAGGGAGCCATCTGCAGTTGAGTTCACTGAGGGCTGGATGAACACATGAGGACAGCAGGACCCAGAAGTGGATAAACTGAAGCTGCTGACAACACCTTGGGTAGTGTACCAGAACAGGACCTACGTGTGGTTGTAAACTCTCAATGTTGACCCAAACAGTGGATCACAGAACACTTGACTTCACTTCGCTGAAAATATCCACCAGAATCAATGTAAACTTGCAACAAACCTCTACAGTCTTTAAAAAACAAATGTGCAACACTATGATTCTCATCATGAATGCATGAGTTATACGCGATAATAAACTAGGGGAAAAAAATCACTTTCAGGAGCCAATTGTTTCATACTAAAGAAAAATTGCAAATATCCTATTGTCTGGAAATGTCATACAAGTATATTTTTATGGATTAAATTTTTGTCATGCAGCATCACCAAGATTCTGTCACATTTCAATGTTATTGATTTGAAACACAAGTGGATTTTTATATCATTTATTCTGGGCTACACACTGTGTAATTATTCAAATGCTTCATTTTCATTTGGGCTTTCCTATTTGTTTTAAATGTTATTACTTGCTTCAGTGCTTTTTCATTTTAGTGAACACACTGATAAATATTTCTATCAATTGCAGATGTGGTTTTTGCATAAGTAACTAAAATGCTGGTACCGTGGCTTAATACAATATTAGATACTACAGGATCCCATCACAGCAATTAAGAAGTTTGTCTGCATTTGTGTGATCATAAAGGCCTTATGGAATGGTTTAATGTGTGCTTATAATTAGTCATTTTAATGCTTCGTATCATTCCAAAAGCCTTAGGCACAAAGCTAGGGCTGATGCCAGGTAAAATGGGGACGTAAATCGAGATTCGCTTTCCTTACATTTTATTTTTCCATCTCTGCTTATTGCTGATTTCCCAAGCCTGGACTGAGGTACCCTGAGTGGGGTCAGTCCTGCAGATACAGCTGTTTTCATAACACCCTTGCTACCTCCTCTGTGCTCAGAATACTCAAGTTTCCCTTTTACTGATTCCTCAGGAGTGGCCTGCTCTGCTTGCTTCTATTGTAGGCTGACCAAACACCCTTAAGAGAATACAGGGCTGACTCAGCAAGAGCTCAGAGGGCTGGGCAGCTGGCAGATCCTAGTAAAAGTGTATTAATCTCTCAGTTGTGTCTGAGTCTTTGCAACCCCATGGACTGTAGCTCACTAGGCTCCTCTTTCCATAGGATTCTTCAGGCAAGAATATTGGAGTGGGTTGCCATTCCCTTCTCCGAGAGATCTTCTTGACCCAGGGGTCAAATCCTGGTGTCCTGCATTGCAGGCAGATTCTTTCCTGTCTGAGCCACCAGGGAAGCCCAATCCCAGTAAACCCAGGGATAAACTGCTGCGTGAACTGCCTGTTATCCTTCTAATGTTACTGTTAATACTAATGTAGCTTGTGCAGTAACACAATTGACTTTTTTTAATGTTCATTTTTTATTTACTTGGCTGCACCAGGTCTTAGCTGCAGCATGTGGGATCTAGTTCCCTGACCAGAAATAGAACCCTGGCCCCCTCAATTGGGAGCACAGAATCTCAGCCCCTGGACCACTAGGGAAGTTCCACACAATTGACTCTTCATTGTATTCTCACCAGTGACAAAGAAAGTGAAGTACCCTTTTTCCTGTTAAACAAAATCGAATCTATTCAAGTAAGAGAGGGAGACTATTCTTCTACATTTCTTGAACAGGATCAGATGACCTATGGGAAGAAAGCTTCACGTGGCCAGGCCCTCCCACCCCTTCCTGAGCTGAATCATAGAACTGGAGTGGAGGTAGGTGTGCCTTGGGGGTGGAGTGGGGGCGGAGTTGACTTTCACTTATGTTGGGGATTTATAGGCCCAAGATTGAACATTAAAATGTGTGTATTTAATGCACATACACTTTGGCAATACTGCAAATTATGAAACAGCAAGCCAGCATCCATTGTTTTTCAGTATCAACGTTTCAGTAATAGCCACATGTTGATAATGATAACTGGATAAAGTTTCTGTCATGAAAAGGTCATGGGAATTGACAACACAAGTATGTTTGGGATTATAATCTGATTAAATGTTAAGATTGAAATGCAGAAAAACCTAGCAAAATGTAGCTCTCCCTAGGTGTCCTGCTCTATGTCCATACATTGTCATGTGCAGTTCTCAGCTGAACCTGTGACCTACACTTTTTTGGTTTTACAATCAAGGAAACTGAAGCACAGAAATGTTAATTAACTTGCCCAAGGTCACATGATTAGTGCAAAGCAGAGCCAAGATTTGAACCCAGGAACACTGGCTTAGAGATTTAACTCAGCACCATAATAAAGCACATAAATACTGCCTTGTTGCTATAATAGCTGGGCATTTAAACCCTGAAAGACTCAGAGCTTTGGGTGTCACTGTAGTAGTTTTGAAATTTTCATTTTCCAAAAATTGATTTTTACTTAGTTCATGCTGGGACTTGTAGAATAAAATTCACTTTTCATGTATTCAACTTATATTTGGGGTCATTGCCAAGTGTGCTTAATTAGAATTGTTTATCTTGAAACACATTTGGATTTTTCCCTGAAACAAACATGGCATCCGCGAATAATGTTGTTTTTCTTTTATCCTTTGTAATCTATATTTGTTTGCTATCTTCAGCTTGCCTTGTTACACAGACTAGGCCTTCTAAGCCAATAATTTCTCAAATTGGTGAATCAGCTTAATCCATTTTGTCTTGTTTCTAATCTTAGAGGGAATTTGCTCAGTTTTTCACCATTAACTATTATAGTTGCTATTTTTTTTTGGCTAATCTATCACAGTAAAGACTCTCCTTTCATTACCTGATTTTCTAATAAATTTTTATCACAAATTGATGTTTCATTTTCTCAAATGCTTTTCTGCATTATTTGAATGAAAATATGAGTTTCTGTCTTTCATAAATTATACTAGGTTTAATTTGCTGCACTCTTTATAGCTTCCTGAGGTCAATGCTGACAATGACATACCTGTTTATAACCTATTATATTTTTCTAATATATGTATTTAAAAATTCAATTTCCCCTAAAGCTCAGTTTTAGCTATTTCAATTTCATATGTATTTTTTTTAACCTTCATTTAGTTCAAGATTTAGTCTGCTATTGTAATTGGTCAGTGTCTATGGGACTAGCCTCATCTGCTTTACTTTACTTTGGAAATTCAACCCAATTGCTGGGGTATTTATCTTGGATATTTGAACTCTAATATTTGGTCTCCAGGCTGCAAGTGGTGCTTGTCTATATTAATGAGTCTCAGGTCACTTTAGACATTTGACTGTTGATGACTTCAAGTCTCTTCCCTTTCTCTCCCCTCTCCCATCCAGGCAACCTGATACCAAGCCCCGCCCCTCCTTTGGCAACAGGGAAAAAAAAAATGTGAAGTCGTTCAGTCGTGTCCGACTCTTTGCGACCCCGTGGACTGTAGCCCACCAGGCTTCTCCGTCCATGGGATTCTCCAGGCAAGAATACTGGAGTGCGTTGCCAGTTCCTTCTCAAATCACAGAGGACTCAGCCCCGCCCCTGGCCCCCAAACTACCATGTGACCTACCTACCCCAACCTTGTCTCCACAAGCCCTGTTCACACTGCTTGGAAACTTTCCCAGAAAACCTCCCCAGAAAACCTCACTGTGTGAGTAATAAGGTTTCTTTGTGTGTGTGTGGGCATGCATGTGTGTGTCTGAGTGCGTGAGTCTGTGTGTGTCTGTGTGTGCATGTGTGTGTGTGCATGCATCTTTGTGTGCACATGTGTGCGGTGTGTGTGCATGTGTGTGTGTGTGCATGTACATTTATAATTGGCCATTTTTTCAGTGGGAAAAAAGATGCCAAGTGCTTAGTTCACCTCCTGGACTTGTTGCCTCTGCTAATTCTTGTGACCAGGATTTGTTTACAAATTGTGAATCTAAAACAAAAATTTTATAGAACTATACTTTGTAGGTGGTTGGTCCAAACCAGGTTGTCTATCTTTTCTGGAAATTCAGCTCCACAGACCAATATAAGATTATTTTATATTTTTTAACCTTCTTAAATTCGGGGTTAATGTTCAACACGTTCCAATGGTGTCACAATCACAAAGACTGATAACATTTGCAAGTATTATCCATGCCTGAATTTAGTGGCAGATTGCGTTGTTCACAATTATTTATTTTCTTGTGCGATGGGAATATACAGCCCTGCCTGCCTGAGTTCAGATATGGCCAGACTCATGCTCTAAGTGATGGAATATTGATAGAAATCAAATGTGTCATTTGGAGAAAAGCTTTCCAGGTCAGTTTGGGTCTGACCATGTCCCTCTTTTCTCTTTGCCATAATGCTGGCAAGGCTTCTGATGGGGACTGCCCCTCAGAGAGCATCACACAGTGAGGCTGTTATTAGCAGACTCAAAACTGTGTATCTTGGACATTAGTGTAGTGTTATTCGCTCAGTCATGTCCTACCCTTTGTGACCCCATGAATTGTAGCCCATCAGGCTCCTCTGTCCCTGGTATTTCCAGGCAAGAATACTGGAGTGGGTTGCCATTTCCATCTTTCCAACCCAGGGATTGAACCTGGGTCTTCTGTATTGCAGGAAGGCTCTTTACTTTCTGAGCTACAGTGAAGTCCCTTGGACATTAGTGTGAGGTATAAACACATGGTATTGTGAGCCAGTGAGATGCCAAGGTTACTTTTTACACTGTGGCCTCTCCTGAGTAATACACTAATTGCAGTGATACTATAAAAGAAACAAACACTTCAGAACAGGCTTGAAGCCCTCCAGTATTGGGTTTCCTTAGGGCCCATCCCGGCTGTGAGCTCAGGGTCCACCCCCCAGTTTTCGCAGAGGCTGAGTCTGGCCGTGGGGCTAGAGCAGCCCCTTCCGGTGGCTTGTGTGATGAGAGCGTGCTCCCCAGGATCTGCTTGAGAAGAGTGCTCCCTCGGAGCCACAACCTCACCCACCTGGGACCCCCTGGAAAACAGGAGACTGGAATCAACCCCACACTCAGAGCCAAGGCTGGCAGATAAGCAGCCCATGATGTCCAGCTGATCCCGACCTACCTCAGCCAAATGTCAGCTTTTTCACAGAGCTGCAGACACAAAAACTAGATTCTCGTGGTTGTGAGCCGTGTCACAGAGGCTATTATTGTTCCCTCTAGCACGGGCTTTCTCTCTTCATGAAACTCTGGTTGAACTCTAGCAGCTGGAGTCAGCACTGGTCACTGGAGAGCCTTCCCCTGGCCTGAACCTGGCCTTTGTGTCCACACAGGGTGGATTAACTCTTGGCATTCTTCTATTAAGTCAAAAACAGATCAGTCTATGGGTGGTCGTTGAAACTGGCAGATTGAATGGGATCACAACGGAGAGAGTGAATATAGAGAAAAACAACCAACCCCTCTCAGGGCAGGGACGATGATGAAACGCAGAGTGAGGATGGAGTAAAGGACATTAGAGAAATAAATGGACAATCAGCTGAGTGGTAGCATAGACCCCGGAGAAATAGAGCTTTGCGAAGAGTGTTGACAGCAATGCTCAGTCAGGTATAAAGTTCTGTTAACTGAGGACTGAAGGCTGTATATTGTAAAGCCAATATGAATAATAATTATGAATATTTTTTGAGAAGATGCATGACCAAGGATAAAAACAGAAGCCTGATTTCAGCAAGTTCAGAGTCAGTGCAAGTGAGGAAGCAGAGATGATGAAAATGCATCCTGTTCAAAGAGCTGATGTAAGAACATAAACCATCTCAAGAGCCGTCTCAGTTCCCACCCCCATGAAGCTTATTGTCCGATGCAGCATCACCTGACAGAGTACTATGTGAGCTGCATTTATTGTAGATTTTCTAGTAGCCACCTCAGAAACAGGTGAAATTTTACTAATGTATTTTATTTAACACACTCTTTCAAAAGTTTTATCATTCCAACATGTAATCAATGTACAAAATACTATACACAGATTTTTCTTCATAAATCTTTAAACTCTGGTGTGTCTTTATACTTACGTATGTCTCAGTTTAGACCAGACATACTCCAGGTACTCGTGGGTACATGCGGTCAGTGGTATACCATACAGGACAGCACAGGTAACTATGTACACAATGAAAAGCAAAGTCAACCTATTAATAAATTCTGTTACAATGGAGAAAAAGTATTCATCAGTTTGCTTATGGGCTGAATGGCAGAATTAATCTAGAAACTCTCAGGAGTGATTTGGAGAAAAACCAATGACTCAACAGTGGTCAACACCGATCATGTTCTTCCTGTCTGGCAATATTTCTCAGGCTCCTTCTGTGTGGATGGGGGTTTGTGAGAGCTCCCAGAAAATTCCTCTGTCTAAATGTCACTAGGAGTTCCTAGCAACAAGAAATGGAAACCACAGCTGGTATTAATCTAGGACTCTCAGATTCATCAGATAAAAATAGAAGGGCATACATGGGATATACTTATACTAAACAAACTATAATTTTCTCCAGCAGGACAGCGAAGCTCTAATTTTTAATAAGACCACAGGATGATTTTAGAAGAATTCACTCCATGTGAAAATTCACACCTCAGTGGAAAGTAATGGGTTACCCTGTCGTAACAAGGGGGAAAGTTCCAAGCAGAAAGGCACTGGGAGGGACAGCGTGTTTTCTCCATCCCACCTCTTTCCCTGGAGGACCTGCCAAGCCATGGGGAACCAAGCATCTTTCCCATGCTGTCTGGTGATACTTCCTCATTTCCTTTACATATTTTAATGCAATCAGTGCAGCTCACATCTGCAGAGCAATCAAATTACCAAGTCAACATAATCCAATGAAATGCTGAAGAGCCAAATAATCAGATTCAGGTTAATATTAATTTCTACACATTTCTGCACCTGGATTCAGAAAGAAGAGGAGAAGCCAAGAAAGAGAAAGACAGTAAGACAGGACAGACATCCATGAACTGTTAAATAATTATGATCACAATCTCCAAGGCGGTTGAAGCACTTTTCTTTTCAGGCTTACACTGAATTCTTTAATCTGGGAAGACAAACATTTCTTTGTGTTTGTGCAGAGTTTGTAATTATGGGATAGTTTGATATAAGCATCGTGCATATAAAACTCAACAAGTGGTTCAGAAATAAGTGAGCGTGTAACTGGAAACAAGGAAGGGATATTTTTCTAGATAGCTCCTGTGTCTCTAATCTCTTAGAGCTCAGACGTGTTTTTCTGTCTCCTATTTACTTAATTCCCACACTGTTAAAAAAAGTTTTGTGGCTATCAAAGGATGGGTCTTTTCTGTCAAGAATGACTTTACTATAAATATACCATGCTTTCAGTTAAACCATATTTTCTTTCTGAGAAATGAATATCATCATTGTAGAATAGGAAGAGTTAGAAATTCTTAATTTTATTCTTGCTATTCTCGTTTACATTACTTAACTGATATAAGCACCCTGGGGCTGGGGTCTGTTTCCCTTTTGCAAGGGGTCTTGCATGCATTCCTCATCCACTGGGGCTCCTGGATCAAGCACTGTCGACTGTTCTAGGAAAAAGAGTCCCTGAGTAGGAGCTTACAGCTCTAAGAGAATCCCTGAATAGAGACTCCAGCCCTCAGTTTAGCTGCAAACATCCAACTCCATGTTCTTGTTTGAAGCCAACGGGGAAATTGCTACAACATGGTAAGACCATAATAAATAGAAACATCGGTATTTAATTGCTACCTAGTCGATGGTGTTAAATATTAATGTCTCAGGTTTTAATATTGATGGTTCCTAAATAAATCTTTCTCACATCTTGTTATATTAATGGGATGGTACTTTTGTTCTCTCTGTATGTGGTGATTGAATTCAGCTTTATGAAATGGCATTAGACAATATATCACTAATAAAAACCTCAGATTTTAGGCACCTCGGATCCACAAACCATCACACATCTGAAATGACGTGAAAACACAAAACATTGTGATATGACATTTTAATTGCATCATATTTGCATATTTTATATAAAACTTTCAGGTAAGTGTTCCTCCTTATCCCTAGTGTGGCTTGGAGAACACATTCACTCAGATGTTCAGTTGGAGCTGGCTTACTCTGTATCTACACCCCAGTAATATGGCATAACAAGTGTGAAATCTCAAAGAACTAGCTTAGTGATTCAACTAGTGTCCAGTCTAATAACATGTGGTATATGTGACCAGAAGACCTTAAATCTTAAGAGAGATGTTCACAACCTAAAGCCAGTCATCTAAAAATGTTCTGAGCATAGTTCATCTTTTTCCAAGTGTCCTTATGTAATTTGACTTCCCTTGCTCTTTCATCCCAGCTAATTAAGGGATTTCACTTCCTTATAACTCTAGACTCTTAAGCCAGGCTTTTAATTACAATGGGTGTGTAGTGTTCCATTAATTGCAGATTGTGGGCTAATTGGTAATTCCTCATGCAGCACTTTTCCTGAAGATGTTTCACATGGCAACCTTTGACTTAAATTCCCAGGGCGACAGATTTAACCATCTATCCAGCCGTTTCTCCCTTGACTTGCTGAGTAAGGAACCTGCAGCCTTGATGGGCTGGCTTGTCTTGGTGAGAACTGAGAGCAGGAGCAAGCTCCTGAGGTCTCTCGTCAGAAGTAGGTTTTCTGTTAGGACTGTTCTCTCACACGTCTCTCCCCAGTGCACTTGAGACAGCTGAATGATTTATTTAGTAGAGACCTTTCAGGCACCTGCATTGTTTTGCATAGAATTGGTCTCTTTCTTACAATATTTATTGACAGAGAAAGAGAGAGAGAATAAGAGAAGGAGGGAGCAGTGCACTTTGGTTTGATTTTCTCAAATAACAATCCACAAGGTTTTGGCATTGATAAATGATTCCTTCCTAGAATCAAGAAAATTCAATATACCTAATATTAATCTCATCTTTTGATCTCCCAACCAAGCTTTTCACCAAATTTCCTTATATCTATCATCATAGTTGCAGTTACTCAGGCTTAAACTATAAAGTAACTCATGACTTCACGTTCTGTCTTTGCAGCCCCAGTTCCAGGCATGAACACACTTATTTTATGAACGCTTTCTTGCGGCCAAGGCACACCTACCCTTTCACTGCCTCTCTTGAAATTAGGGCAACCATCATCCTGTAATAAGGGGTTTACTGTCATTCCTTATCAAGAATATGATCTAATGTTTCATGGAAATACACTTTTCATGTAACCTAAAAGAGTATTTACACTAAATATTGTTAAAATGAAAGTGGATGTATTAGTTGCTGTAGTGTCTGACTCTTTGCAACCCCATGAATTGTAGCCCGCCAGGCTCCTCTGTCCACGGAATTCTCTAGGCAAGAATACTGGAGTTGGTTGCTATTCCCTTCTCCAGGGGATCTTCCTCACTAGGGATCAAACCTTAGTCTCCTGCATTGCAGGTGGATACTTTACCATCTGAACCACCAAAGAATTACCTCATTGAACATCTTCCTGAGAAATCTGTTAACTAGAGCTGCAATGTTTTAGTAATTAAAAATAGTTACTAAGAGGTTGTTCAGGGTAACAGTGGCTGTCATGAGCTCAGTCTTATCTGTGATTTTCCAACTGCAAAATATATCTCAAATAACTGAAAAATTCTATTAACACAGTTATGCGGTCACCCATATATGTTTGCATCACCTGTGTGATCTAGGATCAGATTTACCTGTTGGAATTATTAAATTGTGACATCTAAATGCTTTAACCACTTGTGCCAGTAAGAAAAATTGGGAATAGATGTGTATAACTAGGTTTTCCTGAGTGTTTGAATGTAAGCAGCACAATGAATGAAAATATCTGGGGCCATAATTTCACTTCATTGCATGTGGTAGGTGGTGACTGCTGCCACGTGGGATGTAGAAGGGCTGACAGGTGTCCTACCACAGACACTGCAGTCAGAGAAACAGCAGGTCACTTCTCTCCATGTTACTTTTGCAGAATCACCTCCCAACTGAGAGTGTTACTTCTCAACACGCAGCCCCACCCTGTGCCCCAAGGAATACTCCGTTTTCTCCAGTCTAATTGCTCTTGCCCCCACCCCACCTCTGATCTGTTCCAATCTCCCATCTGCTTGGAGTCCCCAAACAGGACATTTCTTGGCACCTATGACCAAAACATGCCGCTCTCCGAAGCTGCCCCCTTCATTGCACCTGAGACCTGGAATCTCTGTACTAAAGGCGCCCTGCTCATCAGGTGTGCTTGCCAGGACAATGGTTCAATTGCCTTTCACAGATGCTTCAACATCAGGCAATGGAAAGAGAATCAAAGTCCGGGGGACCCACTCAGCAGTGCCCAGAACACCGACACCCTCCTGCTAACGCGGTATTGCACGAGCTCTGTGGCCCATGTGACCCCTCGTGCTTCCCCCCACGGGAGGTGTAGAAACTCTTCACGGTCTGGAAATCTCTGTCCCTTCATCTGGTCCAGGAAGGACTCCCTCTTCCTCCTCCAGGGCTTTGCACCTTCCCGTGTTTCAAAGACATTCAGCTAATTATTTCTCTTCATCCTTGGAAGATCTTCTGAAATGTCGCTTCCTTGGGGAAATCTTTTGTGACTCTTTAAAAGAAGTTGGGTTGCCACTTTGTGTTTCTTTGGTTTGGTTTTTTGTATTTTTGTTTTGTTTTTCTCTTGTACATTTCCTCTTCTTTTTTTTATTAGAATATAAATCCATGTATAACTGCAGTTGGGTTGCCTCTCAGGCACCCTCACGTCACCCTGCAGTTGGAGTCCATTGCACCAAAGACAGTCTGCAGTCATGCATGTCTGTGATGATCATATTGACCCTTGCTTCCCACAAGAACATTTGTGCTCAATAGACTCAGGCATTTTTCTCACTGTGATGAGCAAAATACCTGGAATGTACAAACGTCCAGTGAATCGTTGCCAACTTACCTGTGAGGAGACACAGGAAGAGGAGGGGATGAGGGTGGACACATCTGTGTTCCCAGAGCAGCCAGAGACCTGGCCTGGGCTGTGTGTCAGATGCACAGGCAAGAGCACAGAGGGTGGAGAGCCTGGACTGACTTATAAGGTGAATGCTTGGGCTCCTCTGCTGACCCCAGGGTGGATCCACCCACAACAAGACCCCTGGTTGAGGGTGCAGCCAACCCTGAGAAGCCCTGCTGTCCAGCACCCCCTGAGCTGGAAGGATGGTTACTATGGAGACACTGTATCATTTCATAATTTTTGTAAAAGTCATTACAGTCCTTTGAATTGCTTGGTCATGCTGGCTAATAATTTCAGTTCTGGCCTCTAAATGTCATTCAGAAGATCTGCTAAGAAAATCAAAATGAAGAATATTAAATTATGAGGAGTTGTTCCATTCATTGCTTTTCTCCCAACCCTAAGAGTTTTATTTTTAGGTGAATAATTGCATCCTTTGTGCTGAGAACAAATTAATAACTGCTTGCATTTAACATTCCAATTTCACCATCGGAAAGGCTCATGTACTCCGTCAGAGTAGAACATTGCAGTGACAATTAGTTAAAACCTAGCTGGCCTGGTGGAAAAAAAAATATCTGTATTCCAAGGGCAGCTGCTGTTAAATGGGGACATTTGGGTTAGTAGGCAAATATTAAATTAGATGAGTTTGCAGAAGCCATAAACATGTTATTCCAGGGCCCTACAAGAAGATAATAGAAGTAATAACAAATAGGCTTTGAAATCACATTTTAATTAGTCAGACAAACTGTTTTACACAGAAACCCTGACGCAGCACCAGCCATGGGGCCATGAAGCTGGTTAAACATACAGATACAAGCCTGTCTATTTGGAAATAAAAATGTACCACTTAATAAGCAGTTTTACTCAAAATAATGACTTCCTTAAATCACTGTAACTAGAATAATATTGAATTGAGACTATGCCCTGTTTGACTTTATTATAATTCTACATATCTTTGGACACCATAACAAAAATGCAGTTATTAGATGCATTTCTAATAATATGGAATTTTATTAATGTATAAAATGATATCATGTTAATTTTGTAAAATGAATTAAGATAGTGATATTAGTTTTTAGGGTCCTTCATTCTATCCAGAGCACGCCATTCCTTCTGATTTCCTGTCACCTTAGAGAGGTCGTGGGTAAGCTGATCTGTGGTCCCCTGGTTATCTGAGAGGAGGACAGAGGTCAGTGCCTCCCTTCAGCAGTTGGTCTCAGGGGTCCTGTCACCCCAATTCCTGGGGACAGCCCCTTCTCCTTGTTGTCCAGGAGATGACAAGTGTGAGCACCTGAAGAGTTCACATCAGCAGGGTGATGTAGGTGGAGACAGGGGGTCTGAACAGGCTGCAGTCAGGTTACTAGAGGTCACAGTGATATTTCAAGCCTTGTAGGCCACATGGGGGGTGCGGGTGTCAGCAGAGGCTGACAGACTGTCCTGAAACACAGCAGCAGCCGCAGAGACAAAAGCTGTCTGTGTGGAGAAACCATCATCGGAATACAGGGAAGTTCTTGGCAACAGCCAAGTGCAAACATGGTGGGACCCAGAGGAGCAATCTTTACACCAGCCCAGTGGCATCGTTTAACAATGGAATCATCTGCCTGCAGACACTATCCACGGTTCCCGCTAACCTTGCATCCTCCGTGTTTTAGTGCTAACTGGCTTATTCTGTCTACTTCAACAGCATATGCTACACAAAATGTCTTGCTTTTCAGACGTGAGAAGTCTTATGAAAAAACACGTTACAGATTGCTAGGGAGTGGAGGGCCACTGAAAAAAGGAAGCAGAGACAATAAGTTTTCTATATGGGAAAGTTAACTAAACAATTTACCTTCAAGAACTTCCCTGCTGGTTGGGTGGTTACGAATCTGCCTCCCAATGCAGGGGATGCAGGTTTGATCCCTGGTTGAGGAACTAAGATCTCACATGCCATGTGGCAACTAAGCATGCATTTCAACTAAAACCTGACGCAGCCAAAAAGCAAAGTTCAACAGTTGATTAATAGGAAATATTACTAAACATTTTGATTTTGATATGTTAAAAACCTAAGTGTTGATGGCAGAATTTTGAACTGTTGTGTATAAATATGGGCCAACCTCTTCATGAATTTGGAGAAGTGCATTAGAATGACAAGAGAATATATGTTAACAAAAAACCCAAAACCTCAATGACTCAACCTATTACTTGCTATTTCTTCCTCTCTTAACTTCTGCTGAGGTCCAGGAAACTCTCAGAGATAAGCGTCCCCAAAGAGGCCACATCACTGTGCAGGCTGAACTTAGATATGTTTTGTTGTGAGTCAGGCTTCTGATGTCCTCTATAAGAGTCCACTGCCAAATCCAAAGTCATGATTTAACCCTATATTTCCTTCTAAGGGCTTCCATGGTGGCTCAGACAGTAAAGAATCCACTTTCAATGTGGAAGATCAAACCCAGGTTCGATCCCTGGGTAGGGAAGATCTCCTGAAGAAGGGAATGACTGACTACCCAGTCCAGTATTCTTGCCTGGAGAATCCTATGGCGGGCTACAATCCATGGGGTCACAAAGGGATATGACTGAGCAACTTTCATTCATTCCTTCGAAGAGTTTTATAGTTTTCATTCTTACATTTAGTTCTTGAGTCTATTTTGAGGTGACTTTTGTACTTAGTATAAATTAAGTGTCCGACTTCATCCTCTTGCAATTGCACCAATAATATTTGTTGAAAACCTGCACTTTTCTACATGAAATGGTCTTGGCACTTTTTTGAAATTACTTGATTGCACATGCAAGGGTTTTGCCCAGTGTCTGACACTGGTATTCCAGCAGAACCCACAGCTTCTCAGCCTGGGTGACATCTGAGCTGAAAGAAACAGAGATGAGCACCTTTGTCCACCCTTGGGGAATCCAGACAAGTCAGAACAGAAATACGATGGCTTGCATGTAAGTCTGCTCTGCTCTGTCCAGAGACAGGAAGCCAAGATGGCTGACTTCAAGGGGAGGCTGGACTCGCCACAAAAATACCAAATGCTTTCCTACTGTTTTTGATTTGACCTTTATCTTGGGTCTTTGCTTGATTGTTACAAATCTCTGACCATTTTCCAGGGAACTGACAGTCTTGGTTCTGACAGATTTTGCTTGTTTTTTAATGTTTCTTTTGAGGGACAGATAGCTTGGAGCTACCTATTCTGACATTTTGTTGACATCACTTCTCCAGAATGCTTCTCATATTTAAAAAATTATTCTGAAGCACAAAGTAGAGAATGAATGCCAGTAAGAACAGAACAAGTTAAAAGGGAGTAAGGGCCCTTACTACCCCCAGTAACATATATTAAACTATTTTAGCAACCATGAGGAACAAGTCTACAAAACTGAATAGAAAATTAGGGGACACAAGAATTTTCAAGGCAGTGTGTGATAAAAGTGACATTTCCAATTACTGTGAAAAGGAGAGGACTATTAACAACAGGGCAACAGGTTAACCATCTAAAAAAATCATGGACTGAGATTATACAAATTAAATTACTGCATTCAGTTTTTATTACTTGATAAAGGTGATCATATAATAACAAAACATGCAGAAAAATTTCTATGGCACTTCCTAAAACCAACAACAAAAAAAACCCATATACAATAAATCAAAAAATAAAGTACAAACTAGAGTATAGAGTATCAAAAGACAAATGACAAGCTAGAAAAAAGATATTTCTAATGTATTTCAGAAAAATGTTTAGTATAGCCCTATAAGTTAATAATATAATAAAATAGATAATAAATAAAATTCTTAATATTTTCCTTATACAAATTGACATGTAATAAATGATATATATGGAAGCACATGTTGAAACCACCACTTTTAAATACTGTCATTTAACCTTATTTTTCACAATACAGTAAGCAATTTGCAACATCTTTAACTACTTTTGGAGACTATACCTGTAAACATCTCTCAAACATTCCATCTTGGAATTTACATTGATTTTAACCAATGAAGACCTTTTTCATTTTGGACAGTTAGGACATTTCTTGTCTATTATGAAAACACTAAGATAAAGATCTTGCATTTGCAACTTTGTGCAAATGTCTGATAATTCCTCTGGGAAAAATTTCCTAAAGTGACGTTTTTTGATTCAGCTTATCTCACTGAATTTTCAGTTTATCTTACCAAATTGATTTACATAGCATTTGTATCTGTTTCTATGCCGAGAAACACTTTATCAAAAAATGACAATCTTTAGTTCTATTATTTTTTCAAAAAGTTTCTACCTTCTATAAGAGAAATGATATTTTTTTTTGCCTTACTAATAAAAAATAATTCTTATGTGAGTGCATTTATTGTTTTTCTTTTTGAATTTTTTAAACTGAATTGTTAAACCAATTCTATTAGTGTGTTCTTTTTATCAATTTGTCTATGGGGTCGCACAGAGTTGGACATGACTGAAGTGACTTAGCAGCAGCAGCAGCATACTTTACACATTAAGGCTATAAAACTGGCTTATTTTAACAGATGGAAGTAGTTACGTTTGTTGTAAGGTGTGTGTGTAACAAATATGTGTACTTTTCAATAAGACTTTAACTTCCCAGTTATACCAAATCATTTTTTGTTTGGCCTGAGAATTTTTGTCTGAAATCTTTGGCTATTAATAAATTAAAAACAAAATCACTAGTTCTGATAAAATCAACTGTTCAACATCCAATTTAATAAAAACATGCTGCTACTGCTACTGCTAAGTCACTTCAGTCGTGTCCGACAGTTTTTATTAAAAACATTGAGTTTTTAATAAAACTGTAGGAAAAAGTGAGCTCTTCATGGGTGGAGTTGCATATTGAATTAGAAAAAAACTTAAATTGTAAATTATTCTTAACTTAAAGATATTTATATTTTATTGTTCAATGTGTACATTTTTATTATTTCCATGAATTTCTGCATTCACTGTTTATTCTAGTCCATGCAATCACTGTGTTGAGTAGTAATATAGACCTAGGTGCTCGTAATCCTGTTCCAGGTCTCAGAGAACATCTTGTCCCACCTTCTTGGCAGACAAGGAATCTCAGAGCGTGTAGGCGACACGAGCAAGGTCACACCATACCTTGGAGACAGAGCCACAAGCCTAGCCAGGCTCTCAGGTCATGTCTATACTTGTGAGACAGTGCTCAGAACAGTTTAAAATGACAAGATTATCTCTTACCTTTGAATCCACAGTATCTTCCATTTTCCACACCTGTGCAAAAGAAGATGCTGTTTAGTGACGTTTAATATTGCAAAACATAAAACGTGGGTAAGTCCAATATATACAAAAATAAAAAAATACATTGCTAGTCCCTGAACTTAGACTGTAGAGATTTTTTTTTCTTGGCATGAAATAAATAGAAGCTAATAAAATTCAGAGAACATGGCTGGATGACCCATAAATGACCATTTGCACCCCAAGTCCAGCCATCTGTCTTGTGAGTGCTGTGATGGGTTCAACGAACAGAGTGGACCAGTAACAGGAAGCAAGGTGCCACAGGATCAGCAGCCATGACCTTTATTTGGTTAGGATTTGAGGAGGAAGTTAATAAACTGGATGTGTGCCAAACAAACTTGTTCCCAAAATATGAAATGCAGACCACCTTCCTAGTCGTTCAATAGTACATAGGATTCTGGGCCATGGCTAGAGTTAAGTTAGTCCAATCAACATGTCTTTTAAAGCCACCATTAGCAAACGGGTCCCTACTAGTGATCTAAAATTTAAGCAATCATGCTAAGATTTCTCCACCTTAAAGGAGAATGAGAGACTGAATGGATGACAGTAAATCTGATAGATATATAAAGCTATGTTCTTTGGAATAAATAAGAGCTTGATAAATATTCATCTTTTGATGGCAATTCACAACAATTGCAAAGAATAGAATAAAAAGAGCAATTAGAGATGATTAGAATTCTCAAAATCGTACACTCAAATGAAATAAAATATTTCTTCAGAAATCTTCAAATGACAATTTTCTGAATAAATTTTAAGTTTGCATAGCCCAGAATGATCTGAACCGATTGTACTGATTACTCATACTGAGAGAAAGTAATTACGATGATTCTAATATTGTTCAAAATAATGACTGTAGTTCAGCAAGGTTCAACATAAACTTGCACTAATAGGAGACTCTCTGGAGATAATGCAAAGGTAATCATGAATAAAATCTGCAAGAAATATTGAAGGCTTAAACCTGAGACCCAAGATGAAAAATCTTAGACAAATCCTCTGTGAAAAAAACTTGGTATTGTTTCTCAATTGTGTTATTTAGCATCTTTCACTGAAATGGACCCCTGCTTTAACTGTGAGTATAAACAGCATACAATTTTACAAGTCATTTCAAAGGGTTTTTTTTTTTAATAACCATAAATATTTTAACATGATTTTAGTTGGTGATGCTGTTAGGGCCATAGATTTTGTTTTAACTTATTAATAGTTGCCTTCTTTGAGAAGATTTGGATTAGAAATTATAACTAAAATTTGGAGGGAGATTTTGGAGGGTTCAAAATCATTGTCTATTTATGCTTAACTAAAATCAAAATAAAGATTGCCAAATACCTCAGCATTCAATCTCCACAGACTTAAGAAGCATGATATGTTCTGAAGACAAGGGAATCCATAATAGAACTAGCAGACTAACTTGTACTTAAAATTTGAGATATTCAAATGCAGCACATTTTTTCTTAAAATTAATTCCTAGAAATTCCAGGCTGAAAATCATCTTAAAAGTAGAAAAAACAAATATACAAACAATTAAAAATTTGAATTCTCTAACATTAAACATTTATTGTGCTCCTAGTACATATGAGGGTCTGACCTCTGGGCAGGAATATCCCCATGAACTCTGTTCCCTAGATGCGCCTGGTCTCCTTTTTCACTTGGAATCAGTGGCTTTAATTTCCCATCGCTTTCTCTCTATCTTTTTGGTGTGGCTTTTGTCCTCATGTGTGTTGTCCTCAGGATTTCAAGATCCCATTCCTTCTCCAACATCACTTTCTTCCTTATTCAGAAAGAAAGAAAGAAGGTTGATGTCTGCATCGGGCTCGCAAAAACATCCCCCCCAGTCCTTAGAGTTCTTGGCTCTATCTCACTGGCTAGAGTTGTGCCCAGGGCCACACTTTTTTGTAAATGAATCAATAAAAGGGGAATCTTATCCAGAAATATTACTTTCTCCAACAAGATTAAGGTTGGGTTACCAATTAAAAGGGAAAGAAAAAAATATCACCAGAGGTGCCTGCAGTAATCAATGAGAAACACATTGAAAAAAAAAGCAAGAGGATTACATGCAATCTGTTTATAGGAACTAATTTCTTCTGCCCAGATACAAGACCGAGTGGGAAGATGTCCTGTTTCCCTTCTTTATACCCTTTAGAATCTAATATATGTTGGCCCAAATTACTCTTTCTTCCTCAAGAATGCTCTTGATTTTTATTTTTAGTCACAATGTGTCTGTTTCCATAAAATGGCATGAACTTTTACAATAGTATTTCTAAAAAGCAATCTC
Source organism: Cervus elaphus (assembly GCF_910594005.1). Lineage (NCBI taxonomy): Eukaryota > Metazoa > Chordata > Mammalia > Artiodactyla > Cervidae > Cervus > Cervus elaphus. Next base: position 45,528,323 of record NC_057837.1, on the reverse strand, counting down.
AGAAAAGCAATTATAATTATTCACAATGTTTGCCCACAATAATGCTGAAGTAATCTGCACAGTCAACAACAAGGATTGGCTCAGTAACTGGAGGACAATCATACAGAAGAATAACATGCAGCCTTCGACATGTGGACTTCCCTGGTGGCTCAGAGGGTAAAAAGTCTGCCTGTGGTGCAGGAGAGCTGGGTTCAATCCCTGGGTTGGAGAGATTCCCTGGAGAAGGAAATGGCAACCCATTCCAGTATCCTTGCCTGGAAAACTCCATGGATGGAGGAACATGGCAGGCTACAGTCCATGGGGCCACAAAGAGTTGGACATGACTGAACAACTCTCTTTCTTTTGACAAGTGTCTGTGTCTAAGGATAAACTGCGGGGATTAGAAAGACACCCATGGTAGTTTTCAGTAACAAGGGCAAGTTGGTGACAGGATGATCGGTGTGGCTGAGTTTATATAGTATACACATATTTATATAAATATATGGAGATAGATATGCTATTGATCTGTGTTAACACGTTTTTCTGTGTGATGGTATTTTCCTTTGACTCAGTCACTATTTTAACAAATTAAATATAATAAAATTCTTGTTAGCATCCCACAGTCAAACTTCTTTAAGAAGACTTAGATTAGCATGGCTTCTGAGAGATAAACATTTTACCTAAAAGTTCAGTTTAGAATATTAAGTCAGATTCACATTGCTCTGTTGGACTCTATTAATATGCTGGAGAAGACTCTTCAGAGTCCCTTGGACAACAAGGAGATCAAACCAGTCAATTCTAAAGGAAATCAACCTTGAATATTCATTGTACGGACTGATGCTCAAGCTGAAGCTCAATCCTTTGGCCACCTGATGTGAAGAACTGACTCATTTGAAAAGACCCTGATGCTGGGAAAGATTGAAGGCAGGAGGAGAAGGGGATGACAGAGGATGAGATAGTTGGATGCAATCACCGACTCAATGGACATGAGTTTGAGCAAGCTCCGGGAGTTGGTGATGGACAGGGAAGCCTGGCATGCTGCAGTCTATGGGGTCGCAAAGAGTTGGACACGACTGATTGACTGAACAACAACAATAATGTGACCCCAGACTCAAAGCACTGTGAGACCCAAAGTCCTATGAGAGGCCTCATAAAACAAGCAAATTAGCTGCAGAGAAATGAACACAGCCCATCAGTCTGGGCGGTTTAGTACATGGCTTTGCTCCAAACAGGAGAGAATGAGCAACAGAGTCTTTAATGAGATTGCATGAGCCAGAGGCTGTGAATCTGAGACGTGAATCTTGAACAGCACTGGTAAGTGCTCCACAGAAAAAACAATGAAGGCTAGACATTAACACAAAATCCCAAAGAAACGGTATCTCCAAGTTAAGTAGCCACACTACCTACCACCATACCATCAAGATTGCTGTAGCTAAGACTAGCAAACAGTAAAAATCCCCAAATTTAAATGCAGCAAATGTCCGTATCCAAAAGCTGAAGCCACAGTGACAGAGGATTTAACTAAAGCCAGTTACATGGATGCAGGCAATGAATGATTGCACACTGGTGGTTAGCTTTCCCAGTGCCCGAGGACGCTTGGACCAGAATGGCATCCACTGGACATGGCAGGCACAGGGCGTGATGCTGAAGGTGTTGGTACAGAGTATGGATGTGCCAGTAGGCACTGGGGGAATTAGAAAATATTTAATGTGCAGGATTTTGCAAGTGAAAAAAGGAATAAAAATGTGAGAATGTGTATTCCAATCCTAAGTTGTAGCCCATAAGTTTTCAAAAATAAAGAGAAAGATGAAATTAATTTCATAAAGAAAGTCAGTTTTCATGTGTATGATGGAAAATACATAGAAGTTGCATTATGGAATCATAAAGGCAGAGAACCTAGATTGCCTCCATAACTCTAATCAACCATTGGAATTCTTGGGGGATGGTTTTTCCAAAAAAAGTCGTCTCCACAACCACTCAGTGTAAATGAAATAGATTGTCAGAAGTTTTATATACAAAACTTAAGATGAAATGACACAGACATTTTGCAGTAATTGATCTATTCATGCTGTTATTTAAGATTAAAAGGTGGGTGACTGAATGACAGTTACTTGAATATATTTGTGTCTTAAAGTGTACTCATTTGTAAGTGCAGGAATCACTGATCTAAACAACAAAATAGCATAGATCATTTCAGACAGCTTCCAATCTCCAAATTAGAGGTTTCGCCACTTCCAATGATGTATATAACTCCTTTCATTTATTTTCTCATAGATTCTAGTCATCTCTTGAGGATGATTAAAAGACAAATCTCAATAACTAATACACTGTTCTTACTTTGCTGCTGTTTGTCCCTATAGACATGGTCATATACCAGGACGTCATCCCTTAAAATTTTCTTGGATAAAGGTCAGGAAACAAATGCATCTTCATGGAACACTAGGGCACATCTATGCTTCAGCAGAGTTTCATGTTAAGTACGAAGGAGACATATTGTTCCAGGTAAGATAAGCACTCATTACATCATTTATATGTAAGTTAAATAATAGTCTTATCAATATACAGGACTTCCCAGGTGGCATGTGTGGTAAGGAATCCACCTGCCAATGTAGGAGATGCAAGAGACATGGGTTCGATCCCTGGGTCAGGAAGGATCTCCTGGAGGAGGAAATGGCAACCCACTCCAGTATTCTTGCCTGGAGAATCCCATGGACAGAAGAGCCTGGTAGGCTACAGTCCATAGTGTTGCAAAGAGTCATGTCCCTAAAAAGTTCCCAGAGATTTAAGTTAGCTGTGTATTGCTTGAAGTGATTACAAAATAGTTATACTTATTTCCATGTGGCTATTTTGCAGAACCAATAGTCAATGCAGGTATTTCTTTTTTTTTTTTTTTCTGTTGTTTTTGTTAAGTGGAAATTGCTTTTATGGTAGAGAGTTGTTACCTTAAAAAAAATCCCCAAACTCATTTTCCCAGCTGCTCTCAAGCTCACTGCACAGCGCCTGGTACAGCCAGACGAGCCTGAGCAGATAAGCACAGAAAACGATCTGAGCATGAAGTCAGCACTTTTAGAGAAGATGCTTTTTAAATGCCAGTATTTTTCCTTCTGTAAATCCTTAAAAGTTATCACAGAATTTTCTTCCTCTTAAATTCTCTCGGTAACCGTAGAAATAACTTCTTTTGCAATATTTGAAATCATTTCTGTAAGTGATATAAAACCTTGATGTATAATCTTATTTTTAGATTTTTCTGAAGCTAGACACTTATATGCTCAAAAATATTAAAAATACGTCTATTTGGATAAAGTGAAATTTGACTGATATTTCAAGTACTTAATTTCAAGTGGAAATTAAGCATTTTTACTCCACATTAGGAAAGAGTAGCATTCTACTTCTCAGAAATAATAATTATAATTGGAAATTCCCTGTATTCCTCTCAGATAAAAATGATAATTGTTTCATAGAGGAAAATAAATAAGCAGAGTTCTGGATTAATCTTCTAAGCGAGTCTGGTCTGTTCTTTGTCTGTCTGGCCTTTTCCAGGGGAGGAATCAGGAGGTGGGTCTGGACAGGTAATATCTTGATGGACACATTCAGTCGCATCCCACTCTAGATCTGTGTGCTTTTATTTATTTGCATTCCATATTTTCACATCTTGGTGGCCACTGTCCTTGGAATGTAAACTGTGTATGAATAAAATCGCTCTGCCACCATAAAGCTTTCTAGACATTTATCCCGGTTTTGTGTTTTTATACATTGAATCAAAGTCCTTCTCCATACACTGTTTTTCTACCAAAATGCACTTTCAGCTCCTTCCCCCTCCCCTTGGAAACAATTAATGAGGGGTCAAGATCTAACTGAGCTACCCTATGGTTCAGTCCCTTTCATTGGAAGACCGGAGGTGGTGGGGCGCGGAGTTTGGGCACAAGGCAGTTGAGCTGGGAGGCGGGTGTGCATGTGTGGCATAGAAGGTTCTGGGCTCCAGCCTTCTCTCAGAACTAAGCTCCTGTGTGCTCTCATCATGCACACCCTTCACTGGATGGAAGTAGGCTTATATGGCACGTAGTTATTTTGAGGAATTTCAGATAAAAGCAGGTATGCTTATACCTCAAAGAGGAATTTTCTGCACAACTCACAGGCTGTGTGGACATTTTTGTGTGAGGCAGAGACTAGAATATTTAATCTTTCAACATTTCAGAGCAGCTCCTTTTGGTTCCCATCTGGAATTATGGAGGACAACTTCCTTCCCACTGCAACAGTAGACACAGGAACCAGGAGCTAGTGGAGAAAGATTTTGTGAGACTTAAGGCAGAGCTAATGGACCACTGAGTGTGTGCTGAAACAGAGCAAATGAATCGGGTGAAATCCTTCTGAACCTACCTCCCTGTCTCTCCTAAATTCTACCCTCCCTATTCTTTCTACCTGCCCAAGTTTTGCAGGAAATTCACAGACTGCTGATTTGAGTATTGCCTTGTGGGTTAGTCCGTGTAAATATGTAGCGCTGATCTTTTCTCTCCGTCCTTTGAGTTTCTTGCTTCTGCCTTTTAATCAAAGGAAAAAGAGCCAATATAATTCTAACAAAGAGACCAACAAAGCCAAAGGATCCAAAAGACAGCCTTTGAGGCATCTCCTCTTAAAATTGGGCCTTTGCATACCTTTTGCTCTGTATTCCCCTTCTTGTCTATCTTGTTGAAAGAAAGAAAGAAAAGAAAGAAAGAAAGAAAGAAAGAGAGAGAGAAAGAAAGAAAGAGAGAGAGAAAGAAAGAGAGAGAGAAAGAAAGAAAGAAAGAAAGAAAAGAAAGTAAAGTCGCTCAGTCGTGTCCGACTCTTTGCGACCCTGTGGACTGTAGCCCGCCAGGCTCCTCTGTCCATGGGATTTTCCAGGCAAGAATACTGGAGTGGGTTGCCATTTCCTTCTCCAGGGGATCTTCCCAACCCAGGGATCAAACCCGGGTCTCCCGCATTGCAGGCAGACGCTTTACCCTCTGAGCCACCAGGGTCTGCTCCAAATCTTAACCTCCATCCTATCCTTTGCATCTCACAGCAAACAAACAAAAAACATAATTGCTTTTATGTCTATAACAACTTTTGAATAAAAAAAATGTGTACAAGAAACTGGGGGCCTTCAGAGTGTCACCTTTAACCTGTCTTCCACATGTGTTAAGTCTGTTTCTTGTGCTAACACAGGTGACCTGTACTCAGGAACATGGACATGAAAAAAAAAATCCACCCCATTTCTCAGTAGAGGCTATTCTAGAAGTATCTGCATGGATTTTCCCACCTCTAGAGCCCTCATAGTCTAGCTCAGAGAACCAATGTGGGGACACTTCCAGCTGCTGATTCTGTCTGTTCGAACAATGGCTCTGGACCCAGGGAAATAGCTACATGACAGGTTTGGGGATGCCCTGAACCCACTGTGAGACTGGCCTCTGCTAAAACTCCATTGTTCACTGACTCTCAGAAGTCACTCCTCTGCTGGTGGACCACAGTGACTTTCTGGTTCTCCTGGAGTTGGGTCAGGTCAGAGTCAGTATCCAGTGGTCCTGAAAGAACAATGATTTCGCTTTCCCATGGTACAGTCACCCAGGTAAAAGGCTACAGGGGAAGTCAGGGGGAAAGAGTAACTATAGATCTGGGGCCAAGGGTACTTCCTTGAGAGGAGTTGGCCACCCCTGTATTGAAGAATTCTGGGTCTGTCAACTGGCTCCAATCTGGGAATTGAGTGAGGGGCCATGACTCCATTTTTATGATTCAAGTTAGAGTTCTTTCACTTTACTTACACAAATCAGACCAAGTAAGAACAGAGCAGGTTTCCTACCTATTTCAGCTATAGGAACAGTGTGATCAGCTAGCCAGCCCACAGGTCTGCTCGAGTGGACAGTTCTGATGCTGCTCCAACTCTGCTGTCCACCATGGCCACCACAAAATGCCGTCCATGATTACATGCTGTGCCTTGGACCCTCCTCTTTGGATCTCATTATCCTACTGCATTCACGGATTCTGGTTCAATGGTATATAAAAGAAAAAAAAGACGTGATTGCTAACAATAAACAAAAGAAGGCTGGAGGGTTTACACAAATATCAGGAGATATTGGTTTCAAAACAAGTAATATCACATAAGAAGGGGGATGTTTTACAATGAAGAATAGTCAGTGCATTAGAGAAGCACTGTGCAGATGTTGCTGAAGGCATCTTATGGATTAAAGTACGCAGTTGGTTGAGTCAGGTAAGGGAGATTATTCTGGATAGTGTGGGAGGGCCTGATCCACCAGCAGGGCAGACCCAAGTTTCCTCATAGGAGAAAACAGCCCACCAGTAGCCAGGTCTCCAGCCTGCCCTTCCTGATGGCGTGGACCTGACTAGCTGGCCTCCACTGTCCAGTAAACCAATTCCTTGTAAGACGTCTTATCCTCTACCTCCCCCGGGTTCTGTTTCTTTACTGTTTCTCTGTATGCAAAGTGGTGAGCTCAGCCTGAGGCATGATCTGCTCCCTTTTCTCACAGTTCTAGAATATCTTCAGAGATCGCCCCGTAACATCCAAGATGTGTGAGTGTATTTTTCCCTAGGTATTCACTCTATCTGTTTTCCAGAGCAGAGCCCCAAGCATTGCCTCTTTCCTCTGCTTATTACTTGCATTAAGTCTTGGTCCTCCACCCAAATCTGAGCTCCATTCTGAACCATAAGGCATGCAAGTCTCCTGGCTCTAGTCCATGTGGTCTGGCCAATGGTCACTGTGGTCTGGCCAACAGTCAGCTGCTTTGCTCTCTCCTTAGCACTTGAATACAATAGAGGGAACTAAATAGAGTATTATGTGGCTCCAGAGTCTTAATTCTGAAGTCTTGATTGTTCAGTCACTCAGTTGTGTCTAATTCTTTGCAACCCCTTGGACTACAGCACACCAGGCTTCTGTGTCCTTCACTAACTCCCAGAGTTTGCTCAAACTCATGTCCATCAAGTCAGTGATGCCATCCAACCATCTCATCCTCTGTCGTCCCCTTCTCCTCCTGCCTTCAATCTTTCCCAGCATCAGGGTCTTTTCCAATGAATCAAGTGGCCACTTCGCATCAAGTGGCCAAAGTATTGGAGTTTCAGCGTTAGCATCAGTCTTGCCAATGAATATTCAGGTTCGATTTCCCTTTAAGATTGACTGATTGGATCTCCTTGCAGTCCAAGGGATTCTCAAGAGTCTTCTCCAGCTGACAGTTTGAATTCTGAGTAGGAAAACTACAGTTCTACCTGGCAACACTCCCTAAAGTGTGTTTCTTTGAACCCTGCCTCTGGGAAGTGGCCCCAGAAGAGAGAGTTTCCTTGGACAAACTCCTCTTGGAAATTCACACACAGCATCAGAATAACAAAGGCTCTGAGCATTTTACCACTCCCTTCACAGCCAACATTTTAATACTTAATTCAGGCTTTAAAAAATATCTTTAACCTCTTAGTTCTTCTTTATAACGTGGATTAATGTACCTCTGAATCAGCTGGCCTCAATAGACATGCTCTCTGTGGGAATTCTTGCTGCTGTGGGGACACTGTGGAGGGTGTGAACTCCTTCCACCCAGGCACCTCCTCAGCCCACAGCCTGCCTGCTCAGGATTTTCTAAATATTCCAGAGGAATATTACATGGAACGTACTCTTATAGCCTTCAAATTCAGAGCATCCACATAAGGACACATTTTGGGGTGAAAGCGGTGCTGAGGGTGGTTGTGCTGGAACAATATGAAAAATCAGGACCCTGCAGAACCCTCTACAAATACAGTCACTTCATCTAAGTAACCGAAAGCAGCAATATACTTATTTTTTAAGTAGTAACATCTAAATATGCCTATTCACATCAGTCTCTAAATTTTTAAAAAATGTATTCTTCAAGAATAAAATTGGAAATAACAGAAAGCCCTGAAGCTATTTCAGCTGATAAATCAGCCCACATTTTCATTAGAAACGTGAGTTCTCTGCATGACGTGATAAATAAAGAATTAGGCTTTGTTTGGCAGAGGTATAGCGTTGGGGGCTTAGTAATCTGTCCCTCATCATGCGTCTAAATTGGAATGCCTGGGTAATAATTTAGCCTAAGCCACCAAGAAGAGATGGGGACTTATATAAATCACACACCACTGAGTATACAGCACACAGAACAAATACCAACCGAAAGAATAATGTTTGCCTAATGGCGGTAAAATGTCAGACAAAGTGTAGGCTCAGCAGAGCAGTCAGCATCCGCCTACACAGAACATCCGGTGAAACCTGAGATTCAAGGCTGTGGGATCTCCAGTCTCTTCAGTCTCCCCAAGGGGAAGCAGGTGTCCTCCCTAGGAACGAGGCGACACTCTTTATGGCTTTACGTTTATGTTAGGGTTTGATGAGGGAAGAGTGAAAAAGATGAGATCAAAGGAAGGGGAAAATATGCAAGGAAGAACTGAAGTGGAAAAAGAAAGAGAACACATTTTCGATTGATTGAAAAAGGGATTCTTTTAAATAAAGGTCATCATTACCCACTAGAAAGTAATACATGACTTTTCTGTCTCGCTCACTTCTGTTCACTCCTCACAATGCTTTGCACACAGTATGTACTCATATCAAAGAAAAAGGGAGGTGAGGGAGAAAGGGGAATTCAAAGAAAAGCAAAATGAACTGGACCAAACTTTGTGTCTCAAATACTATCAACAATAACACCGTAGAATTTTTTGAGTACATTTTTAGTTCAGTCTATTATTGCATTTTAAAATTTCAAATTAAACTTTTTTTTTAATTTGAAAAAATTAAATGGTGAAGGACAGAGGAGCCTAGCATGCTGCAGTCCATGGGATCGAAAGGAGTCAGACACGACTTAGCAACCCAACAATAACAACACCAAAAGTTTCGAATTAAAAGATGGAAAGCTTCATCTGTTCTCCATTATGTCCTTGACTTATTGATCTACAGACCAGTATAGAAGTAGAATCCTGCTCTCCTTCACAATCACCGCCCCATGTGAATTTGTAATAATATTAAATTCAGCAATTCGTGTGCAGTAACAATCTACGTTTATTAGAAATGCTTATAGCGTCATTTCTTAGATAGCCAGACATTTAAACGATATTTTTGGCTCCTCAGGTTATGCAGTTCTTGTCATTCACTTGTAGATGCAGGGAGAGATATTATCTGAGCTATGACCTTGTAGTTTGGGCAAAGACTATGACGTCTAACTATGACTGATGTTTGAATTTGTGAGGTTTTGTTTTGCTTCAGCTTTTTCTTTTACATTGGAGTATAGTTGGTTAACAACACGGTGTCAGTTTCACATGTACAGCAAAGTGACTCTTGTATATGTATACATGTATGTATTCTTTTTCAAATTCTTTTCTCCTTTAGGATGTTACACATTAATGAGCAGAGTTCCCTGGGGTATACAGTAGGTCCTTGTTGGTTATCCATTTTAAATATAGCGGTGTGTGCATGTTAAGATAAAGTTGAAAGGAAGCAAAGAGCCCAAGCTAGTTCCCTGGAATGGACCATGTTTCGGTGGCGGGAGAAGGTTGCTCGGCTGAAAAGTCCCCTCCTCTGCTCCTACTCGTCGTCCCTGTAGGTGTGATGATGCCCAGCCCAGTGTCAACAGCACAGAGAGTTCCTGAATCCCCTCATGGATGATGCGTACTAGAGCATCACTCAGGTAATACGTACCGTCTAGTACGAAGTCAGTGCACGGTTTCCCCGAAGATTTGTGGGCAATAAAAACAGGAGAGTCTGGAACAGGAGCATTACAGGCTGGAGAGCAGAGTTGGTGTGTGCTCTGAGACAGAGGCAGGAGCAAACGCAATAGACTGAGTTCTCCGGATTCTGACCGCATCTCCCGCAACAGCTTTCACATCACGATGGTAAAAATCCAAGGTGAACTGGTGCACTGACCAAGGAGTGGGCTGATCCTTGTGACATGAAATGTTTGTTATCTGTGAGTTACTACATTTTTGCTGAACACTTATTTGTCATTCTGGTTTTTAACTGGCTTTTTATATGGGTAATTATTTGGAAAACTTGTTGAAATCAAGGAAACAGTAGCCGGTGTATTTCTGTCTGTATGCGCAGTTACACTTAACAATATCAATTAACAGTATGGCATCCTGGGCTTACATCTAAGCTGTGCAGGGTTGGTAACATGAATCCAAAACTGTGAAACAGAATAACTCTTGATGTGCTTGGAGGAAGCACTCTGGGTTTGTCGAGGTAATATCGGGACCCTGCTGCTGCTGCTAACTATGTATATGTATGGTTCCTTTGGTGATTCACTTGGGGAGCAGAGTCTAGTATGAGGTGACCAAACTCCCTAACTTCCTGGATTACTTTCTGGAAACTGCCCTTGTCTTCATGAATTTCCATGAGTTCATTTGGCCTGAAGATTATGCTTAGACTCGGGGGAAATAAAACAGAGCATTTCTTCCTCTTTATCCTCCCAAAGAATGGCGAAGTCATTCTTTCGGCATTTACTACTTTTCCCTGAAAATGGAGAAAGAGCTTATTCAACTCATTATGCCATTTGGCTTCAGAGAGTTTTGAATAAGTCAGTAACAAGCTTGGGTCTGGCAGTACAGTCTTGAAGAGTCAAGCTTTAATGGTCTTATTTTTCATCAGTAATAACTGAGGCGGCCTAACCCTTCAGGACCACAGCCCAAGAAAAGTTTAATTAGAAACGTTTCAAAAAAAAAGACATATGTTCTCAAGTTGGATAGTAGGGTGGATATTTGTAAATTCATATTCTTTAAATTAAGTGGGTATGTTACATGGTTTTTGGATATGCTAAATATTTCATTAAAACTTTTTCTTAATAAGCAGATGATTTTCCTTGAGCATGGCACCATTTTTCAAATCCTGGGTGTAAATATTACACTAGTCCCAGTGGGAAAGTGCTAGTATGGTATCTGCAGAGCCTCGGGCTCAGAAGGCTCTGGTTTGATGTATTTATTAAACTCAATAACAGACACCTTTTGATGTCAGATGAAAAAGGTTAACCTGAATCATGATAAATGTGTAATTCTCAAAATATTTGTAAATAAGAAAACATCGGTTATCCTGCATGTACAGGTAAAAGAACCTAAACCATATTTGGGATCAGCACCGCAGGCAGTGATCTAATGGCTGACCCTGCCCCAGGGTCACTGAATGAAAAGTACTGTTGCAGTCAGTAACATGGGCATAGAGCACAGAGGATGACCATCAGCAGCGCTGTGATTAGGGAAGGATCCCGCCGTTGGGTGACCAGCTGTGTGACTCTGCCCTGGGATTCCATCACCTCTGCCAGGTCTTGTTTACTAAACTGTAAAATGGTGGAAAAAAAAAATGAGATACTGTTTCTGAAGTCATCAGCCTGGTGCCTGGCTCAGAGTAAGGACTTGATAAATGTTAATTATCCTGTTAGGAACCATTTGTTGAGACACCACTATGCACTACAGTATATATTATGGAGAACAGATGAATCACATTAAACACATATGGAGACTTTAGAAATAAGCCCCTGTGCAAAATGCCACTCCACTGGACAAGGTACAAACACATAAATCATCCAAATGCACGTTGACAACCAGGTATCACTTGGGGCACATGAGGGCACAGAAGTTCAGAGAGGAGGTAAGTGACAAGGTTCGTGATCACAGGCGGAAATGCAGGCTGGACCTCAAAGGACATGTGAGTTGTGGACTAGCTGAATAGAGAAAGGATGGCTGGTGAATATGCTGAATACAACTGGATTTCAGACTTGCCTTTCCTGTCTTTGCATACATGGATCTGGGTCAGCACAGACTGGAAAACTGGTCCAAATCACAGTGGACGATTTCATCTCAATCCCATGGGCCAGGAGCACGGCAGAAATGATGGCAGGAATGTCCAGGTAACCCAGAGGTCTCCTCTATCACTGCTTCCAGGGCTTGGAATGTTTTATAGTGATTAATAGATGGCAGTTTATACCAAGAGCAGAAAAACACCTAATGGTTGTTGTTCCTTTGGGGCTTGTTGCTCAAGTTCATAAGCCATATTGCAAGCTTCCAGAGTCATGCCAGGAGCACATTTCTGATAGGATTCTATTTTCTTTATTTTAATTTCATTTTTTTAAATAATAAAAATATGATAGCACATATACAAGAGACTTAGAAAATACAGAACAAGGTTGAAAATGAAGCTGTTAGTCACTCAGTCATGTTCAATTCTTTGTGACCCCATGGGCTGTAGCCAGCCAGACTCCTCTGTCCATGGGATCCTCCAGGCAAGAAGACTGGAGTGGGTTGCCATTTCCTCCTCCAGGGGATCTTTCTGATCCAAGGATCAAACCTGGGTCTCCTGCATTGCAGGCAGATTCTTTACCATCTGAGCCACAAAGGAAGCCCTCAGAAGAAGGTTACATAAATATATCAGAATTATTTTTAGTAAATAAATTAAGATTTTTAATTGGGATTTCAATATCAAATCCTCAAAAATTAATAGAACAAACATACAGAGAAGTAAAAAGATATAGTAAACCTGAAAAGCACTATGAAGCCATTCAGTGTAATTAACATTTATACAATTTTCACACAGCAGTAGTATATAAGTTCAAGTTCTCATAGACTACAGACTAGAAGACAATGGAACATATCCAGGCACATAAAACAAGGTGGAAAAATTTCATGGTCTAAAGATATTGAAATCATACAAAGTCTGTTCTCTAATCTGATAGGATTCTTATATGAAGACGTCACAAAAATTCAACATGGTCACATCTGATAGTGAGAAAACAGGAGGTAAGGCACAGAGACAAAGTGAGAGACAGACATCAAAGAAATCACTGAGTAAACCCAGATGGTATCAGGGAACTCTAACCTTTCATATGTTAGCTACATCATGTTCAAATTGCCCAACCCAGGGTCTGTGCAAATGTAAGTGGACTAGGGCTTGTTTTGTTTTTGTCCTTCCTGAATTCCTAGAGAGTCACACTCTTGTGGTCTCACATCCTGAAGAATATTAGACTCCTTCTGAACTTTTACCCTTGTACTTCATCATTCTGGTGACCAGTACTTTTAAACGTGGCATCACTGGAAGGGAAATGTTGTGAAGTTGAAGGAAAGAGCTGGTAGTGAGTAAATCTTAGCATTCAGAGGTCTAGAGAAGAAGCGTCCCTAAATCACAGTGCATCCTAATAACGAATCACTTAAGTGTTTCTAGGAATTAGTATCTACACATAGTCTTTCTAGGAATTAGTATCTACACATAGTCAACACTTTACAGGTGTACAGTTCCTAGGGTAAAAAGAGTCTGTTTAAGTTCATTGCTTTGACTTTGCTTAGAACACAAAGACTTCCACATAATCAGTTCACTTAAGACTTACACAGAAAGATATGGTATCAAATTTTTCCTAAACCAAGTTTTATTTTTTTTTCCTTCTTATACCATTGCAAATATTTTTCTTTCTTGTATTGGTTTTGAAAATTTTCTTGTTATATTTGTATCTATGTTTTTGTTATTTTGTTATGTTACTACATAGAAAAAGGCTTTCAGTATTTGCATCTTTATACAGTAGGCTGTGGATAATTAAGCTAAGTCAAAACTGAATTTCCTTTTAATAGAGAAATGGGGCTAAGTCAGTCAAGTCTCCCTTGGATGTAATGTGCAGGTGTTTTAGAGGAAGCCTTATTGTTGAAGCTGATCCCAGGTGGCTATAGTCATCCTGCTTCTAAGGGACCTGCCACAATTTAGCTGCAGTAGGTTGTATGGACTTAGGTTACAACAGCCGTAAAATAGGCAATCAACACATATTACACTGTCATAAAAATCAGAACATTTATGCTACCTTGTGGTTCAGAAAAATAAGAAGACCTAGGTATTGCCATAATACTTAACACATAGCTTTAAAAGCAAATATTTAGGAATCCCTGCAGTGAAAATTATAGAGCAATTTCCAGTGTTTAAAATTGACTGAAATCCTAAAAAAAAAAATCTCAAAATCCTATTTCCCCCCCAAAACATAGTTAATTATTACTGTTTGTTCAACCGAATGTGCCTAATAGTGTCCTCTTGCCCAGATGAACGTCTAGTCGAATAATTCTGCCACTTCAGTAATGGAGCCTGGAATCTGAGCATTTCGGCTTCCTGTCATAGTCAGGGCTGCAAGGTGGTGGTGCAGTGGACAGTGTGAAAGTGAACGTCGCTTGGTCGTGCCCAACTTTTTGCAATCCCATGGACATAGTCCATGGACTTCTCCAGGCCAGACTGTTGGAGTGGGTAGCCTTTCCCTTCTCCAGGGGATCTTCCAAGCCAAGGGATCGAAGCCAGGTCTCCTGCATTGCAGGTGGATTCTTTACCAGCTGAGCCACCAGGGAAGCCCAAGAATACTGGAATGGGTAGCCTATCCCTTCTTCAGCGGACCTTCCCAACCCAGGAATCAAACTGGGGTCTCCTGCATGGCAGGCAGATTCTTTACCAACTGATCTATGGACTGTTAGAACACTGTGGTCATAAGGCTCTCTTTCTCAATGGTCCTCCTGTTCCTGGGCATTCCTGGTTCCAGTCCTTTCTACCTGCCATGCAGAACCGCTGTCCACTTACATCTGCAGATCAGATCTGTTCCTCTCTGCACACACCCTCTCCCCAGTGATTCTCCATAAATGAAACATATGTTATTAGTGTGTATGTACCTCTCCTCCCCTCCTGACTCCCCCATCTTTTTCCCTAGCGTTCTCTCTGCTGTTCTTCACTAAGTGTGACAGGCACATCTTTGTAGCAGTAACATTCTCCTGCTGTTTTCAAAATCTGTTAACTTTCAAAATGTCCCTAGAGACCCAGCTGGACTGCAGCTTCCAGGGAGCAACCAGCTCTGATAGCTCTGATGCTGGTCGGCCCTTCCTCCATGTGTTGGTGGCTCTGGGCCACAAGGCTGTGGCTGTGTGCGGTGTGTGATTGTGTCCCCACACGTCAGGTCGGTCTTTCTCCCAGGATGGTAACATCCTTAATGTTAGGAGTAAAAGTTTATTGGTGTGTTTTTTACCCTGAAGTTCATTGCTCAGAATCTGATGCGGGCATGAATTAATTTCTTTCTGTAAATTTCGTATGCTCCAGAAGACTGAGATAATTTGCCCAGATGATTTATGAGGGAGTGTGAATTGATTCTTCTTGGACTGAAATATGGGCTTCCCTGGTAGCTCAGCTGGTGAAGAATCTGCCTGCAATGCAGGAGACCTGGGTTCAATCCCTGGGTTGGGAAGATCCCCTGGAGGAGAGAATGGACTTAAATATAGAAATTAGGCCACAGAGCCTAGGGTTGAATATAAGCTCCTCTGCATTCTCTAAGAAATTGCTGCAGGTTATCAGGCCCAAAACTATTTTTTCTCATCATCCAGTAGCTTACATGTGAGTGTTTCCTAAAATTTTGTTGGGTTATTCTCCTAGGCAATACCTTCTGTACCCCAATTATTTGAAGATCCTGTAGCATTAAAAAAAAAAAGTCTAACCAAAACAAAGCAAAAAGATAACAGTGGAACTTTTCTTAGAGGACTTTTGTGGTTCAGTAACAGCAGCTTGTAAATACCAACATCACAGTGAGAATTTACAAATTGTCTTAAATGTCTACAATTCCACTCACAAAATCCACTTCTCATCTGACTGCAGTATAGAAATGACCTTGATCATGATATTCAGTCTTCAGGATTGCAGGTGCTTGCTTTAAAAAAAAGAAAAGAAAAGAAAACAGTGGTAACGACATGCCCTTTAAACTCCAGAGGATTCATTGTCTTGTGCTTTCGAGGAGGCGTTGTCTGTGGTTGGTCCTCACTAATGCCCGTTAGTATAAATATGGATGAGGAAGGAAGTGGTTCTGGACTCCAGCTCTTCTTAATGCGGCAAGACAAGTGAACAAGGGCTGGAGAGAAGTGCATTTGTGATTTATCTCGAGAGGAAAGCTTCCTGCTCTGACTTATCACATGCCTCACAGAGCAGCTTCTAATGGGATCCGTCTCCGGAAATGAACCTACAGCCACTCCAGTTAGTCTTTGCCCAGTGGGCAGTGAAATGACGGGCACGCCAAGCACGGGGGGCTGAGAATCTCAGCTTCAGAGACGGTTGAAAACATTAAGAAGGAAAAAATGGGAAGAAATTAAAGGAAAGCAGGAAAGATGTTGAGAATTTTGCCGTACAGGGTAAATATCAAGCAGTTCATGTCTTTCTTATCATCGCCCCATTACTGGAACATATGGATGGAAGCAGGATTAACTGGATGGAAATAGAAAACAAATGTTGTTAAAACTTTCATTGAAGTGGCAATATGGAGGTGCTGACTCCACTTCTACAAGGAGCCACTGAGATGAAGACATGGTAGCTTCTTCGCAGTTACACACTGTGGACTGGGAGTGGGTCCCATGACTCCTGTCACTAACCTTTCACCTCTGGAGAGAGATTTTTTTTTTATACCAAGACCCTACTTAGGTCTCACGGAAAACTACTGCAAAGACAGCCTCAGTATGGATAGTGTGCCTAGTTGAGTCACAAACCTGTTCAATTCAGTTCAGTTCACTCAGTCGTGTCATTGTTATGCAAACCTGTTACATCATTTCAAACAATTTAGTTCTCATCGCCAGCTTGTTTGTATACACACACTAGCAAAACAAGGGGCTTCCCTTGTGGCTCAGGCCATAAAGAACCCACCTGCACTGTGGGAGAACCAGGTTTGATCCCTGGGTTGGGAAGATCCCTTGAAGAAGGGAATGACAACCCATTCAGGTATTCTTGCCTGGAGAATTCCATGGACAGAGGAGCCTGGCAGGCTACAGTCCATGGGGTCACAAAGAGTGGGACATGACTGAGCAACTAAAGAACACCAGAGTAGCAACACAGACATACAGATTTAGGCCTAGTTAGACGCCTGGCCAGCCAGGCATCTCACCCTCTAAGGGAGCAGGCCCTGGCTCCTCTAAAGGAGCAGACATTGCAGACTGCAGTGGTCCAGAGCCTACATTCCAGGCAGAGTCTGCACCCAGTTTGGGTAGATTTTGATTCTGGTTTGACCACTCAGTGCCTGAGTGACTTCGGATGACTCATTTAATCCCTGTGCACTTTCCTTCTCTCTAGAATGGGACTGGCTTCATCACCTCAGAGGGCTGTTGTGGCAGTTGAATGATTATGCAAAGCCTTTCCAGGTTTCCATGCCGTGCTCGGGTACCAGCCATGGAAGGCCAGAGAAGGGAGCGGGCAGGATAGGATGGCTCAGACCCAGGACGGAATGGCTGCTGTGCTTTGAGGAAAGGATTAGATCTGGATAGCTGGGATGGAAGTGATGGATGTTTGGGCAAAGGGGATGATACAAAAACCTTTAGAGACATTCTTGAGCTTCAGGTGACTGTAGGACAAGAGTCACCTCTGCTTGGGTACAAGTGAGCTGCCTCGTACTCACTGGAGGAAAGTCAGCATAGCATGGATTGGATTTCTTCCTGAATCTCTTTCCAAAAATTCTCTAATTTGAGTTGCAAACCGACACATCAATCTGTGGAAACAGATTCCTCCCCAGTCATTTGTGTTTTAATTACAGCTTTCCAGAAATGTGAAGACTATCCATGGCAGTTGCTTTGATGGTGGGCATTAGTCCCTGGTTGGGAGGATTTTTAAACAGCCTCACATTTCTGTGTCTCTGCAGGTTCGTTCCTATCAGTGTCTGCCCACAGTGTTGGTGCATGTGGCTGACACGGTGGACAGGAAGTACCCATCAGTTTCTTTCACTGATGTTCTCTTAATACAGTGGGGAGAATGTGATGGTGAAGCAGCTGAATATCCTGGAAAACTGAGTGGAGCCTGAGTCAGCTTCTTTCATTATCACTTAAAGGAAGGAAGAAAGAACAGTCCTTACTGTTTGGCTACAATCTAGCCAATTGTGCAATTACTACTGCAAGTTGTGAATTTCACTAAAGATGTGTTACAGAGGAATGGATAAGGGCACCATCTTAAAACCACTCTCTTCTCCCTCTCAGTTGTTGTTTCTTTCTTGGCTACATCATGGCAATTTTGAGACAGTTTGATGAGATATGCATACCCTTTAGCATGAGTTCCACCCTCACCCCCACATGGCAGGCAAAACAGAAACCTTCAAAGGTACGTGTGTTCCAGCTCTATCATGGAAGGAAGAGGCCACAAGAGGTTCTTTTCCCAGGAGCACCACCATCAAATTACACCTGGCCTGAAACAGATCTCTATATGTACAGAAGACGTTTGTACAAAAGCAATGAGTAAGGAGAAGTTCACCCCTATGTGTATAGAATAGCTTAAATAATACGTATGATTCCAGTAAAAGCACCCATTTAACACCAAATAAATCAAACTGTCAGTTTGTAAATTTCTTAAGAAAATTATCAAGTTTTAAATTTTATTTGTTCACCCTGGGACAGTGCTGAACATATTGGAAGGGGGAGGTGACAAATAATATTATTGTATTTCTTGTATTGGGTTTTTATTTAAAGTAGAATTCTCCTGGGATTTCATTGAAATCATGAAATGAGAAATATCTTCTAATTAATTCAGGAAATATTTACTAATCATAGTTTTGATAGAAAGTCACCATCTCAGTGTCGTTAGTAGGTACCCAAATAGGGGTTATTTTCCTAGTTTCTCAAGTGTGAAGAAGCAAAAATTTACTCGATTGCTTGACATTTAGCACATATGGGCATTGATGATCTCTCATGCTAGGATATGGAACAGCCAAGCAGACTTTCCCAAATTACACTTTTTCTCTGCATGTACATTTGTCTTGACAAAGAGAAATGAATGCACTGAGGACAGAATGTAAATTTCCTCTGCGACTGTCAACTTTATTTCCTAGGGTAAGTTTAAAACCTCTGTCATTCTGCCTCGAGTTTTGTTATTATAAGTCACCCTCTACTGTTTTATCACCCTGTGTTTTTCAACAAACATCTGGTCAGCTGCATCCATCCACCCCTACCACTTTTCTGTTCTTTGTTTGCTTTTCGACCCCCGAAGCTTCTATCTGATGGGACACAGCGCGATGTGTCTGATAAGAGTTTTTTCCTAGATCAGACCTGGCAAAAAGTTTGACTCCACTCTGACACATCAACTTTCAATCCAACAGACCTTCTTTAAAAACAAAAAACTGCAAAATTTCTATGATGTCAGAGAGACCCAGCTAGGCTAATAAAGATGTATAAGTGTTATTACCTGATAGAAATTGAATCAACACATTTATGGAAATCATATCATATGCCCAGTTAGTCTGTTAGGTGCTATACATTGTAAACATAGTAAAAAGTTGCTAAAACAACCGGAATATATATTTTATGTAAATATTTGTGTAAGTACTTTCCTTTCTTGATAAACTTTACACTGTACACTTGTCTTGAGTATATTCGGACAAAATGACTGTGTTTCTTTTTCCATCACCTCCCGTCCTCAGGGACCTTGATCTGTAACTGTAAATTGTTCTTACTTCTCTTCCAGTCTCTCTCTGTCTCTATTGTTTATTTAACCGTGGCTCAGTCAACTTAGAGACATATGTTCAGTTGCTAAGTTGTGTCCAACTCTTTGTGACTGCATGGACTGCAGCATGCCAGGCTCCTCTGTCCTCCACTATCTCCCGGAATTTGCTCAGATTCGTGTCCATTGAGTCAGTGATGTTATCTAACCATCTCTTCTTCTGCCATCCCCTTCTCCTTTTGCCTTTAGGCTTTTCCAGCATCAGGGTATTTTCCAATAAAAAGAAAACACCAGACACATTGTAGTACTTTTGAGTATTATTTTAATGAAAAAATACATAAGTAGCCTCTCTTTCTCTGAGTCTCTCTCTCTCCGCATAAGCCCACATATTTCAGCACAGAAACCATCTTCACCCATGATCTCAGAGACCCTACACACAGCCAGTTGGCATGAAAAAACAAGAACGATTTAGTCCCTGAACCTGAGCTTTGACAGTGCTGTGGAGAAACTGGGCCCAGAGAAGGGGAGCTTCCATAGTGGGTTGCAAACAGCATCCTAGCTATTCATCCTTTTGAACATCCATCCAAACTAGAGGATCTGGATGTGTTAACTCAAGGAGTATTATTGGCTTTGGCTTAGATACTCTTTACTTCTTTTTTAATGATGATGACAATGATGAAGAGAAATCTTTTCATAATATCAGTAGTTCAGAGCTGAAGGAAAGGAGATCTAAAATCTAAACACCCCCATATGGGATAAATTGGGCTGTAGTGAGAAAATTAGGGATATATATTTTATGTTCATTCAGCTAGTGAGAGTTAAGGAGATAATTTTAAGTTTCTTCTCTCAAATTTGTGTCATATCCTATTGCTTTCCTATAGCCTCCTCTCAGATGTGGTTGTTCCATGCTAAGGTCATCTCTGAGTTTTGAGGCACTATAGAAAGGCATAGCATCTGAGTCAGCCTATGAAACCCTGTACCACAGTAGTCAGACAAATCTAAGCAAGAGAAACAAACAGTCAGTACTGCCTGTTGTATTACCTTGCAAGATTTAGAATGCATTTATGTTTTCTATTTGTGGCAGGATGATGAAAGGACTCTATCTCAATGATATTAATGTATGTTATTTTTAATCCCTCTGATGTCTCAAATCTAACCTAACAAACGTATTTATTTATTTTTTTTTGTTTTCCACACTTTTTTATTTTTATTTTTTAAATTTATTTATTTATTTTTTATTAGTTGGAGGCTAATTACTTCACAACATTTCAGTGGGTTTTGTCATACATTGATATGAATCAGCCATAGATTTACACGTATTCCCCATCCCAATCCCCCCTCCCACCTCCCTCTCCACCCGATTCCTCTGGGTCTTCCCAGTGCACCAGGCCCGAGCACTTGTCTCATGCATCCCACCTGGGCTGGTGATCTGTTTCACTATAGATAGTATACATGCTGTTCTTTTGAAACATCCCACCCTCACATTCTCCCACAGAGTTCAAAAGTCTGTTCTGTAATTATGTGTCTCTCTTTCTGTTTTGCATATAGGGTTATCGTTACCATCTTTCTAAATTCCATATATATGTGTTAGTATGCTGTAATGTTCTTTATCTTTCTGGCTTACTTCACTCTGTATAAGGGGCTCCAGTTTCATCCATCTCATTAGGACTGATTCAAATGAATTCTTTTTAACAGCTGAGTAATATTCCCTGGTGTATATGTACCACAGCTTCCTTATCCATTCGTCTGCTGATGGGCATCTAGGTTGCTTCCATGTCCTGGCTATTATAAACAGTGCTGTGATGAACATTGGGGTGCATGTGTCTCTTTCAGATCTGGTTTCCTCAGTGTGTATGCCCAGAAGTGGGATTGCTGGGTCATATGGCAGTTCTATTTCCAGTTTTTTAAGAAATCTCCACAGTTTTCCATAGCGGCTGTACTAGTTTGCATTCCCACCAACAGTGTAAGAGGGTTCCCTTTTCTCCACACCCTCTCCAGCATTTATTGCTTGTAAACTTTTGGATAGCAGCCATCCTGACTGGTACCTCATTGTGTAGGTGTGAGTGCAATCCAAATAGGCTGAGTGTCTATTTCATTTTTTTTTTTAAATCTCATTTTAAGTATCTTAGACAAGCTTACAGGCAATGAATTGATCAAGTCCTGTTGGCATAGACTTTTCAAATGTCTGCTTTATGGCCCAATGACTGGTCATCCTAGTCAGAGCTGGACATGCACCCGAGCTGCCCACTTGCAGGAACTCTAGATGGTCAAGGGGAGAAGGGATGTTGTTCCTCTGACTCTCCTCCCTCCTCCTTAAAGGGATTAAGTTGCTTTCTTGCAGAGTTTCCTGATGTGCGGTGTGATTTCATGGTGTCTATTTAGCACTGATCCCTTGCTGTACCTGTTTGCTATTTCAATTAAACAAAACAAAAGGGAAAAGGGAACTTTAACTAGGAAGGACATTTCACTTCCAATTTTGAGGATAAAATATTTCAATACAAATTCAATATAAATGTCTAAAGACGCGATAAATTGCACTTACCTCACATGGATTAGTTATATACGTAAATGATAGATTCCCCTTCCATTATAGTAGAGGAACAGAATAATAAACATGCCATAAATGATATTTGCATTCCCTGTTAGCGTTCATATTCTATGACAATTAGATACCAACTACTTAATTGTCCCCTTGGTTTCTTAGCTACTAAGGTGCTCAGTTGTGTCTGACTCTGTGCGACCCTATAGACTGTAGCCTGCCAGACTCCTCTGTCCATGGGATTTTCCAGGCAAGAATACTGGACTGGGTTGCCATATTCTCTTCCAGGGGATCTTCCCAACTCAGGGATCAAACCCACATCTCTTAGGTCTCCTGCATTGGCAGGCAGGCTCTTTACCACTAGCACCACCTGGGAAGCCATACTTAGTTTTCTAGGGATAAACCTTATTTCTCGTCCTCCTTCTCTTCCCCCTCTCCTTCCGTATTCTTCCTATTATTATTATGTAATAATCTTCCTGTTATTATTATAATAATATAATACTATATTCCTATTAAATTATTATAGCTATTACTATTTGCATGAAAGAAGTGGACATTCCCTAAAAAGAATTGGTTTCCATTGCTTTCCTGAATATTTCCTATTGCTGAAATGGACAAGTGGTCAAATTCACACATGTGCTTTCCTTGGGTCAAATTCCCGCTGCTTTAACTTGCCCCAGGGATGGTTAATCACAATACCCTCAAGATCCCCCAGGTGATATAAGTGAGTTGAGCTGGTGACAAACAAGGAAGGGGACTCAGTTTTAGAAATGTGATCACAATCGGGTGTGCAGGGAGGAATCTGAGTAGGGCAGCATCCATTCAACATGAGTCGGTCATTCACGTGGAGACTCACATGCCCAGCACCACCTACCTTCCATTGTCAAAAGAAGCCATTACTATGTGATACAAACGGACCTGTCTGAATGACCTATGGGTTTCCAGTTTGCCACCTCACAAAGACGGTCGCAGTATGAGGTCTCAGATAAGCCCTGAACAAGTTGCTCATGTTAAAGTGAACTCAAAGCGTTTCTTCGGGAAGATCTCTTATGAGTGCTCCATGGCTCGAACCCATAGGGAAAAGGCCTCTAAGATAGATTTTAAGACTATGCATCTTCCTCTCCCGTATCCATGCTGGTGCTACAAAGCTATAGAGTCTCCCAACAAAAGGTGGAAACACCAGACATGATCTGGGGGCCAGCAGTGTTCCTGCACTCAGGCCATGTGTTGGTCAAGATGCTGCTATGAGACAAGGGAAAAGTTGCTCTTCATAAAGCCAACCTCCAATCCTTTATTTGTTGCAGACAAAAGCAATACATGGGCTATGGGCACTTAAAATATCTAGTAAACACAAGGCATGCCCCAATGCAAAACAGAGGTTCCCATCAGTAGATCGTCAACAAAAGAAAATCTAATAAATCTCTAAATTTTTTAGACAAATATTCAGAGGAATAAAATATATTTATGTTTAAGGTAAATGGAAAAACTGGGAGACAAATCAAACTGCATTAAAAACAAAACTCAGTATATGTCAAAGAAAATATACAGTTTTTATGATTTTTTAAAGAGTATTTTTAATCCCAAAACCATAAGTTAGAGAAAATTCTGTTAAGAGCCACTTAAACCTCAAGGAGAGTGAGAATTGATACATCCTAATTTGTATCTTTACAACATCTTCCCAGTAAAACCTACCTAAGCTGGGTTTCTTTTTTGTATGCATTTTTCTTGAATTTTGCACTTTCTTGCAAATCTTTTACTTGTAATGCCCAAACGCAGGTCATGGCACAAACTTGGAAGCGATCATTTAGCTCAATAATTTTCATGCTCAGATTAAGAGAGAATCACAACCAAGTGCAAACATCATCCTATACTATGGGCTATTTTCTTTGTATCTTTGGAATTTGCTTGGAGTTTCAACATTGAAGAAAATAAAATTAACCAATGACCCCTGCTAAGTATGTTCTATGTATGAATCTTTTACTTTTTCAGGCTTTTCTCTTTGCATATGGGAAGTCAGTTTCCATGCCTTTCTGAAAATATTTCTTCCCTTCAGAATTGCTTTTGATATTTCATTAGCCATTTTCCCCCCTTTTTCCTTGAAAGCAGTTTATAATGTCTGAAGCACTCCTTAGTCAAAACATGTTAAGTGCCTGAGAAAGTAGCTGAGAAAGAAGT
Organism: Cervus elaphus; assembly: GCF_910594005.1. Lineage (NCBI taxonomy): Eukaryota > Metazoa > Chordata > Mammalia > Artiodactyla > Cervidae > Cervus > Cervus elaphus. The sequence continues at coordinate 45,504,231 of NC_057837.1, read as the reverse complement.
TAGGTGTAGAGGGAACACTGACTCTGCTAATAAGATACTTGTAAAAGCACTCGAAGTTTAGAAGTGAGACATGTTTCCATGGCATTCCAGGGACTGCTTCCTTCTGTGTTCTTACTTCTGGCCCTGAGTCTGCCATGACAGAGGTCTTATCAGCTGTGTCTAGTTGAGGACACACTGAACCAGTGTAGGGCCTGCTCGCCTTCCCAAGGTCTTCTGGTTTCCACACAAACACGGGAGTCAGATATGCTACCGCAGAGACCAACTCCTGCCTAATCCTCTCTACTAACTTAGCTTCTTTATAAAGTTTAGATCCATCTTTGTGAAATTCTGAGCTGGGACTATTTGTGATAGTTCTGGCCTCATTAGCATATTGATCCAGCTTGAGAATTCAGTTTGTTTTTGAAGGATATCATTGACCAGATCTTCTAGTCAGTGTTTCAAAATAATTTTTAGGGGAAAAAAAATCCATATGAGCCCATGAAGATGTATATTAATCAATCCAATATTACTTTAATAACTGTTTTAAGTTCCTTATTAATTGACATTCCCATAAGGCAGGTCATAAAGTTTCAATTTTCTGTGTGAGAATCAAGCTGACTTTTAATAGAAAAGATTTATATAGAGACACTTGTTCTGTAGAATGTATTTGTAATTACATCCTAAAAAACACATTGATGACACCTTTGCTGTAGAATTAATGATATTACAATGCTCACTATTGATTTGTATAATGAGCAACATAATAAGCATTATTGATTTTCCCATTACATTCCAAATAAAAATGTTCCTCCAATAATAGAAAGTCTCTTTAATGAATGATTGGTGATGACTTCAACTGAATCCCATGTGTTTTCCTGTTAGCTTCCAGAGAAGCTGAATGCTGGAGGTAATTGAAATGGTTTGAAATTAAGCATGAAGTGTTTACAAGAGGGGTGCTATCTGCTGAGGGAGTTTTGAATGTTTCTTTAGTAGAAATGTTAATAAATAGAGTAAATTTACAGTGGTGAAAGATGATTATCATAAAACTGGTGTCATGTACTTCAATGAGAGTGAAAGTGTTGGTTGCTTAGTCATGTTTGACTCTTTGAGATCCCATGGACTGTAGCCCACCAGGCTCCTCTGTCCACAGAATTCTCCAGGCAAGAATACTGGAGTGGGTAGCCATCCCTTCTCCAGGGAATCTTCCCAACCTGGGGATTGAATCCAGGTCTCCTGCACTGCAGGCAAATTCTTCACCATCTGAGCCACCAAGGAAGCCCATGTATTACAGTTCAATTCAGTTGCGTCACTCAGTCATGTCCGACTCTTTGAGACTCCATGCACAGCAGCATGCCAGGCCTCCCTGTCCATCACCACTTCCCGGAGCTTACCCAAACTCATGTCCATTGAGTTGGTGATGCCATCCAACCATCTCATCCTCTGTCGTCCCCTTCTCCTCCTGCCTTCAATCTTTTCCAGCATCAGGGTCTTTTCTAATGAGTCAGTTCTTCACATCCGGTGGCCAAAGTATTGGAGTTTCAGCTTCAACATCGGTCCTTCCAATGAACACCCAGGACTGATTTCCTTTAGGATGGACTGGTTGGATCTCCTTGCTGTCCAAGGTACTCTCGAGAGTCTTCTCCAACACCACAGTTCAAAAGCATCAATTCTTTTGTGCTCAGCTTTCTTTATAGTCCAACTTTCACATCCTTACATGACTACTGGAAAAACCATAGCCTTGACTAGATGGACCTTTGTTGGCAAAGTAATGTCTCTGCTTTTTAACATTAATTTATTACAGGGTGGACTCCAAAAAGTTATACCCATGTCCTAATATTCAGACCCCAGGGATGAGATCCTATTTGGGAAAGGCGTCTTTGTAGATTTAATTAAGATAAAGAGGTTGGGATGAGATCATCCTGGATTACCCAAGAGCCCTAAATTCAATGACACATATCTTTGTAAGGGACAGAAGTGTTGACAACCAGACTCAGAGATGAGGAAGATGCATGGCCTGGAGGCACAGCTTAGAGGTCTGCACCCCAAAACCAGGGATGTGTGGGCCACCAAAACCTGGAAGAGGCATGTGAGGACCCTCCCCTGGAGCCTCCTGGAGGGCACAGCCCTAACAACAACTCATTCCAGACTCTTGGTCTCCATATCTGTGAGGGAATACATTACATATTTCACGCCACCCAGTTTATGGTAATTTGTGACAGCTGCCTTTGGAAACTAATACAAGAAGCGGCTCCCAGCAACTGGAATGCCTGGTGAGGCAGGAGGAGCCTCTGAAGACTCAGGAAGAGGCTCCCAAGATGACTTTGTGTTATCTTGGATTTCCTAAGATAGTCTGGTGTGTGGGTCCTGCAGAAAAAACAAACAAACAAACAAAAAAAAAAACAAATTTGAAATACCTTGATTTTGCCTTGGGAGATTTAATTCAGAAGATGCGCTAACAGAATGGATCAAGGAACAGCAGAAAATTGATGTGAGTGTGTTCAGTTGCTAAGTCATGGCCAACTCTTCATGACTCCATGCCATGTTTCCCTCTACTTCACTACCTCCCGGAGTTTTCTCAAACTCATGTTCACTAAGTCAGTATTAACATGGAAAGAAAAATAATACTGTACTCAGACTATATGCTCATGCCAGAAAAACCCAAATACCCTCTATCGGAAGCCCTGCATGGGAAGCCAAATCAAAACCAAGAGGTTGCTTGTTGAATGTGAAATCTGAACAAAGGAGATTAGTTAGAAAATCTTACTGTTAATGACAGCCAAAATAAATAGCCCAAAACACCTATTCAACTATAGAAATTTTATTGCCAGTAAGATTAGAATACTAAAAATCTATTTTTAAAAGGCTTTCCTTTTTGATGTCACTGGAAATATTTGCTTCTGGGTATTTTTTCCTTAACTTTCACCAATACAAACCACAAAACCTCTTGACTGGACACCCCCCCACTCTCTGGACCTGTGATGACCTTAGTCAGACCCCTGACCTATCTACATGTCTGGGAGACTGTTTAGCATGTTAAAGTGACCTTACATATTTTTTTTTCTTATCCACTAAAAGTAAATTTTAGAGGTTACTTTCCAGCAGACATTTTCCCTTGGCCAAACCCAGGTCTTGTGGGCATCTCATGGCAAACGCTTGTTGGTTAACAGTCTGGATTTTCCGACCAAAAATGTGCAAACATCTATGACATTACTCTTATCTCCACTCATCACTAATCCAAAGCCAAAGTCACAACATTTTGTAGATAAAGTTAAATTGTATAGAAAAGGGAGCTGACCTTTAGATAAAGTCATTTTAGAGGATTTAAAAGATGTGACAAAATAAGAAAATAAAAATGTGAGGCTGTTCCTGAAGGAGAGCTGATAAATGACCAGAAGAGAAACTTATTTCTCTAAAATTATCTTCTTTGTTATCTAGAGAAAAATAATCATGTAGTAAGCCAAGTATGCTCTCTGTGCATTTCCTACTTTGAAAGAGGGACTATGTTTTACCAGGAAATTAAAAAAAAAAAAGAAAGCAACTGCAGCTGGAGTACAGTTCATGTCACTCACAAGAGACATTTAAAGGCTTATTCATAAAAGGCCAAATATTAAATACGTGATAAAAACTGAAAATTAAGTTTTTGTTTTCAAAGAACTTCTTTGGCTGCCATATTTACTATATTCTGGCTCTGTAATTATTCTGAATTTACCATATAAAAGACTTTCAATTACAGCTTTAGGATGAAGTGACTACTTAGCCTGCATACAAATTGAAAATCCTAACTTCCTCTATTTGAATGCCTTTTGCTGATGAAAATGTAATTCTTATTTTTAGATTTTAGGAGATGGAAGTTGTAGTCAGAAAAATTGCTAGACCGTGTTGCCCGTTCCACTGAAATTAAATGATATCTTATTTATTCCTCAAGTAAATTGGTTTTCACAAGTATCTACTGGCATATCAGACACAAGCTCCTATTACCCACCTCCATAATCTATTTTTGGTGACATTTTCCACCAATGGTTAGGCACACGGACCCAGGCGCGTGCTAAGTTATTAAATGACAATGCATTCATTCACGATCGCCTCAGAAAGTGGTCGTAATTTTTTTTTTCTCCTTCTGGATCAGTGGTTCAGACAGAACATCCTAGATTTCCTGAAAATACTTTTTTTTTTTCTTTCTGAAGCCTCACTTGCACACCAAAACACAGACACACATGCATGTACTTTAAGGGCACCATCTCCCTTGAAGCCTCAAATTGTACTTATTAGGGATATACATGTATACATATAACCTTTATTTATCTACAGTTGATATACAACAACTTGCTCCCATTTAATATATACTCCTTAATGAGTTCAGTCATATGCATATACCTATGATGTACCTCCAAAAGTTGCCTTGTGTTCTTCTGAGGTATGTGTGTGTGTTTTGCGTTAAGAACACTTAACATGAGACTTATCCTCTTACCATATTTTCAAGTGCATAATACACTATTGTTTACTATGGAGTCATGTTGTATGGCAGGTCTCTAGAACTTATGTATTTTGCAGGAACTTTATGCCTTTTGAACAACAACTTCCCGTTCCCCTCATCCCCTGTCCCAGGCAATTAATAGAGTGAAAAAACAACCTATGAATTAAGAGAAAATATTTGCAGACCATCTATCAGAAAAGAAATTGATTTCTGAAATATATAAGGAACTCCTACAATTCAATAGTAAAGAAACCAATACCCCAATTAAGAAAAATGAGAAAAAGGCTTGAATAGACATTTCTCCCAAGAAGACATACAATGACCACTGGGTATATGAGAAGATGTTCAGCATCACTAATCATCAGAGAAATGCAAATCAAAACCACAGTGAAATGTCACCTCATATTTTGTTATGCACTTTCAGAGTGTATATAATTTTCTAGGTTACCAGATGCGACATTTTTTACAAATCTTCAGCCATTTTCTTAGCTTTCTATAATGTTTCCTTACTGTTTCCCATTGTTTTAATAGTTTCTTCACTTTTATTTTTTTATTTCTATTTTTTTCATTTATTTTTATTAGTTGGAGGCTAATTACTTGACAATATTGTAATGGTTTTTGCCATACATTGACATGAATCAGCCATGGATTTACATGTATTCCCCATCCCGATCACTGCTCCCACCTCCCTTCCCATCCCATCCCTCTGGGTCTTCCCAGTGCTCCAGCCCTGAGCACTTGTCTCATGTATCCAACATGGGCTGGTGATCTGTTTCACCCTTGATAGTATACTTGTTTCAATGCTATTCTCTCAGAACATCCCACCCTCACCTTCTCCCACAGAGTCCAAAAGTCTGTTCTGTACATTTGTGTCTCTTTTTCTGTTTTGCATATAGGGTTATCATTACCATCTTTTAAAATTCCATATATATGCATTAGTATACTATGTTGATCTTTATCTTTCTGGCTTACTTCACTCTGTATAATGGGCTCCAGTTTCATCCATCTCATTAGAACTGATTCAAATGAATTCTTTCTAATGGCTGAGTAATATTCCATGGTGTATATGTACCATAGCTTCCTTATCCATTCATCTGCTGATGGGCATCTAGGTTGCTTCCATGTCTTGGCAATTATAAACAGTGCTGTGGTGAACATTGGGGTACACGTGTCTCTTTCAGATCTGGTTTCCTTGGTGTGTATGCCCAGAAGTGGGATTGCTGGGTCATATGGCAGTTCTATTTCCAGTTTTTTAAGGAATCTCCACACTGTTTTCCAAAGTGGCTGTACTAGTTTGCATTCCCACCAACAGTGTAAGAGGGTTCCCTTTTCTCCACACCCTCTCCGCACTTATTGCTTGTAGACTTTTGGATAGCAGCCATCCTGACTGGCGTGTAATGGTACCTCATTGTGGTTTTGATTTGCATTTCTCTGATAATGAGTGATGTTGAGCATCTTTTCATGTGTTTGTTAGCCATCTGTATGTCTTCTTTGGAGAAATGTCTGTTTAGTTCTTTGGCCCATTTTTTGATTGGGTCATTTATTTTTCTGGAATTGAGCTGCAGGAGTTGCTTGTATATTTTTGAGATTAATCGTTTGTCTGTTGCTTCACTTGCTATTATTTTCTTCCACTCTGAAGGCTGTCTTTTCACCTTGCTTACAGTTTCCTTTGTTGTGCAAAAGCTTTTAAGTTTAATTAGGTCCCATTTGTTTATTTTTGCTTTTATTTCCAATATTCTGGGAGGTGGGTCATAGAGGATCCTGTGATTTATGTCAGAGTGTTTTGCCTATGTTCTCCTCTAGGAGTTTTATAGTTTCTGGTCTGACATTTAGATCTTTAATCCATTTTGAGTTTATTTTTGTGTATGGTGTTAGAAAGTGTTCTAGTTTCATTCTTTTACAAGTGGTTGACCAGCTTTCCCAGCACCACTTGTTAAAGAGGTTGTCTTTTTTCCATTGTTTATCCTTGCCTCCTTTGTCGAAGATAAGGTGTCCGTAGGTATGTGGATTTATCTCTGGGCTTTCTATTCTGTTCCATTGATCTATATTTCTGTCTTTGTGCCAGTACCATACTGTCTTGATGACTGTGGCTTTGTAGTAGAGCCTGAAGTCGGGCACGTTGATTCCTCCAGTTCCATTCTTCTTTCTCAAGATTGCTTTGGCTATTCGAGGCTTTTTTGTATTTCCATACAAATTGTGAAATTATTTGTTCTAGTTCTGTGAAAAATACCGTTGGTAGCTTGATAGGGATTGCATTGAATCTATAGATTGCTTTGGGTAGTATAGTCATTTTCACAATATCGATTCTTCCAATCCATGAACACAGTATATTTCTCCATCTATTTGTGTCCTCTCTGATTTCTTTCATCAGTGTTTTATAGTTTTCTATATATAAGCCTTTCATTTCTTTAGGTAGATATACTCCTAAGTATTTTATTCTTTTTGTTGCTATTGTTTCCTTAATTTCTCTTTCTGTTTTCTCATTGTTAGTGTATAGGAATGCAAGGGATTTCTGTGTGTTAATTTTATATCCTGCAACATTACAGTATTCATTGATTAGCTCTAGTAATTTTCTGGTAGAGTCCTTAGGGTTTTCTATGTAGAGGATCATGTCACCTGCAAACAGTGAGAGTTTTACTTCTTCTTTTCCTATCTGGATTCCTTTTACTTCTTTTTCTGCTCTGATTGCTGTGGCCAACACTTCCAAAACTATGTTGAATAGTAGTGGTGAGAGTGGGCACCCTTGTCTTGTTCCTGACTTTAAGAGAAATGCTTTCAATTTTTCACCATTGAGGGTGACGCTTGCTGAGGGTTTGTCATATATAGCTTTTATTATGTTGAGGTATTTTCCTTCCATTCCTGCTTTCTGGAAAATTTTTATCATAAATGGATGTTGAATTTTGTCAAAGGCTTTTTCTGTATCTATTGAGATAATCATATGGTTTTTATCTTTCAATTTGTTAATGTGGTGTATTACATTGATTGATTTGCAGATCTTAAGGAATCCTTGTATTCCTGGGATAAAGCCCACTTGGTCGTAATGTATGATCTTTTTAATATGTTGTTGGAATCTGTTTGCTAGAATTTTGTTAAGGATTTTTGCATCTATGTTCATCAGTGATATTGGCCTGTAGTTTTCTTTTTTTTGTGGCATCTTTGGTTTTGGTATTAGGATGATGGTGACCTCATAGAATGAGTTTGGAAGTTTGCCTTCTTCTGCAATTTTCTGGAAGAGTTTGAGTAAGATAGGTGTTAGCTCTTCTCTAAATTTCTGGTAGAATTCACCTGTGAAGCCATCTGGTCCTGGGCTTTTGTTTGCTGGAATATTTCTGATTACAGTTTTGATTTCCGTGCTTGTGATGGGTCTGTTAAGATCTTCTATTTTTCCCTGGTTCAGTTTTGGAAAGTTATACTTTTCTAAGAATTTGTCCATTTCTTCCAAGTTGTCCATTTTATTGGCATATAGCTGCTGGTAGTAGTCTCTTATTATCCTTTATATTTCAGAGTTGTCTGTTGTGATATCTCCATTTTCATTTCTAATTTTGTTAATTTGGTTCTTCTCTCTTTGTTTCTTGATGAGTCTGGCTAACAGTTTGTCAATTTTATTTATCTTTTCAAAAAACCAGCTTTTAACTTTGTTGATTTTTGCTATGGTCTCTTTTGTTTCTTTTGATTTATTTCGGCCCTAATTTTTAAGATTTCTTTCCTTCTACTAACCCTGAGGTACTTCATTTCTCCCTTCTCTAGTTGTTTTAGGTGTAGAGCTAGGTTATTTATTTGACTTTTTTCTTGTTTCTTGAGGTAAGCCTGTTTTGCTATGAACCTTCCCCTTAGTACTGCTTTTACAGTGTCCCATAGGTTTTGGGTTGTTGTGTTTTCATTTTCATTCATTTCTATGCATATTTTGATTTCTTCTATGATCTGTTGATTATTCGGAGGCATGTTATTTAGCCTCCATATGTTGGAATTCTTAATAGTTTTTTCCCCCTGTAATTGAGATCTAATCTTACTGCACTGTGGTCAGAAAAGATGACTGGAATGATTTCAATTTTTTTGAATTTACCAAGGTTAGATTTATGGACCAGAATGTGATCTATTCTGGAGAAGGTTCTGTGTACACTTGAGAAAAAGGTGAAATTGATTGTTTTGGGGTGAAATGTCCTATAGATATCAATTAGGTCTAGCTGGACCATTGTGTCATTTAAAGTTTGTGTTTCCTTGTTAATTTTCTGTTTAGTTGATCTATCCATAGTTGTGAGTGGGGTATTAAAGTCTCCCACTATTATTGTGTTATTGTTAATTTCCCCTTTCATTCTTCTTAGCATTTGCCGTACATATTGCGGTGCTCCTATGTTGGGTGCATATATATTTATAATTGTTATATTTTCTTCTTGGATTGATCCTTTGATCATTATGTAGTGTCCTTCTTTGTCTCTTTTCACAGCCTTTATTTTAAAGTCTATTTTATATGATATGAGTATTGCAACTCCTGCTTTCTTTTGGTCTCCGTTTGTGTGAAATATTTTTTTCCAGCCCTTCATTTTCAGTCTATGTGTCCCTCAGTTTTGAGGTGGGTCTCTTGTAGACAGCATATATAGGGGTCTTGCTTTTGTATCCATTCAGCCAGTCTCTGTCTTTTGGTTGGGGCATTCAACCCATTTATATTTAAGGTAATTATTGATAAGAATGGTCCTGTTGCCATTTGCTTTCTTGTTTTGGGTTCACGTTCATACAACTTTTCTGTTGTTTCCTGTCTAGAGAAGATCCTTTAGCATTTGTTGAAGAGCTGGTTTGGTGGTGCTGAATTCTCTCAGCCTTTGCTTGTCTGTAAAGCTTTTGAATTCTCCTTCATATCTGAATGAGATCCTTGCTGGGTACAGTAATCTAGGTGGTAGGTTATTCTCTTTCATTACTTGAAGTATGTCCTGCCATTCCCTTCTGGCCTGAAGAGTTTCTACTGAAAGATCAGCTGTTATCCTTACTGGAATCCCCTTGTGTGTTATTCGTTGTTTCTCCCTTGCTGCTTTTAATATTTGTTCTTTGTGTTTGATCTTTGTTAATTTGACTAATATGTCTCTTGGGTGTTTTGCCTTGGGTTTATCCTGTTTGGGACTCTCTGGGTTTCCTGAACTTGTGTCACTATTTCCTTCCCCATTTGGGGGAAGTTTTCAGCATTATCTCCTCGAGTATTTTCTCATGGCCTTTCTTTTTGTCTTCTTCTTCTGGGACTCCTATGATTTGAATGTTGGGGTATTTCACATTGTCCCAGAGGTCCCTGAGGTTGTCCTCATTTCTTTTAATTCTTTTTTCTTTTTTCCTCTCTGCTTCATTTATTTCCACCATTTTATCTTCCACCTCACTTATCCTATCTTCTGCCTCCGTTATTCTACTGTTGGTTCCCCCCAGAGTGTTTTTTATATCATTTATTGCATTATTCATTTTTAATTGACTCTTTTTTATTTCTTCTAGGTCCTTGTTAAACCTTTCTTGCATCTTCTCAATCCTTGTCTCCAAGTTATTTATCCGTAACTCTATTTTGTTTTCAAGATTTTGGATCATTTTTATTATCATTATTCTAAATTCTTTTTCAGGTAGATTCCCTATGTCCTCTTCTTTTGTTTGGCTTAGTGGGTATTTTTCATGTTCCTTTACCTGCTGGGTATTTCTCTGCTTTTTCATCTTATTTAGATTGCTGTGTTTGGGGTGGCCTTTCTGTATTCTGGTAGTCTGTGGTTCCTTTTTATTGTGGAGATTTCTCCCAGTGGGTGGGGCTGGATGTTTGGCTTGTCGAGGTTTGCTGGTTAGGGAAGCTTGCGTCGGTGTTCTGGTGGGTGGAGCTGGACTTCTTCTCTCTGGAGTGCAATGGAGTGTCCAGTAGTGAGTTTTGAGATGGGTCTGTGGGTTTGGTGTAACTTTGGGCAGCCTGTATATTGATGCTCAGGGCTATGTTCCTGCGTTGCTGGAGTATTTGCGTGGTATGTCTTGCTCTGGAACTTATTGGCTCTTGGGCGGTGGTTGGTTTCAGTGTAGGTATGGAGGCTTTTGGATGATCTCTTATTAATTCATGTTCCCTGTAGTCAGGAGTTCTCTGGTGTTCTCAGGTTTTGGGCTTAAGCCTCTTGCCTCTGGATTTCAGTCTTATTCTTCCAGTAGCCTCAAGACTTCTCCATCCATACAGCACTCTTTTCGAAGACAATGGGCTGATTTTCTGGGTGTCTGATGTCCTCTGCTAGCGATCAGAAGTTGTTTTGTGGAGTTTGCTCAGCGTTCAAATGATCTTTCAATGAATTTGTGGAGGGGAAAGTGGTCTCCCCATCCTATTCCTCCACCATCTTAGTTCCCTCCTAGTTTCTTCACTTTTAACTTCCAGCAGCCAACTTGACCCAAATAACACACCAACTATTTTAGGTATTTTTTATGATAACACTTTTTAATATATATATTAATTCCCATGGTATTACATATTATATTGACTGTTACAATAGTGCTGCAGGAGAAACAGTCTCAAGACCTCAAGGACATAAAATAATAAGTTTTCTTTAGCTCACACATGTGCAAGCTAACAGTTTAGGCTGGGACTGGAGGTGGTAAGCTAGTATTTGCCAACTTGCTCATGTGCCTGACAGGTAGTTCACTGCTGACCTTCTGATGGGCTTGGGTGGTTGACAACGACCGCTAACCTCTGCCGGTCTCTCCCACCTGTCCTGGGACCTGTGAACTAGCCTTGGCATGTCCTTGTCATGAAACGAGAGAGCATAGTGTGACTCTAACCACACAGCCGCTCTTCAGACTCCAGGCTGCATCACTGTGCTGACCTCCCACGACCCAGAACAAGGGAGGTCTCAAACCAGTATCAGACTCAGAGGAGCATTTCATGCCGGATACAGGATAAGAGGAGAAATCAAGCCAATCTTGCCATGATCCCATAAATAAAGTCAACTTCCAGAGTGTCAGTAGAGGTAAGTTTCAAAACAGTATTGTTGTACAGAAGGGTGGAATAACAGTTGACCCATGAATAATGACCGAGAACAGCACACATCGAGGAAACACAAAGCAGTTTCAGTCAGTTTTAATAAAGTTCAAGGCTTCAATGACCCAAAACTGTCTCACCGTAAAGATTAAATGAAAGACAGTAGAATACAATGAGTTCTTAATAGTCTAGTTGATTTTTCTTTTCAAGGTAAAGGGAAAAGTCCCTACTTTTTCTGCCCCGCTGCCTAAATCATAAAAGGTGAAAACGGCAGCCATATGAATCCAAGAACATCGGAACCATCCTGAAGCAGACCCTTAAGGAGCAGGAACCAGCCCTCATTCAGCTCATTCAGGGCCCAGTCAGGTCTCTGGGCATAATGTGCTTTCTCCTAGAGTCCATATGTGACACCTAGAATATAAGATTCCTGACTTTACCTCAAGTTTCCAGGTGTTCTGATGCTTCTTCTACATGTGTTGCCCCAACATACAGCCATAAATGAATGGAGGTTTTCCATTAATTAAGAACAACTCTCAAGTGTTCCTCCAAGAAAGCAAACTTGTGCCTCAAACATGTGTCATTGGGCTTCCCTTCTGACACACTGAGACTAAATGGGACTGAAATCCTGTATCTGCTCCTAAATTTTTCAGAGTCTCTTGTTTAATATGAAAAATGCATGCAAAGTTCCCGTTCTAAACTCATGCAGTTGTACAAACACAACCCACACATTCTCCTCAGGTCTTCACGTGGCCCTGATGCTCCAGGGAGAGGCACGGTAGTCATCTTTATTGTTCTTCTCCTTCTGGGCATTCTGCAATGCAGAGAGGTCTGAGCAAATGCAGGAAAATACAAACATATCTAAATGGAAGGATCCATAATATTGCCAACTTTATGTTTACAAAGAAAATAAAGAAAACCAAAGGGAAGGAAAGTGTATCTGTAATCCTAACACCAAGTGTAGTCAGAGTATTTTTCTAACTTTTAATTTTATACTGGAGTATAGTGGGTTAACAATGTGCTCATTTCAGGTATATGGCAGAGGATTCAGTTATACGTATATGTGTATTCATTCTTTTTTCAAAAATGTAATAGTAATGGTTCAAGTTGAGGGACATTCTGAATGATGACTTGAAACACAAACAAACAAATGAGATAATAAATCACAAATGTTCAAACAGTAATTGATATCATTTCACAAATCAGCTTGGAAACACAGAAGTGGCTGTTTAGTTACCTGATGGTATGGCTTCTCTGCAAACTCATTTCTATAGATTTCTCTTTTCTGCAAATACTAAGGGACCCAAATCATCACTGAAAAAGCAAGAATCTGGGCCACCTTAAGCCTATTAGCTCAAGTCAATATGAAAACCTGTTGTCAACGCCTGTGGATGTGTATGAACACACATGTACATGTACACACACCAGGACTTGATGGCATGAGATGTGGCCACTTCTTCCCCGAATAGCAGGGAGCAGCAGTCATCAGAACGCCCTGGACCCCCACCCCCAACTTGGAAGGGTGCTCAAACATGAGAGACGTAAGCATCGTAATTTTTCAGAAGAGCAAGATACATTGCAGTTTGATCTTTTATGATCACAGAGTTACAAATAAGAAGCCAAAGTGAAGTTAAACCAATCTACACTTTCAAATACACTTTGACAGAAAATAGACTTTAGAAAAAGTACTTTTCCTAAAAAAGCGAAGACTTAAACCTTACGTTCTAAATAAAGACACCAGAAGTGGATTTTTTAAAAAGCAGCAAAGATGGTCTATTATGTTGCAATTTCTTCAGAAACAGAGGATTAAATATTGATGTGCGATCAATAGATAAAGCACCTAAGGTGACAAGCTAAGTGATTTTCAGTCGGACTTCAGACAATAGGACATAGTCCTCCCCAAGTTTTCTCCAGCTGTCTCTAACTGCAGCATTTGCTAAAAACGGTTTCATTTTGCAGTTTAGTGGAAAATCAAATACTTGATTCAGCTCTCAGAATGTCCTTCTGAAAAGCGTTGGACTTTACCATCATTAAAGATAAATCCATGCTCCTTTCTTCCTTGCGGCATCTGTTTTATGGGAGCCACCCCCAGTGCAGGGCGTGCCCTGGAAGTGTGGAGCAGATGCCCCGTGAACAGCAGAGGCCTGTGCTTGTAATTAACAGTGGGATCCTGCACCATCGCAAATAAACACAGCGCATTAAAAAATAAACACATCCCAAGGCTCTGGAGGCAATCGTTTTACAACAGGCTCCGAAATAGAATGTGAGTTCTTCATCATTTCAGTTTCTTCAAACCCACAGGGATTCTGAAAATGACGTGTGTGTGGTTGTTTTTCACGAGCTGTGCCCCAGATCCTGACCTTGGACTGCCATTAAAATATTCAGTCGTGTATGAAAACAGAAGAATTGTGGATTATATCCTGGAGGTAACCCCTGGTTGTCACTGTCAAATAAGTGAGAACTGACTCTTGGCGTTGACTGTATCCCAAGGGAGCAGAAATCACACAGCAGCATGGAGGATAACAACAATGGCTCATGTCAAAAGTGGACCAAGAGGGCTAGCTTCAGGTGCTTGTTGGTTGGGGGAGGGTCAGCTATTAGCCCCCAAACCAGACTCAATCACCCCAGCAAATTAAGATATATGCATATATCCACAAATATATGCTTTATCTGCACATGTGTGTGTATGCATTATGTATACCTATGCATACAATATATACAAGTATACATGTGCATTTATATAGTACACCAGTATGTATGCATGGTTATATAGCACATATACTTTACACATATAGTATGCATGTGTATGTATAGTATGTATAAATGTGCATATTCAGTATGCATAATATATGTGCATGTATACGTGCTTCCCAGGTGGCTCAGTGGTTAAGAATCCACCTACCAATGCATAAGATGCAGGAGACGTGGGTTCGATCCCTGGGTTGGGAAGATCCCCTGGAGAAGGAAATGTCAACCCACTCCAGTATTCTTGCTTGGACTATCCCACGGCCAGAGGAGCCTGGTGGGCCATAGCACTGGGGTCACAAAAAGTTGGACATGACTTAGTGACTAAGCACGAGCACGGTAACATACATATGCTACATATTATGCATCACACACACAAACACACAGAATAAACATTTAAAACAAGCTCTGACCCTGTGGATGTCATGCGCAATCATCCTGTGTGGTTTGTCTTGAAAAATCACCAACACCCTCCTGCTGTTTTCTAAAATCATCTCCAGAAGAAGGGAGCTGGTCTACATCATATCATCTATGCATGTAGGCTTCTGTGTGCATGTGTGTACACTATCTACAGTAAGTGAATATATTCATACACACATATATGTATATTTCCCATAACAACCAACACTTCCATTACTTCATGATTAATTCATAATGATCTTTGTTAAGGTACAAGAGGTATCATGTTAACTAGTAATGTGAATTGAATTATCTGTGCCTTAGGAGGAAGTAAGGATTTTAGTGGCTCAGACAGTAAATAATCTGCCTGCAATATAGGAGACCCGGGTTCAATCCTTGGGTCAGGAAGATCCCCTGGAGGATGGCATGGCAACCCACTTCAGTATTCTTGCCTGGGGAATCCCATGGACAGAGGAGCCTGGTAAGCTACAGTCCACGGGGTCACAGAGAGTCAGACATGACTGAGTGACTTTCACTTTCACTAAGAAGAAGTAATCTTTAGATGAAATTCTATGTAGAAGGCACATAAATATTGTGGGAAGTGGTGGTTGTTGGGAACACCAGGAGTTAAGATGGCAGAAGAGCCCCTTCCTGAAACCAGGAAGGGAGTGATGCATGACTGCGATCAGGGCCCCTCAGGTCTTCAGTCCCTCCCACTGCCTGGCCCCAGTCACACCAGACCTCGTCCTGCTCTGAAGATACATGTAGTTCCTACCCAGAGTCCTCACACCACTACCCTCCTCCCTGCTTGTTTCTCTTTTAAAGAAGGTGCTGTTTTTAGAGCAGTGTTAGGGTCACAGAAAAATAGAGGGGAGGTACACAGATTCCCCCCACTCCTCACCATACATGCACAGCCATGCCCGCTAGGACACTCCGCCAGAAAAATAATTAACATATGAGAGAACTCCATTGGCAATTACGTGCAGGTCCTACACACCTGTGTAATTAAAACTACCCCAGGTCTCTCCAGGGTGGCAAGAGGACTATCAGGTGTAGATCAATGTGAAAAATCTCTTTCATAGTTTCCCAAATCTAGGACCTAATTCTGTCCTACAGAAACACATGAAGTATTTTTTGCATGGCTTTAATGAACTTTCTAGGAAGGCAATTTCTAGGAAGTGTAAATTGAAGGAGAAAAGTGTTCTGTGTTATTTTATTCAGAACATTGCAGGAGTTGTTTTCCATTGTAGAAAATTGCACCCACTGGCAATCTTGTTATGGGTCTTCAGTCACTAATAAAACACAGCTACTTTCATCAGAGCTGGTTGTTGTTGTTTTCATGGTAATTCTACTCATTGGTGTAGGCACTCGAATACTTCACCATGATTTCAGGAATATTTAGAAATGTAAGAATTAAAAAAAAAATCTTTATTATGAAACACAAAAATAAAATCTCTGCCATCAGTGTTGTACCTTTGTTATGACTGACAGACCCACACTGACCCAACATCACCACCCAGGGTCCACAGGTGATGCAAAGGTTCATGCTTGGTGTTGTGCATTCTGTGCATTGGGACAAATGTTTAACAAAATGCATCTCTTTGGTGACAGCCCTCAGGAGAGCTCCCTGCCACTACCCTGCCCATGACACGTGTTTCTTCACATACCTGCTTCATCTTCCGGATGTCACAGTGAGTTCACTAAGGAGCACGTGATTGGACCGTCTTTGTCTTGCTTTTTTAATTTACTTTTTGCAGTTTTAAAGGTTACATTCCATTAACAGTTATTTAAAAATATTGGCTGCAGACCCTCTGTTGTACAGTTCATCTCTGTACCCTATCTTATACCCGGCAGTGTGTACCCCCCCCCACTCCTGTATTGACCATCCCCCAGAAAACACTAGTTTGTTTTCTACGTCTGGGTCTGCTTCTCTTTATTATATTCAATAGTTTGCTGTATTGTTTTGGTTTGTTAATATATAACTATATATGTGTGTATACATGTATCTATATATGTAGCAAAATAACACAAGTATTGACAGATATATGACATAGTAGTATATAAATGTATGCATTGTTATAAATGTATGTATGCAGTGTAAAATTTGGCACTATCTTCAGGTGAAACTGTATAGTGGATTTTATTGTTTTTAACAAATATTTGTGTTATACAGAACTGTAAGGAAAGAAAAATCATAACATCTAAAGACCATCTCAGGTGGGGTAGGTGAAGTCACTTTAGATTAGACCTCCCTAATTAGTTTGGCCTCGAAATGTTATTGCTGTTCAATGAAAGAAGCCCTTCTGTTTCTATGTGTTTGGAGGGGAATCTACCAGTTCTGTGCACGCGATGCACTTCTGTCCTCAGGCACAATGTGACCTTACTGCCACCTTATCTTTGGTATGCATGTGTGTGTGTGTGTGTGTGCTAAGTCACTTCAGTTGTGTCCAACTCTTTGCGACATCATGAACTGTAGCCCACAAGGCTCCTCTGTCCATGGAATTCTCCAGGTAAGAATATTGGAGAGGGTTGCCATTTCCTCCTCTAGGGGCTCTTCCCGACCCAAGGGTCAAATAAATAATAATAGTTATCATGATTACAATTACATTATTGTAATTTACTATTATTGTATTACTGAGAATATAGAGCCTGGCAAGCACATATGGCAAGCACTTGAATACAAAGTATTCACTATAAAAACATAAATATATTTCATTAATGTAAAACTGAGTTTCAATATCCCATGTCACAAACAACAATGATAATAACAAAGACATTTTTATTTAAATCAGAAATAGGGCAAAGTACAAAGTATATACATAATTATATTTCACTCAAAATCCCAAATGGATTTTATTTTGAAACTTGACAACATAATTATACATTTCTTCTGCAAGAATGAGACGTAGTAATCAAGGAAATATAGAAGAAAGATAATGAGGGAGGAATTTCACAGCCAGATATTTCATAAGCTATAATAACTTTTAAAGAAGTATTAATTCAAGAACAGACATATCAGTGGAGGGGAACAGAAATCCGAAAAACAGACCCATTTAAAAGGACATTCAAAAAATGATGAGTGAAGTTTCCAATAACTTAATAAGATGCTTTGTTAATGAATGGCACTGTGATAATTGGTTCACACATGGAAAAGCTTAACTGTATGATTTTTTCGCACAATATGTGAAAATAAATTATAGATGAATGAAATATGGAAACCTAAAAAGAAAACATGAAGTATTTAGTTGTATGTTTAAATATTGTAATGTTCTTGAATGAGGTAGAAATTTTTTCAAATGTCAAAATTCTTAAAAGAGAATTGATATATAAAAAAACAGTTCAAATAAGAATCATTTCAAACATGCTGCAGTACTATATTAAAGTGGGAAATATGAGTGCAAACGCATACTTATTCTAATATATATGGATAGATAAATTCAAAAATAAATGGTTATGTTTATTATGTATGGGTTAGTGTACAAACATATTTCTTAGCCCTGCTCACTAGGGAGCAAGAAGTCAGGACACCATAAGAGCAGTGAACACCCCAGGGCCCAATTCTTTGTTCTTAAACACTGATTTTCACTAAAGAAAGAAATCAGCATCACTTGGAGAAATTGCTGACTCTAGGACGGGGGCAGGAGTCCTGAGCTCTCTCTCCTCTTCCCCGTGATGGTTTCCTGCATCCAGCAAGCTCTCAGGGACTTCTCTCCCCTCCACGCTGGTTCAGAAGGTGTCCGCCCCACCCGGCTGAGAGCTGAGGGGATGTGGGACTCCCCTGGTTTGCTTCCTTTCACCAAAAACTGTCACTCATATATTTTGTCCAGTGTCACAGCCGTTTATCACAGAGGATAAGTCTGCCCCTCTTCCACCATCATGGCCAGAATTAAAAACCCTCAACTTTACTAGTGATTGGAAAAACAGAATGAAATAAGAATGCAATATGATTTTCCAATGCAATAGACACTTTAAATAATATTCAGTAAGAAGTAAGAGAAACCACTCAGAATTTAAACTGGTATGGAATTTCTGATAGTCAAGTTGTCAAAATGCAAAAAAGGATTGAACACGTACATGTCCTTTAATTCCAAAATACCACTTCCTTACTAGTTGAGGGAAATACAGATGAAGGCAAGACTCATAACCATGGAGAGAAAGAAAGAAAGAGAAAGGAGGAATGGGAAAGATTTGTCAAAAAAATTTTTTTCGAAACAAGGTGAATCTGAGTTAAAAATTTAAGATTTCATAGTCCTTACAAAATGTGAATTATACTGGGAAAGAGTTAATCCTAAAACAGATAATGAAGAAGCATCAGGGCCAGAAGCAAGTCAAGGAGGACACACTTCAGTTTCTGGGCATGACCTGGAGATGCAATAAGCATGGATACCCCTGGCCCCACGGATATGGGCTCAGGGTAACTAACATAACTGGTAAGGTAAAGGCTAAGTGTCCACAATGGGGAAACCTAGACATGCAGGGTGGCAGGTGTTTGTCCCCTATGTACCAGCAGAGATGTACAGCATCAACCTATGAGGGCTCTGAAGTCTGAGCTCAAGTTGCTAGGTCTGCTGACCATTCCCCGGCTACGTGGAGGGGAGCAGGAAGACATGCAGACAGCTGCCTCCTGTTTCACGGTGGTCCAGGAGGGGACCCATGACTCCACTTCCCTGTGTGCAGACCTTGCTCACATGGCTGAAACTGTCTACACAGGAAATGGGTGTATGCTGGACCATGAAGCAGGATTTCTGTCCTCCTCCCGTCAATATACCATTGTTTTCTCTGAAGGAACTGATAGTAGATATCTTAAGGCTTTGCAGGCATGATGTTCAATTCCTTAGGGCTAAAGCAGCCAGAGATGTTAGGTGAACAATGGGCAGGGCTGAGTTCCCATAAAACTTTATTGATAAGCAGGCAGCAGGCTGGATTCGACCCCTGGGGTGTTGTTGGCTGACTCTCCTCTAGCCAGTACCACCATGCTGAATCTCCTACACATGTTGGCATGTCTTTGTTTGCTGCATTCTTTCCCCCAACAACACCCTCTTTTCTGTGATTAATTGTAATACTGCTCCTGTGGATATCCAGTAATACTCATCTACCTAGTCCAGGCTCAAACATCTTCTATCTCTTGCCTTTCTAAGCTGCTATTATGATTAATTTGCCATGTGTGCTCTGGTAGCCATTTAAAAATTGTTTGTTTTCTTCATTCCAAAAATAGTAGAAAGCTGTCTTGCAGGGCCAGAGCTAGGATGCATGGTATATATATACATACATATGAATTTCCCCTAAAAGCATATATTACAAATCAACTACATATGGCACAAAAACCCAAATAAATGCATTCTCTTCTCTTTTTAGAATCTATGAGACAAATTGCATTGCATAGAGCCAATGCATGAAAATTAAGCCAAAAATAAGAACGGTTCCTTAGAATCTGATCAAATCAGAATTTGGAAGCCTGTAATTCTATCTGCAAAAGATTGTTGGAAGCCCTAATACTCTGTTCATTTACAGAAACATACAGTCAAGAATATACTAAGTGTACTTGAAAAGTCAAGCAGATGGAAAGAAAAGTTCATACAACAGACATGCAGTTGGGTTTGGAAAAATCATAAAGAACATAAGACTTGTTTAAGATTTATTAATGGAAAAATGCAATGCGTTTTAGCAGAGATCAGGCACAACTAATTAAAATTGATTAGATTGCAATGATTCAGTGGTACAGGAAGAGAGGGGAATATTGGGGCCAACATTTCAAAAAATATGATCAAACTTCCACGATATTAGCATGCTGGTGTGGAATGTGATATTTATACAGTGGGCATTGAAGAGAAGATCAAATTGCCTTTTTATGTAAGAAATTGGATAAAGAACAGGAATCAAGTAAATCCAAAGTGTAATTTTCTCATGAACATGAACTGATGGGATGTGCTCAGGTCAAAGATAATGTGTGTCGTTATCCAGCCAAGGCAGGAAACTGACATTTCTTTGGCCTTGGTATAAAATTTAAAGTGACATGCTTTTATTTTCCACTGGGACAGCTGTTACAATTCTCCAGTGAGAACTGGCCCCAGCTGGCACGTTTTAAATGGAAATACATGTGGATAATAACCATAGACTCGTGTGTTCGGCCAGCAAACCAGGAATCAAATTAAGGGTAAGGAAAAGCTTAGTTTATATTTCGTTTGCTTTTAAACCTTTCCAGAGACTTGATTACACATTATTAGCATGGATATTATGGAGGAAAGACCCTAGGAGCCCAAATAGCACATTTAGCATTGAGATTCCCTAGTTGTGTGTGTGTACCTGTACATACACAGGTCTTCCCTTGTGTGCAAAACTAAGATGAGTAGAATGTGTACCAATTTGCTCACACTTTGTTGTAAGTGGGGAATGATGCTACTCAGGGCCAAAAGCAATGCCATTTTAAATCTACTTTTATTTTTGGCCATATCACACTATGGGATCTTAGTTCCGCTACCAGGGATTGAACATTAGCCCCTCACGTTGGAAGCATAGAATCTTAACCACTGGTCTATGAGGGAAGTCCTAAATCCACTTTGATCTTCTCTTCAGGGAGGAACATTGCCTTTTCCATCTCTTACTGGTACCCAAGGGCCCAGTGGCCTACTTAAGCAACAATTGCGGATCTGAAAAACGGCTGAATTCCTTTGGGAGTGTTGGGGAAACCACTTATTGCATTCCTTGCCTTCTCTAGTTAATGTTTGGCACGTCTTATTTGGGAGTCAGGACTGTGAAGTAAGTACTGGGGGAAATGATGAAAAGGGCATAGGAGGAGGAAGAAAGAAGGACTCCGTGCTGTTCAACATTCCTGTCGCTCCCATTTCACTGATGAGGGAGCAGATACAGGGTTCAATTTGCCAAATCACACCAGCTCCATCACTGGAAGCCAGAGCTGCCAAGACCAAAGAATCCATATTTCACACCACACTACATTGTTTGTCATATAAGTTCGTCACGTTTTCCCTGAGTGTTAGAACTGAACAGCACTTGCACATTTTAAGAAACATCTTCAGTTGTTTGATGACAAATGTAATTTTACAACTGACAGAAAGAAACAATACTTGGCTATTTGCTCTGGGTGAGACTCACCCCAGTGACTATCGCGCTTGGTCAGAAGTGTGTTCCGAGCACAATTACACTCGCAGCCGAGTCCTCTGCCTCGTCATAAATAAGAAAGTGCAGCTCCCAGCACTTTGCCTTCTGTTGCCATCTGACAGATTTCAGGGTCCCATGCGGCCTGTTCAGCAAGGGAGGATGGCGCTCAGGCACGCACCGCCGAGCAGCTCATGGGGCGGCCAAGTGCTCCTTTACGTGCAGCAGTCTACAGTCTTCCCTGACTTCACACATCTGAATGGAGAGGAGGTTTTGCACATTGCAAAGATAACTTGACTTACAGAGTGCTTAGAAATTATCCCCCAAACGTAAACGCCTCTTCTTCATCTTGGAAAATATGCTGCAGAATATAGCCTTCATTCACTGCTTAGGGACCTTTCTTGGCATCCTGGCACCAGGGGAAAAGTTCAGGGTCATTCAGGGCACTCTGACTCCCAAGACAAAAATGCACTGGATGCATCTTCCTCCAGACTGTTAGTCCTTTTTCAAAGAAGAGTTTTCATTGTGAAATACTGGAGTCACTCTCTACGTTGTTTTCCAAGTGGTACTCATTCTGTCTTTATCCTCCCTGTGAACCACATCAGATAATGAAAACCATTTGAAAACCAACATTCACTAGTTCCCCTCTCTATTTTTCTTCAGATCAAAAGTCCAAAGTTCCTTCAATTTTCCCACATGCAGTTTTCTCCCAGACTCCAACAATTCTGACCTCTGGCCTTTGTACCATCTCTGAATCCACTTGTAAGTATTATTCTTATTCCAAACCATCCACATTAACACAGATATCCAAACATGGTCCAGACAGCACCACAATCTCACCAATCATGGCACAGAAATCACCTTGCCCTGATCATCAAACACTAATTGTGGCAAAAGGACAAAACCCTTTCCCCCTGTCCCTTTTTCTGGAGCTTCACTTTGAATTGCATTTCATTGCAAATTTCCTGGTATTTCTCTTATAAATTCTTAGGTTAAAGATAATGACATCTTACAAAAAGTAAGTTTTGAAATTAAATGCAGCAATTGTAAATACTCTTTATGGAATTTCACCTTTAAAAATGAATCATTGTCTCATGAATAAAAATAATTTTCAAAAATTATGCTTTCCTTTCCAGGATATATCTTGTGCTATTTTGCTGGAAAAGAACAACGATAGAACCTGATAGTAGGCAACAGAAATTCTCTTTTGAAAGTTTTGATTGCTTTACCCCTCCAAAAAAATCCTTTTTTTTCCCTTCTGTTGTTCAGTCAACAACACATTCTCTAAATCTTCATAGCTGTGATATTATTAACTCCAGAGTAAGGAATTCAAATGTGTTTAGACATAGCCATTCCCTAATTGGGTATCCCTGGTGGCTGAGATGGTAAAGAATCTGTCTGCAATGCAGGAGACCCAGGTTTGATCCCTGGGTTGAGGGATCTGCTGGAGAAGAGAGTGGCAACCCACTTCAGTATTCTTGCCTGGAGAATTCCATGGACAGAGGAGCCTGGTGGGCTACAGTCCATGGGATAGCAAAGAGTTGGACAAGATGAACTAATAACACTTTCACTTTCACATTCCCTAATTTCTGCCATATGAGCCTTTTTGTGACACACATGTTCCTCTCTTTGTCCCAGAGGAAACTGGCTCACATACATGCCCCATAGTCTCCGAGGTTTCCTATAGACTCACTTGAAGCCCATTTCTTTTTCCTTTTTTTTGATTATTTTTAAAGTCTTTATTGAATTTGTTACAATATTGCTTCTGTTTCATATTTTGGTTCTTTTGACATGAGGCATGTGAGATCTTAGTTCCCAGATGAGGGGCTGAACCTACAACCCCTGCATTGGAAAGTGAAGTCTTAACTACTGGACCACCAGGGAAGTGCCACCCATTTCTTGCTATTAGTTTATAAAGCCACTCATTAATTCCTGACAGCAAAGTCATCTACTCTCCCTTAATACTTGCTTCCTTAGATTAGCATGTCTCACCTCTGCTCTTGAGCCTGCCAATGGCAATAAAATAAACCAAGAGCCTTTCTTTGGGGCTTTTATTGCCTCCTCTGTCCAGGAGGGATGGGAGTAGATAGGGTGGCTGGGGAAAACTGGCCTCAGCAGGTGGTGATGCTGTCGATTGCAAACTGGAGAAGCATCCTGGCTAAGGCTTATTAGCCGGAACATGAAGTAGCCGAAGTCCATTTCTGCTGCCCTATCCCTCAGCTCACGTTACTTCCTCCATTTTCAAAAGATATATTTATTCCTTTAGAAAACAATAGCCCAGGTTTCCACACTGTGGTGCCCCATGCGGGTCCTTTCCATCATCAAAACATTCTTATCCAGTTACTGACTACATAACAGCCCACTTGGAAAAAATGATGGTGAAACCTGGCAGGCATCACATTCAATTTAACTGTTGCCTTCCACCCTTTGATGAATTTCAGTCATTGAAGCTAAGTAAGGAGGAAAGTATTTTAGACAGGGGCTCTTTGTAAGCAGCATGTTTTTAAATTATTTTGACAGTTGCTAACTTTTTTGTGCATTGTTGTCTTCTGAGTAGTAGGTAATTTGAGTGAGGTAGACAATTATGGAAAAAGAAAACACTAAGTTTGGAAAGATCCACCACACAAACCTTAATTGGAACCTTTTAACAGAGTCTTAGCACCTCTGCAGTGAGACCCAAGAGAGAAAGAGGTCAGGTAGGCCACACTGGTTGCTATTTAACCTGGAATGTTTCTGGCAGAAAACAAAATAGATCCTTGAGATACACTTGCTTTGCATCAATATTTTATTTGTATTTTGGGAAATAAGCGAACTGTGGAAAAAGAGACATTAGGTAATTCAATGCCCATAAAAGATTATATTAAAGTAGATGTACAGCTCGAACTAGAACAGTGCAATGGTTTAGTTATCTGATGAACAAGTTACAGCAGGTTGAATTATGCCCACAGCACCCTGCTATAAAAGATGTACCTTATTTGAAAAGGGGGGTCCTTACAGAGGCAATCAAACTAAGATGAGGTCATGTTGGCATAAAGTGGACCCTAGTCTATTGTAGTCTTCCCTGATGGATGGCTCAGAGGGTAAAGAATCTGCCAACAATGTGGGAGACACAGTAGATGTGGGTTCAACCTGTGGGTTGGGAAGATCCCCTAGAGAAGGAAATGGCAACCCACTCCAGTATTTTTGCCTGGAGAATTCTATGGACAGAAAAACCTTGCAGGCTACAGTCTGTAGGGTCATGAAAGAGTGAGACACAACTGCGTGACTAAGCACACAATCTAATATGACTAGTGTCTCTATAGAAGAAAGGAGAGTGACCTTTGGAGACAGAGACACAGACTCCTCAAAAAAAAAAAATGAAGCAGGACTCCTGGGATAAAAAGCAGGTTCCAGGCTGATGTAGGGAAATGACAAGATGGAATTAGACTACATGGTACCTGGAAACAGAAAACTGCACGAAGGCAGTGGAGTGGGGAGCAGGGTGGAGACCTGTCAAAAGATCACAGGAGTCAACTTGAAGGCACTTAGCCTGGTCAAATTCAGGACAATGTAAACAGTATATACATAACAATGCATTGTGATTCACTGACTAAAACAGAAATGAACTAGTAAAAAAAAAAAAAAAAAAGAATACATGAAACAAAAAAAGTAATAATAAATGAGGAAAGAAAGCTTTTCCTTATGGTAGAATGCCAACTTGTAACCATAGGAAGGAAGATGAAAGGGTGATGACCATCTGGTAACCAACACAGTCGTCATTGACAAGCAAGAGACACACATGGTGCTACAGCCATCAGATGGGATTTCTGTAAGAAGCAGGATCTTAGCATCATCTCAGCAAGTGCCTGGGAAATATTTGCTGGATTCAACAGGGAACAACATGGTGACCTTTATACTGAAGAACCCGGGCAGACATGGGGTGCAGGTGCTCTGCTGGTGGGGCTGGAGTGACACATGGGGGGCCCACTGATGACCACCTCGTTCCCAGCCTTGAGATGGGTACGTGAGCGGCTCTGGTAAAACACCAGACCCCATAAGGGAATTCTGGGGAATGAAAGACCCCTTCCCCTTCCATTTATCAACGTCAAAAGGGAGAAAGAGACTAAAGACTCTTTGAGACCAAAGGAGCTTGAAACTGAAGGACAACTAAATGAAGCATGTGATTCTGGGTCCTGAGCCAGAAAAATTAAAAGGACATTGTTGGGAATTTGGTGCAATGTGAGCGGAACATGTGAGCTGGTGGGAAGCTTTTTTCCAAGGCTGACTTCCTGGTTTGGAGGTTTCTGTGTTGCTAATGTATGATGGTTTCCTTGTATGTTTTCAAAGTACACATTAGAATTTTGCATAGGTTGCTAGGGCAATTGTTAAAAAATAAATCTATTCTATAGTGTATCTTTGTCTTTAACTCTGCAGTTTGCTCACAGTAAGAGGCTGTTGATAATGTGTGTGTGTGTGCACCTGCGTGGATAGAGATGAGAGAGGGTGGGTCATAGAACAAATGTGGTAAAATGCTAACAAATGATGAATTGGGGAGTATAATGTGAAAGTCCTTGGTGCTAATTCAAATTTTATCTGTAAGTTTTAAATTATTTCTAGAAAATAAAATTAATTTTTTCAAAGGTGAATGGCAAGTAGAATTCTGGACCTAATGATGGCTTCAACCTGCTAGAAATTTCCACTGCACCAGTGTCAGATGCTTTCTTGTGAGGCTTTTTTTTTAAAATGTGTTCAGGAAAGGGGAAATATCAAAAGAGGAACTGAATGGCCAAAAGCCAAACCTGCCCTTCCCTAGCCAAACCCCGGCAGGAAAACAATCCAAGGCTTCAGTGGGCCCTCGAGGTGCTGAAGCTGTGCACCAGCCACTCCTTATCCCAGCATCTCAGTGTCCCTGCTGAGGCCACGCTGCTGTGTGAGGGCTCTGACCTACCTCCCCACCTGGGGGACCCTGCTCCCCTTTCCTGCTGAGTGATGATGGAGGAAGCTGATCTTGGTGGGGATGGTTGGGCATTTCCTCCTCATATCAATGTGGCAGAATAAAGCCAGGCAACATTCCGTTCTTCCCATGCCAGAGTCCATGGGCCCACAGGGGGCCTCGCTCACACCCCTACTTCACAGCAACAACACATCATGAGTCAGGCATCCACTTCCCTCGGCTGGTGACAGAGGGGCCCAGTGATGACCTGTATCAACATCACCACTCAGAGGTAACAGGTGCTGCCAGTCACTACCCCTTCTTCATAGAGGCATCCATGGGGACACAGGGGAGCTGAAATCCCACCCCATTCTTCTGCAACCAGGCACTCTGGGCCAGCACTCCTCTTCCACCTGGGTGGGGTCCACAGGGCCCGAGAAGAGGGTCACACGCCCACCACGTCCATCCTCCTGCTTCACCAGAGGATGGCCTGAAGGGAAGACAAAGAGAGACAGGAGGAGAGGATGTTAAACAGGGACTCATAACCCTAGAAGCAATCATGACAAAATAAAAATCCATCCATCACACCAAGAACCGGGAAAAGTACAAGTTGAATTAAAAAAAAAAAAATCAAGAGACATCACAACATGATGACCAGATGTCAGAATTATCTGACATGATTTCCAGGTGGTCAGATAACAGTCCTCATAATAACCCTTCTACAAGCAGATATGAGTTCTAATTAAGTAAGTGAAAAGATAGAAAATCTCAACAACAATATTATTTTCTTAAAAAAGAACCAAATGAAAATTACACAATTTGAAAGGAAATGGAATAAAAATCTCAGTGAATGGGATTAATAGTTGAGTGGAGATTACAGAGGATAGGATCAGTAAATTCAAGGACAGATATATATAATTATGTGAACAACAGAGAAAATAGATGGAAAAAAAAAAACCAAACTCAGTGTCTTGTTGGGATCTGAGAAATCATAAGAGCTAACATTCATATCCCCAGGTTCTTAGAAGTAGAGGTGAAGAAAGCAAGTGAAATGAAAAAGAAAAATTTTTAAATAATGGATCAAAAAAAAGTCCCCAAATTCAGCAAAAAGAAACAAAATATAGATCTACAATTCAAGAAGCTGAGTAAAACCCAAATAGGAAAACTAAAAGAAATCACTGTTCATGACACATCATAATTAAACTTCTCAAAACTAAAAACAAAGGCAAGAAATGACAAGGGCCAGAGAGAAATGATGTATGGCTGATGGGAGGACCAATCAGTGATGGCAGATTCCTCATCCAAAACCTCGGAGGCCAGAAGAAAGGGCCACCTCACCTTTCAAGTTTTGAGATCAAAGGATTGTGAGATGAGAATTTCCATCTGGTGAGAATGCCCTTCATGAGTGGAGGAGGAATGCAGACATTTTCCCAGGGGGAAAACTAAGACAAATATCACTAACAAACCCACCCCGAAAGAGCAGCTCAAGGAATGAGTCTTAGGAAACAAATTTTGGAATTCTAAAGTTTCAACAAAAAAGAACATATGTAGAGGAAATACTTATGACAATTATATTGAAACCATGGAGAGAAAAAGGGATTTAAATGAAAGTGAGGTTTCTACACTTCATATGCAGGGACAACATGTTGGTAGAGGAGGCTGCGTGAGTGAAATACATGTATTATAACACCAAGAACATTAAGAAAACTGCACACAGTGACATAATCAGAAACACCATAAATAAATGAATAGAATCTAAAGCTTTCACATTTCTGATCTCTTAAAGATTAACCATTTAAGTAAATCTTTAAGAAGAAGTGAATATGTTTGAGGCATAGCAAATGAGAAAAACAAAGTATGGCAGGGAGAAGAGAGGAAGACAGAGACAAGGATGTAGAGAGAGAGAGAGATGTTGATTTTATTTGCAACATAGAGATGAGAAACAGAACAGTGTTATAAAAAATCAACAAAAGCATCGAAGAGTGAAAAGAACTGTTTTCTGAAGCATGCACATAGGTTACTGTTTGTGTATGCTCACTAGCTAAGTCATGTCTGACTCTTTTGTGACCCCATGGACTGTACCCCACCGGGTTCCTCTGTCTATGGGATTCTCCAGGCAAGAATACTGGAGTGGGTTGCTATTCCATTCTGCAGGGGATCTTCCTGAGACAGGAATAGAACTTGTGTCTCCTGCACTGTCAGGTGGGTTCTTTACCACTGTGCCACCCAGGAAGCCCCACATAGGTAACTGTGGCGAGTGTTAAAATATAAATAAATATGTTTTAGAGTTTATCTCCTTTAAAAGAAAATGGTTCTTCTAACACCTCAGAATTATTAACTTGTTCCTTTATTCACACCCATCTGTCTCAGAAATGACAGAAGGATCTCTGTTTGTTTCCAAGGCAAACCATTCAATAGCACAGTAATCCAAGTCTATGCCCCAAACAGTAACACTGAAGAAGCTGAAGTTGAATGGTCCTATGAAGACCTGCTACTGCTGCTGCTAAACCACTTCAGTCGTGTCCGACTCCGTGCGACGCCATAGACGGCAGCCCACCAGGCTTCCCCGTCCCTGGGATTCTCCAGGCAAGAACACTGGAGTGGGTTGCCATTTCCTTCCCCAATGCAGAAAAGTGAAAAGTGAGAGTGAAGTCGCTCAGTCGTGTCCGACTCTTCGTGACCCAATGGATGGCAGCCTAGCAGGCTCCTCTGTCCGTGGAATTTTCCAGGCAAGAGTAATGGAGTGGGGTGCCATTGCCTTCTCCAATGAAGACCTACAAGACCTTTCAGAACACCCAAAAAAGATGTCCCTTACATTATAGGGGAAAGGAATGCAAAAGTAGGAAGTCAAGAAACACCTGGAGTAACAGGCAAATTTGGCCTTGGAGTACAGAATGAAGCAGGGCAAAGGCTAATAGAGTTTTGCCGAGAGAACACACTGGTCATAGCAAACACCCTCTTCCAACAACACAAGAGAAGACTCTACACATGGACATCGCCAGCTGGTCAATACCAAAATCAGGTTGATTATATTCTTTGCAGCCAAAGATGGAGAAGCTCTATACAGTCAGCAAAACAAGACTGGGAGCTGACTGTGGCTCAGATCATGAACTCCTTATTGCCAAATTCAGACTTAAATTGAAGAAAGTAGGGAAAACCACTAGACCATTCAGATATGACCTAAATCAAATCCCTTTGGATTATACAGTGGAAGTGAGAAATAGATTCAAGGGATTAGATCTGAAAGACAGAGTGCCTGAAAAACTATGGACAGAGGTTCATGACATTGTACAGGAGACAGGGATCAAGACCATCCCCAAGAAAAAGAAATGCAAAAAAGCAAAATGGCTGTCTGAGGAGGACTTACAAATAGCTATGAAAGAAGGGAAGTGAAAAGCAAAGGAGAAAAGGAAAGATATTCCCATTTGAATGCAGAGTCCCAAAGAATAGCAAGGGGATAAGGAAGCCTTCCTCAGTGATCAGTGTAAAGAAATAGAGAAAAACAATAGAATGGGAAAGACTAGAGATCTCTTCAAGAAAATTAGAGATACCAAGGGAACATTTCATGCAAAGATGGGCTCAATAAAGGACAGACATGATATGGACCTAACAGAAGCAGAAGATATTAAGAAATAGTGGCAAAAATACACAGAAAAATGTACCAAAAAGATCTTCAAAACCCATATAATCACAATGGTGTGATCACTCACACTTACCTATGGCCGGACATCCTGGAATGTGAAGGCAGGTGGGCCCTAGGAAGCATCATTATGAACAAAGCTAGTGGAGGTGATGGAATTCCAGTTGAGCTATTTCAAATCCTGAAAGATGATGCTATGAAAGTGCTGCACTCAATATGCCAGTAAATTTGGAAAACTCAGCAGTGGCCATAGGACTGGAAAAGGTTAGTTTTCATTCCAATTCCAAAGAAAAGCAATGCCAAAAATTGCTCAAACTACTGCACAGTTGCACTTATCTCACACGCTAGTAAAGGAATGCTCAAAATTCTCCAAGCCAGACTTCAACATTATGTGAGCCATGAACTTCCAGATGTTCAAGCTCATTTTAGAAAAGGCAGAGGAACCAGAGATCGAATTGGCAACATCCATTGGATCATCAAAAAAGCAAGAGAGTTCCAGAAAAACATCTATTTCTGATTTATTGACTATGCCAAAGCCTTTGACTGTGTGGATCACAATAAACTGGTAAATTCTGAAAGAGATGGGAATATGAGACCACTTGACCTGCCTCTTGAGAAACCTGTATGCATGTCAGGAAGCAACAGTTAGAACTTGACATGGAACCACAGAAAAAAAGAAAGTGAAGTCACTCAGTAGTGTCCAACTCTTTGCAACTGCATGGACTATAGCCTACCAGGCTACTCCATCCATGGGATTCTCCAGGCAAGAATAATGGAGTTGGTTGTCGTTTCTTTCTCCAGGGTATCCTCCCAACCCAGGGGTCAAGCCCAGGTCCTCCGCATTGCAGGCAGATGCTTTATCCTCTGAGCCACCGGGGAAGCCCTGGAATAGTAGACTGGTTCCAAATAGAAAAAGGAGTATGTCAAAGCTGTATATTGTCACCCTGCTTATTTAACTTATTATGCAGAGTACATCATGAGAAATGCTGGGCTGGAGGAAGCACAAGCTGGAATCAAGATTACCAGGAGAAATATCAATAACCTCAGATAAGCAGATGACACCACCCTTATGGCAGAAAGTGAAGAAGAACTAAAAAGCCTCTTGATGAAAGTGAAAGAGGAGAGTGAAAAAGTTGTCTTAAAACTCAACATTCAGGAAACTAAATCATGGCATCTGGTCCCATCACTTCATGTCAAATAGATGGGGAAACAGTGGAAACAGTGACAGATTTTATTTTGGGGGGCTCCAAAATCACTGCAGATGGTGACTGCAGCCATGAAATTAAAAGACACTTACTCCTTGGAAGGAAAGTTATGACCAACCTAGACAGCATATTAAAAAAAAAAAAAGCAGAGACATTACTTTGCCAACAAAGATCTGTCTAGTCAAGGCTATGGTTTTTCCAGTGGTTATGTATTGATGTGAGAGTTGGACTATAAAGAAAGTTGAGCACCGAAGAATTGACACTTTTGAACTGTAGTGTTGGAGAAGACTCTTGAGAGTCCCTTGGACTGCAAGGAGATCCAACCAGTCCATCCTAAAGGAGATCAGTCCTGAATATTCACTGCAAGGACTGATGCTGAAGCTGAAACTCCAATACTTTGGCTACGTGATGCAAAGAACTGACTCATTGGGAAAGACCCTGATGCTGGGAAAGATTGAAGGCGGGAGGAGTAGGGGATGACAGAGGAAGAGAAGGTTGGATGACATCACTGACTCAATGGACATGAGTTTGAGTAAACTCTGGGAGTTGGTGATGGACAGGGAGGCCTGGTGTGCTGCAGTCCATGGGGTCGCAGAGTCGGACACTACTGAGTGACTGAACTGAACTGAATTGATCTGTTTACCAAATCTTGTTGCTTCTGCCTCAGTAAGATTTCTTGAATCCATGCTTATTTCTACCTAATTTTATGTGAAGGGAGGAGAGATTTGCTCCTACTAGAAGTGACCTGGAAATGACTGACTTGTAGCAGGAGTCTGCTTCCTCAATGGCAGTCTTGCCCCCACCCATGACCCCTTTTTTCCTGCTAATTTTCTTCTCACCCCAGGTGTTCCCTAAAAGGGGTTTACAGGTAAATCATGGATGCCTCAATGTTGGTTTAAATTAGCAACTCATTTCTGTCAGATTTATCTGTACTGAGAGACTTGGTTTCTCTTCTGTAAGTTTAGTTACATGGAAAGAAATGGGAGTGAAGTTTGGGCTTTAGAAGCGATCTCACTGTGTTCAGTAAAGCCTGAAGGCCATGTAGGGGTCACCTTGTCCATCTCTTAGCTTCCCCCGTACAAGGGAGGAGGTCTTCAGTTTGGATCCCAGCAAGCTGAGGGTGGAACACGGCTGGGTGGCAGGGCTGTATATTGTCTGCCCTATCCCTTCACCCCATCCTAGGAAACTGGGATGAAATTGTCATGTAAGCCCAGTTACCACCACCACGTGCCCTGTGGGAAAGGAACATCTGTGTTCTTCTCCACAGGCAACAGGGCGTGGAGGTGGCTGGTGGAGGACAGAGAAGCAGGGGGAGAGGACTGAGGAACACCCGCCGTCTCACCTGTGATGCTCCCACGTTTCTCAGTGAGTGTGATTTGATGCACAATGTTTCTGCAAAATAGATCTTGATTCCCTTTGAGAAAATATTGTAAATCACACATTCTGTTTGATTCTATCTTTTTTTATTGAAGCACAGCTCATTTACAATATCATGTTCGTCTTCGGCATACAACAAAGTGTTTCCATTATACATATACATACATATATAAAAATATATATTCAGATTCTTCTCCATTGTAGATTATTACAAAATATTGAGTAGGGTTCCTTGTGCTATATAGTAGGTCTCTGTTGGGTTGTCTATTTTTATATATAGTAGTGTGTTGTTGAATTACCTATCTTATTTATAATAGCGTGTTGTTGGATTATCTTTTTATATACAGTCGTGTGTATGTGTGTTAATCCTAACCTCCTAACTTATTCCTCCTCCCACTCCATTTCCTCTTTGGTAACCGTTAAGTTTGTTTTCTATGTCTGTGACTATCTTTCTGTTTTGGAAATAAGTTCATTTGTATTGTTTTTTTAAGATTCCATGTACAAGTGATATCATGATATTTGTCTTTTTCTGTCTGGCTTACTTCAGTTTAGTATGATAATCTCCAGGCCCATCCATGTCACTACAAGTGGCACTACTTCATTCTTTTTAATGGCTGAATAACATCTTATATATATATATATATATATATATATATATATATATATATATATATATAATAAGATATTATATATCTATATCTATATGTATATACCATGTCTTCTTTATCCATTCAATTGTCCATGGAAATTTAGGTTTCTTCTGTCTCGGCTATTGTAAATAGCCCTATAATGAACACTGAGGTACATGTATCTTTGTGAATCATGGTTTTCTCCAGATATATGCCCAGGAGTGGGATTGCTGGGTCTTAAAGTAGATCTGTTTTTGGTTTTTAAAGGAACCTGTTTACTGTTCTCCCTAGTGGTTGTACCAATTTACATTTCCACCAAGAGAGTAAAAGAGTTCCTTCTTCTCCACACCCTCTCCAACATTTATTATTTGTGGGGATTAACCTCCAAAATACGCAAACAGTTCATACAGTTCAACACCATTCTATGTTGTCAGGGTGTGTTAAGTTGTCATGATTCAGCATTCTTGTTGAAAAAGAAAAGCACTGTTGCACTAGCAATCTGAAAATCTTCAACTGCTGCCTCTCAAGGGTCATCCCATTGGCTTGATTATCCCTAAATTCCAGTCAAAAGAAGGTTTTCTCAACCATTTACCTTATTTTAATCATGATTTGAGATAGCTCAATGAATACCTCTGTAAAGATGACTGAATAAAACAATGACATCAAAGAACAATCAAGACTAACGTCAGTTTTCCACCATGGGACCAGGTGTGGGAGACTGTTGTGGTTTCTGATTGGTGTTAATTTGAAGTTTTTTCTATGAGTCCTTAACCATCCACAGTAATAGAGTAGTTGTATGTCTCAGGTGTTAAGTTATATGCAAACTGTTCCTCAACCGGGACAGTTGGCATGCACTTAAAATGTAGGGGCTGCCTGTGGTGAAAGGCATTTTGCTCTGACTACCAGCTCTGTTGGAAGCACTGAGTGCTCCCTGGTGCCCTAGAGCAGAACGTTTGTCACTGTTGAAGGCAGAGGCTGCTGGATCTATGAGAGACGGCAACTCCCTCACCATTCCCTGCGTGGTGGGCACATTGTTCTGCTGGGCTGGGACCTCAGGCAAGACAAGAGAGGCCAGATGTCCTTTCTATTGATGACACCTCTGTTGATCATATTGTGAAACACTCAAGCACAATGTCTCAATGAAGCATCAACACAATCGGAAAGAAAGCGTATTTTGATAAGAACATCTTGAAGTGCTGTGCTGGGTGGCGTGGGAGTGACCTACAGTGCCAAAGGGGCCCCAGCAAAGAGGAGGCTTGGGGGGAATGTCTCAGAGTCACAGACTCTGAGAATAGAGGGAATGGTTTTTGTTTTGCTTTTTATTTAATCACCAATATCTGCTAGAGAAGCTCGAACTCTTCAGGAGCATTTGTCTTTGTGATTCATGATAAAAGGCGAAAGACATGAAAGAACTGCTCAGAATTACTTTCCTTTACTGTAGCCCAACAATAAGAATAATATCTTTAGTGTGAAGCCATGGAAAAGGGTGTCACATTAACCATATGAAATGCATTTACTTCCTCGTCAATGCTAAGCCACTCAAAGGAGTATTTGATGAGAAAATTGAATGAGCAAAAGGTTAAAAACAATTGAGATTTCTCAGAATTTGAAATTCAATTTTGTGTACAACTATTATTTACCATATGTCTTTTCTTCACTTCTACCATCAGTTCGTTTAAAATGCAATTATTGGTGACAGTATACATACATATATATGTGTCTGTAATCATTTTAAATATGAGAATGATTTTTTTAAAGATAAATTTCTATTTTCTGCTTTGTTGCAATTTAATTGTCAGTTGTTTGGTCATTGCATTTATACTCAGTACTCTGAGAAGTGCAATCGTTAATTTTACGTCAACTTGACTGGATGTAGCTGGTAAAAGATTATTTCTGGGTGTGTTTTTCAGTGTGTTTCTGGGGGTCTGAATAGAACCAAAGCAGGAAGAAGGGTGGATTTGCTCTTTCTTGAGCTGGGATGCACTCCTGCCCTCAGCACAGCCCTAGTTCTCAGGGGCTTCAGACTTATACTGATCTACCCCATCTGCTTTCCTGAGCCTCTGCCTGGCACATGGCAGATTGTGGGGTTCTTTGCTTTAATAATCACACAAGCCAATTAATGTAATTACTGTAAATCTCTTTATATCTACCTACATCTATATCATCTATGTCTACTTCCGTTTACATCATCTATATCTATATATGGGCCTCCGTAGTGGTGTAGCAGTAAAGAATCCGCCTGCCAATGCAGGAGACACGGGTTCAATATCTGAGTCAGGAAGATTGCCTGGAGAAGGAAATGACAACCCACTCCAGTATTCTTGCCTGGGAAACCCATAGACAGAGGAGCATGGCAGGCTGCAGTCCATGGGATCGCAAAAGAGCCAGACACCACGGAGTGACTTGTCCAGTCAGTGAACAACAGCAACATATCTATGTGTGCATTTCCTCCTGACTCTGTTTCTCTGCAGAACCTGGACTCATACAGGAGGTGTTTGATAACATGGGAGGGGGTGAGGAGAGGTGGTTTGTAGCTTTTGCCTATTTTTATGGAATAAATTCTCTCACCATGGACAAGTTAAAGCTCACCATTTAACATCAGTTGGCTTGAAATTATGACTATTTTGCAGAGTGTTTACAATCAGGTGTGCACCACTCCTATCTAGGAATCTATGCCCAGAAACTGTCCTCTGCCTTCCCTCTTTATTATACAAGATTGGAAGGATTAATTTCTTTGTTGACAGTGAAAAATCAGAACCCTCTCCTGAAGAAGTTCCAGTGCAGTTGGAATACTGAGCTACCTGAAAAATATAATAACATTGTAAGAGTTACATAAGAGACATGCCATCTGGAGAATCAGTCGAGCTTCAGTGCTGTTGGGTGATGAACCCTTTCTGGAGCTCTGGGCAGGCATGGGCTGGCTGTCTGACCTGCCTTGTTCCCTTGACCCCTCAATCCCATTCTGCACAAGAAAGGAAAGAAAACTGCAGCTTAGTGAAGTGAAATTGCTTGGCCAAGCTCATGCAGGTGGTGAGTGTAACTCCAAGTGGAGTTTACTAACTAGAAGTTCTGTGGTTTACAGGAAGGTGAGGTAGCTATGCTTGGAAGAGACTGAGAGTGTACGGACAAGGTGAGTTTGGGATTATGGGTGAGATTTTAAGGCCTAAATAAGTATTTATAGTTAACAGAAAGGGAATATGTCTCATATAAGTCTCATATTATGTTGCCAGAATTCCTGGTGATTCTGTTTTTTGTTTTTGTTTTTTACAATAGCCACATCATTATCCTGATTACACAGATGCAAAAAAAAAAAAAAAAAAACCACTGAGAAAATTAGAAGTTAAATAATCCATCCAACATTTAATATTTAGGAAATTATTAAGCTGCAACTTCAGGCTCTTGCTGAAGCTCAGACATTTACTCAGCACTGCACAGCCCTTCTTGGTGGCTTTGTTTGGGGCACAATATAGATTTTCTTACCCTTGGATATTAGCTCTTTAGTTCAAATTTTCTATAACATGTTCAGAGATCAAATATTGCTGTAACTGCTCCCAACTCCCTATGGTTTTTCTCACTCTCTTAAAACCAACAGTTTCTTAGAAAAGAGGACAGAAATTCAGGGGAGAGACAAGCAAAGACAAAGTTCCAAAGTCAACCCTGGCACTTTCTCTTGCAGTGTGAGCCTGGGCCTCAAGGGGGCGCGTGAGAGAGTGAAACAAAAAAAAAAAATTAGAGAGATTATCTAACAAAATAATCATAGAGAAACCACATTTCTTCTTTTAACATTGTTAGTAGCTGGTACACAGGTACACATGCTGTGAATTGGAAGATATATTTGCAACTTAAGTATTGATCAAAGTGTTCTGACAGCTGGACAATTAGTGCTTATTTAATTTAGTCTTCACAACAACCTTACTCCAGGTGGTTTGGTTATTATGTGAATGGCAAAGAGCCCAGCCCAGAGAAGTTAAGTGACTGGCCCAGGATCACACCATGTGTAAACGGTGGGGTGTGGGCAGGAACCCCGGTAGCACGACACCAGCACTCACTCTCTTACCCCCTGCCCTGTACTGTATCTGCATTTCACCACTACTGAATTCCATGAGTCTAATGCACAAAAAGTTGCTGCAAAGTAATTCTATTTATTTTGTTGTTAATTTTTTTTATTGCTGCAAAATGCCAAAACCTCAGAGGCTCATTTTCTCACCTATAAAATGGGAGCCCTAAGAGTTCCTCCTTCATTCAGTTGAAAAGGTTAAAGTGCACAGTGCATGAGACATGAAAAGTTCTTAATTAATTAATAGATAATGTTGTTATCTATCATTTGTTTTGAAAGATTTAATTTTTTAAGAGACGATTCAGGTTCAGAGCAGATTAAGAGGGTGACACAGAGCCTGTACACGCCTACCCCGCCCCAGCACAGCCTCCCCTATTGTCAGCAGCGCCCACGAGAGCCAGAAAGGAATTTTGAATAAACGTCCAGGCTTCACCTCTGAAACCTACTTCTTATTCCCAACCATTCCTCTCTTCCTTTACTCCGACTTGCCAAAGAAACAAATAAAAAGCTCTCAGTTATATTTGTTCTCCAAAGGAAATACCACTATTGCAGAAAGAAGAAAGCAAGTAATTGACAGGAGATGTAGTCTGAGGTAAGAATACAAGGAAAGGCTGACACTATCTCCGGCCTGAACAGAGCAGGAGCACAAAACCACTTCCTCATCAACCACACCCTGAGCAGGGAGCCTCCCTGACTGGCAATTTTAAGGTCACAGACAGTGAAAACGAAGACACAAGCTCAGGAGTCAACAGCCCTTGGGAAATTTGAACACCCTGGAGGAGAGGAGCTTTCAAAACGGGGCGTCAGCTGCCACGTGATCACGAGAACCAATCACAGAAGAGATCAGACCTCACACGGGAGCAATAGGTAGCGATGCATTTTGTCAGCCGTCAACCAGGATCCCGCGGTGCCGAGGGGACCAGAATATATTTGTTCAAGTGTTTTGCTTTTGTTTTTTCTTTAACAACGAAACATTGGAAACAGAGGTGAACATGAAAGATGAGACAGCCCCCAATCATTACGTTTCTGAACAGGAACTCTTACGGGTCTGTGGATCACTGTGCAACTTTCTTCATTCTTTTTGACTTTTGATTCTGAGACTGGATGATCTCCACTGACTTACCTTCCAGCCCTTCTGCAAGTGCAAATGTGTTCTTCAACCCCTTTACTAATTTTCATTTAAGTCGTCGTACTTTTTAACTCCAGAACTTTTACTTGATTCCATTTATAATTTATATCTCTTGATATTCTCTATTGGGTGAGATGTTATAATACTACATTGTTGTAACTTTTTAGACAGTTTTCTTTATTTCTGAAAACATTTGTTATAGTTTAAAGTTTTTCTGTTACGTTCAACATTTGGGCGCCCTCAGGCATATTTTCTGTTGACTGCTTTTTTCCCCTCTGAGTATGTGGTGTATTTTCCTATTTCTTTGCATGTCTTATTTTTTTGTTGTTAAAAACCTTACATTTTTGACAATATATTGGAGAAACTCTGGTTTCAGATCTTTCCCCTTGGGTCTGTTTTTGTTAGTAGGTATTTTTTAATTTTGTTTTTCTTACTGAAACTTTTTTGTTTGTGTATGTTGTATTTTTTTGAGTTAGTTCTGTAACTTCTATAATTCCTACAGTTGGTTACTATTGATTGAGTTTAGAGCTGGACTTTTTAAAGTTATTTTATTTTTAAGTCTGGTTTATACAACCCTCAGGATTAGATCCTAAACAATCTGTGTGGGAGGACATGTCTTCGAACTTTGGAACAATTACAAGACAGTGTTAACTTTCTCTTTCTTCACTGTCAGGGTTTCAGTGGGGGATCTTTTCCTTTCTGGTGTCTTTCCTGGGCAGACACAGACTTCCTTATGCATACAACTTTCTAGATCACTAAGAATATGTGGCAGTTTTTCAAAGTTTCCCAGAGTCATCTAATTCTCCTAAAATTCCCTTTAAGTTCCCAGCCAGGCTCCGGCATGTCCCAAATGAGATCACAGACCCAGGCAGCTGCAGCACCGCGGGCCAAATGTCGTGTCTGGTCAAACCCTTAGATGCAGCCCCTTTTATCCACTGCGTCAAACAAAAGAACAAAAAATACTAACAGATCCAAATCATAGCTAAGTATGGATATGAAATAAAGCTCAAGTAAGTGGCAGACATCTTTTACTATAGCTTTTAACGTATTATGAGACTAGTTCACAATATAATTTTTGTTGCTCTCTCTTCAGTACGATTTATGGACTCCAGGTTTCCTACATGTTATATTGTTTCTATGTCCTTGTGGTATACAATCAGATATAATTAATTCTTTTAAAAAGCACACAGTTTGGATTGGATTGTTGGATTTGAGAATATCTATTGGTCACACAAAATAAAGATGAGAAAGACTTGCAACTGAATTAAAGTGATCACATACTTTTCGTTATTTAGATTACTATTTCCATGGATGTAGAAAGTTAAGGTTTTCATTTATTCTTTCATTTTATCCATGGACAATGTTTTTGTTTTATTGGAGTATGCTTTTCTCTAGGCATTCATGATGTATAATAAATTTCCTAATTTAACTCTGACCCATTGCAATGTAATTGATTATAAACAAACTTCTGATTCATGAATTTGAGGCTATTCATGGCAAAAAAGAATAATGAAAAAGTTTTTCATCAGAGAGTATCTAAACACATGTTTAGACCACTTGTTTCTAATTAAACTTCCACTTGAAAGTGCAGCAAAGAAAAAATTAACTTGATAAACCTTAAGGCAAGACATATATAGCCATAAGATCAGGGTTTGAAAAACTAAAATTGTTCTAAAATGAAAGACACTCAGTTGTTTCCGACTTTTTATGACCCCATGGATTTCAACTATACAGTCCATGGAATTCTCCATGCCAGAATACTGGAGTGGGTAACTGTTCCCTTCTCCAGGGGATCTTCCCAACCATGGAATTGAACCAGGGTCTCCTGCATTGCAGGCAGATTCTTTACCAGCTGAGCTACCAGGGAAGCCTGAAAATTGTTATAAATATGAAACAAAAAATAATATTGCTTTAATTGTGATTTATATAACTGAAATTATCATTTCAAAAAATTGAAACTGGTAAAAATGATTTTACCTCTCTAATTTAGTTGCCAGTATCTGGTAGTCTAGAAAAACCAGATGAATATACAAAAGGTGTGAATCTTAAAATATTGCAGAAACTCTGCTCTTAAGGATGTGAATTGTCAGATTAATTAAGACAGACTAGTTTTTCTGACTCCAACATGATCAGTGGC
This sequence comes from Cervus elaphus, assembly GCF_910594005.1. Taxonomy (NCBI): domain Eukaryota; kingdom Metazoa; phylum Chordata; class Mammalia; order Artiodactyla; family Cervidae; genus Cervus; species Cervus elaphus. Next base: position 45,463,468 of record NC_057837.1, on the reverse strand, counting down.
ATCATACAATATTTATGTAAAATCATGGCCATGGATTTAAAATATTACAGCTACCTCCCCTGGCTATCTATTTTCCATCAGGCTCACTTGTAATCCCGTTTCTCAAAACTATACTAATCCTATAAAGCACACGTTGTTCCGTAATGTTATCATCAAGTGTAATTTTCACAATTCTCTTAGAATTGATGTCATTACCAAGGGTTGAAGACAAGACCACCATTCACTCTTAAAACGACGGTGACTTTGACTTTGCATCTTTCACAGGCTATTGTCATCGTAGCAGCGAGAGGAACATGAGGTCTACCCAGAGCAACATCACCAAGCAACATCATCTCACTACTGAATCTGCGTTTAATGATTCAGTTGGTAACATGCAAAGGCTGCTCATGCCGTGTGCTACCCAGAGGTGAAGGCTTGGGAACAATTACAAGCAGAAGAACACCCTTCAGAGAGCTCTGTCCTCCTATTGTCTCCCAGTTTAATTCAAGGCATACACATGGCCCTGGGATGAATGCCCTTATTCTAAAATTGCTCTCATTCATTTTCCATCTATTTCTCTTTGAATGACTCATTGTACTACAAGAAGATTTTTACTCAGGCTGCCTCATAAATCATGTCGAAGCCCTCTTACCAGCCCACATCTCATCACTCAGGTGTACAGGTTACTTGTACAGATGTATGTAAGCTTAGCCTCAATCATACTGCTGTCTTCTCAGCACAATATGTTAATTCTAAGATCCACATCTGTGCTTGTATACTGCCCTGGAAATATTCATGATTATGTGTCAAAGAAAGAATACTTCTCTAAAGTTCAAGTCAAACCTCCTCTTGGCAGATACATGATATTTCACTATCATGACTTCTTCATCTTCATGTTGGAGAAACAATTTGCTTTACTGTTGATAGAATCATTGTTTCTAATTCCTATTTTGGAATCATCAAATCATATGTGAGTTGAAGCAATCTTAGGGTCAGGCTAGCTTTTTTTCCCATGTGGTTGTTGCTGACTTTAAAGTACTCATACCAATGAAAGATAGATATTTTTCCTTACACAAAAACTTATGATGCCTGATAATTTTTGTGGGTTTTTAAGTAAACACTTTAATTTTAGAATGGGTTTTCATTTATAGAAACACTGTGAAGATGATACAGAAAGTACATGCGAAGCCCATACCCAAGGTCCCCTAACATCTTAGTAGAGTAGATTAGTATGGAATATTTCTCATAGTTAATGAACCAGTACTGATGCATTATCACTAACTAAAAACCACACATTATTCTGAGTTCCTCAAATTTTCACATAATGTCCCTTCTCTGTTCCAGAATCCCATGAAAGATACCACATGAATTTTGTCCTGGTGTCTCCCGGCTTCCTCCTGGCTGTGACACTTTTTCAGACTTTCCTTGTTTAAGGAGTAGTGATCAGTATTTTGTAAGATGTACTAAATTGGGATTTCTCAGGAGTAGATTATGGTTAGGTGTCTTTAGGAGGAAGACCACGGAGGCAAAGTGCTCATCACACCATCTGAAGGCTACCGATGGTCAACAGGACATTTCTGTTCATGCTGAGCTTGAACGGGTGACTGAAATGCTGTGTGTCTAGATTTTCCCACCATAAAGCTGTTATTTTACCTTTTTTCAATACTGTGGTCCTCAGGAGGAAGTCACCATGCAGAGCATGTTTATCTGATGCTCCTCCTTGGGGGTGGAGCATGAAATAAATATTAGGATTTCCATCACATGGGAGATGTGTTTCCTCTTCCTCTCATATTTATTTAATCCCTTATTTGTACCAGTGTGCACTTCTGGTTATTGATTTTATACTTTGCATTACAATCCAATCAATACTACTATATTTATTTTCTTGCTCAATTGTTCTAGCTTTGGCCATGGCTCTTGTGTCCCTTGAAAAAACCCATCATTGTGTGTGTTTGACACAGTCTTACTTTCTGACACTATTGGCCACTCCAGGATCACCTTGTGGTCCTAGAATCAGCCATTTCTCCAAGAAGCCATGCCACTGGGGAATGGTAAGAAACGAAGATTTAATGTTTAGTGTGCTCACTGCTAGTGGGAATCACTGATTACAGATCCTCCCAGATGACAAGACAAGGAAATATATGTGTATTAACCTATGCACACACACATGGATAAATATAGATGTAATTATCAATGTCATAGTAATGTCTCTAATTCTAATCCATTATGACATAGGCAAGGAGATCAAACAAGTCAATCCTAAAAGAAATCAATCCTGAATATTCATTGGAAGGACTGATGCTGAAGCTGAAGCTCCAATACTTTGGTCATCTGATGTGAAGAGCCAACACTTTGGAAACGACCTTGTGCTGAGAAAGATTGAGGGCAGGTGGAGAAGGGGACGAGAGAGGACAAGTTGGTTGGATGGCCTCACTGACTCAATGAACATGAGTTTTCTCAAACTCTGAGAGATGATGAAGGACAGGGAAGCCTGATGTGCTGCAGTCCATGGGCTTGCAGAGTCGGACACGACTGAGTGACTGAAAAAAAACACTACATAGACTGTTCCAGCCTTCCATTGGCTTATCTATAGTCTCCCACTGCAACAGCAAGAAAACTGGTGTCTGCCACTCAATTACTTAGTTGTTCAGTTCCAGTTACGTGTGTAATGGTTTCAGAATTTCTCACTGGTACCTCTGTGAGGAACAACCTTATCACCTAGAGTACCTTGATTATGTGCCGTTTTTCTTTTTTTGCATTTAGTCTTAGATTCCACCTATTTCCAATTGACTTCAGTTCAGTTCAGTCGCTTAGTGGGGTCAAACTCTTTGCAACCCCAAGGACTGCAGCACACCAGGCTTCCCTGTCCATTACCAACTCCTGGAACTTACTCAAACTCATGTCCATTGAATCAGTGATGCCATCCAACCGTCTCATCCTATGTTGTCCCCTTTTTCTCCCACCTTCAATCTTTCCCAGCATCAGGATCTTTTCAACTGAGTCCATTCTTCGCATCAGATGGTCAAAGTATTGGAGTTTCAGCCTCAGCATCAATCCTTCCGATGAATATTCAGGACTGATTTCCTTTAGGATGGACTGGTTTGATGTCCTTGCAGTCCAAGGGAGTCTTCTCCAACACCACAGTTCAAAAGCATCAATTCTTCGGCGCTCAGCTTTCTTTATAGTCCAACTCTCACATCCATACATGACTACTGGAAAAACCATAGCTTTGACTAGATGGTCAGCATTTTTTGCCACTCTCCACCCTACCACCTGTCCTGGTTGGTGAGATTGTCTCACATCTGTAACACAGTTAACTGTTTTGTCACATTCTGTATTCCACCCAGGGATCCTTGACAGCTTAAATTTACAGTTTCTTAATTTGCATACTTTGAGGTGTTCTTTTTGTGTGTAAGTTTTATGGGTTTTGCCAAATGCCTCTTGTAATTTCTCCACCATTGCAGTATAACACGTAATAGTTTCACCATCCTGAAAAAATCCCTCTGCATTACCAACCACCCATCACCCCAGTAAACACCTGGCAACTGAAGACCATTTTACCATCTCTGTAGTGGTGCCTTTTACAGAAAGCCCTATCAATGGCTTCATGCAGTATATAGCCTTTTTAGACTGGCTTCTCACACTCAGTATTGTGCATTTCAGATTCATTCATATATCTACATGGCTAGACAGATTATCCCTTTTTACTGCTGAATAATATACCCATATATATGTATGTGTATATATATATATATATATATATATATATATATAGCTTGATTATCCATTTCACAGTTTATCCACAATTTGTTCATCCATTACCCTATTGAAGGGCATCCTGTTTGTTCTGGTGACTATGGATAATGACACTATTAGCATTTGTGTGTAGCTTTTTTCTTGAACATAATTTCAAAATCAGGTGAATAGATACGTAAGAACTTGCTCAGTGTTCCTGAGGTTCACATATGCTATAACCAAGCTTTGTAAGAAATGGACATGAGTTTGAGCAAACTCAAGGAGATAGTAAAGGTCAAGGAAGCCGGGTGTGCTGCAGGCCATGGGGTCACAAACAGTCAGACATGACTGTGACTGAACAACGACAAGAACCCACTAGAGTCTCCTAAGGTGGCTACGCTGGCTTTCCTTCCTGTGCTTGTGAAAATAACTTGTCATTTTTGTGTTGGTTTTGCTTTTCTGCCATCGAAGTCCTGTTTTAAATCAACACTGCTCACATGTTGTTAATTTATTCTAGTAGTCCAGATACCAGGATACACTAACACTTCCCATTCTACTTCTGATGACTTATCTGCAGTTCCTCTTTCCTCTCCTGCTGCTACTTTATTTTCTATAAAGGCACATGTATGTGAGAAGGTTGTTAGCGTTTTCATTTTTGTTTGTGTCTCATGAACTCTGTTTTATTTTCCTTTCCCAGCTGGAGCTGGTGGAGCTGTCACTGTTCTGCTGTGTTGATTCCAACCTGCCTTTCTCTCTCCTCCAGCAGGAAACTCCTGTCAGGCCAAGAGCTAAGAAAAGGGCTCCCTGAGCAGTTGATTAGGCTCGGTTAGAAGGTCCAGTCAGTGTCAGTGAGAAACATGGATAAGAGAGAAGCCAAGGAGCTGTGTGCAGCCCGGAACTCCCTAAAGATGCAGAGAAGACTGAAATGGAAGTGATACTGTTTGAACTGGTCAAATGCCTCCTATGAGCACAAAGGGATGTGAACAGTTTTTGTCTTTTCTTTCCAAAATGTAATATCACCTTGTATCTGTAGAAGTCACACATGAGAGAGTCAGAATGAATGTTCTTGTATAATAAATGAGAATTGATTTAAAAAGCATTATTACACACAGGAAGTGTCATGTCCAAATGAGATTATAACTCAGAAAAATCATCAGGAAAATACTTACATTAAGGGTTGCCATTCATTGTGGGATATACCTAGTTTTAGCCAATGAATGGGCTTTCCAGTGGCCCTAGTGGTAGAGAACCCATCTGCCGATGCAGGAGACATAGGAGACTTGGGTTCGATCCCTGGGTCGGGAAGATCCCCTGGAGGATGGCATGGCAACCCACTCCAGTATTCTTGCCTAGAGAATTCCATGGACAGAGGAACCTTAAGGGCTACAGTATTTGGGATCACAGTCAGACACGACTGAAGGGACTTAGCACACAGACACACACGCAGCCAATGAATATGGGGCATTATAGGTGGATGATAGATAGTAGGTAGACATATAGAAGGAAAAATAGATAATAGATAGATGTGTGCTTCAGTCATGTCTGACTCTATGCAACCCTATGTGTAGCCCATCAGGCTTCTCTGTCCTTGGGATTCTCCAGGTAAGAATACTGGAGTGGGGTGCCATGCCATCCTCCAGGGGGATCTTCTTGAAGCAGGGATCGAACTGGGGTCTCCTACATCTCCTGCAATGGCAGACGGGTTCTTTACCACTAGTGCTACCTGGGAAGCCCAATAGATAAATGATGGGTAGAAATATAGATAGATGACAGAAAGATATAGATAAATAATAATTAATAAATATCTCTTATAACACATTCAGATATATGATATTAATCTCCATTTTGCTGTTGAGGAAGCTGAGGAGATGCAGAGAAGATGAGTCCATATCTAACAGGAAGCAGAATCGTCTTTGAATCCAGTCTGAGGACTCTTCACCAGCAACCCATAGCTTGCGATTTTTAAATAATGGTATCCCCTTGTTAAGTGACTGTTTCATGTGCTTTAATTTCATCACCAATGGGCACAGTAAGCACTATTATTGTTTGACACACGTGGTCACAGATGCTCTGAGACATCCAGTGACCTGCTGAGATTCCGCAGCTGGCCCGGGGGACGTGGACCTGCCGCGGGTGGTCTCAGGCTGGAGCCTGCAGTCCTGGCCGGTCCACCCTGCAGCCCCTCTTCCCAGCAGCGCCGTCTGTGCTCACCTCAGCCTCCATCCCTCTGTTCTGCACTGGAATATGCCCTTCTGGTTTCAGAGCCGTCTGCGTCTTTCGCTGTTTCCCCTGAAAATGGATGTCGAATCTTCTAGCACTTGTCTTCCCAACATGAGTGGATTTAGCCCACAATCTCTTTTTTTCTTTTTATCCCTCAGAGCAGTTAAGTCGATGTGCACTATGGTGACAGAAGTGTGGTACTAAATCTCTCTTCTGAAGAGACAATTCTTTCTAGGAATCAAGCTGAAAATAAATCCCATGAAATAAGGAACATAAAAACTATCTAGGCGAGGGCCACAGTGATTGTGCAGAAAGAGTGGTGTGTCTCATTACAATCACATCAAAAACCTGTTTAGAGAATGGTATTCAGATGAAAGGCTTCTCAGGTGTGGCTGGAATGATTAAATTCTGGCTGACATTCTCTGCATTGTATTTAGAAGCTGATGCTCTAAGCTTCGAGGTGATGAGGGAATGTTACATGTGATGTGTGAATTCTGAGCCGCAGAACTTTGGGAAATCAGTTGGGATGGATGGAGAGTCAGATGGTCCATGAAGAGCAGACCCAGCTCCGTGTTATGTGATAAGATAGGCAATTTATGTGCTCTCTTCTAATGTTGATTAGGCTTCTTCCACACCCTATCCTGAAATCCAGGATCAAAACATTATGCATGAAATGCCACCTTGAAATTATCAGGCTTAACTTCTGCTCCATAAAACCCTTCTGGGAATTCCCTGGTGGTCCAGTGGTTAGGACTCCATGCTTCCACTACAGAGGGCCTGGGCTCGATCCCTGGTCAGGGAACTAAGATTCCAAATGCTACGTGGTGAGCAAGCAAACAAAAAAACAACACACCCTTTCCCTGATTCTATCCACATTTCTGGAAAGGCAGATGATCATGGTTCTGTATCATTATATTTCTCCATCTGCTGCCAACTCAAATTATGAGAGGCAATTCTAAAATGTTCTGTCCTATTGTTCCAATAGGTCTGGGAACACGTTTTAGAGATACATCATGAGCATCATGTCCACAGTCTCAAAGCTCTTGTTTTAACTGAGAAAACGAAGCACCCTGTCCTCCCTCTTTTTGGGGGGAGTTTGGGGTTTGGATAGTGCTGAGGAATTGGTGTATCATCCCTAATTCCAGACGCATATCCAGGAATTTCACAGACGTGTCACAGGAACAAAATGTGAGCTTTGCAACCAAATCTGTGAACGTGAGCAGAGCCAGGGCAGAGCCATGGTGTTAGAGATTTGGGGACGTGGCCGCCCTTGTTGGGTGGTACAAAGACAGAAGAATGGCTTAGGAAGCTGGAGGAGAAAAGAATGGATCTCTGGAGGCCCTGGGTCAGTCTTCTCTGCAGCAACAAGACCCCAGCTAACAAACTAGCCCAGCATAAGGAAGAGTAAACAGACCTCAAGGTGGGTGGTTCATCTATGACACTCCATCACCTGATTTCTAGATTGCTCTGTTTCCAAGGAGTGGTAAGTAAGGCTCCAGGAACACAGCAGATCCACATGTCCCTCCTGTTTGTGGCCATGAAGCTTGTCTTTTCTCAGGGAGATCACTCCTACTTCTGTTTCCTGCCTTCCTCCCCTCGTCCACCCCCATCTGCTCTCCCTGCCTCACCTGTTTTCTTTATCTTTACCTCCTTGTTTCTCTTTTCTTTCTCTCTCCATCCTTCTTCTGTTGTCATTTCTCTTTTGTCAACTCTCCTCTTCTACTAGCCATCAATCAAGATATGAACATGGTCTCTATTTATCGAAGCAAAAACAATCTCTGCCCTGTTATTTTTAATATAAAAAAACACCAAATCTCTGATGAGTCTGTCATTGAAAGTTTCACCAACTGTCTGAAAATCAACCTTCTTGATAATTTTTACTATTTCCATCTTCAGGCAAAGACACCAATGCTCTTAGGAACTTGAGAAAAGGCCGATGGCTCATCATTGAACAGAAACTGTTTTTTCAGACTAGCTTCCTTCTACTTTCGGTCTGTGAGGCAGAAGATAAACAAAGGGGGTCCTGGGTTGTGGTCTAAGCTTCACTGTATTTTTCTCCTCAGTGGAAAGTCAGGCTCACACACGTGAAATATGTAATTTCCTCGGAGGGCATGACCAAAGTTCTGGCTGGGAAATTATGGAGTTTAGCCAAGGGGAACAGAGTCTGTCTGATCTCACTCATTATTTCATCTGTGTCTGAGTCAGATAAGAAAATAGGTCCGTCATTTTTCTCAGTACATAGTACTATCATTTTTGAAATGGTGAGAGAGCTTAATTATATATCCAGTTTTCATGCATTTTACCTGCCTGTTCATTTTGATGCTCATTTAAAGGCTGCTGTTTCCTTAGCAACCTCTCTTTTCTTTCTTCCCTCCATTGTGTCTTATCAGTTCATGTGCTGTTAAAAAAATGTTTTAAGAGAAAATTATCATTTATAACAATTTGTCTTGTTTAACAATAACCTGGCCATTATTGTCATTCTTTCCACAGTTAAAAGGGAACCAGGTAGCAAAGATGGATTATAAAGCCTGTTGATGACACCTCAGGAGGTCAGCGGTGGGTGGTGAGTGAAGCCACTGAACATGAACCCGGAGAGACGCTTCAAGACACCTCTGCTGTGTAGAGATGGCAGGTGGTTGTATGTGTAGAGCTCAGGGCAGAACTGAGGTGACCTTCAGGGCTTGGTCAGTCCTGGTTGGAAAACGTACAGCCTCAAGGCTCCTCATCCTCGAAATCTTGGAAACTTGAGTTCTATAGGAACCCTCTAGCTGGAGCTATGGCGTCCATTTTTCTAGAGTGTGTGGGTCAGCCCTTCTCATGCACTTGCTCTGTGTAGCCCCGCGAGATGGATGGGGGGTATGGTATGTGGGAGGGTCAGCTCCAACTGGAGTCTCCAGTTCCTGCAAGTGCCTTCTCCCTAAGGAACAGAAGAGAAGTGCCTGCCAGGAGGCTGACAGCTGACTGCACCATGTTCCATGTTTGCAAGGCCTGAATCCAAATCTGTGACTGCTCCTTCTGAAGCATTATTTTCTAGCACCCTCACAACATGTCTTATCGTGGTTTTAATTTATGTTTCCCCAGTGGCTAATGATATGGGCTGCCCCAGGGCTCAGTGGTAAAGAATCTACCTGCAATGCAGAAGATGCGGGTTGGATCCCCGGGCTCCTGTAGAACTCAGATTTCCAAGATTTTAGGAAGATGCCCTGGAGAAGCACATGGCAACCCACTCCAGTATTCTTGCCAGGATGATCCCATGGACAGAGGAGCCTGGTGGGCTACAGTCCATGGGATGATAAAGAATCAGACATGACTGAGCACACGCTATTAGCTATTAATCATTCACCATGAGTCTGCTTTTCTCTCTACAGTTCTACTTTTTCCAAATGCCACATAAAAAGAATCCTACCTCATTCAGCCTTTAGTCTGGCTTCTCTCACTTAAAATGTATTCGAGTGTTGGAAACACAACTGCTGTGTTCATTACCTTTATCTGGAAATGAGAAGTGAACATGAGCATTTTGTGTTTGCCAGATACTGACAAATTTCTCTCCATATATAAGTTTAATTTTCTTCTCTATCATGGTGGCAGTATGCCTATTTTCCAGTCCCTTTGCTGGAAATGGTTAGTATTATTTAAATCTTTCCAATCTGCTAAGGTGTCAATTTGTAGAAATAGATTCTCTCAAACTTCCACTTGGCCCACTTATTGTCAAACTGGTCATTCAAGTTCTTAAATTCCTTTTCCCAAGTTCAGGTTGACAGTGGCTCACTCTTCAATTAAATTCTTCTCTTAGAACTCAGCTCATTTAAAATTTTTATTTCTCAACTGTGAGCCGAATCGTCAAGCAGATTGCCTTCTGATTCGATTTATTAGAGGAACTGCAAAAAAAATAACACGTTCGGCTTCCCTGGGTTATGTCTTATTTCATAAGCCGTTTTCATGTGTCACTGTAAAATACTGAACCTATTTCTCACATTAGCTGGTAACTATAAATAAACTATGGAAAAAAGAGGAGACATTCACTGACAAGTCTAAAAGGAAAACCTTATATTTGATGTGTTAGCTTTAAGAAGAATAAAGGCATTTTAAAAGTGCTGCTAAGCACAACAGTTCACAGTTTCCACAGTGTGTGGAAAAAAAACATGAATATAAGATTGCCAAGAATGAAAAAGATACATACTAAAATGTATATAAATTGGACTCATATGTGAGTATCCCAGACAGATTCACATATCAGATTATTCAGAGTGAAAGGTTGAGAATAAACCTGAGTATTACAATAAAAACAATTTTATAACTGTCTTGAATTGAATGTGTATGAGTGTTCAGCTACTGAAGTTCAGACTCTTTGCGACCCCATGGACTGTAGCCTGCCAGGCTCATCTGTCCTTGGGATTCTCCAAGCAAGAGTACTGGAGTGGGCTGCCATTTCCTCCTCCACAGGATCTTCCCCACCCAGGGATTGAACCCACATCTCCTGCATTGGCAGGAGGGTTCTTTATCACCAAGTCACTTGGGAAGATATGGCCTGGATTGAATGAAAATGAAAAAATGAATGAATTTTTCTGGATTGAATAGTGTCCCTTAAATATCCACCCAAAATCTGTGAAAGTGACTTAATTTGGAAAAAGGGTCTTTGAAGATGTGATCAACATACGTTCATACAGAATTTGGGTGGACCTTAACCCAGTGACTAGTTTTCTTATAATAAAATGGAATCAAAGACAGGTTCTCAGGAAGAAAGCAGATTCTGACAGAGGTCAAAGTGATGTGTCTCCAAGGCAAAGAATGCTGAGGGCTGCTGGCACCCCCAGAAGCTGGAGAGGCAGAGTAGAGTTCTCCTTTTGAGTCCTTCGGGGAGCTTGGCCTGCAGACGCCCTGGCTTTGGGATTCTAGCGTTCAGAACCAGGGAGAATAAATTCCCCTTATTTTAAGCCATATAGTTTTTGCTAATTTGTTACAGGAAACCCATCCAGTGACTGTGTTCCCAAGTTACTTTAACTCATTGGGAAAAACAGAGAGAGAGAGAGTGAAAACACACACAAGGTAAATGGCAGGCGATGCTCTCTGACTCCAGGGCATGTTTGCTGGTCTTGAGTTCATTCCAAGTTTCCTGGATTACATGGAATTCATGGACCATGTCCTCTGATTCCAAGCAGGAAGGACAGGGAAGGGGGAGGCATCTCCAGGGAACAGTCTTGAAGCACATTGAGAAGTCTGGGAAATGGGTCATCGCCCCAGGATTCTGACTGCTTTATCTGTGAAACCCCTCATCCACACTGCAGAAGTGAGCAATCTAGGACCTTAGAGCTGGGCCTGCATTTTGTCCACATCCCTTGCTCTCCTCTGGAGTGTTGCTCCCACTACATTCACGTGCTTATCCAAGAAGCAAGCTGATTTATTCCAAAGGTTTGAGTTGTCTAATAACAAGCTGACCCAGAATTTACCCAACTCAACATCCATGGGCCATTTCCTGGTGTTCCAAGGGTGAGGTGAGAGTGAGAAGCAAAAAAATTGAATGAAAAACTTGGGACTTCTCAAATGAGAACAAACACAAGCTCTAGAATTGGTGAGTTAGAATGAACTGTGTGGTTGGCTGTTTAATCAATAGACACAGGAAGAAGTAGCTGAATTCATCGTCAATGGTATAAATGAAAAGATGACAAAGATGGTGACTGCCAAGGATGAGGAGTGCCCAGAGCCATGTGAAGGTGAGAAGTAGAAGGTGCAAGATTAGGAATGAAAGGCCAAGGTTGGAGTGAAATAGTATGAAGACTTGTAAGTGCTATGAGTGTGCAACTGTCGCTGCCCAGCGGGAGTTTAGCCACCTTACATCGAGAGACACGGCATCTGATCGGGTCTTGCTCCTTTGTCTCTGTCTCCCCCGCCTCCTAGGGCTTCCTCTGGTGCCTCCCATTGGCTCAGCTGTCATCATTCCATCTCTCCAGGGAGCCCAGATGGTACAGTCTGCAGGATTCAGCCTCGCGGGTCATAGAACACAGCCCAGAAGCAAAAAGAATGGATCCGAAATAGCAAAACCAGCTGCCACATGTGCACTCATTTACTCAAATTGCATTTAAGTGAGACTGCATTGGTCCACACTTACCACCGATCTCTTCCAGGGTAGGGACTGGACCTTCATTATTTTGCAACCACAGTTCCTGAGACAGTGTCTGACAAGCAGTAACAGCCTAGATATTAACAGAATTCTTATTATGAGACAGCCTTCCTTGTGAAGTACATTATCTAGTGCACATTATCTTCTTGGATTCAAATAATTCTCTATAAGTAGGTACTATAGTGCTTTTAATGTCTAAAATAATTTAAATATGATACTCACACAAAGCTTGCCATATACCAGACATTTCTTCTGTGTCTACTCTCCAGCACTGCAGGCACAAGACAGGCATGGCTATTGAGCACAAAACTAAGTTAGGATGGGCTGAAAGTGTCAAACACAAGCTATGTTTTAAAGACTATGAACAAAAAAGAATGTAAAATACCTCATAATATTTTATATTGATTTCATTTGGCATATATTGTGGGAAAATAAAATATATGATTAAAACTAATTTTACCCATTTGTTTTCACCTTCTTAATGTGGCTACAGGGCTTCCCAGTTGGCGCTAGTGGTAAAGAATCCACCTGTCAATGCAGGAGACACAAGGGACTTTGGTTCCATCCCTGGATTGGGAAGATCCCCTGGAGTAGAAAATGGCAACCCACTCCAGTATTCTTGCCTGGAAAATCCCATGGACAGAGGAGCTGGGCAGGCTACCATCCATGGGGTCACAAAGAGTTGGACACGACTGAACATGCACCACACACAGACAAAATGTGGTTACTAGAAAACTTCAATAAGTGGTTCACATGTGCAGTTTCCATCATATTCTTGTTGGAAAGAACTGTTCTCAGCGTTTTATGTAAAAATCAAGAGGAAATGAATTTGAACCTAGGTCTCCTCAAGAGGTCATGGTTTAACCACCATGCAATGCAGCGTATGAACTAACCTGCCATCTTGAGAGCCTTTTGTGTGTCAAGCACCAAACTATTTACTTTGTATGTCAGGCTCCAAACAAACCATCATGGTAGTTATTGTTACACTCCAAATGGGAAAAACTAACTTAATGTAACATAGTCTACAAAACCAGTAATTAAGAAACCAAAACACAAATACAAAATGGATGACAAATCTGTGGTCTTGAGCACCACTTTCTAAGACCTTCTTGGTATGAATGTTTTAAAAATAAGCTACAGATATGTTGAAATTTCAGAGACGAATATAGATAATAGTTTCTGAATACACTCAACACGCTGAATTGTAGAGACACTTAATAACTTATTCTGTAATGGGGCATGATTAGCATGATGCAGAATTTCTCATCCATGAACTGGTAGATTAAGAGATATTAATAAGGAAATCTACATGATGAATAGCAGGGTGGAAGCATCTAGCTGATCATCAATCACTGAGTGTTCCCAACATACAAGAAGCGTCCATCATGCCACCATCATGCACACATTCACACTCACAAACATACACGCACAATCCCTGCAACTCTGGGGCCTGACTTCTCTACCACAGGAACAACTGAATGGTGAATGGAAAAGATGGAGAGGACTACACACACGCAATTTGCTCACTGATAACGTGTCAGAAATCTGCAGGGGGAGATGATTTATGTAGGAAGCATAAATAATTAAGTCCTTTTCAGTCATCTTTTATATATAGAAATTAAAAACTATATGCAAAATCAAAAGCTGGAAATAATCTTCCCTATGATATAGCAATATTAGAAGAATAGCAGAAATTAATTTTGCAATATATTCCTCAGGTTTTTCCTTTCCTTTTATTTGTTCTGTTGTGGTTGTTGGTCCATATTTCATGTGAACTCTCGGTTACCCCACAATCTTTGTGTACCTAGAATACAGATGTTTTCCAGAATAGAAGCATTCTCCAGAAATAATTTTCTCTTTTAATTCACAAGAAATATTTGTAGTTATTGTTCAGTCAAAATAAATGTGTTTGTCATTAGCTTCAGAATACAGAAGTCCACTGTTTATGTATAAATTTTAGTATTTTGATGACATCTACCAGTGATGTCCTTCATGTGTGTGATAATAACACACATTAACATAATTGCAAATTTTATTTTGAAGGTTTGGGGACATTGCAGTGGTAGAATACAGAGGAAGATAAGGAAGGACACCGTGGAACACTTAGAAAAGAGAGGCCTGAATTCCCACCTGCTCCAACAGATGTAGAACAGAATAATATTTCTGATAAATTTTAAAACATTTTTTGAGCTCATCACTCAAATGAAGCCAAAAATGTTATGAAACCAGATGTTGAATAAAGAACAGTTTTTTTTTTGGGTGCTAGAATCATGCCTGGATTCTAAATGTGTGCATTCCAAACTGGTCTGATCCATTGGAGGCTGCAAAAACTACGACCATTCTCTCTGCCCTGGGTTTTGCGATGCCGAGACTTGTTATTTACTTTCAGTGCATCCCCAGCTGGAGACCCAGTAACAGAAATCATTTCCTCTCTCCTTTTCCTTCTGTAAAGCATATGGCCTAATCTATCCTGTGAAAACTCCAATTTATTTTAGCATTCATGAACCTTCATGACTAATTTCCTGAGCCAAACTATAATTACTTTAATTCTACACTGCTGGAGAGAATTTGAAAACAGGACTTCTTTAGAAGAAAATTAACTTATATAATGAGTGAAGAGATAAATCATATTAGCTCTAATTAAAGTATATTAACATTTTGGTTGCATATGAATAAAAATCAGACACAATGAAAGCAGGTTTCTCATAGAGAGTCAATTTATGGAGATTTATGAAGATTTTTAGGAACTTGCAAAATTTCATTACTTAACATCTCTATTAAGATCTTTACAAGCATGCATAATGAAAAGCCTAATAAAAGATTTAATAAATGGACTTTTGCTTAAAGTCACACTGACTCAGTGCAAGCAAAGGTTTTAAATCCATAATGGAGATTAACATGATAATTGTCAGTTTAAAAGTACATATGCTGTCTGCATGGTGAGAAATACAGAAGTTGGAAATCAGAGTTAGGAAGTCAGAAAACTACCTTCCATTAAAGCAATTCCAGTTTTTTCTCATGCCCTAAGAGAGTAACTAGTATGAAACTATATGTCAAATCCTTCTCTTCTGCATTAATGTAAGATCTTTTAGCTCTCTCTTTGTGCCTAGAATGAATGTTTAACACAAACAGTACACCTCCAGGGAAGCTTATTTAAGTTAAACTGGAGGGTTAAAAGAATTAAATTCTTAAAAAAAAAAAATTTTTTTCTCTAAACTTACACTACAACACTGCCCAATCGTTTAGTTTTCAATATTGCTCCTGAATGACTCATAAAGAAGATGCTCTCAAACTAAGTCACAGAGAAGTTCATTGTCTATAAACGTGCTCAAGGAGCACCAGGGTATGTGTGTCTAGTTTGGAGATAAGACTTACAGCCAGCATTCACCATGGTGCTCCTCAGTTCTCCAGGGAGACTATGCCCCACTTGATCTGGCATTTAAAACCAACCACCCTCAATAGGCCTCTGGTACTTTTATCCTTAACTGTTTGCATTTCCATGGACATCAACATCTCAGAGTGGGTATTTTCCCCTGTCACCCACATGCATCCTTCTTTACCGCTACTATATATATATATATTTTTTTTAATTGTCAGATAACATGCCATCATATAAAGCATGTAAACTCTACAGCTATATAAAAAAGTTACGTTTACTCTGCAGCAAAATATTCATTTGTAGATTACAAAACAACAAGGATAATTATTTTGGTAGAGGGTATGCCAGAGTAAACATATTCCAGTCTCAGCTTTAATGCATTGGCCATTTGATATTGCAAACTGGTATTTTCCATGCAGTGTTTAGTTATTCGTTTGCAGAAGTGACCATGCTTTTAGTAGTCAGCCTCTCATTTCCACATGTATCATCTCTCAAACTCCTTGGAAATATTTATTAAATTGCAGTTTAAAAACTCTGAATTGTATTGCTATGGATACCAGAGAATGAAGAAATCAGATAATAGAATTTCCAGAGTATTCAGAGAATAAATGGCAATTTAAAAGCAGAAAGAAGAGGAAGGTATCTTGAAAGAAAAATAAGAAAAACTAATGATTGAAGGTTTTCAGACAGTGTGGTAGGAAAAAAAATCCTAAACAATCCTAATGCAGTACAATAAATAGAATTCTGAATAAGACAGAAATGTTAAAAGATATATTTAAATGCCTCATTGAGATGCTCACAAATGAAGAGAAAGAAAGGTAAAAAGCCAGAGAGATAAAAAAGGAACCGGTGGTGGCTTTCCCAGGGGTCTCCTTGGTGTGGTCTTCCTGAGAGACGCCCCAGGTCTCCTTAGGTTGTGGCCTCCATAGCCAACTGTTACCCGAAGATCTTCACCTAGTGTGGAAAGTCTCCACATGACTGGTCTCACACCAAACTGAGACCTGAAAACACATAGCCTACATGTTATGAAAAGCCTCAGATGATACACTTATTTCGAAGTAACAATTGGCTTCATTTGTAAATGATCCTACGTCCATGCTGAAAGAAGCAAAAGCAAATTCTTTAGAGGAATATGCCTTCAGCCAACAATACAACTACTTAAGGTAAAGCCCTTGGCTGTGAACTTAGGGAAACATGCGGTGCACACAAACTCAGGAAAATAAGGCAGTAAGAACTGGAAGGAGCCATAAACAATAAAATCTGACACGCAAAAAGATACGAAGACTATGAGATACAGGCTATAAACTAAGCTCAAATTATGGAGGAAAAAATGGGTAGGTTCAGCCACGTTCAAATCAGAAAATTTTATTTATCAAAAACATACAGGGTTATGTACCTTATTTAAAAAATAGCACACTTCCCCTATGATAAATAACATTCTTTTATATTATTTTCTAAAATATTTAAAGGTTGCCATGCATATGTATGTCTCCAGCTTATCTGGAATTGATTTTTATATAAGATGTGTTGAGACTTAATTTCATATCTTTTTATATGTATGAACAAGGTATCCTTTCTGGATTTGATCATCAGAAAAGAGTCCATAAAAATAAATTCGTGACAAATATATTCTGCTTTTTACCTTATTTCTTATGTATTTAGAATACTTAGGATTCATACATTTGCAGTAACAAGAGAGAAAATGGAAAAGCCTCAGACAGATTTGAAAGATAATAGGGGAATCATACAAAGATTAGATTTTCAGTAACAGCAAAGTGGACTTTTATGGGCAGAAGGCTTTTTAAAAAGAGATAAAATAGACCCTGTTTTGTTATTAAGGTCAGGTTTTTCTCTGAGAACAGTGGGTTCCATATAGCAGGCATTTTGTCTTACTCAAATTTGTAACCACAGATTTTGTTCAGTGTTGGGAATGTGCTGGTTACACAATAATTGTAAGTTAAGAAGTGAGCTTGACATCACGCCATATTCTTAAAGGTGTTGCCAAGTCTACTTGGTGATCACCATTGGCTAAGATTTATGTGTTGGTGTTTAGAACTCTCCACTGGACAGGTGAGTCCTTCTTGGTTTTGCTCCTACATTTCCCAGAGGTCTCTGGGTACCAGAGTGTGATGTCTGACCCCCTGCCAGAAGGTCACATGAGAAAAGAGACAGCAAGACTCAGAAGTACCAGTTCAGCCCATGGATACATCCTCCATTTCTACACAGCTAATATTAACCTTGCTATTAATAATCTCATCCAGGACCATGTGGGAGAAAATAGAGGCAACCCTGGGGACACAAACCACTCAGTGCAATTATTTTCCATCATTTTGTGTATGTGTCTTGAAAGATATTTATCATTAGCTGTTACTTGTTAATTTTCTATTAAGGTGATCACTCCATTACTAATTTGTCAAAATCATGTTGCATGTCACAATGTGCAGAGGGTAATATGGCTTTCATCCTTGTTTTTCAGAGGAAGATGGTAGCAGTGAACTATCAGGCCTCTATTCCTCATACTGACAAACAGAAATAAACATGGTCCGTTCTTACTTGGTACTTCATCCTTTTCACAAGAGACTGTCTTGATAACTTAGTTTAAACTGAATACTTTGTGTAAGTCAGAAATAATAATTTTTGCCTCTCATTTCCAATATGGCAAACACAGACAGATAAAATATTTAAGAAGACATTTTAATTCTCTGATTATTGTATCTGTTATATAAAATCATTCACAAATACTAAATAGCTTGAAAAGCTACAGACATATAACTATAATCGGTTTTTCTGGTGTCTAAACCATGATCATCTGTTTTTACATTTTCGTGGTTTCTAGAGTATATCTGAATTATGCCTGCTGCTCATTACTTTGGAAAATATCTTCTATTTTTACTTCCCAGGGCAAGCAGCAGGACATTCATAAGGTTACAATTAAGTTCAGAAGAAACCTCACCTCAGGTCCTGAGATCTATGTTTTGACAAGTCTTTCTAATTATGAGCTTGGCAACACCCACACAGGTTACATCTATACAAGAAAGTGCAAAGGTATTTTCTTCGTCAAAATGCTTACATATCTGCCGAGCCTATCAGAAAATGACCCCCCAACACTTTTCGTGAAATGTTTCTATTTTCAGAGAGGTTTGCAAAATGCACTTTCTTTTACTATCATATCAGTGACCCTTCTGAAATTGCACAGAGTCAAAAACTTACCCAGTGACTTAAAATTGTAAAATTACTACTTTCTCAGCAAAGTGCTGGATGACTAACTTTAATTTTCAGTCTTTGGCAAGCATGTGACTCTATTAAATGAGTCATCAATCTTCTTACTGATGACTCAGAACAGCACTTACCCAGAACAGCACTTACCCAGGAATCTGCCCCGCTCTGCCCTCCAGAGCCCTCCCATACAGCACATCTCGTCTGCCCCACATCTTCTCCTGGGTGCCTTCAATTGTACCCCATACTCCTTAAATATCTCAAGTTCATAAGCAAAAACAAACTGAGAGAGTTTACTCAGCCAATCAGCCACTCTCTTCCTAAGGGACAATGTAGATTCAAAAGTATATAATGAGATTGTGTTCCTGTCTCTGAAATATTTTGTTTTGGTGACTTAATTGATTAAATTGACCAAAGCTTTGACAGGCTTCAGAAGAGTTTTAAGGCACTAAGGAGACGGAGCTTTTACGGCAGGTACATTCATGACCCGCATGGTCTCTGTGAGGTGGTGAGAAAGGAGTGTTCTTTCCACATTGTACCCACAAATCTGTGGAGTCCCCTTCACTGAGTAGTTTAGATGAAGGGCATCTGATTTCCTAGGCTCTCCAAATTTTAAAACCAAACACCCCTTATCATGCTTAGCAAACGCATAAACTAGAACCCACTTTTCTGCTTGGTGGGATGTACCCAAGTGGACAGAGCCATTCAGAGGTGAGCAGGACCCCAACCTACAACCTGACTGCAAGCTTTGTTTTCATCCTCATGCTCTTACCAGTCCACTCTTACCTCCTAGAGGCCACCACCGAGATCATCCCCCATGCGGCCCTCCCTGGCTGCCAGCCTGGGATTAGAGTCTTGCTTGCAGGAAGAGCCTTGTCCCTTTCAACTGCTCACTCAATTAGCTTGGTACCACCTGAATGCTCTCCCTTCTAATAAACCAACTGAGGTCTATTTATGAAAGTAC
Source organism: Cervus elaphus (assembly GCF_910594005.1). Lineage (NCBI taxonomy): Eukaryota > Metazoa > Chordata > Mammalia > Artiodactyla > Cervidae > Cervus > Cervus elaphus. Next base: position 45,443,857 of record NC_057837.1, on the reverse strand, counting down.
CACCCGTCACAGCCCCAGGGTCAGTCTGCACCCTGGAGGAGACAATTACACAGGATATGGACACCTGGAGGAGGAAACGTGGAGCATCTTAGATCTTCTCCCATTTCAGTATCAGTGTGGGATTTCCAGAGAGAGATTTTGGTTTTATAAAGGGATCATGACAGCATCTATTAGTCTCCATGTTCCCCAGTGTCAGGAGCTGGGGGACTACTCTTTGGCGTCCTAATTAACATCACTCTGGCAACTCAAGTCCTCAAACTAGACACCCAGGCAGATCAGTGGATTTCAAGTGACCACGCACTTTGGGTTTTGTTTTGTTTTTTTGCTTGTTTTTGTCCTTGTGCATATATGTGGGACTCTACTTATGGGAAGCTAACCAAGTAGTTCAGTTGTTCTGCCAAAAAACCCACCTTGGAGCACTGTTCATCCATCCTACTTCCATTCCTTCTGACTCTAGAGGGTAAACCCCTTCCCCAATTGGTGAGAGATGCCCTCCAAATCCCCATGACAACTGCCTGTGCATAATCCAAGTATTGTATACTCTATTCTGCTCCCTGCATCATGGCATTTCTATTGACTTTTCAGCTATAAGATTTTGTTGAAATCATCCACCTGTTTTGTGATACTTCTCCATTTTTTTGTTCACTGTTAAACATAATGGTGGGGAGGGGACATAGGGTTAGGGTTAAAAAACAGTAAAGACAGACCCATGTTTTAGATCTGAAGGAGCATCTATACTTATTTCTAAAACAAATTCTGCATCATTTTATTTTACTAGTTAGTTAACATGATAGTCATACAAGTCAACTACAAGCTCCTTCAGGACAGAATTTTGTGAATTACTCACCTCTGATTCATAATATATATCGAGGAATCACTGGTTTAAAAGGTGATGTTGAATACAATGAGCTGCCACTGCACACCTATCAGAATGACTAAATTACAGAAACCCTAGGATCACAATTCTGGTGAAGACATGAAGTGAGAGCAGCAGTGTCTTCATTCCCAATGGAGGGAATGGGGCAGGATGGGGCAGCCACTTAGGAAGACAGCTTAGCTGCTTCTTACAAAGCTGAAGATGGGCTTTCCACGCTGTCCTAGATATTTACCCAAGCAATGTGAAAAAATATGTTCACGAATCTTGCTCTCTTCTCTCTGTAGCAGCCTTAGAAATAATTGCCAAAAAGTATACTCACTCATCCACACCACAGAGCAGGAATTGTCCTGGAACTCAGGATGCACTCAGTCCAGAGAGACAACGGGCTTTTCTGCACTGTGAGTCCATTCCACTCACAGACCCACCAGTTATATCCTCCCTGAGATGTGACATAAAGTTCCTGGAGGTCCCAGAGTGTGTTCTTTTCTCTCCTACGGGCAGAGATTCTGGCTCCTTAAATAAAGCATTTGAATAAGTAAAAGATGCTTTCAACATGGATAGAGGCAGGTGCTTTATTGAAGCATATCAACTTCCCCTCTCATGCTCAAGGTCTTAGTAGAAGTGGGACAGATCTCCTGCACTCCTGGAATATCACTCACAATTGCAAAGTAAACCTCTCCCAAAATGCTGGCGTTTGTCCTTAGAGACGCAAAATATGGAAGTCTCCAGTCAATAAATGAACATGGTTTTATCTGTAAACAATCTCTGATTCTGAGTTGATAAGCAAGTTCTTGCTGTTTCGTTTCTGCTTATCACGGCACACTCTTGTTGAATTGTTGAATTATTCTGGACTCACAAGCATTTCGAAAGGCAGGACGCATCGATTTCCTCATTATGTCAGAAAATGGCAAGTTAAGCAAATTTCTAAACCCTTTCAAACTGCAAGGTCTGTTCAGAAGTGATAAGACAGGACACCATATATAAGTTGGGGAGTTTTTGTATTGAGATGGTTCTCAGTGGAAGTATTTTTGTCCTGGAAATTTTGCCTCTCCCCAGAAAGCACTAGGAGAGAATGAAAGAGGGGAGAGTTCAAGGGCTGATGCACTTAAAAGATCCTTGAGTGTTTTCCCCAGTGAGAGACTCTGGTCAAGGCTCTGCGCTTCATTTTTTTATTTGCTTCACACACAATTTTCCTGCCTTCATGAAAAAGATGACTATGATACAAAGATTAATTATTCTCACCAATAATTTACAAAAGTAAAAGGAGCATCAGGAATTCAAAGTCCCATATTAAGTGTGTGAAATGTTGATGATTTCTGAAAATCAGAAGAAGAGGAGGCAGAAAAGACACGCTGGTAGTTTGACCCAAAATGTTTCTTCTGCAGGTCACTCCCGGACATTTACAAGTGCACTTTGCAGAACAGAAATGCCAGAGGCTGGGGAGGAAAAAGAACATAAAGAAAAACTGTATCCTGGAGAATTATAAATTAAAAGGACAGAAGTAGGTGATCTGAAAGGTCAAAGGAATAAAAAGAAGGGTCTTCTAGGAAGAATCAATTTCAGAACTGTGAGTAGAGGTCCTTATAGAACAGGAAGGCGGGGGAGATTTCATGCATGTTTGTAAGGTCTTCTGACATTTCGTTAACTGAAAAAATATGAATAATGGAATCTGCACATATTTGATTCTTAAGTAGAAGATAGCATGTTAAATACTCATTTGGATGTTACAATTACACAGGACACAAAACATTGATTTTACAGTCTTCTGGTGCTTAAATATCTAAAGGTTCAGGGACCATAGGTTGTTCAGTTCAATTTCTGCCGAGTCAGAAAAGATGGAAAACACTCAAACAGGCAGAGAATTGGTTTTTACAAATTTGAGAAAGTTTCCATTTACTTTAGTTCAATGCAACCCAATGACTTAATTAAAGATAGAGTTAAAATGTGCACGCATGCATGCTCAATCACTTCATTCATATTTGACTCTTGGCAATCCCATAGACTGTAGCCCACCAGGCTCCTCTGTGCATGGGATCTCCCAGGCAAGAATCCTGGAGTGGGTTGCCATTTCCTTCTCCATGGGATCCTCCTGACCCAGGGACTGAACCCCATCTCCTGCACTGCAGGCAAATTCTTTATCACTGAGCCACCAGGGAAACCCTTACATACCTGACTATCAGATTCTGTAACTTAATGGCTCTTATGACTTTTTTCACAGATAAAGATGCTCATAGGGTTAAAACCCTATTCAAGTTCACATAGCCAGTTATCTTAGGGGGAAGCCTCAATACCAGTGTTTCTAACCCAAATTCATATACTCAGGAATGACACTGTGATAAAATACATCCACACATGATTCCCATGTTTTCTAGGACATTGGATAGAATCAGAGTAGGACATTTATTTTGAGTTCTGCAGACTTGTAAAACTCTTACTCTTCAGATATAATTGTCAAAATTTAATTAAATATATTATTGAAATTAGATATCTTAGATGGGAGCTATGTTTTCAAGCAATTTTGTTTCTTAATTTTTTATTTAAAATAAACTGTATATGTCCTTATTTTTAGCATTAAAAAACGCAGGTAGTACTTTGCTGTGAAAAGATACCACAGTTCTTAACAGAATTGAGTTGGTTCCAACACAGACATTTCAACTGAGGATAACAATAGTAATAAAGTAAAGGATGGAGAAATACATTTTGGCAATGTGCATTAAACAAACCCCTTCCACAGAAGGCAGCACAGGTGCTCACTGGTAAAGGATCTAGGAGAAAATATGAAATTTTATCACAAAGAAAGAAAATAGTCCTGGGACTTCCCTGGTGGTCCAATGGTTAAGATTCCAAGCTTCCAATGCAGAGGGTGTGGGTTCAATCCCTGATGGAGGAATGAAGATTCCACATGCCTCCTGGCCAAAAAAAAAAAAAAAAGATTATATGCCATAAAAAAGAAAACAGTCCCTTATTTGTCCTCAGTATGAAAGTGAAAGTCATTCAGTCATGCCTGACCTTTTGTGACCCCATGGACTGTGGCCTGCCCGGCTCCCCTGTCCATGGAATTTACCAGCCGAGAATACTGGAGGGTAGCCTTTCCCTTCTCCAGAGGATCTTCCCAACCCAAGGATCAAACCCAGGTCTCCTGCATTGCAGGTGGATTCTTTACCATCTGAGCCACCAAAACACCAGGCACAGTCTCTAGAGACCCACTGACGGTGGCTTTACAGGGTGTACAGGTGAAGACTCATGCTTTCAGGAATATGACCCTAAAAAATTTACATTACCACACACAAAATACATAGCCAATGGGAATTTGCTGTATGGCTCAGGAGACTCAAACAATAACACTGTATCAACCTAGAGGGGTGGGATAGGGAGGGAGACGGGAGGGAGGTTTAAGAGGGAGGGGACATATGTATACCTATGGCTGATTCATGTTGAGGTTTGACAGAAAACAACAAAATTGTGTAAAGCAACTATCCTCCAATTAAAAAAAAATTTTAAAAATAAATGCCGTCCCTTTGTTAACACCAATTTCATGTATTGAAGAAAAGAGTGGAGTGGGGACAACAGGGTTTCCATCTGAAAAAAGTCTGAACCAATTAATTTACATAAGTTGTCTGTTGGTTTCTTTCATGGGCTGTGTGTTCCCCCTGTGGTCCAAAGGAAACCTCTCACTTTGGTTGCAAAGATCCCATTGTTGCTCTGTTGCTAAGTTGTGTCCGACTCTTTGCGACCCCACGGACTGCAGCATGCCAGGCCTCCCTGTCCTTCATCCTCTCCAGAGTTTGCTCAAACTCATGTCCATTGAATCAGTGATGCCATCCAACCATCTCATCTTCTGTCACCCCTTCTCCTTCTGTCCTCAATCTTTCCCAGCATCAGAGTCTTTTCCAATGAGTCAGCCATCAGGTGGCCAAAGTATTGGAGCTTCAGCTTCAGCATCCGTCCTTCCAATGAATATTCAGGGTTGATTTCCTTCAGGAGTGACTGGTTTGATTGCCTTGCAGTCCAAGGCAAAGATTCCATATGCCAGGAAATAGATTCTTGGTGTTGTTTAATCCAGCAGGCAATTCAACTGGAGATCTAGGTTTGTCAGCAGCCTTTAGGATATCATTGCCTCTCTGAGGTCTGCTTATCAGTTTACTACTGATCTTAACAAAAAGGAAGTTAAGGACACGATTGTCTTCACCTCTGAAGTGGGGCAAAGCTGACAAGAAATAAAAATATGAGCCATTCAGATGAGCAGCAAAGTCAGCTCTCATTTTCTTTCAACTACTGTTAGAATATCTATATTCTGCAAAGCGAGACACATAGAAGTTATATGAGTCAAATTGCTTCCTTTTTAACCAAAAGAAAGGGAAAAACTACTAAAGCTTGAAAAAACCAATTCCAACATGCCCTGATGAATTTTTATTATTTTTATTACCATTTTCTGTCTTAGCCGGTAATCATTCCCCTCTGAATAGTTACACTGAAAAGTTTTGCAATAACATTCAAATCAGTTATATAATTAGATTTAATTATGTTAAAGGGGGAAGAGGGACTTCAATATGCAGTTTTTAATTCCAGAGTTCTCCAAATAATTATTGACACCGAATACAAACAATTCCAATCATGGGAATTAGAATAAGTACCCTCACCTGTCCCTGACACAAGCAGAAATTGGCAGGAGCTGCAGATCCAAAATAGGAAAAACATGTCCTCGACCATAAACTCTCCCACATATAATTAAAATCTTACACCAAGTGACATTTTTTTTTTTTTGGCCATGTTTCCAGGTCAAGCCAAGGTACAGGAACAAACTCTGGCATTTGTGCTTTTGTCCAAATCACCCTCATTTTGCACATTTTCCTTGAACTCACTCTGAACACGCAGAGGTCACTCCAGAGCGGCTGCTTGCCTGTTTCTCCATACAAGTGATTTTGATTGCTGTCCTGATTTGTTCCGTATTGCCATTGAAATATTTGCTGTTACTTTCATTCTCTGAATTCAGTCTGGTCTCCCCACCTTGTCACGGGGCCCTGAGATGGTCTCATTTTGCCCTCACCCCTCCATGTAGTACTGTGCTTCAAAAGAACTAGGTCTAAAAGAATCTTGGCTTAATTGTATTTCAAGCTAGATGCTAACTGTGGGTGTTATTTTCTGAATCTACTTGTTGTCTGGCTTTTTACCTCTCCCCTGAGCATAGACTCTTTGAGAGCAAAGACTGCAGGTTATGCTGCTGAACTAGTGGCCTGGTCAAGTGGACACCACCATCCTTCCACGCACGTCATCAGCAAGCATCCCCAACACTGTTTGATGGGGGCACAAACACTAAAACCTTAGTGACGCTGACATGACCAATGAGTCAAGAATGCAGTATCTTTAAAGGTGCTTTTTAAAGTATAGCCTGACAAAATCAGTCCAGTGGGGGACATGGGGAAGCCTCATTTTTCCTACATAATTTAGCTTCTCCCCTTCTTTTTTGAAAAGAAAACTAGGTCAGCAAAAATGGAAAAGTGTTGTATAATAATCACCACAAATCACTTAGAGTTCCGGTTCAAAGGGTTTTAACCTGGTAATAAATTATCCTTCTGAGATGAGACTCACAGTTAATTATGTCCATTACTCTAATTTTATTTCATATCTAGAGGGGAGCTAAGGGGAAGGGAATCTCAGATAACTCACCACCCAAAGCCTTTACATTTTCCCTTTGGTACATTGAAGAATATTCTAAATGTTCTGCACCATTTCTGGCTGGGAATTGGAGGGGTCTTTCATTCTATGCTGAACAAAGGAGCAAAAAATGGACCGGTTGGAGGGCCTGAGAAGCCATTCTTCCTATTTGTAGACATCCGTCAAAATGCTTCTTTGTCATCATGGCTCCACCCAGGTCTTTAGAGAGAAGATCGCTCCTTCTCAGCAAGATAGTGGACATTCAATCTGGCCCTACTCTCTGTCTCAGAACTCAGGGCTCTAATACTGCAAAAGCCTAATTACCCAGAAACTAAGTAGTCAATCAGAATTCTCACTGCAGGAATAAGTAGGTCATATAAATCATGAGAAAGGAAACTTGATCAGGAATTGAGACAAAAATCACTGCTGTCCTGTGCTTTAAAATCAAATCAAAAGTGTAAGCTTCCTCTATGGAATGAAATGCATTTCTTAGTAATTATCCTGACAAACCTCAAGAACTTCAGTCATTAGAAAAGATTCAATTACAGTGATGAGTCTGTACTGACTTTGATGGAGACGGAACTTGACTATTTTTGAATGATTTCCAACCACTCTGGCTTTAAAAAAAATATAGTTTCTCAGTATCTTTCATTGCTCAACAAGAATACTTGAATAGTTATATAGGTCTTTAGCTAATGAAATTCATTCGATATATGCTGTCCTGTAGTATAGACTCAAAAATACACACAATTGGAAATTTTCCTACAGTATATTTTAAATAATTTTTTCAAGCTGTTAACACTTATGTCCTCCAAATTAATCCCTCTTTTTTTTCTCACGTTCTTAATTTTTGGAGGATTAGACTAGATCTTTTCTTCTATGCTGTGGATCAACTAAAAGATAAACCTTTAATGCCTTCATATTAAATTTGAAGATTAGATGTATATGACAAGCACACAGGTAATTCTTGTACCAGCACACTCCGGTATAAAAGCCATGGCACAAACATCAATTAATCTGAACCATGAACCCCATCTCTGGGATTGTGTCTGGGAAATGGATCATCCTAGTGTAACTGGTTTGCTGAACTGTCTCAACCGGATAAGTCACAGACATGATAGCTCTGAATTTTTTCTCGAATGATTGCCCCCAATGTTCAAGTAAGTCCACTTCTGTGCATGGTGTCCCAGCCCACAATACTCCCTTAAACAGGTAACAGCACATCCTCTGTGATGTTGGTCATTTGGAGCAGACTTGGAGAGGTCTGTGTGGGGACAGGCAAGCCAGCACTGAGGGCTGCCTGTCTTTCCTTCAGGCTCCAGGAGCGGGGCCACCAGGAAAGCCACATGTCTCTCAGAGATGGACCAGTTACCTTCCCTCTGAACCCACTCAAGAGAAGGAAGTTCCTGCCCTGACTCCCCATGACTCCTCTTCCCACCCCCCAGCCCCCCACCCCAGCACACTCCCTGTCTTCTGCTGGAGGTTGACTATGGGTCTGGAAAGGGAGATGGACTGACCGTGCTGGGGCCGCTGCTTCCCACCCCTCGTCCTTGTTGAGGGCAAGCCCGGCTCCAGGGTTTGAGGGCCATCTCTAGAATGCTGGGTTTTATCCCCACTTCTGAACCCAAACTGACATTCCAGGACAATATAAAAAGTCTCCTCCATACAGAATATCCTGCTAAGCAAGACTCTGAAGGTTTTGTGTTTTATAAACACTCGACTTGGGATTTCAAAATTTTATATTTATATACATATATATACACATATATACACACACATGCATACATACATGGGGCTTCCTGGGTGGTGCTAGTGGTAAAGAATCCTCCTGCCAATGCAGAAGACACAAAAGATACTGCAGGTTCAATGCTTGGGTGGGGAAGTTTCCCTGGAATAGAAAATGGCAGCCCACCTCAGGATTCTTGCCTGGGAAACTCCACAGACAGAGGAGCCTGGTGGGTACAGTCCATGGGCGTCTCTCAGAGACGATGTGTGATGGGCTCCAACATGTGAGCAGCACAATGCATCCCAAACCTGAGTCTGGAAGGGTTTAGAAATTTGCTTAACTTACCATTTCCTGACACAATGAGGAAATCGATGCATCTTGTCATTCAAACGGCTTGTTAAGTCCAGAGTAATCCAACAAGAGAGTGCCATGATAAGAAGAAATGAAACCCCAAGGACTTACTCATCACAGAATCAGAGATCATTTACAGATAAAACCATCTTATTTATTGAGTGGGACCCTCTGTAGTTGTGTCTGTAGAAACAAACTTCAGCATTTTGTAAAAGGTTCATCTTGCAATGGGAAGCGATCATCTGTGACTGTGGTTCAGAGCCTGCCCCAGGTGTGATGGCGAGGCTTCCTCTGAGGATGACTGAAAGAAGCAAAAGAAACATAAAGAGAAAGTGCAGATCTAGCCTGGGAAATGTTTTGGTGCAAAACTGAAACATGGGTATGCACTATTTAAACAAAAAATGGCTTGGAGGTCCATCTATGCAGAGAAGCCCTGGAGGACAGGCCTGGAGAAGCCCTGGAGAAGCCCAATAGAGTGGGAAGAAGAAATGACCATCTTTGGGTGGGGACAGTGGTGACATAAAGGAGCTTGTCAACAGCTCAGACAGCTCCCTCCTCTTCTCTGGGGACAGAACAGTGCTGGATCTGTAATTGGAACCTCGCTTAAAAGATCCAGGCAGCTGCTTTTGTTCATAGCACCATTAGTGATGCTGGCTTCTTAAAAGTGACCAAGAACCAACAGTCCAACAACATGGCCAAGCACAGGGTATTCAGCACATCTGAGAGGAAACAAGGCTGCCTCTGAAGATACTATGATAAATATGTGTTTCCTTGGATTTGCTATGCCTTAGCAAAGGCATAGTATGCCATTGCTATTCTCAAGCAAACAAATAAGTTGTGATACCTCAAAACAGATCAGCACACATCTCCATCTTCATTTCCTATGAGATGAAGCAGATTTATGGTATCAACAGGGAAAGGAAAGATGGATGTCCACTGAAACTCAAACATGTTTAAACCTACAAGCTTAATGTTCCAGTCAAAATGTAACATAATTAAACGTTTTAATGAGACAGTATTTTGTTGTTTTGTCAGCAGAGTGAACATCTTATATTATCCAAGAAGACTTTAAAAAAAAAAAAAAGGATGTTACCCAGTAGCAGTCAAAGAAATGAATGAATCCATGAGGAAGTTCACGAAAAATCACAATGATAGAGATGATGCATTAATTTTGAGATGCTATGGAAGAGCCAAAGTGGAAAGTATATATATAGCATTAACAGAGCTTGCCTGGAGAAGTGGATTTCTCAGTCAGACTCAGATGTTGGTTCTGAGAAGCTCTGGATAATGAAGATACTGGCCAGAAAGAAAGTGTTGAGGGAAGCATGACTCTGAGGCCAGTTCCAGGGAAACTCAGCAGAGAAAGCTGAAGAGGTATACTCCAGAAATGAGATCATCAAGTTTACATCATTTAGGGTCTCAAATTTTATACAGTGAAAATGCATACTGTGTTACAAAGAAAAAAATGTATGTGAGAGAGAAATTCAGTGAGAGGAAGACCTATGGAGAAAAAATATTGCAAATATTAATATATTTTTAGTATTTTTGTATATTGGTATTATTTTCAGTTCAGTTTAGTCACTCAGTCGTGTCTGACTCTTTGTGACCCCATGGACTGCAGGTATTATTTTAGTACTTTATATCTTATAATAAATATTTTAGTATTCTTAGTCACCCTTGAGTTTGTGGGTACAGAGCATGAGGAGTGAATAACCATTTGATATAAATATGAAATTATTTTAACACCATGGTCAGTATCTTCAGATTGATTTTTAGATATTATTAAAACAATAAAAAGATTATAATAACAAAATTGAGGCCTCTGAGACAGTCTGTAGCAGCAATCAAATATGATAATGCCCTCTTAAGTCACCATTCAATAGACTTTAAATGTATTGATTTGAAATACTTTATTGATAATGCTATTAGAATCACCAATAATAACTACCAGTGATTAGATACATAACATTTTTCTGGGATAAATACTAAAACCATTTATATTTGTTGACTCCAATGCACATAGAATTTTTCCAGATGAAAATTATTTTTTCCATTGCATTTTTTAAGAAGACTAAGTTTCAGATACTTAACTTGGCTAGGAGCACACAGTAAATATTGCATTTGAATGTGGGTTGTTGTTCAGTTGCCCAGTCGTATCCGACTCTTTGCAACCCCATGGACTGCAGCAGGCCAGGTCTCCCTGTCCCTCACTATCCATCTCCCAAAGTTTGCCCAAGTTCACATCCTTTGCATTGGTGATGCCATTCAGCCATCTCATCCTCTGATGCCCTCTTCTCCTGCCCTCAATCTTTCCGAGCATCAGGGACTTTTCCATTGAGTCAGCTCTTCGTGTCAGATGACCAAAATACTGGAGCTTCAGCATCAGTCCTTACAATGAGTATTCAGGGTTGATTTCCCTTAAGACTGACTGGTTTGATCTGAGCACATACACACACAGATTAGTTTACTCCAAAGAAAGCAATGAAAACTCCAAAATCAACAACAAAGAGAGAGAGCCAGAAAATCCCCAAATACATGTAAATTAAAAAAAGAAAAAATTCTCAATAAATAACCCATGGGTCAAAATGAAGTCTCAAGAGAAATTAAAATATATTTTCATCGAAATTGTAACAAAATAAAAATTATCTAAATTTCTGGGCTGTAGTATAGAGAATGCTTAGAGGGAAAATCATAGCATTGATTACATATATTGCAGGATAAAAATCTAAAGTCATAAACTAAGCTTCCACCTTAGGAAATTAGGGAAAGAAGAACAATTTAAACCTAAAGCAATCAGAGCAGAAAGTAATAAAAATCAGAACACAAATCAATAAAGTTGAAAATTAGAACTGCAAAGCAAATCAGAGGGACCTGGAGGTCTCGGTCCCTTAATAGCCTATATGCATGTGTGCTCAGTCCCGTCCAACTCTTTTCAAACCCATGGACTGTAACCCACCAGGCTCCTCTGCCCATGGATTCTCCAGGCAAGAATACTGGAGTGGGTGGACATTGCCTTCTCCAGGGCATCTTCCTGACTCAGGGATCGAACCCCGGTCTCCTACATCTCCTGCACTGGCAGGCAGATATTTTACCATTCACCACGGGGGAAGACCCATTAGCCTACACGCCCAGAAGTAATGTGGGAGTAGATGGTAGAGGTGCTTTTATCTGTGGACCTACCAACGGGATTGCTCTGGTAATTTCATCAGAGAGAAGAGACAAGATCTTGAAGACATCGAAGGTATATAAAGATGCTCCCTACTCTACTTGCCATCTACCAAGAAACTCTTCCTCACCATCACCACCAGCATCAGCATCAGTCTGAGGTCCCTGTTGTTAGACCTGGCTCCTGGCAGTTGTCCTGGGTGACTGTGATGTTTTCACCAGGTAACAGTCTCCTAGAGCTTCTCATGCCTTTACTAACTGCCCCCCACCCACCCACATAGGCCTGAGGAAAGTCATGTTCAGGAGTTTAATTCTGCCCAAAATCTGAGAGCAGAAGGGGCAGAGTTGACTGCCAGGAAAAAGACATGGTTGTCTAGACCCTAAACTATAATTGTCCCACAGTGATCTGAAAAGTTCTCCTGCCCCATTGGCAAAATCAATTCATGGACAGTCAATTGAATAATTGCATCTCAAGTAGGGCAAAGTTAAAAAATCTGCCCAGAAAATTTATTCTGAGAAAGATCAATAATAATTGCTTATTGTAAATATCTCAGAGTTATCAGGAAAGCAGGATTCATTTCAAAAGAGAACAAAACTGTAAATGAGGCCCTGAGAAGGTTAAAGAATGATGGTCTGCAGAATGGGATGAACCGATGACAAGGGAGCTGAAGGACTATAGAAATGCATGAGACATTAGGCCCCACAGAGACATGAGGGCCAGAATCAGGGAAATGTCACACAATGAAAATGAATGCCATACACACAAGAATGTTGATTGAGAGATTCAACTGACTGACTGGGACAAAGAGGGGTGCATCAATAGAGGAGCTGGAATAATTGAAGTAGCAGAATGCACTATAAAGGTACAGAAAAGAAATCTTTGACTCTATCAGAAAATGTGCTAAATCACTCACTCTCCATGGCCGTGTCATCAGAGCAGCAGATGGCAAAGAGCTAATGAAGCCAGAAAGCATCAATAACTGCTCGAAAGAATTGTTGGTGAATTTCAAGAAGCTGTTAAAGTTATCAAGAATTTCCCCCAAGATTTAAAGTCTGAAAGTAAATCATTAGTTACTTAACTATATGAAAGGGGCAAGGGGAAAAGATTTTTGCTTAAGTATGAAAATAATTGAAAAGTAAAAACACTTATTCTATTCATTATTAATATTTCATTGGCAAACAAAAAAAAAAAATTCCTGGGCTGGAAATCAATAGTCTGAGATTAGCCACTAATTATCTGTTTGGCCTTGGGCAAAGTACTTAATATTTCTAGGCATCAGCCTTCTCCTTTATAAGGTAGAGCAGGGAGGGATGAATAGGCAGAGCACAGAGGATTTTTAAGGCAATGAAAATACTCTGCATGAGATTACAATAGTGAATAAATATCATTATGCATGAGTGCTAAGATGCGTCCGACTCTTTACGACCCCATGGATTGTAGCCCACCAGCCTTCTCTGTCCATGGGACTCACCAGGCAAGAATACTGGATTGGGTTGCCATGCCTTCTACCAGGAGACCTTCCTGACCCAGGGATCAAACCTGCGTCTCTTATGTCCCCTGCATTGGCAGGCAGATTCTTTACCACTATAGCACCACCTGGGAAGCCCAAATGTCATTATATGTTTAAATAAACATAGACTGTACAACAGCTAGAGTGAACCCTCAGGTAAACCATGGACTCTGGGTGATGATGGCATGTCAGTGTAGTTCCATCAGTGATAACAAATGGACCATCGGGTGGAGATGTTGATAGTAGGGGAGGTTGGGCATGTTGAAGTAGGAGCAGGAGATATATGGGAAATCTTTTTGCCATTTTAATTCTTATGTCAACTTAAAACCACTTAAAAAAATTTTTTTTAAATAATATGTCCAGCATTTTTCAAACTGAGCTCTACTGTCAGAACCTTGGGAGCCTCTCAGGGTATCAGAAGAAGAAGAACCACTGGGAAAAACAAGGACCACCTTCTCCCAGGCCCCCCTCCCCGACCACATCTTTATCAAGAATTCTGCTTTTCTCTGGAGAAGATTCCTCTTTGGAGAAGTGGTTCCACTGATGAAAACATATTTGAAAAATACTGAACTTGAGGATCCCTCATAAGTAATAAAGAGTAGATTCAACCCCATTTTAATGAAGAAAGGCAACCTGTGGGCTGAATCAAAGTATCACGTCCTTAATCTCGATAATCTATGATATAAACTCATATGGTTTCCTGATCTGGGACCTCCAGCTTACAGAAATAAATGTCTGTTCATTGAGTCCCCCATTCTGTTACTCTGTTAGAGCAACTGAGCTGACAGAGACCCCCACCACAGCCCTCCAGTCCCTGAGGGTCTTGGATGGGGGCTGAGACTGATGCTGGGGTGGGGTTAGCAGGGCCACAAAGGTCAGCTCTGAGTCTGGAGCATCTGCCTCTCTTTGGGCTGTGAGGGTACTTAATGGACTTTACCTTTTGTGACTTGGCTGAAATTCTGAAATAACAGAAGGCAGGTAAACACCAGTTATTTGCACAGCTTAGCAGAGGAAAAAGCCCTGGTTCCTCAGAAGTGAAGAGTTTGAAAAACACCTTCTGCAATATGCCAATAGGAAGCACTTTGCCAAGGTGTTCACTTCTGTTAGTCATGTTGGCACCACTTCATGGAACCTGGTGTGCACAGGATTCAGTGAAAATGAATGAAAAAATTAATTCCCTGCTATTCAGTGAGAACCCAAACCTAGTCCAGAAGAAGGACCAAGAAAAACCTTACAAGGAGAGATGTCATATTTCTCTTCCCTCTGACGCTCATTCCAACAAAGGCACCAGACTCGGTTGCATTGCAACATCGCCTCGCATGGAGGACGACTTGCAGACTCAGGGTGTTTCGCGTCCTCTTGTTGGGCTCAGAAGAACTGCAGTGTTTCAGGTTTCTAGTTTTGTCATTTTCCCCCTCACAGCTTTTCATCCCTGCTCCAGTGTTTGACAGTTTCATTTCTATAACTCATTAAATATTCAATGATTCATAATAACAATTTCCCGTGTAATTTTATTGTTCACATTCTGGCATCGACTTCTTGTACCAAATAACAAAAGTATAAATACCCACTTGAAATAAGGACATTTCAGTTTTTATTTTCATTGCATTAATATTGTCAAAGGAGCTTGTTGCAAAAGACTTCCAAATATTACTTAGGCTACCTCCCTATTATAACTCTGTGCAAATGGGAATTATGAAACGAAAAGCCAGGAAGGCAGGGAAAAATTCAACCAACCTCACACTAACTGGAGAGGAAGCTAAGAGAGTGTGAAATCAAAGAATAATCAATTTCCTGAAGGAATGAGGTGGTGCGCCATGTCATTACAGATTATCTCAAGGGCATGAGAAAGGCAAGGAAGGCTGAAAAAGTTGGAACGAGAGGTACTTAGAGCAGCAGTCTGGATTTTTCCACTGGGGAAAACAACCCCTGCCTTGCACCAACCACTCAATGAATTTCTACATTCTGACAG
Source organism: Cervus elaphus (assembly GCF_910594005.1). Lineage (NCBI taxonomy): Eukaryota > Metazoa > Chordata > Mammalia > Artiodactyla > Cervidae > Cervus > Cervus elaphus. Next base: position 45,428,600 of record NC_057837.1, on the reverse strand, counting down.
GATTATGCTGTCAGGCACACACACATACAAAATCTGTCTTCTGTCGAATGGGGCTAGCTGCTCGAGGACAGGACTTCCAAAATAGTAAAATAATGTTTTGTCACACACAAACACACACACTCACGGAAGACAGTTTATCAGTATGTTTTCCTCACATAGTTGGTCCTCTTTCAGCACTTGGGGGAATCTAGCTCAGAAACTCAGGTATATCCTGTCTTTTCCTTCTAATCTAGCTCAGTATCCGAGAGCCACCATTTCCACAGCACTTCCTCTGGGGCCTCAGAGTCCCTGGCTTGTCATCCCCACATGGAGTAATGCACCCCAAGTGCATGGAGAGTCTCCTCCTTCTTGACAGACCTTCCACCCAATCAAGGGCAGGAGGCCCATGCAGAGTAGACGTGCCATCTATGAACTCAAGCTTCAGGACCTCACATGAGGTCTCATCACATGAGACTCTAGTGATGCAGTGGGCTCCCTGTTGCTCTCAGAATATGTGTAAAATCCCAAACAGACTCTCAGCCTGTGCAGATCTTGTCTCAACTTACACTTCCACCTTCACCTCCCTCTTCCCTGCATCCTCCTCTGCCCCCATCTGCACCAGGACTCCATCTGCATGTCAAGAACCCTTGGGGAATCACTTCCTCACCGTTGGTGCAGTGTCTTGGATTTTGAAAAAAAAAAAAAAAAATTTCAGACTTCTTGCCCCTCTCATTGTGGAGAAACCCATGAGATTTTAAGCTGTTTTTTTTTTTTTAAGACAAAATCAATACAGCTCTGTAAAATTCCAGGCAAATCAGTTCCAGTTGGGAAGCAGGAATTATATTTGTCAGCAGTCAGTCTCCTGAACTCATGTTCCTTCCTGGTGTACCTATGCCAAACTTGTCTACTTCCATCTGCCTACTCAGTCACTTCAGTCATGTCCAGCTCTTTGCAACTCTGTGGACTATAGCCTATCAGGTTCCTCTGTCCACGGGATTCTTCAGGAAGAATACTGGAGTGGGTTGCCATTCCCTTCTCCAGGGGGTCTTTCCAACCCAGGGATCGAACCTGGGTCTCCTGGATTGGCAGGTGATTCTTTACCACTAGCACCACCTGAGAAGCCATCTGCAGGGGCCCTTTAAGCTTCAGACTCAAGGGTAACTTATCTGATATTATAATCATGCCTTAAAAATCTCCATGGGGACTTCCCCAATGGTCCATTGGTTAAGACTCTACTTTCCAATGCAAGGGATATGGGTTTGATCCCTGGTGGGGGAAATAAGTTCTCATATGCCACCGGATGAGGCCAAAAATTATTTTTAAATTATCTTCATGGACTCTTCAGATTCCGTAAGAAAAGATCATCTTATTGTCCTTTTCTTTCTTTCCTCCAGCCCCCTTTTCATTATTTAAAGAGAATGGTTTGTGTAACACATGACCATAAATGAAACACTGGGACTGATCCTCATGGGAGCATTTCTTCATGACTATAACCATCTCATTCAGCATTTCATGCCTAGTTTATTTTTAAATATCTAACCATGATCTCTTAATTTGTCACCCAGAGATTCCTCATAAATCTTGGAGTTTTTGATAATATCTGTGGTAAGGAAAATCACTGAGTCATTCTTTGAATTGTTCATGCACTGAAAACCTAACACAACATTCTTGTTTGTGTTAAACAGCAGGGAAAGAACCACTGGCTGTGTTTCTAAAGGTGCTTAGCTAGTAAAAAGGGTTCCAAAAATGAGAATCAAGACAAAAAAATACAAATAAAACAAATAGCTTCTCTGTAATGATAAGTGCTAAGGAACAGAAACAGAGCTGTAGAGCAGGCAGTGGGGTCAGTGGGCCTTTAGTTCAGGTGGGTGGGAGGACCCCTCTGCCTGTTCCGAGAAAACACGGGGAGGTGTGACTGGATACAGGGGTGACAAGGCGATACCAGGGATGGGCCGGACCATCCAGGGCCTGGAAAATAGACCCAGAACTCTGGCTTTGTCTCCGATGCTAGGACAGGAAACACGGGGATTTTAATCAGGGCAGTGACCTGCTCAAACATGTGAAAATAGGTCTGATAAAAACAGACAGGGAAGCCACCCTAACACAATGTGAGAATTGAATTTGGAGAAGAGCACAGTTCTAAGAGAGTGGGCTATTTCTTACTAAGTTGGGCTAATCTGGTGTTTTAAGTCCTGCAAATCATGATGAAATGTCCAAGTTTTAAAATAATATATATAATTGGATTCCATCAAAATGTTGATAACAATGTCTCATTTACAGTAACTGGAGTTTTAAACACCTATTGCAGCAATAGAAACACAACCCAAATGCCCAGCAGTGAGAGGAAAAATGTGGCAATTTCTCCAAGAAACGAGTCTGACATCACATGTCCATACGAAGATAGATGCCTGAATCCCCCACAGCCATGCTTGCATTCTCACACCCACCATACCCAGTGTCAGGTTCTTAGCTGGTGGGCTCCTGAGTGAGGTTCACTTGGCATCCAGTTGACACTGTTGTAACATCTGATTCCTACAGTAGAGTCCATAGGATTTAGGGTCACTGCCAAATACCACATCCAAAAGACATGATCATTTAAATCTACATTAACGAACAAAAATGAGATAAAATTGATAACGATACATTAACGAACAAAAATGAGATAAAATGTCAAATTGAGCTCCTCAGCCCCACTGGCCATGTTTGAAGTATTCAGTTGCCATATCTGAACCCTGTATGGCGTGGCTGTGACACTTATGAGGTGACCTTTCTAGACAGGGAAGGAGCAGGACATTCCGTTATAGAGGAGGGTTCTCTTGGATAGCTCTGTGTCCAGTTTATCCTGTTCTACCCTGCTGAACAAGCCTTGGATACAGCAAAGGAGACTGGCCTTGGTGCAGAGTACTCCTAACTGCTCCAGGCAATACAGGTTAAATTCACCCAAAGACCTCTCTTGCATATACTGGAACTCCAAGTAGGGCCCCACTGTTAACTCAACAAGAGGAATGGCCAGTCCAGGCCCTAACAGACACTCATTTAGCTCAGGAAGAAAGCCAAACAATAATAGTCATTGTAATAGTAATAGCGGTGATAATTATAGCTTAATGTTATGCAAATTGCTGGAAAACTGATGCTATAAAAAGACTAACTTCATAATGCTGCAAATACACTTCGGCTCAGAGCTCTTACAAAATTGCAGACCAGTTTAACATCTCTTCTGCACCTGCCCCTTCTATTCTATTCTCTGGATGACAGGAGTCTCCCACCTTTTCCTTCTCCCTGTTGCAAACATCTGCAAGATTTTGATCCTGATAGCAACTAAGACATCCACTCTGTGCTGGGCACCACTACATGTGCTTCATGTATAGATTCATTTAATCCTCCAGCATCCACGGGAAGTGATAGCATTATTAACTCCATTTGGCAAGTAAGAAATGAGACATTTAGTCTCCTTCACAGTCACACAAGTAGAGAGAAACAGAGATGAGACCTGCACCCCATGAGCACAGCCCTGTACCACCGGCTCCCATGCAAGCGTACTAAGCTGCTTCAGTCATGTCCAATTCTCTGTGACCCAATGGACTGTAGCCAATCAGGTACCTCTGTCCATGGGATTCTCCAGGCAAGGATACTGGAGTGGGTGGCCATACCCTCCTGCAGGGGATCTTCCCGACACAGGGATCGAACCAGGGCCTCTTATTTCTCCTGTGTCAGCAGGTGGGTTCTTTATCTCTGAGCCACCTGGGAAGCTCCTTCAAAGAGGGCTGATGGGACAGAACCCAGGGGCTCTTAACGCTGTGACCAAAGATCGAGTTCTCCATTGGCTATGGTTTCCCGATGGAGACACAAGCCATTCATATCTAGGATGGGTGGTGTGGGAAAGTAAAAAATGAATGTAAAAATCTTCCAAGTTTTGAAAAAGAAAAAATAAAATAAAATCTGCTTTACTATAAACCCTTGAGTTTTGAGAACTTATCTAATACACTGGTATCACTTTATTGTACCACTTTAATGTACACTAAATTGTACCAGTGCTAGAGTTGTAGCAAAAAGCTAAGACACATGGTATTATCTACCAATAGGGCGGACATGACTGAGCACACATGCACGCAGGCCAACGGGCCTCAGAAATACGCAGCACTGGAGTTGGGGAAGTTGTAGCCCACGTTGTGCAGAGATAAATCGTTAGCACAAATATCAGCTGCATCAATCAGGAAACCAGTCCCCACCACTACAGAGTCAGTATTTGCAAGCCAAGTGGCTGGAAATGGCCACCTTTCCTGTGTATTGGCTCTTACTTGGTTTCTCCTGAAAAGTACGACCAAAAAATTATCTCAGGCAAGAACAGACTGGTGTTCAAAAAGAGATCAGAAGTGGCTGAGTGCAGCAAGCAAGAACAAGAAATGCTGAACACTCCTAGCTCCCAGACATTAAGAAGCAAATTCGGAAAATATTTAAAGTCACAGATGCCCAGAAAGACTTCACAGATGAAAAAAAAAATAACAGAGTCTTGATTAGGGGATGTTTTTTCCCAACAATTGTATCAGTGATCTCAAGGTGACCTCTCAGCTGCAGAGAGACAAGGTGATAAGCAAATTAGAATCTCATCTAAAGAACATGGAAGATATCCCAACCCATGGGACTGACCATAAACAAATGGCTCCAAAGCCTCCTAGATGCTGGGGGTGTGGGGTTGCCAAAGAAACCACAAGTGCAGAATTAAAAGCCTTTGATGAGCATCAGCCAAAACTGCACAGTGGAAAAGCGGAGTCGTTCTGATATCATCGTCCTGTGGGTGGAAGGACCAGGAGTCACAGAGGAGACAGAACTCTCTACCCAAAGAGGCAGTGAGCAGAGGAGACTTAGAGCTTGAGGAGTGGCTGAATACTCTAGCCAAATATGCACTGGGACATGAGAATTATTCTGAGCTAAAAGCACTTGAAAAACAGAAAGTGCAAGGAAGGTGCTCTGATCTCGCCCTGTTTCTCCCTGAAAGCAGAAGCTGGAAGACCTCGTCTTCCACCGTCTCTACACTCAGAACAAAGAAACACTCTGGGAACCAGAGAAAGGGAGTCGGGGGGTGGCACATTGTACAAACAGACCTTGTAGAAGTGACTTCCATCTTCAGGTGTACAACAGAGTGGTTCAGTTACACATATACATACATGCATTCCTTTTCCGATTCTTTTCTCGTACAGAATATTCTTTTCACAGAGTATTGAGTAGACTTCCCTGTGCCACACAGTAGGTCCCTGCTGGTCATCCATTGCTGTCCACCTGAAACTAACACAGCATTGTAAATCAACTATACTCCAATACATTTTTTTAAAAAATGAAAAAAAGAAAATCCACAATGTTGCAATGCTACTGATTAAATAAATCTTTTTTTTCTTTTTGAACTTTTTATTTCATATTGGATTACAGTCAATTAACACTGTTGTGATAGTTTCAGGTGGACAGCAAAGGAACTTAAGCTTCTTTTTTTTTTTTTTTTAAGTTTCTTTTATAGTATTTATTGATGATTGATTAATTGACAGATTTGGCTGCACTGGGTCTTAGTTCCAGCATGTGAGATCTTTAGTTGTGTCATATGGTTTCTAGTTCCCTGACCAGGGATTGAATCCAGGCCTCCTGCATTGGGAACACAGGGTTTTAGCCACTGGACCACCAGGGAAGTGCCTTAAGAAACTGATAATAGCTCATAGATTGTACTGACTGTATGCTGGATAAACTGGTATAAATTTAATTAAATTAGACTGTAAAGAATATCTTACAATTTAATTATCATTGAATAAAATAACAAAATGTAAGAAACAATACCAACAACAAAACTGTTGTCTTACTTCACTCCCCATTTGCTTTGTAGTTATTTCTCCAGCATTGGCTCTCTGTCCAGAAACACGTAGGCTCTGCCCTTCCCTGGGTCTTCATTTTTTTAGAGGCTCTACTGTCATGTAAAACTTAACTAGAGCTGTCCCTGGTGGTCCAGTGGTTAGGACTTCACCTTCCAATGCCAGGGATACAGGTTCCATCCTTAGTTGGGGAGCTAAGATCCCATATGGCTTGGGGCCAAAAATCCAAAACATAAAAAACCAGAAACAATATTGTAACAAATTAAAGACTTGGGAAAAAAAAAAAAAAGCCTACACTAAATAAATCCAAATGCTTTTCTCCTGTTGCTCTGTCTTATGTCAATTTAATTCTCAGCTCTACTTGGAGACGCTAAAAGCAGTAAGTCTTACCTCCTCCTGCAGGCTATGTGCCACCTGAACCCCCAGATTAAGGGTTTTCTAAGCTTTAATGTGTAGAATGTTGGGTGGATCATGTTAAATGCAAATTACAGAGAAACATCTAAAAGATTCCAAATCAAACCTGGGAATGCTGAGCATCATTTTAAAAAACAGCTCCAGGTGATTCTAATGTAATTTCCAGTTTGAGAGGCATTGAACAAAATTAAACAATAGAAAATAAGATGGCTCCTATTAAACTATCAATTTTTATAATTAACTGTATAATTAAAATTAATATAAAGTGGAAAGCAGCTCATCAGAGATATGGTTTTGTTCCTTAGGTCTTTGGAATCATTTATACTTACTATCACTAACGTTGTTGTTTTTGCTTAGTTGCTAAGTTGTGTCCGACTCTTTTGTGACCCCATGGACTGTACCCTGCCAGGCTCCTCTGTCCTTGAAATTTTCCAGGAAATAATAATTGGAATGGCTTGTCGTTTCCTTCTCCAGGGGATTTCCTGACCCAGGGATCGAACCCGTGTCTCCTGCATTGACAGGTGGATTCTTTACTGCTGAGCCACTGGTGAAGCCTACTTTACCATTATATACATGATAGTATAAAATATCATGATATTATATAGAATTGTATATGCTATTATGACATCATATATATAAACATTTAAGGCTTGAAATGTTTAAGTGCCAACTAACACTGAGCTCTTAAAAAAGTCTAAAATGACTTTCAAAGAGGAATATATCCATCAAAAGTCCTTTCCAAGGGAAAAGAGGAAAATTATGCTAAGTTTAAAGACGAATTATATCACTTTGTAGATTCCAGTCAAATGAGGCATTGAAATAGCAGGGACAGAACATAAAGCCGGACGAGGTATTATTTAGAAATGTCCTTCTGAATTATACTTATTCAGGGTGGAAAATGGTATCTATTTCCTAAAAGACTATGTGCTATTGAAGATAACGTATATGTTGTTTGAAGTCGGTAAGAAATAAATTTTTCCATAATAATAAAGGAGTAATTTATGCCTGACAAAATGACTTTGTAATTGCTGAATGAAGATAAAAGGGGAATTTGATTGTCCTAATTAAGGATGATACTACAAAGGTGCCTCTGGAGCAGCGAGGGGCGTGTGCGGGATTAATAAATACTGTTTGATTATTTGAAAATCTGCTGCCGATTGTGCTGAACTATGTGCAGATATGCTGATGCCTTTGCCAGGACAGCCACGCTGCATTTGGGTAGGCGGTGGCGGATGCTGGGCCCAGCAGTAGAAGGCAGACCGCAGAATCACTCCTGCTGCGCTCTCCTGGGGGCTGTCTTAGGAAGCACAGCCCTTGAGCTTCTGTGAGAGAAGCTGGTGCAAGATAAAACAGCTTACCACCGGGCTCTCAAATGATGCCATTTGTTAGAAACTGTGTCCTAAAGGCCTTCAGTAGAATCCAATTCATGCAAAACAAACACAACCAACAGATTTTAGAATCTACTTGAGCCAACATGAGATTCGTGTCTAAGTATGTTCTCATGTATTAGACATTGTCAGCAGGAAGCAGAGACCAGGACTGAGGATAAAGAACCAACCCTTGGGTTGGTTGTAAATAGGGCAGAAGTGCAGGTGATATTTTTCCTGTTTCCTCCTAATAAGGAAAGGAGCAGGTTTCACAAGGAGCTGGCATCTGGTTCTCCTGGGGTGTGGGCCTGCGATGGAGACTGTCAGGGGCTACTCCCTGGGCATGTCCTTGGCATCACCCTCTTGGAAGGAAGCAGAGGAAAGGAGACCCAACTGGGTCTATTTGGTGGGTGACAAAAGTACCATCTTCCACCCGCTTGCCCCTGAGAGGGCTTTAGAATTGTTTCCAGCTGTAAGGCCCATTAGATATGGAAACAAACCTTTCAGTGGGAAACTAAAAGCACTGGATGAGATGCATATGAAAATGTATTTATTGCACCAATTATCTGTGAAAACCACAAGGGTTCTGCAGAGGGCAAAGTGAAGTAAAAACAGGGAGGAGAGCTGTTTGAGCTTCAGATGCTTTGAAGATATGAGGGCAGCTGGAGTGGGAGACACAGGCTGAGGCCCCCAATCTGGGAAATGTGACAGGATACCACAGAACATCCTGGGGGGCCAGTGGGCACATATAATGGTCATGGGGAAGGTGTCATACCACCCCACCCCCATCCCAGTAAAGGAAGGAGAGAAAATGTCTCCATCGCATTGTGTCCTGGGACCAAGGAGCGTTCAGAATCTCGGCTGGTCATGTGAGGGCTCCATGGGCATTCTTAGGACCTGAGTGGTCAACACACAACCTCACCTGGGAATTTAATTTGGAAACCCCACTTGGCAATCGACATAGAGGACTTGGATTATCAAGTACAAATGTTCTCTGTGAGACTTCATGTTTCGCCTCAACATCACACAGAAAACCACAGCAAACAAATGAAAACAGTATGCCATGAACAAAACCCAGAAGGAACAATTAGAAAGAATCAAAACTGAAAAACCTTAAAATACTAGGTTAATCCAACATATAAAAGAATGTTTAAGATACTTAAATTAATAAAAGAAGGAAAGGTCAGAATTTATACAAAATCAGCAGGTAGATTTGGAAAAAAAATTCAAGTATTAAACATAATATGAATTTCAAATATAATAATCTCAAATGAAAATTTATTCTATATCTGTAACCATAGGTTAAACATATTTGAAGAGAGAACAGGGGAACTGGAAGAAGGATTTAACACAGTACCCCAAATCCAACCCAGAGAGATAAAATATAGAAAATATTGAAGATATTAAAGGGCAAAAAATCTAGTCTGAAAGAAAAGATTATGTACAGAGTTGGAATCCTGAAAGGACATGAGACAAATATAGAGGAAATAAAATATAAAACACCAACATCTATGCATGTGGGTTTGTAAATAGATAAAAGATTCTTCAAATCCAGGAATCACAAAGAATCCCAACTAAGATATGCAAATAAAAAAGTCCATCTTATTACAGAGGAACTCAAGAACATGCAAAGCAAAAAGGGTTACAAAAGCAGCCAGGTAGAAAGACAACTGAGAAATGAAATCAATTTGTACTGATGCCAATGTTTCAACAGGTAAGGATCTTCAATAAATGGAGAGAATAAATGTCAGCCTAGAATTACAGACCCAGAGAAAACGTGCTTTGAGAGCAAAGGCAAAAAGAAACAATTCCCAGGAAATGGATCAAGCAAACTGGTTTTGCCATCACCAGGTCCTAAACAGAGGAATTTCTGAAACTTGTGTTTCCAAAAGTGGGAAAAAAGAAATTAGAGAAGGCAGAGTGGGGGCGCTAGCAGGCAGCGGGGAGAGAGGTACTATTTGGGGAAATTTAAGCAAATGCTGCCTGGTGTTTCTAAAAGTAGGTGAGGTTCCCTAGGAATGAAACTTGTTCCCAGAAAGTGACTCACGGTGGGGCTTCTCTCCATTCACGTAGAGCGCTGATGCTGTTCAAGGCATGCGAGGCCATACACGGGGGCAAGTAGGGGCTCTCTTTTCCTGGTCTAGTTCCATTCTCCAGCCTCTTTCTGCACCCAGGACCCAGTGTTCTCAATGCTCTTACTGAAGCTGAATCTGACTTCTGAACCCCCAACACTGAATTAAAACTCAGAGGCAGAGTTTTGGCTGAAGTGGAGAATAGCTTTATTGCTTTGCCAGGCGAAGGAGGGCCACAGTCTGCTAAAGTCTTCAAAACTGTGTGGTCCGAATCTGGAGAGAGTAGTGAGGAGTTTGATAGTAATAATTCAAAGAGGGTGGGATCAGCTTGTGGACATTCTCTGAATGGCTTGGTGGTTAGGTATGTGGCAGTCAGTATCACCAAACTTCCGGTTCCAACTGGCCTGGGGTCTTCGTGCTTGGGGGAAGCTTACAGCTATAATAGCTTCTCACTTCCTGAGGGTTTAAGCCTTTGCAAAGGCATCTCAGAAATATTTCTGTGTATCCCTTGAGGGGGAACCAGGACCCTGCCCCAAGGCTGCACTACTGTTTCTCTAGGCTGCTCCTCCCTTGTCTTTGCATTCCCTCCTGTCCCTAATTAGCAACTGATTGAAGTGGCCTCTGGGAACTTAGGAAAGATCAAGGAGGTTGAATGAAGCCTATTTCCTTAAATAGGTATGGTCTATTTAAGGCAACAGGGGACACGGAGAAGCCTTTGTGACCAGGAGCCCCAGAGCGTCCTGCTTTGTTTCCTTGGCCTCTCTCACCACGGTAACCAGACCTGCACCACAGTGCCTGGTATCTGCCCAGGTCTCTTGTGAGAGTTTCCTACCACTCCTGTAAGTGGCAGCAGATCCCAGGGTTGGGCTGGCTCCCAGCCCCTCCATCGGGAGCAGAGGATTTTGAGGTGACTAACTGTGCGTGTTTACCTGCACCCTGAGAACTATGAGGTCCACAGTCTCTCCCCTAGTGGCATGAAATCTCTGCCCTGTGTGAGATGAACCCAGGTCTGTGCCTTCCTTGTCTTTTCACCCTCTCCTCTGTGCCATCTGGAGCATGAGGGTTGATTTTGTGCCAACTTGACGGGCTAAGGGTCACCCCGAGAGCCAGTAGACCATTTGTGGTGTGTCTGTGGGGCGGAGGGGGCTCTGGAAGAGATTAGCATTGAGTCCCTGGATGGAGCAAAGATCACCCTCCCCAGCATGGGTGGCCGTCAGCCAAGCAGCCGAGGGTCTGAATTGATCAGAACTGCAGTGGAAGGGGGATTTGCTCTCTGCTGGAGCATCTTCTCCTGTCCTTGGACCTCAGGGCCCCTGTATCCCAGGACTCCAGACTTAGCTTGAATCACACCCTAGCCCTCCCAGGCCTCCAGCTTGCAGACAGCAGACGGTGGGACTTCTGGGCCTCCACAGTCCCGTGAGCCAATCCCTCATAAGCCTCTCTCTGTGTCTGTCTGTAGATCCTTTACGGTTTCTCTGGAGACCCTGGACTAACATACCAGGAGGGTCTATGCAGCCTACCATGCTGCCCCTTGGTTCCTGGGAGCTCCGGGCAGTATCTACTGAAGAGAACCTGCAGAAGAAAAAGCAAATCCCTTTTGTCTGAGGCCCTGGAGTTCTACCCCACCTCACTAGGCCTGGAGCTGCAAGTCATTGTGATTCGCTGGCCTTTGTGTCGCTCTCCTCCTGCACCTTGTTGTGGCGGCAGCATCTCTCCTGGGCTCTGTCACACGTGGGTCACACATCCTGAGTCTCCCTGGAGAGCCATCTTCCTGGAGTCCAGGCTGTTTAGGCTCACCAGGACTCGGCTTCCCGATGGTTGCAAAGAAGCGATGAACTGTGCTTGGTCTCGCTTTTTTCTCGTGTTGTTGTGGGAGCCCGGAGTGTCCCGGCCTTCTACCTTCTACACAGAATCAGACCCTCCCCACTCTTTCTTCATTTTGCTCGAATGGGACCACTCTCCCCTTCTGAGGCAGCCTTCTCCACACCTGTGCTAACTTGCTCTTTTCTTTCTTCACACGTGATAACTCTAACTGCATAGCCCAATGACAGCTGGCATTTTAGTGTTTAAGAGCTCTGAAGTACAGTGATCAAATTATTGACCATGGTGGAAAGTTTGGGAGAAGGAAATGGCAACCCACTCCAGTGTTCCTGCCTGGAGAATGCCATGGACAGAGGAGGCTGATGAGCTGCAGTCCAGAGGGTTGCAGAGAGTCAGACACAACTGAAGTGACTTAGCATAGTGTAAAGTCTGAGGTCAGCAAAGAAAGATATAATGATTCTTAAAAAGACAAGACAAGAAATCCTTTTCTGTCCTTTGTTAAGGTGATCACAAAGGTGATATGAGAAAGGCCTTATATGGGAGTAACTGTTGTCGTTGTTTAGTTGCTCAGTCATGTCTGACTTTTGTGACCCCGTGGCCTGTTGCCCTCCAGGCTCCTCTGTCCATGGGATTTCCCAGGCAAGACTACTGGAGTGGGTTGCCATTTCCTTCTCCAGAGGAATAATGGTTAAGAGGGTACAGTTAATAGTTAATTGATCTTCGTTTTATTTCCCAATAGTATTCCACATGGCGAGGTGGCAGATGAAATCTCCTTCAAAGAGTTCTGGCCCCGGTATCTTTGGATTTCCTTAAATTATCCCAGACCTCAAAAGATCATACCTATTTAAGCAGGGAACATGGGTGCTGGCTCTGGTGACAAAATACTCTTCTGATTTTAAAATTTGCTTATTCCACTACCATGGCCTTATTTCAGACTGAATGATCAATTCCCAGACTGTCATAAGAGCACAAGAGTCTATGAGAGAGAGAGAGAGACAATCAATCTTCTATTTCAAACCTTTCCTGGCTTCCCACTGCCTACATAATAAAGTCTATTCAAATATATTCTTATTAGAGTGGCATGCAAGACTCTGTGATCTGTCTCCTGCAGGAATATGCTGCTGCCACCTATTCTATTTTATAATTCTAATGTCAGAACTAACTTATATGGATATTTTGCCTTTGCTTTGCTTTATGAATGAATAATTTGAAGAGAATGCTTATTATGCCCTTTTTGATAACTCTTCAATAGAATATATCAAAACCCCACTTACTTCTTTTCCACGCATTCATATTTTAAATCAGCTTGTGATGCCAGACTTGTTTCTCTTTTTTCAGACCTGTAAAATATATTGTCCTATGCATTCTCCCTGTTTAAAGTTTTTGTAAGACATAATTTCCTTAGCGTCATCCTTTTCAGCGTATAGAACGACAGTTACTTCAAAAAGAATTTTAAATAATGGTTGGAGGAAATTTCAAAACAATGCTTACATGAGGATTAGTGCGAAGTACAAATAACTCTATGAATTAGAATTTTTAATGAGTTAAAGCCTCATAGAAGCTATTTGAAATGCCCTCGGATGATTAGATAATTACGTCTGCCCACTGCTAAGGGAGAATATTTAAGATAATCGCTTTTTACAGCTTCGTGATAAAATTATTTGCATGTTCTTTCCATGCTGATGGCAGTGCCACTTCATTTCTGTTTGCCATTGATCTCGTTCCATAACTGCCAAATTACTGACCACGTGTTTTAACCAAATAGCTTCATGTATTTCTTCTTTTTGCTTTTTCCTCGTTGATACCCATGTCTCATTAACTACAATGCCAGGCCAGCAGGAAGGCACTACATTTCACTGAGGCAGGGACCCAGGGGGCTGGTGACATTCGAGACATTAAAGAGGATAATGGAGGGACGGTAATCACATGTCACATTAAAGAGAATGACAAGGAGTTTTTTGGTGGTAAAAGCAGTCATGTATTTATGTTAGTGAGCTTCATGGCTGTGTGTGTATATGGTGTGTGAGGGTGGTGATCTTTAATATTATTATCCCTTGTGTCTCGGAAGAGGAACTTGTGAGCTCACATGCTGTCTTAGCCTGTTCGAGCTGCTGGAACAAACTGTCACAGACTGAGTGGCCTAACGAACAGACACTCTCACAGCTCTGGGGCTCACAGTCTTAGATCAAGGCGTCAGCAGATCCAGTGTCTGGTGAGGACTTTTACTGGTTCACAGATGGTGTCTTCTCTTTTGTCCTTAAGAGGAAGAAAGGACGAGGGCGCTCTCTGGGCTCTCTCTGTAAGGACACTGACCCCATCCTGGGGGCTCCACCTTCACGAATTTATCACCTCCCAGAGGCCCCACCACCTGACACCATCACCTTGAGGATTAGGATTCCAATTATGGGGGGACACCATCTCTCGGGGGGACACAGTATTAGGTCAGACAATAGCACATGCCCAGGGCCAGACAGCTAGTCATGTCAAGCTGTGGTACAAACCCAACCAGCCCTAAAAGTTAGTAGTCTACATCCTTATATATGTTGAGATATAGTATTCTGAATTTACCTATAAACACATGCTTTACTTTATGATTAAATGTAAATATTTTCACTGAATCTTAGAATGATATATATTCATATTCAAGTCATATATTTCAATAAGAGATGAATGAATATTTAGTGTATCACTCTGTGTATAACTGTCATTTTAGTTGTCTGTTTTGCTCAAAATTCTTCAGTGTTCAAGGCAAAGACTACTTTATATGCATTGATATATCCCCAACCCTCATACCTTGGCCCAAGGTAATAGCTTAATAATAGTTTGAAGAATGAGTTAATAGCATCAGATTCTTTCATGCAACTTGAACTTAAGCAAAGGAAAGTCACTGATGCATTGTCAGAAGACCTTGAAGAGTCCAGTCTTTCGGATCTAGAAGGCGAGATAAAAAGACGTAAGCCTCAGTGTTACACCTACACTTACCTGGCTAGGGATGTTTTTCCTACTTTTTAAATTTGACAAAATCTGACAAATCATGCCTTCCATTAAGCCCTTCTGACCAACCACATGCCCTGTCTTCCTGTAGGTCTCAGACACCCCTTCCAGGAGCATAAATAGGTCATCTACAGAGAAAAAAAGGACTCTGTGTTATAAAAATAAATCTTTAGAGACAAAGATGATGAAAAAGGAGAAAGTATATTTTAATAGGGATACAATTAGGGGTCATGATGAAATCCAAATGAAAAAGAAAATGTGACCTTTACTCTGATGAAGAATATCCTGTATGAATTCTATAGAATATCTCTTAGCAAATGTAATAATAAAGGTCCATTGATTAAAAGAAATTGGATCTATTGCTCATAATAACATCTCATTGATTGAAAAGCACTCCTTGTAATAGCTTCCTTCAACGCGGCATCTGTCTCACATTAACCTTTTTGCCCTCGTGATCCTGGGGAAGGAAGTTCTTGCTTATCCTACTGGTCATACGACCCCATCCATGACATTTAATTAATTGCATATATTGAACATAGATTTGGGTGTTCTAAAAATAGGGAGAAACCCATTACAAAAACAAAACATTTCCCCATATGGTTTATAATAGAATTTAATCTTACAATCTGTATACCTGGAGATATTTTAGCAAACTGGATTACCTCTAATAAATGAATTTATTCAAATAGGTGAGCAATTTTAGAACATGTATTGCTTATATTGAGTTATATTTAGAAGCTATCATAATATGCTCCTTCACTAGAAGAATGTACTTTTAAAATACAAATCATTTTGTTCTAAAAGATGAGCTAAAATTATACCAAATTCTGTAAGTATAAAAATCAACACGAAGATTTTATCATGAATACCAGGCAACCTATATGCATGTTTTAACAAACAAGTAGCAAGATAGATGAACATTTTAACAAAGCACAATCTTCTTTTTTTCTAGCTGTGAACTTGTTTACTTACATAAGCAACAGAAATGGAAAGATAAAAGAAACACATTTGCATTTTTAACCAAATACCTACAAATTTTATTATTCACTTAGCAAATGTAATCTATGAAATACAGGACTATATGAAGCAAAATTATATACCTTTTATGCCATGTGCATCTCAAAAGGATAAAAGGCCTTACTTATTAGTTGTCCATATTTTTCACAGGGGTAATTACTTTAACTTTTATAGGAGTAAAATTAATAATGAGCCTTTTAATTCAGGTTAGAATTTGAATCTGAAAATAACAAATTTTATTGAAATTTCTCAAAAAGAGTTTAGCAGTACTCAGGTTCAATCTCTGCTTACTCTTGTCAGTGTTCTTGCATTAATATATCCCAGCTCTCTTTCAAGATAGGTTTTAATGAATTCACAGTTTGCAAATGATTGCTGATCTTAATGGAAAAATAATTTCAAAGAAAATCCTCAGCTTTTCAAATGTCACTCACAAACATAGCAGAAAGAATTACAATAAAGGAGATAAACAGAAGTCGTGGTCATAAAGTTTATCTACAAACTTGATAAGAATGAATTTATTAAGGACTGTAGAGGATGTTGGTTGTGGGCTTGCCCTGCATGTGGCAAAATGCTACAGCTGGTGGTGCCTCTGCTGGCACTTCTATAACTGATGACTGCATCTATTCATATCATGCCCAAACAAGAGGCGATGTCTGCATAGTAGCAAGTTGTTGAAAATTCAAAGAATCAGGAAAATTATTTTGATGGAACAATTTAAAACATATTTGATATATATATTTTTACTTAATATTTGATCTGGGTTTTGGTTTAAGTGAGATCCATAAAAATCTCACATTTAACCAATAGAGTAACATTTCTGGTTTGCTTTGAAATAAGCCAAATATAATTCACAACCCAGGGGTAGGAAGAAATCAAATAGCCAGTGATAACTCACACTTCTGTTTATGTCCCTTGTGGAAGTTAACACTGAGCAAGCACTCAGTAAACATTTTCAAATTAAAGGAATAAGTGAAGGGATGGCCTCTTGTTTATTAATCAATCAATAAATATCAAGAAGGAAATAAAAAGACAACAACCTCAGAGGTGACATGCCATAGATTTCACTGGCAAATAGACAAAGTGCCTAGTAATTTTTTAACAGGAAAGAAGCTCAAACACTCTATTAACATATGAAAGAAGCTCAAACTAAGTAAAAATCAGGCACATGCAAATTGAGATTCAAGAGAACTTTCATTTCACAGTAACTGAACTGGCAATGTTTAAGAAATATGATAATATAAATTTCTGGTGAGGGATGGATGGAAAGGAGCTCCTGTGTACCATTGGTAAGAATCCACTGTGGTAAAACGACTTTAGGAAACAATCTGACATTATCTGATGAAGTTAAGAATCACTATATCCTACCTACCCCATGAGCAATTCCACTCATGAGGACATAGCTCAGTAATGTTTCTGCACAGGTGCACCTGGAAATATCCATTTGCTGTTGTTGTTCAGTCACTCAGTCCTGTCCAATTCTTTGCGACCCCATGGACTACAGCACACCAGACTTCCCTTTTCCTTCACCATCTCCTGGAGTTTGCTCAAACTCACATACATTGAGTTGGTGAAGCCATCCAACCATATCATCCTCTGTCATCCCCTACTGGTTTACTGAAAACCAGTAAAGCCAAATAAATAAATAAATAAATAAATAAAATCTCAAAAAATTGCCAGCCCCTTTGATCATTCTTACATGCTGGATATATTTTTTAAAAAACATAGACTTTTGGTAGTCAGTTTCACATAGCAAAGAAAATGATCTAAACCACATGTCTTATGGATGGGTCTTAAAAGACAGTGGTCAACAGAAAGGAAAAGCTCAGGAGACTACACAGTAAGTAAATGTTTTACTATTCCTCAGCAGCATAATGTAATCTAACAAAACATTAATGATGCACACAAATCTACAGTTTGTTTTTTTTTTTAAATAACTTATACGCAGTCAGTGGTTACCCTGTGAATGAGAAAAGTGATGGGCTTAGAAGAATATATACAGGAAATGCATCCATATGGGGGCATTGAATGTGTTATTGAATTTGGGTGCTGGATTTGGTTATTCATTTTTGTTATGTGTTAGGATTTACATTCATGATGAATGTATCATTTTGTAGATTTTGTGTGTGTTAAGTCACTTCAGTCATGTCTGACTCTTTGTGACTCCGATAGATTATAGCCCTCCAGGCTCTTCTGTCCATGGGATTCTCCAGGCAAGAATACTGGAGTGGGTTGCCATGCCCTTCTCCAGGGGGTCTTCCCAAGCCAGGGATTGAACCTACGTCTCCTATGTTTCCTGCAAGACCTGACATAGTCTGCCCAGAACGTTTCCTTGATACTGCTGCTGCTAACTTGCTTCAGTTATGTCTGACTCTGTGCGACTCCATAGGCGGCAGCCCACCAGGCTCCTCTGTTCCTGGGATTCTCCAGACAAGAACACTGGAGTGGGTTGTCATTTCCTTCTCCAATGCGTGAAAGTGAAAAGTGAAAGTGAATTCTCTCAGTTGTGTCCTACTCTTTGCAACCCCATGGACTGCAGCCTACCAGGTTCCTCCATCCATGAGATTTTTCAGGCAAGAGTACTGGAGTGGGGTGCCATTGCCTTCTCTGCCTTGATACAGCATGAGCTCTATAGAAGTGTCTATTACATAAAAACAGCTACATGCCTCCTCCCATATCTGCTTGAAGACCCCCAGCTCAAGTTTAGCTCAAGCCTCACCTCCCCTGCCAAGTTCTCACTGAAGCCCCAGGTTCTTCGTTTAACCCGCAGTTTCTTATCTTTGACAGGAGGTAGCCCACTGGTTCCTAATTATCTGTTTCCAGCTCCAAGTCCACAATCTCTCTGATATTAATAGAATCTTCTTTTCTCGTATGTTCTGTAAATGTCCCAGTGTCCTGGGCATACTCTGGAGAAGCTTAACAAAAGATGAACTGCAAAATAAAGAAATGGAGAGAAATTATAGGGCATGAACTTAAAGAGAGTAAATACCATTCATGTAGGTCAGAGTGGGGCCCAGAGGGGGCGTCCTGTTAGAAATGTGAATACAGTGTGGTCAGAAGCAAGCTGATTCTGGATTACGATGGCTGACTGCCATATATTCAGGAATATATTGAAAACCAATTGTCAAATGTAGACATTATTAAAATTAAATTGCACAAGCTTGTTTTCAATAAATTACATTAAAAAGCAAGGGGTTCAGTTCAGTCACTTAGTCGTGTCCGACTCTTTGCGACCCCATGGACTGCATCACGCCAGGCCTCCCTGTCCATCACCAACTCCCAGAGCTTACTCAAACTCATGTCCATTGAGTCGGTGATGCCATCCAAATATCTCATCCTCTGTCATCCCCTTCTCCTCCCACCTTCAATCTTTCCCAGCATCAGGGTCTTTTCAAATGAGTCAGTTCTTCGCATCAGGTGGCCAAAGTATTGGAGTTTCAGCTTCAGCATCAGTCCTTCCATTAAATATTCAGAACTGATTTCCTTTAGGATTGACTAATTTGATCTCCTTGCAGTCCAAGGGACTCTCAAGAGTCTTCTCCAGCACCACAGTTCAAAAGCATCAATTCTTTGGCACTCAGCTTTCTTTATAGTCCAACTCTCACATCCATACATGACTACTGGAAAAACTACCGCTTTGACTAGACGGACCTTTGTTGGCAAAGTAATGTCTCTGCTGTCTAGGTTGGCCATAGCTTTCCTTCCAAGGAGTAAGCGTCTTTTAATTTCATGGCTGCAGTCACCATCTGCAGTGATTTTGGAGCCCCCAAAAATAAAATCTGTCACTGTTTCCACTGTTTCCCCATTTATTTGCCATGAAATGATGGGATCAGATGCCATGATCTTAGTCTTCTGAATGTTGAGCTTTAAGCCAACTTTTTCACTCTCCTCTTTCACTTTCATCAAGAGGTTCTTTGGTCCTTCTTCACTTTCTGCCATAAGGATGATGTCATCTGCATATCTGAGGTTATTGATATTTCTCCCAGCAATCTTTTTTTTTTCCAGAAGGTTTTCATTTATTTTTTTATTTTTTAAAATTAATTTATTTATTTTAATTGGAGGCTAAGTACTTTACAATATTGTAGTGGTTTTTGCCATACATCGACACAAATCAGCCACGAGTGCACATGTGTTCCCCATCCAGAACCCCTCTCCCACCTCCCTCCCCATCCTATCCCCCAGGATCATCCCAGTGCACCAGCCCTGAGCACCCTGCCTCATGCATCGAACCTGGACCGGTGATCCACTTCACATATGATAATATATACGTTTCAACACTACCCTCTCAAATCATCCCACCCTCACCTTCTCCCCACAGAGTCCAAAAGACTGTTCTTTACATCTGTGTCTCTTTTGCTGTCTCGCATATAGGGTCATCATTACCATCTTTCTAAATCCCATATATATGCATTAGTATACTATATTGGTGTTTTTCTTTCTGACTTACTTCACTCTGTATAATAGGTTCCAGTTTCATCTACCTCATTAGAACTGATTCAAATGCAGTCTTTTTAATGGCTGAGTAATATTCCATTGTGTATACGTACCACAGCTTTCTTATCCATTCATCTGCCAATGGGCATCTAGGTTGCTGCCATGTCCTGGCTATTGTAAACAGTGCTGCAATGAACATTGTCTCCTACCAATCTTGATTCCAGCTTGTGCTTCATCCAGACCAGCATTTCTCATGATGTACTCTGCATATAAGTTAAATAATCAGGGTGACAACATACAGCCTTGACGTACTCCTTTTCCTGTTTGGAAGCAGTCTGTTGTTCCATGTCCAGTTCTAACTGTTGCTTCCTAACCTGCATACAGATTTCTCAAGAGGCAGGTCAGGTGGTCTGGTATTCCTCTCTCTTTCAGAATTTTTCACAGTCTGTTGTGATCCACACAGTCAAAGGCTTTGGCATAGTCAATAAATCAGAAGTAGATGTCTTCCTGGAACCCTCTTGCAAAACTCCTTGTCCTTAATTATTCTGCTGTTATCCACCTTCATGAAGGTATTTGTACCTATTGCATCTACAACATTATTATGTGCTCCTGTGCAATTCTTTGCAACTTGGAATTTGGCAACTTCATGTTGGGAGAAGGCAAATGGTCCAGGCATCTGAGAAATGACAAATGCTCCAGGCAGGTCTTGATTTAATAGCTGGTTGATTATACAGACTTAAGAAAACAACGGAAAACACTAATGATACAGATTGCATCTAAAAGTGTGTCATGTCTGCAGCTATTAATTTGTAAAAGCACAAAAAATGGGTGAGATTTTCTTTCAGTATTTGACAACTATTATCTGACTCATCCAAGTGTATACAACTTGGTGTATACAGGAAACTAACACAACATTCTAAATTAACTATATTTCAATACAATGCTTTTAAATAAAAATAAACACAAGTTTAAAAAGCAGCCCAGCTCCAAACCTGCTAAAGAGTTCTGGTTTCCACTCTCCTACCATTGCCCTGGCTGTTCCTCTCCACGTGGATTTAAAGCCATTTCTTCCCCCTGGTCTCTCGGTGGCTGAAGTGTCAGTGCAGTCCTGTCTGACTTCTGTGAGCTCACCTGTGAACACCTCCAGAGGCCTCTGGTGGCTTCCACTCATCGAGCAGTGTCTGATGAACAGGGAGGTGCTGTGTGTAGAGGGCTGCCAGGCCAGCTGGGATCACTCTGCCTGCTGACCCATCCCTGTGGCACCTCTGGTCCAAGTAGTCAAGACTATTATGTTCTTGAGTTTTCCCAGAGCTGCCTGGTGAGCATATTTTTGACACAGATAAATTCACTAATAAGAAAAGTCTTCTTTGTAAGTACCACCGTGAGAGTTCACCTAGGAACAGCTTAAGTAGGGTTTTTTGTTTTTTTTTTTTTGCTTTGAATGATCATTGACTCTTTGAATGTAAATGACCTTCAATTAACTTCTTTTGCTTTTATGCAGCAATCCCTGGCATCTCCCAACAATTCAACAATGAATAAAGATAGTGGAGAATTTGCATAAAATCTTCCAGACAGTCTCACCCTTGGGGTGAAATAGCCTTAGCCTTTTGTTTCCTCCATACCTACACATTTTTAAAAAATAATTTTATTTATTTATTTATGTTTGGCTGTGCTGAGTCTTCGTTGTTAGGCGGGCTTTTTTTTAGTTGCGTTTTTTTGGGCTTCCCATTGCAGTGGTTTCTCTTGTTGCAGAAAACAGGCCCTAGGATGCGTGGGCTTCTGGCTGACAACATTCATACAGAGAGGAAGAGCTTCCTGGAAATGAAATAGGGAAACAACATGCTTATTTGGAAGGCTGTTGTGGTACTGGGCAGACAGAGAAATGGGGTGGGGAGGGAAATGAGGCAGAGACGGAGTGAATTACAAATGGTGAATCTTACTGTGGGTGTTTCTATGACAGTAACCGATGAAACTCGCCCCCCATCTTGTCCCCATGGGGCAGTGCCAGGCTCTGAGAAGCCAGCTGATATGTCTTTGTTCTGTTAGTGATTTTGCTGGGTCTTCCTGTGAACCAGGACTTTTAAACTTCTATGTAAATCAAAGACAATTCACTTTCACATTCAGAAACCAGCTAAAAGCAAGGATGAGTTTAAATTTTCAAAGAGTGATGTCTGGTTACATGGAGACATAGTTACTCCTCCAGTCTTCTTAAAATTACTTCTTCCTAGAATTTCATACAGATTTTTAAATTTCTGTTGCTACAAAGCCTAACATTTATTGGACATAATTAGGAATGCTGTCATTAAAGATATGTTCATTAATGCTACACATAAGTTAACATTATTTGTAAGTTAATGGGAAGATCAAATTATACATAATATTTTCATTATTGTTTGAAAATGTATAAAGGAATATTCAGATATGCTTTGTTAAACAAAATTATCTTCACTGCAGAAACTCGACAACATAACAGAAAGGCTCCATTTGTTTGTTTTTTTTTAAGAATACTTTGAATAAAGATGTAGGTGTAAAGGAAATTTGAGTTATGATCAATTTTAAAAGTTATTAAATGGCTCATACATGAAATCATACGCTTCTCATGACCTAAAAACATTTTTTCAGCCCGAGGGTAAAGAAAATTAACAGACTCAGTATTATTGCCTCTGCCGGGGGAAGGTGAATTCTTTTCATATTACCATAAATATGTTGCTACTATAGTAATTTTGCTTTTGCAGCCGTTGGCTCATTTCATCAAATATTGTGCTGGCCATTTAATACCCAAGAGACCAGAGCAGTGCCAAAAATGCCGTGTAAATATGCTTGCATTTTTAAAAAGTCTATAAAGAAAGCTCCATAAACATCTACGGTGGCTTAACCATTGAACTTTATTTTTATGTTGCTTTATTATGTATTATATAGTAGATACTGCTACTTTGCTAAATAATATGGTATATCTTTAATTAGATCAAGGAACAAAACCTTGAATTACACAGAGAAATGGTACTCATAGAAAAGATGACACACTAACTTTCTCTAAAGAAGGGGGGAAAAAAAAAGGAAAAGCTATTTCGTGGCCTTGAAGTATTAGGGTCATAAACTGATAAAATTATCCAGAAAAGCCTTAGAGACATCAGAATATTCCCCATTTAAGCAGCAATATGTTGAGGAATAAATTTCCATTTTTAGTAGCTCAGTTCTACTCTGTATAACCCCTAAAGGGCAGTGCTGTTCAATACATCTTTGTAAGGACAAAACTGGCTGTTTCCGGTGCTTATTTAACGAGCTAATGTTTATTGCTGTGTCTGCCTCTTAAATACACTAATATTATGGCAGATGTAATGCCTTTTGTTACTCCTTCCTACAGGGGTTTTGGTGAGGGTTGAGGAAAATAATACACTATGAAAGTTTTTGGCTTTCTTTCTTCACAAATGTATCTGTTGATTGTTGTTGTTTTTAGTTGCTAAGTCGTGTCTGACTTTTTTGTGTCCCCATGAACTATAGCCATGGAATTCTTCAGGAAAGAATACTGGAGTGGGTTGATTACAATCCAAACAATGGTAGCTTCACCAGAAGAAATGATCAGCAGCCCTGACTTTGATTGGATGATAAGTCTTACTTTTAAAATCGGGCAGCAGTGCTATTCAGTTAACATTTTGGAGAATGAATTCAAAAAGGAAGTTTAGCTTACCAGTCAATTGGCAGAAGCAGGACTAAGAAGACACTGCACTGAGGAATCACATAATTTTTATTTACTTAGTCTTTTCTCTCTTTTCTCCCCTTTTTGGAAGGAATAAAAGGAGTAGAAGAACATTTAGAAAAATCGAGCGTGTTACGTCATGTCTCTTTCCTATTTTTCCCTCCTTTATCTTTGTCAGAACAGACCTGAAGTGCCTTCTGAGCAGGAACCTGCTGCCTCTCTCCTGAGAACACGGTGCCCTAAAATATTCTAAGGGATGAGAGTGATTTAATGGGCTTCGTACATTCCTCCTTGTGTGCAGCCGTGCTCCGTCGTGCGTTGAATCCTCTCGGCTGATCACACACTCGGTCGAGTTTGACTTGGTGAATGTTCAAACAACTGTTGAGACTCATCTGCTTTTTAGCTTATCTGTGGTAAACACTGCACAGACATCGTTCATACTTGTGTGTTCTTGTTCAGATGCTCATTAACTGATAGAATTATTCCATTAGCAGCAATCACTGATGTAAACATGTTTACTCTCTATTAAGCTACTTTTTACTTTTACATAGGCCTTGATGATGCTGTCTTACATTATCCCAAGTTATCAGAGCTACTATGATCACACACAGGGTGTTACATGTAGCCTTATCAAAATGGGAAAAGCAAAGGCAGGTGCCAGGGGGTGTGGTGGTGGGAAAGACATCATTCAATGGGTGTAAATTTTAAGTTTCACAAGATGAGTATGTTCTGGAGATCTTCCCTAAGACTGATGGGTACCACACGGAAGCGTGTGCACTGAGACCATTTGTCAAAACAGTAGATCACATGTAAAATTGTTTTTATTGCAAAAAACAACAAAAAAAGAACAAAATAAAGGGTCACAGGAAATTCATGGGTTATGGATGTTTATAGACCTTAACTATGATAATCATTCCACAAGCGCATGTACATCTCTTAACTCATCAAATTGTATACGCTAAATACAGCCAGTTTTTGTATATCAATTATACTTCAATAGAGCTAGAAAAAAATCTTAGGTCTCAAAGTTCAGAGCTTCATCATAGTTCATTGTTTTAATTATTTTTTTATTATTAGAAATCATGTGGGTTTTTTAAATGGATATATAACTAATCTTTTTTCATTTATCAAGAATGGTCATATATTTTCATTTCCCCTTTACAACAAAGCCATTTGTGAAACATGTGTCAGTACATAAAAGGCCGTATTCTGCATGTGGTCTTTTATGTGGCTGTTATAAAAAGAAATGCCTACAGCTCTGGGAGTTTATCATCCAGTTTGTGATTCCTTTGAGAAGGAAAATCATTTAGTAACACACAAGGCACGCAGAGACGTCGGCTATGGTGGAGGCAGCTGTAGTGCAAAGTCAAGGGGATCATCGAGGGTCCCACCTTTACAGCTAACCTGCACTCGAGTCAAAGAAACAGTCTCAGGCTTACCTACCTCATCTGGAGACCAAGAATAATCAAGCCCTATAGATTGGAAATTAAATGAAATATCATGTGTCTCATTTTAGGTGCATCTGTGTCTTCCCAGATGGCTTAGGGGTAAAGAATCCACCTGCCAAAACAGGAGACGCAGGAGATGCTGGTTTGATCCCAGGCTGGGAAAATTCTCTTGGAGGAGGGCATGACAACCCCCTCCAGTATTCTTGCCTGGAGAATTCCATGGACAGAGGAGTCCATGGGCTTGCAAAGAGTTGGACATGACTAAGCACACACGCACGTGTATTTGTCTAGGTATACTTTATACATATGTGTTTTGCAAACTTTAAAGCACTATATTAACATAAGTCATTTCCAAGTGTATTTCAAGCATTCTTTGTCTTCTACCTCTCCCAAGGTTTCTTTTTTCTGTTTTGGTTTGTGTTGGGTATCAACAGTTCTCCCTCATTCCCTCAGATCTTAGACTGCTGTCCGGGGACAGATGAACTCTGCAGGTGTGGGAGGAAGCATCTCTCCCGACTACATCCCAGGACCCAGTGAGAATGCCAGCCCGCCCTGGGACCACAGTGTGTGTGAGGAAGTGTGTGTGAGGAAGTCCTGCACTGACAAGTGACTGGGAGAACCACCAGTGAGGGGTCATCTACTTGCAGATTTATGATCTCCTCCACCTAACAGCTGCCTGTCGTGTGTGTCATGTTTTTACATAGAGCCTATGTTTAGGTCAGTCTTTCATGGCCTCTTGGTCCTCCCTGATCAGTTATGCATTTGTCCTAGGATCAAACTAAGTCCTACACACACATCGTACAAACATGAGATGCAAGTCCAGAGTTCCTTCTATGTGTCACTGGCCTTTTAATTGCTTTGTATCCATAGACTGACCTTAGATTTACTTGTCAGAAGAAGTAAGGTCATTTTATAAGCACTTTCAGTCCAATTTCCTAGATGTCTTTTCTGATTAGAAAACCCTATAAACTATGTAGCTTTAAATTTACAGAATCATTATTCCTGAAGGTTTTGCTGTCCTTCACGCTCAGAGATGGCATCCGTGACCCAGGCATGTGCTCTGGTTGTCGAGGTGATCAATTCATCCTGTGCTGCCCGCATCTTCCCGTGTCACCCAGATGGAGGTGTGCTTGTCGATACCTGCCAGGTTACACAGGCAACCCAGCTCAGCTGTCCCCATCCTTTGGACCCATACCCAGAGCCAGAGCACACTTTACTTAGTGACTCAGAAAATATGTGCACACACACATCACACACATACACGCTCGCACACATAACAAAAAAGTTTCAGAGGCAATATTTTATTTTATTACTCATGCTACTTTCTGCTTTATTTTTATCCCTATTCTTTTTTTTTTAGCATTTTCAGAAAGTCTTGACGTGCATTAAATTGGTTATTAGTCACAGTTTGAAAAAAAAAAATGAGTCTGGTGCATGGTCATAAAAGCCGCAGAGCTTGCCAAGCATCAGCCATACCCGCCACAGTCCTGCATAACAAACATCATGAACACCAGGGGCATACTAAGTGGACTCTGACTTTTGCCAGGAGTGAGTGTGGGGGCTTGGTGTGCTGACTTAGCCTGGGCTGATCTGCTCTGTGCTCACTCAGGCCTCTAGTGACCAGTCAGTGGTTCTGGGGCTCTTATCTGGGCCTCGGGCCTCTATATGTTGGGGGCAGCCGGCCCGAGATGCTCTGGAATGGTCTCAGCCAGGCTGAGAGGTGAGGACTGGCTCTGTTCCACAGGTTTCGTCTTCCAACAAGCCAGTTGGGATCAGTTCTCAGGTCCACATGGGAAGCCACGGAGGAGAGGAAATCTGGAGGTGACTTTGCAAGCCTAAGCCTCCATTATGTCTGCTCACAGCTCCCTAGATAAAGTACCATGTTTGGGTCTGAGCCAGAGTGGGCAGAAGGGGTGTGAATGACGATATAGGGTCACTGTTGTTGCCTGCCACAGAGATCGAGTGAGGAAAGGCCAAGGATTTCAGTGCACCACTCCCCCTGGAGCTAAAACCCGACCTTACGTGGCGTCCTCAGTGTTTGAGAACAAAGGCCTTCAATTCCAAAGGCAGCATCTCTACAAAGCCAAGTCTTTAGGTTAGGCTAGGTTTGGATCAATGAGAGAGGAAGAGGAGATGCTAAACGCCTGAACTGCAGAAGAAAATGCACGCACATCAATCACGCGGTGGTCTGAAAATAAAGAAGTTATTAAAATACAGGCAAGGTTAGCAAAGGCAGTGGATGGAGAAAGCAATTTCACACCATGACGTAAAGATACCTTTCCTCCCAGTGCCAGGAGCAACTGCAAATCTCTCTCTAGAGCACATTCTTTTTGAAAGGAAAATAGCCACAAATAAGCCAGAACAGTCCTGAACGTGTCAGCATTTTTCTTATCCAAACTCAGCAATGGTGAAACCATTAATTTTTGCCAGGATCTATTTCCCTTGACCAGTTTCACCTGTCACTGACAAATGATGGCTGTTCTGGCAAAATTCTATTCAAATTTATTTTTCAAAACTATCTCTGTTACCAAAAATTTAAATGACATGGTTTTATATTTGTAATCCTTCATGTTATGGGCTATTTCCATTCCTTGCAATAAGCTGAGAAGATTCTTTTCTTATGTATGGTAAGGACGAGAATAAAAATATGAGTCTGATGCTCTAGGAATTAAAAGTATTCTTCAAGTAAGTTTCATGAAGGAATAGGGTCAGTCACCAGGTCTCGGCTGACAGAGCATGCTGTGTGGCTGATGCTTTTCTGGTCTGGGTGGAGTAAAAACAAAGCAGGACCTTCCTGCAGTGAGCAGAGGCTGGGGAAACTCGTCATTTACTCCCACCCCTTCTAGCAGGGAGGCCCTCCTGGCTTTGGCCAGGGCCAGCCTAAGGGATCGAGTGATGCAGACAAAATGAAGACGTTCTTCCAGGGTTTGTGTGAAGCTCTTCTCAGGTCTTTCGGTTCCACTGTGTTGCTGAAGTTTCTTACGAGGACTCCAGGGCTCTCCCTGAGCCGTTTTTGTTCATCGATAGAGTTATCGTTGATCTGTACCGGGGAACAGAGGACTTCTACTCCACCATCCTGGTGACATCAATCTTTAGTATTTTTAATTCTTCAATTTCCATAATGATTTAGATTTGAAGGATTTAGTTTTGTCAAGATGATGGTAGAATCATATGTGCCTCTGTTTATAAGTTATTACCAAATATAATTATATAGGCAGATAACAAAGCAAGAATAAAAAGTGACACTAAGTATATGTAGTTTCCTTTATGTAAAAGTGTATGTCAAGTTTCCTTTATGTCAAATGTTAATTTTCCTGAAATAAAGTTTGGGAAATTCCACATTCAATACATCTTTTAGAAAAATGCTATACCCCAAACATGTGCAATTTTCTTTAGAAAGTTCCCGTATTTCTTTTGTTGTTTGCGATCTTTGTGCTTCCAAGTTTGCGTTTTTTATAGCTTTTGCCTTGGATCTCCCTTGTTTCAATCCTCTAAACCTGTCAAGAATAACTTAACCTATTTTATTGTTCCCATAAATTCATATGTAACTGGTAGCTAAATCCAATTTGTGTCAACCTGTCTTTCTTTGCAACCTGTTCTAAAGCTTCCAACATATTTTAGGAAAGTAGAATCCTATTAATACCAGATAACCAGCTCTGTATTTTACTCAATAGTTATTACAGTCCTTCCCACGTCACAGTGCATGAAGAGCCTGGTATCACCACTGATAAATTATGGCAAAAGTTTTCTCATTTATTCTTCTGTATGGGCATGCATGTGTGTGTGTTCAGGGAGTCTGGAGTGGTTTATGATGTTGGCCATACCCAATACTGCCTTTGCTTTAAGCCAACATCGTGCCCATCACAATTTTAAATGACTCCACAGGAAACTTTCAAATATTATTAAGTATAAATAGGAGGTGGGAGGGGGATCAGGATGGGGAATACGTGTAACTCTATGGCTGATTCATATCAATGTATGACAAAACCCACTGAAATGTTGTGAAGTAATTAGCCTCCAACTAATAAAAAAAAATAAAATAAAATAAAATAAAATTACTTAATATTTTGAAATTGAATCCTAAGGTTGAGTTACAAAATAAGGAGAAAGTTGGAAACATGTTTTAATAGTTGTGTATGATTTAATTGATTTTATCAGCATTGCTATATAGTAAAAGGATAAAACAATATTTGCAGTGTAGACAGAAGCATTTCCTTGTGCCTCTCCTTTATAATATTAGAGAAAGATCAAATGCAGAGTCTAACACCCCGAGTTCTGCTTTGCATACTGCCTAGTGTGCTTGCCAATTTTTATTGAAAGGGGATTTTCATGTTGAATTAGTAAATACCTTGGACTATAGAATATGTCCCTCAAAAATGTCTCTCCCACTTAAGAGGGCACCTCCATCCTACACTGGTATCAACACCTCTACTCTTCTTGAGGTACAGAATCACATGTCTTTCACCAATCAATGAAACAATGAAAATTTTTTAACATTCTCAAAATGTTTAGTTTTTAATTGTACTCAAGGTATGATTTTTTTTCAATATATCTTTTACTCTCAGTAATGCTTTTGAAAGTCAACAGTTCTGTTTTTAGAGCTTATTTATGCTTGTAAGACCATATCACAAATATTTATTCATTCTCTTAACAATAGGCATTTGGACTAGTTCTGGGGAGGGTAGGGGCTTCCCTGGTGGCTCAATGGTAAAGAATCTGCCTGCTTATGCAAGATACATGGGTTCAATCCCTGGAGAAGGAAACGGCAACCCACTCCAGTATTCTTGCCTGAAAAATTCCATGGACAGAGGAGCCTGGCGGGCTACAGTCCGTGGGGTCACAAAGAGTTGGATACGACTTAGTGACTAACACTACTACTACTGCTACTACTACTAGGGTAGGGTAGTATGAGTAAAGATATTGTGGCTCTTTTGCACATCTTTTTTATTGAAATATAGTTAATTTACAACACGCTACTAGTTTTGGGTGTACAACATAGTGATTCAATATTTTATAGATTATATTCCATTTAAAGTTATAAAATATTAGCTATATTCTCTGAGCTGTATAGTGTATCCTTGTAGCTTATCAATAGATGAATATATGTATATATATACAATAAAGATGTGTGTGTGTATATATATATAATAAAGATGTATATATATGTGCATATATAATGAAATATTACCCAGAAAAAGAATGAAATTTTGCCATTTGCAACAATCTGGAGAGTATTATGTTTGGTGAAATAAATCAGAGAGAAAGACAAATACTATATGCTATCACTAAATATTTAGCAAACCAATATATATTGCAAAAGAAAAACAAACTCACGGATATAAAGAACAAACTAGTGGTTTTCAGAGGAAAGAGAGGAGGGGCAAAATAGGGGTTGGGGATTAAGAGGTAAAAGCTATTATGTGTCAAAAAGATGCAACCTTGAGTCTATTTTATTTCTACTTAAGTCTGTATTCAGGAGGTATATCTTTGAAATTTTACCAGTTTTCTTGCAATCTCAGAATGCTTTACAAACAAAATTTTAGAAATTTAAAAAAGTAGTGATAATACATTTTTGTTTTAAAATATCTGCCTAAAATGTACCTCCTTAATTGACAAGTATTCCACATATAGAGAGGAAACAGATAAGAATTATAGTGTCACCTTATCAGAAATAATGCAAACAAAAAGAGTGAAGTGAGGTATTTCAATGTTGAAGGTATTAGAAAAAAACTCACCAAACTAGAATTCCATAACCAGTGAAATTATCCTTCAAATTAAAGGATAAATAATTTTTCTCAGAAAAATAAAGCATGGAAGAATTCATCATCAATATCTTTATAACTTAACTTCACCTAAATGACATTTGTAAAATGGTCCACTCAACAGCAGCAAAATATATATTCTATTCAAGATCACATGAGACATCATAGACAGAAATTGACCACATTTTGAGTCATAAGATGAACCTCAACAAATAGAAAAATTTATGGAAAACCATCTCATCAAAAAAAAGCAAAATATAATCTAAATAAATGGAATAATACTGTTACCTTGAATTAAAAGATTCAATATTATTAAGTTGTGCATTCTTCCCAACTTGATCTGTAGATTCAATATGATCCTAATCAAAATCCAAAACAGCTATTTTGTAGATATTGACAAACCGAACCCAAACCTTATGGGAAAAGTCAAAAACTCAAACTAACAGCCAACATTGAAGAAGAAAGTTGGAGAACTCACTGCCCAATTTCAAGACATACTGTCATACTACATGGTATTGGTGAGAGAATGCAGAGACAAACACAGACCCCCCATAAGTACGGTCAGCTGATCTTGAACTTGAGGATGTCAAGGCTGGACTTGTGTGGCAGCCCTGCTGTGGCCATAGGGTGAGAACCTGTTTCCCAGGAGGAAAGAAAAGGAATAGCCATGAATTGTGAGGGTTCTAGCCCTGACCAATCCATGCCCAAGTCCAGGTTTGTTGCTACCCTTTTCCCTCTGGGTATGCTGTGCTGTACTTTAGTCACTCATGTACGACTCTTTGTGACCCCACGGGCTGTAGCCTGCTAGGCTCCTCTGTCCATGGGGATTCTCCAGGCAAGAATACTGGAGTGGGTTGTCATGCCCTCCTCCAGGGGACCTTCCCAACCTAGGGATCAAAAGCAGGTCTCCCACATTGCAGGCAAGTTCTTTACCATCTGAGCTATCAGGGAAGCCCGAGAATACCCCAGTGGGTAGCCGATCTCTTCTTCAGGAGATCTTCCTGACTCAGAAATCGAACAAGGGGCTTCTACATTGCAGGTGGATTCTTTACCAGCTGAGCTACCAGGGAAACCCTCCCTCTCAGTATCAGTTCAGTTGCTCAGTCATGTCTGACTCTACGACCCCATGGACTGCAGCATGCCAGCCTTCCCTGTCCATCACCAACTCCTGAAGTTTGCACTAACTCATGTCCACTAAGTCAGTGATGCCATCCAACCATCTCATCCTCTGTCATCCCCTGCTCCTCCTGCCTTCAATCTTTCCCAGCATCAGGTCTTTTCCAATGAGTCAGTTCTTTGCATCAGGTGGCCAAAGTATTGGAGCTTCAGCTTCAGCATCAGTCCCTCCAATGAATATTCAGGACTGATTTCCTTTAGGATTGACTGGTTTGATCTTTCTGTCCAAGGGACACTCAAGAGTCTTCTCCAACACCACAGTTCAAAAGCATCAATTCTTCAGAGCACAGCTTTCTTCATATACCCTCTTGGTATATGTGCCAGTAAATTTCCTTTTCTGTTAATTCAGTTTGAGACAAGTTTTCTGTCACTTTCAGTGGGAAGAAGTCTGAGAGCTGGATCAAGCATTCAGTTGTCAGGATGCATTCTTGTCTTTTAGCTTCTACTCCCTTCACTGAGATGTGTTCATAGATCTAAGGATCTGGAGAGAATAGTTGTTATCTTAGCTACTGGGATCTGCGTTATGTAGCTCTTTAAAGATGACCCATAGCTCTTCATTTCTAGGCCTTTTGTCATTAACTTAATAAATTTTATTTAAAAGTCTATGATATGTGAGAAAATAGTGAGCTGAGAGTACTCAAAACAAAGTCCTTATCTCCAAAACTATGAAATCTCAGCTGTTTAAATTCTGGGCTCTTCTGATGTGAGTGTTTTCCTGGCTCTGGGTTTATAATAAGTGGTATGTATGATAACGATTTTGGTGGGACCTTTTATCAATGTATCAGTAGTTTCTTTGCCTTCTTAAACAAAGCATCATGAGTACAATTCAAGTATTTTTTGGTTTTCCAAGTCACTGACATGCCATCTAGGGGTGGAGAGGGCCTTTGGAAGAAGGGGGGTGCGGGACATGTACAGTATCCCCCCAGCACTGAGCGCTATGTATCACTTTTCTGTCCACACTGCCTGGATTTCTGAGTCCCAGGCACTGTGTCATTTCTGCAAGTGAGTGGGTTCTCCTCTTGTTTTTATTCCTCCTTCACAGAGACACTAAACCAGTGATGCTCATTCGAGACATTTGGAAAGATGTGGGTTCGCACACCATGAGTCATCTCTCTGCAACAAGATAAACCAATGCCAGGGACCACTGAGACCTTTTTATGGCAGCCTGACAGAGTAATTTTATGTCATTGGATATAAGACTAAAAACGTTGGTCCTGAATTTTTATGTCTTTTTATTTTTCTAGTATTTCCTTTTTATTATATGGTACAAAAATATTGATCTCCAACAGTTTGGAAATAAAAAAAGATAATAATAATAACAAAACAAAAGCTGGTCCCTCCTCTGAATGCTGAGAGAGGCATTGTCTAGACTGCACTTTCTTTCCATCGCCAGCTTCTTCATTCACCTTCCCCTCCACTCCACAAAGACCACAGAAGCTGGTTTGTGTCTTAGGTACTCTTTTGATACTTACCTTCTTGTTCTTGTGTTAGGTTTATATTTAAACACACTAGTTCGATCTGCCATTTGTAACCAGAAACTCATATGTGCATGTGTGTGTGTGCGCGCGCGTGTGTGTGTGTGGCCAGGATTTTAGAAGGGATTTCTTGTTCTCACTGTCTGACAACAATAATATTTGCATTATTTAGTGATTAGAAAGCTCTGGGAATTCCAGAGCTCTTGGAATTCTGTTCCAATAGAACAGAATTATGTGTAAGGTTACAGTAAACAGGTTTGAAGCAGTAAACTGACAATCTTTTCGAAGAACAGAAGTCTGAGTCTTTGAACTGTAACAGTGTTAATTCTTGACTCTTCACCAGGACACAACAACATCTTTAATATTTCAGTTTTCAACTCCAATTTCTAGCCCAGTCCCCTTTCCCTCACTCATTGGTCACTGTGAGCATGTCGGAGATCTCACTGTCTTGCTGAAATCTGGAGTAATTACCATAGTTTCAAAGGTCCTAGGACAAATACAGGTTTATATTAACAGTTACTTTATGTGCACACATGGTGGCTAGAATTGGAATATTTGAGAAGAGAGCTGCCTCTGTGTGTGGCTCTTTTTCTCAGATCTCAGATGGTTTTCAGGTCTTAATATATTCATTCATTGAGCCTGAGTAAGGAGACTTAAGGCTGGTCCAAGGAGACCAGCCATCTCCAATTCCCTGAATTCCATCACTCTACATAGATGGATTATTGTAACTCCAATCAGACTTTCTCATGCACAAAATGAAAGTATTAAAATATTACTTGGCACTCTTAAAATTGAAACTAATTGTATACTTTCTTTGTAAAAGGAATAGAGGCAGCACTGGTTTTGTTTGACAAATAACATAGTTCACTTTATCTACAAGTCAGTCAGCTACACCTGCTAGGGTGCAGGCCAGGCCACAGACTGAAGGGCGACCTTGGACAAACTTTATCTTTGCTGGCGAGGCAGAATGGCTGGTCAGTCTTTTGTGAGAGTGACAGCAGGAAGCAGAGGCACTCAGAACCTTGGCACTGCCATTTCCATGTCAATACTTGGGCTCTTTCAATGATAAGGAACTTCCAATTAATGCTGGGGTCAGGGATCTAGAATCCCACAGAAATGCCCGCACAAGTCTTATTTAACTCAATCAATATTATGTAATATCAAAGTTTGAAAAGTTAGTTAATGGCTTTCTGAAATGTTCCCTGCATTTAAGGAGATAAGGGTGTGAAAAAGGAGAGGAAGTGCTGAGATACAGTTAGAAAGAAGGATACTTCAAGGAGAATGTGGTTTGTGATTCAAATATTTCCTTGATAATATAATCCATGAGCCAAAAAGATCTTCCCTATACTTTTTTCTCAATGTATTATTAAGATTCTGAATTTTAATTTGCTCGTGATAATCACCTATGAATTCCTGCTAATTAGGAACAGAATAGAGAGAACTATTGAAAAGTTTAAACTATATAATTTCTCAAAGACCTGTAATATTACCATATATTTTTTAAAAATCAAGGTTTAAGAAAAATAAAATATTCCTAAGTCCTAATTCCTTTAGATAGGCTACAATAAATAGAAAAAAATGATTAGTAATTAGCATATCACTGTTTCTGGGTCATTTTAAGTGCTCCTAAAAACAGTTGTTTTCTTGATTTAGTTAAATATATTCTTATTGTCTTGTTAAAATGATTAATTTTCAAGGTAAACCTTTTATTCTAATATAGAAGAATGTCATCAAAATCTGTTTTGATTTCTGGACTAACTCCATATCTGAAATATAAAATCCCATTAAATAAGATTTTGCTATATTAATGTTGCAAATTACATCATGAATGCCCTTTTTCATTAAAAATATGCTCATGTGGATATGATTGCAAAGAAATAATAATTTCAAGATCCCACAAATGGCAAGCTAAGTGAACCTGAACTCTTCCTGTGGATTGTAAACAGCTAAAAATAAAACACTTTTTAAAATACAGAGACGAGCTCAGAAAACAGGACAAGAAATTCATAGCATTTCAGAAATTAAGGTAAAATTCAAAGCAGAGATTGAAGTGTTTGAGTTGGTGCTATAAATGCTCTGAGGGGCAAAGCTCGGCCTCAAGGGCTGGGGATGCAAATTCAAGGGCTGATAAATTGTGCCCAAGAGATGAAGAAGCAGAGCCTTAGGATCAGAGGAAAAACTGAGGAGCACAGGCTAGCCTTCAGACAAACATCTCTAAATATTTCATGTGGGGAAGTGGTGCTGACCACCAGTGAAAGTGAAAGTCACTCAGTCATGTTAGACTCTTTGCGACCCCATGGACTATATAGTCTATGGGATTCTCCAGGCCAGAACACTGGAGTGGGCAACCTTTCCCTTCTCCAGGGGATCTTCCCAACCAAGGGATCGAACCTAGGTCTCCCACATTGCAGGCAAATTCTTTACCAGCTGAGCCACAAGGGAAGCCCAAGAATACTGGAGTAGGTAGCCTATCCCTTCTCCAGCGTCTTCCTGACCCAGGAATCACACCCGGGTCTCCTTTATTGCAAGTGGATTCTTTACCAACTGAGCCATAACCACCAGGGCTCCACTCTAATCCAGTACTGTGGGAAGCTGTCTTTTGAATAAAGTTGCAGAGAGGAAAACATCCCTGAACCAGCATAGGAGGGCAATGAAATCCCAAGGCGAGAAATTAAACCAAAAGTTAGCTGTGGATAGGGTCCCTGATACATGCAAATGTAAAGCCTTTCTGGGTGAACATTCCCATAGGGTTTACATGGAAAAACACACAAACTCTCTAATGATGAATCCCATAAAAACAAGCAGTAAGTCATTAGCAATCCTCCCTACACAAGAATCAATCTTCAAACCAATGCTGGAGTTGAGCTTAAGACTCTCAGATGTTCAATCAATGATCAGAGAGTGGGGACTAAGGTTTGGCATGACTTCCCCAACATCCCCACAGTTGTAGACCGGATGCAAAGCAGAGGATTAAAGTCTTCCTGTGAAAAAGTCTCAAGAGAGCTCAGAGCTTTCACTCGGTGAGGCTGACTCATCCCACACCCCAAACCCAGAGGACTGTGGACCAACTACCTTCCACTCA
This sequence comes from Cervus elaphus, assembly GCF_910594005.1. Classification (NCBI taxonomy): domain Eukaryota; kingdom Metazoa; phylum Chordata; class Mammalia; order Artiodactyla; family Cervidae; genus Cervus; species Cervus elaphus. The sequence goes on along the minus strand of NC_057837.1, from coordinate 45,392,013 downwards.
GTTGGCTCACAGACAGAGCTGTGTCTCTGTCTGAACCTCCTTTTTGGAAGGGGTGCTTTGTCTGGCCCTTTGAGAAATTTCAAGGAAAGTCGATGGACCTGCAAAACAAGGAACCTAGACTCTCACTGCATTTTCAACGTCTGCTTCCTCCATCATTTTGCTGATCTACCCATGTGCCCATGGAAGCCACAGACAAGAGACTTGGAGCAAGGTCACAGTGGAAATGGAGCCTCCGTGGGGGAATCTACACTGTTGCCCGATGGCCAAGCACAAGTATTTGTGTTCCCCAAGAGTCATGAGGTTTGAATTTGGTCCAGAAATAACACGACTACCTGTTCCTCCAAACTGCCTTCCAGTCCCAATGGAAGTGGTTGGTGTCCACTTCACTTCCAGTTGCTAATTCTAAAGTCACAATTTCACAAGGGCCCAAATAAAATCTAGATCTCTGATTGCAAAAGAATGTGGGTGAAACAATATTTAACTTTCTGCCTCTTTGGTGGAGAAAATTCCACATTTTATGTTCCATTGACTCAAACCAAAATTTGAAAAAAAAAATATATATATATATATTTGTATACATATACATGTATATATATAGCTTCCCAGGTGGTGCTAGTGGTAAAGAATTCACCTGCCAATATAGGAGACATAAGAGACATGGGTTCAGTCTCCTGTGGGTTAGGAAGATCCCCTGGAGAAGGGCATGGCAACCCACTCCAGTATTCTTGCCTGGAGAATCCTGTGGACAGAGGAGCCTGGTGGGCTATGGTGCATAGGGTGGCAGAGAGTCAGACATGACTGAAGCAACTTAGCGTGTGCTCACACATACACACACACACACACACACACACACACATACATATAACATAAATATAACTTAGAAAAGGATTTATAGTATATCCATAATTGTTCATTATATTTAGGACTTCTTAAAAAATTTGTCTGTGTTTTTTTCCCAAAATACAATAAAATGATCCTGTTTTTATTCTGTAGTTCAATTCTACTGTGAAAATATGTTAAAAAGTAATATGATTAAGGACATTTAAAAGCCTCATAATGAGTTCTGATTTTACATCAGAAATTATTTCAGTAAAGATAAGAAGAAATCTCAGGTCACCATGAGAGTGAATGCACCATATTACCACAAAGCTCAGATTTTAGAAGAATAAGTCAAAAAAGTTGGAGAAGAAGGTTATGCAATCAAGGGCAATTTCAAAGAATGGTGCAACCCTGTAAGATATGTCAGGAAGACTAATGAATTATATCAAATTAACGCATAGAAAGAGCTGATGCTTGCAAAAAGCATTGATAACAGCCAAAGTGTGATTAAAAAATGAAACTGGGGTTTTTGCTGCTACATTAAAAAGCAAAAAAGCAAAAAAAAAAAAAGAAAAAAGAAAAGCGAGTCCATTTCTTAGGACAGATATAATGTAAATGGATGCAACAAATTGATTGGTTTAATGGAATATGATACTTTTTTAAACTCTTTTCTAGAAGCAATAATTATTTAATTACCCAAACAATAATTTGATTGGTATAGCATAATCTGGATTTGAGCCCTTACTCAAACCTCTTCTAAGCTTATATAAATACATTTGGCAAACTTCTGAACTTCAGATTTTTATCCCATAATTTGTTGTTGTTGTATTAAATCTAGCTATCCCATGAGCTTGTTGTTTAAAATATTAAATCTAAAAGTTCTTGATAAAATGGACAGTGTAAGTTTATCAGCATTCTCTCTCCTGCTTTTGTTTTTGTCAAGAATAATTTTCTATAGATCCTGCACATTGGATCATATATTATTAAAAGGGAATTAGATGAGGAGTTGGAGGAAGAAGAATTAAGTTAGTTCAGATTTTTTATGTTTATCAAGTCATTCCACTTTCAAATAGGGCAAGGACAGTCTTGGACACCATTACTCCTACCCTCACAAGAAAATAGCTGAACAAACTAAACATTGACAACCCTTCTTAGATCTCTCCGAGACCTGAGGTCACAGGGAAAACAGCTGCCCCCCAACATGGAGGAGTCAGGAAAGTCCTAGGTGCTCCAGATCTCTCAGATGATGGGCGGTTAGTTTGCTCATCTGATTTTGAAAGGTTGCCACCCAGCTAAGTGTTACTGAATGCTTCCTCCGTCCCAAGCACTGTGCAGAGCTTTCCCCCGCGTCTTTTTGGCCAACGTCGACATATTTCCAGGTCGGGAAATGCTTATGGAGATTTATTCGTTGTCAGATAGGAAGTACAACAGTGTCAAGGAGACAGCTGCTACCATCTGTCTCCCAGCCCAACGGCCAGTTCCTCATTTCCTATAACATTTGTTGTTGTCCCCGTTATTGTGGCTTTTCAAAAACAAATTCTGACAAGTAAATTACTGGTAAATTACTAATATGATTGTAAATGAATGTATTAATATTTATAGAGAAGTGAAAAAACTTCAGGAAAAGATGACTGTGCTGCAATTGGGGGATGGGGTGGTGGGGAATGAATGTAGAAATAGTTTTATTCTTGTGAACCACTGAGGAGTAAATCAAGAAATGCTTTGTCTTCTCTTGTTGTTATGGGTTAGGGTTCTTAATATCTCCACTGCTTTCTTTCTTCCATAATCCATCTAGGCGGTTCTTATTTTTTAAGCAAGAAAAGCGTGTGGGCTTTGTAGTCACAAGCATCACTGCTGGAATCCCCTGTGAACCACTTAGTAGCTGCAAGGCAAGCAGGCATCTTTTCCAATCTGGGTTGCAGGACTCTCACTTCTCAGACTTGGTTAAATGGAATGTGACTCACGTGATCATGTTGAGCAGACAATGCTTAGCTCATAATATGTTAGGTGGCAATATCAGTTTTTATAAGTTATTATTGTCTTATTGGGCTTCTCAGGTGGCTCAGTGGTAAAGAATCCACCTGCCAATGCAGACGACTCAGGTTCTACCCCTGGGTAGGGAAGATCCCGTGGAGTACAAAATGGCAACCCACTCCTGTGTTCTTGCTTGAAAAATTCCATAGACAGAAGATTCTGGTTGACCACAGTCCATGGGACTACAAAGAGTGGACACAGCTGAGCAACTAAGCCCACACAAACACGTTGTATTATTATTTCTACATCAGATTCAAGGATTTGTTTAGAGATATGCACTAAAACCCTTTGACAAATTATAGCCCAGAGAACTCCCAGTTAAAGGGGGGAGACACTTTTATTTTATATACTTTTATCCTGATTATCTTGACATCATTGATGGGAAATTGCTTCATGGTTCTAATTCATAGAAGTTTGTAAGTGATGTCAAACTCCTAAAACTGAGATAACCTACACATCTGGTCCCATCACTTCATGGCAAATAGATGGAGAAACAATGGAAACAGTGACAGACTTTATTTTCTTTGGCTCTAAAATCATGGCAGATGATGACTACAGCCAGGAAATTGAAAGATGCTTGCTCCTTGGAAGAAAAGCTATGACCAACCTAGACAGCATATTAAAAAGCAGAGACATTACTTTGCCAACAAATGTCCATATGGTCAAAGCTATCGTTTTTCCAGTAGTCAGGTACAGATGTGAGAGATGGACCTTAAAGAAAGCTGAGTGCCAAAGAATTGATGCTTTCAAACTGTGGTCTTAGAGAAGACTCTTGAGAGTCCCTTGGACTGCAGGGAGATCAAACCGGTCAATCCTAAATAAAATCAATCCTGAATATTCATTGGAAGGACTGACGCTGAAGCTGAAGCTTCAATACTTTGGCCAACTGATGTGAAGAGCTGACTCACTGGAAAAGATCCTGATGCTGGGAAATTTTGAAGGCAGGAGGAGAAGGGGATGACAGAGGATGAGATGGTTGGATGGCATCACTGACTCGCTGGACATGAGTTTGAGCAAGCTCTGGGAGATGGTGAAGGATAGGGAAGCCTGGTGTGCTGCAGTCCGTGGGGTCATAAAGAATCGGACATAATTGAGTGACTGAACAACAATAGTTTTCTCTAAAAGTGATTTGACCTTATGTATTTAAAATGATAAGAATTCCCTGGGGGGTCCAGTGGTTAAGACTCCACCTTTCAAATGCAAGGGGTGTGGGTTTGATCCTTGGTCAAGGAGCTAAGATCCCACATGCCTCGGGGTCAAAAAACCAAAACATAAAACAGAAGCAATATTGTAACAAATTAAATAACGACTTTAAAAATGGTCCACATCAAAAAATATTTTAAAATCTAAAAATGAAATGATACATTCATTAAAGTTTGGAAACCCACCAAAATTAAAACGTTAAAGTCATCTATGAGGACATAAAGTCTAGCATCCTTTCTCCTGGGTTGGAATCATGGTCAATAAATCCAAAAGGGAACAAATTAGGAATTTCAGCATTGAATAGAATTACTTCATTATAAACTTTTGATGCTCTTTGTCAAGTTGCTTCAGTCAACCTGTGAAACACACATAAATACAGAACCTGATGGGGTAGTAAAAATACTCTTTTATCCTGCAAAGACTGACATAAAAGAATAAAATAAATCCTAAGATATACTGTCAGAAATGTGCAACTCAGAAAAATACAGCAATTTCTTCATAAAATGTCTTCACTTCAACTTGCCTAGACTTTTCCAGACAAAAATCCCATTAAAGTTGACCAGAACAAAATGATTCTTTAAATCACAAAATAGCATGATAGTATGATTTTAAAATGAAAACTCTTATCGCAAGCTTGAAAGAAAGTGAAAAGTCTTGTTTTTTTGTTTTTTTTTTTTTTTACTGATTTTTTCAAGACACCTGTTTAAATTAAAATATGTTCCACTGAATTCCAAGGGGGTGTCAGAAAAGAGGCTTCATAATTTAAATGCTTTAGGTATTAGCAACACTGTGTCTTAAAGGCTACATTTTCTTAATACCATAAGTAAGCATTTATTAAATGAAAAACAATACAGACGTTCAAAGCAGGCCAAGAATACTGTTGCATACCCTAAACAGATGCTTTCTTGAAATGTAGCTTCATTTTCTGTAATATTTTACCCTTATATCAATGGCTATTTTTGTGTTTACATTGCCTTTTCCTACAGTATCCTGGGCTATATATATATAATCTGCAAGTGTGATTTCATGCTTCTTAGATCAGGGCTTAGTGATCTTAGTGATCATAAGCCCTTAGTGATCAGGGCTTAGATCAGGCCACTTAGATCAGACCAAGTGGCCAAGAGTAAAGAATCCACCTGACAATGCAGGAGATGCAAGAGATGTGGGTTCAATCCCTGGGTCGGGAAGATCCCCTGGAGGAGGGCATGGCAACCCACTCCAGTATTCCTACCTTGAGAATCCCATGGACAGAGGAGCTGGGCGGGCCTATGGTCCATGGGGTAGCAAAGAGTCAGACACAACTGAGCGACTGCACACAGCACGCTCAGATCAGGGTTTATGTATCTGGACTCTTCACACCATTAAATACAAAGAGAGATCTCTGTCACTGATTTTGCTCTAGAAACATTTTATAAAGTTGAGGAAAAAATTACTCTTTTTAAATAAAAGATCATATAATTTGCTATCTCCTTCATTCTTTTATAGCATAAAGCTCATATCTCATGCAGTTTTTATCTAGAACAGAGTAATCCTTTGTTGGTGACTTATCGTTTTGAAGTCATGCTTGATTATTTATTTCTTATATCTTTTGCTTACACAAGTAATGAGTATTTTTTCCCTTAAGGGGCAAGTTATATATGTCAGTATTTTTCTTTCTAGCTCCCTGTGTTTTAAAGCTTAGTTTGAAATAAAATGTCTTTAGAGGTATAATTTCTTTAAAGATTTTTATTTAATTCAAAGCCTTGTTGTTGAATGCACACAGTAGATTTGAAATATTATTATTTTTATCTTACTGCTTGCATTGAATGCTTTATATTCTCTGCTTTCTTGGATATTAAATTCGTATCAAAACTCCTAGTCCTGGGGTGTTCATATTCTGCACAGAATTGAGAAGATAATGTTCATGATTTGAGGTCTATGAGGCAATGAATCGTTTTCTCACTTGATTAAATGCTGAAGAAAAGCTAAGACACTTAATAAGCTGCAAGCACCATTTCTTTCTTTCCATAATGCTAATGTGAACAATGTTAACAACATTTCAATATAACAAGAAGAGAAAATACAATAAAATAATTTTAAATAATTCAGGTTCACTCTTCACTAGGGTAGAAGTGAAGTGACAGTCACTCACTCATGTCCGACTCTTTGTGACCCATGGATTGTACAGTCCATGGAATTCTCCAGGCCAGGATACTGGAGTGGGTAGCCATTCCCTTCTCCAGGGGATCTTCCCAACCCAGGGATCAAACCCAGGTCTCCCACATTGCAGGCAGATTCCTTACCAGGTGAGCTATTAGGAAAGCCCACTAGGGTAGAGGTGCGTGTATATTCAAGAGGCAATGAGGGTGGAAGGGGACAAGGTGGAGAGTGACTGCTCTTGGACAATTTCTCTGGAAATTTCCTTTTCCCAATCACTTCATTTCTGGAAAAAATTTCCATAACCTTGCAGGAAGTTAATTGCAAAGATCATGTTCTTATATTGATGTTCTAAGTGGGTTCCCTGTTGCTGATGGTGATTTTTAAGAAAGAGATCAAGTCTATGTCATTATAAAGTTCAGAGTGATATGACTATCTAATGGCTAAAATTGCTAAAAGCTAAAGGCATCTCACAGGGCATAGTTCAGAAGTCTCAGATATTCTTAGGAGAGTGGTCGTGGTGTCCTCAGTTGAGACGATTGAGGTGTCATCCTCATAGATTTCTTTCAGCAAAGATTTTGGGGTTGTTGTTATTCAGTCACTAAGTCATGTCTGACTCATTGGGCCCCATGGACTGCAGCACGCCAGGCTTCCCTGTCCTTCACTATCTCCCAGAGTTTGTTCAAAGTCACGTCCATCGAGCGGTGATGCCATCCAACCATCTCGTCTTCTGTCATCCCCTTCTCCTTCTGCCTTCAATCTTTCCCAGCATCAGGGTCTTTTCTAGTGAGTCGTCTCTTCACATCAGGTGGCCAAAGTATCAGTGCTTCAACATCAGTCCTTCCAATGAATATTCAGGATTGATTTCCATTAGGATTGTTGTTTATATTACTATTATTTTCACCTGTGTATCCTGACCAACCGTGAAGATCTTCTGTCTCTGCTATTTCCACCCTAAAGCTATGTGTGTCTCACTGAAAATGTGTATTCTTACTCATTCAACTCATTTCTTTAAGACAGTTTTCAAGCATCTTTTCCATAATTTTAAGCATAGAACCCCTCCCTTATAACCCCACATCCCATGACCAGCTCTCACTGCCAAGGGAAGCAGAAGTAAAAGGTGAAGACATTGTTCAAACCCAGTCACTGGGAATGCTTACACACCAGTAAAAATATAACTAAAAGCCTGCCATAATTGATACACTTTTAGAACATTATTCCCACTGAACTTACTTATCGCAAAATTACAGTCTGCATTTCCTTAACACAGTGGGAGATCACGCAAAATAATTGGTCCTGCTGCATTATCAAAATACCATGCTAAAGATAAACCTCCAATCAAAAAGGTAATTAAGACCTAAATGTAAGTATATTCAATTACCTCTCAACACTGCTTTTGTAATTCTGGGAATTCTGCCCTCCGCCTGAGCTCCAGTTCAGCCTGGATTTTCTCTGAAGCACCGACAGGGGGTCGGAGCTACTGGGGGCAAGCTCTCACTTTCTCCTACCCGCTTCGGGGACACGGGTGCAATCAGAGGCGCCCAGCTCAGCGCGGAGGAAGAAGGGTGAGGCTCATGCCTGCAGAGAAACAGGCAGATTTATAAAAGCAGCCACTCCTGTCTGCTCAGCTGATGATGCTGTTAAGTGGAAAACAATTACAGTGTCTACATCTTTAATGTAGAAAACTAATGACAAGGAAAGACAGCAGACAGTTGGGGACTGCATTCTTAGGAAGGGACAGCCAGATTGTTCTGTGATTCTTAAATCATCACAGAATCGATGAGGGATGAACCTCGGAAGGGTTGTCATGATGGAGCTTCAAGTCGGGGAATTTAAATCTCATTTTTAGTTATGCCTCTGCTGTTTGTACTTTCAGAGCTATAACCATCAAATAGAATAATAACTACTGCTCTTTAAAGAGCAAAGTGAAAACAAGATTTGATGATCACTCCAAATACTTCTTAAATCTAAATTCCATCCATTATGTTGGGTTAAGAAGAGAGACAGCAGAAATTTCCTTTAAAAATGCATACACTTTCCTAAGAGAGAGATCAGATACACGTTTTCTCATCACTGAGAAACAGCGAGGACATGATATCAGCTCATGTTAAAGCTTATAATGGAAGGACACAAAGATTAAAAGCATACATCCTTTTATAAATAGGTCTTTTTCTGGGTTATAAAGTTGATTCACATTTTCTGTAGGAAATATGTAAAGTACAGGAAGTGCAAACAGAAACATGACTTCTTTGTAGCTTTCTGGTAGTCTTTTCTGTGGTTTATATATGTACATATTTTCTAATAATATTTCTTTCAGAATACACAGTTTTCACCTGTATCTGAGTGTTTACACTGATATTGAGCATTTTCCACATCACTGTTTAGATTTTGACACAACAGAAATTCCCAGAGGCATTTCAACTTCTTGCAGAGATGAAGAGACCGGAGGGTCTTGAATCACAGTCACTACAAGACAAAAACATTTTGGGGGTTTTTAGATAAATAATATGTTTTAGTCATTACCTCCATTAGAATGACCTGCTATTCAACAGTAATCTCTCAAACCAAGACTTTCTGGAATCCTGTTTTCTTACATGTGTGGTTCAAGACTATTGTAAATTGATTGCGCGCTCGCTCTCTGTCTTTCTCTCTCCGCCTCTCTCTCCTTTCTTTTCCTCAGTGCCTGGAGTTAATCTTTCTGAGCTGTAACAAGAGCTATTTGAAAAAAAATTAAAAAAGCAGCACATTCAAGAAGAAAAAAAAAGAACTATTTGAGATAAAAACAGTGTGGGGGAAAAATTGAAAATCCTAAAAGGTACTTGATCTTAAATGTCTCCATCCTTTTGGCAATGAGAGTGGAACAGGTGGAAAATGCCTTAAAAGGTGGGTTTCTACATAGGGTTGATGTAACTGTAGATCCATAAAAGAAACGATGGCTCAATGATAAAAAGTCCAGGGTTTTCAGAAGTTCTCTGCTGTCCATGGCATTTAGTGTCAGCAATCTCTCAACCATACAAAGAAGCACACGATGGATACCAGGCAATACTCCACTCTAAGGGTCACCCTGGGGTTAGCAAGGGAACTGAAGGGAAGTGAAATGCAAATATCTAACTGGGGGAAATAATTGAGACTAAAATGTTGAAAAACTCCCAGAACGAGTGTAACTTTCTGTAATGGGTCTGTCTTGAAGAGCCTTTCATTTATCTATTCATTCAATACCTAGTTTGAATAAACCTCTTAAATATCACAGTTACAGACTCTGCATCAAAGCTACAAAAATTCTGTCTATGGCCTATTTTTGTATAGCTTGGAAACTGAGAATTGCTTTTAAATTTTTTAAAAGCTTTATTTTATATTGGAGTAGAGTTGATGAACAATGTTAGGATAGTTTGAGGTGTACAGCAAAGTGATTCAGTTATACATATACATGGAACTATTCTTTCTCAATTTTTTTTCCCATTTAGGTTATTACAGGATATTGAGCAGAGTTCCCAGTGCTATACAGTGAGTCCTTTTTGCTTATCTATTTTAAACATAATACATGACAATCCCAAACTCCCAAATGTAAAAAGAAAGGAAGAAAGCAAAAAAGGAAGGAGAAAAGAACATGCAACAGAAATACTATATGATTCACAAAGCCTACAGTAGTTACTGTCTGATAATAAGGCAAATAAATAATGGACTTATAGATCTGAAATAATAAACTTACTTTTGTTTGCAGACACCATGTACATCTAGATAAAAATTAGTTACAGGAACTAATACATGAATTTATTATGTTCACTTGATGCAAGGTCTATGGAAAAACTGTATTCCTATATACTGACTAGGAATAATTGGAAACGAAAACTTGAATACCATTTATAATACTTTGTAAACATGACATTTTAAAAAGTATAACTAGGAAAACACTTGTGGATTCATGTGCTGAAAACTAAAATATCAATGAAAACAAGTTAAATTAATAGGTGAGTCACGTTAATGGATTGAAATGATTCATATTGTTAAGAAGTCAACTCTCCCCTCATTGCTCTGTGTACTTCATTTCAATGAAAATTCTAACAGGCTGTTTCAGTAGAAATTAACCCCAAAATGATGAACCCTAAAATCCTTCCTTCATGAAAGTACTTAAGATAGTCACTTCCCATTGACTTCCACTGTACTGGTTTTATAAACACCTGCTTATAGTCTGAAAGACTTGCTCTTAAATCTGATTACAGTTTCTGATTTCCCTCTGCTGATCTGGAAGACAGCAAGACCGGCACCCAACAGTCACCATGATCATATCTTAAAAGGATCTCAAATCATGATACTATTCTTCACATTCTGTCATTCCTCATGGCCCAGGAGATGAATTATAGTCATCACTCTTGTGTTTGCAGCTCTTTGCGCAGTGGTCTGAACCCACCCAGGCCGTATATCTCGTGACTTCTGTCTATCCTAGTCCAGTCCATGAATACACACCACATGTGTTCTCAGTGCAGACTCACACGTATTTTTGGTCTCTGAGAATTTCACTCTCTTTTAAACATGTTAATTAATGTCTAACCATCCTAATTCTACCACCCTTCAGGGCTTAGCTCAGTTTTACATTCTTTCAATGTAAGAATGTATTTCCACAGCAGTTCTGGAAGCAAATTCACAGTTTGCTGTTTCACACAATGGTTTATCTCTGCTCAGAGAGTATTTCCTAAGTGGACCGCACAGAATCCAAGGGTCAACTTGGTCAAGAAAGTATTAAACCTAGTACAAAGAATAGCTAAAATGAACACTTCAGGTTTTCCTAAATGTGAAAGGATAGATTCCAAACACATAACAGAAAAAAGAGGCAAATGAAACATTGATTATTTACATTCCCATTTACTAAAATTCTTTAATTCAAAATGTATCCTTCAAATGTAAATGGTCATTAAAAAAAAAAAAAACAACTTCCTTTCACTGAATTCAGTTCAGTTCAGTCACTCAGTCATGTCTGACTCTTTGCAACCCCACGAACCACAGCACACCAGGCCTCCCTGTCCATCACCAACTCCCAGAGTCCACCCAAACCCATGTCCATTGAGTTGGCAATGCCATCCAACCATCTCATCCTCTGTCGTCCCCTTCTCCTCCTGCCCTCAATCCTTCCCAGCATCAGGGTCTTTTCCAATGAGTCAGCTCTTTGCATCAGGTGGCCAAAGTATTGGAGTTTCAGCTTCAACATCCGTCCTTCCAATGAATTACTTCCTTGAATATCCTTCATTGAATTACTTGAGAATATATGTCAACATGGCTTTTTACTCTCAGAGCTGTTTTTTAAAGTTGATGAAAACCTTGTATCAAGTAGTGAGTTTCGATTTTGAATTGGAGGATATTGTTAATCTAAAAAAAGAATAATAAGCTTATTGGGAAAGATTATACTTGTGTCACAGAGGAAACTTTTCACTGAAAACACACTCTTCGTATTGGGGTGAAGATCACATACTCAGACAAAGGAAGTGCTTCAGTGGACAACTTATAACTGGTCATGGGGTTGACTTTGGGTTCCCATACACATCAAGTCTAAACAACTTGAGACACTATGAGCAGGATGTAGAATAAGTGAGTTGAAAAACAGTGTCGTGTTCCCAAAGCTAGAATAAATGGGTCTGGGAACAAAAGATGTGGAGAATGTTGGTCTCTCACAGTCACTTCGAGGCGCAGATTCACACTGACAGGTTGTCCCCACCATTGGAGACAAGGGTCCCTGCTTGCCCCTCACTTGAACAAGCTCACAAGTACTGGGAAGGCATCTCCAGGGGCAGATGTGTGTCCATGATCCTGGCTCTCATCATCACACAGACTCTCCTGGGAGGGTGTTCTGTATGCCCTCTACTGAAGGACTCATGGGGAATAGACTCACTATTGCCAAGAAAAAGTTACCTTTAAGTGCACCTCTGTATTCACTCTTTTCCTGGTAAACTATCTTTATTCACTAGCCTGCTTATCAGATAACCACATCAGTTATTCACCCTCAGCCCACATCCTCGTCTCAGTGTTACTTTCAGGGGAGCCTAAATGTTCTGTCTAATGGCTTGGGAAAAATAAAAATTATATAGTCCCATTTTTGTCAGTGCTGTTAATCTGACCACTATATATCTCGATATTTCAGATTTTAACCAGACAGGTTCATCCTCATCTCCATGTCCTCCCTACCTCCCAGAGGACAGCTCTCCTGGAAATGGTGGCAAATGCTCAATAATTTACTGCTGAGATGACACATGGACTATTAGGGTGGAAGAAGACAGGAGAAGCCATGCTCTTTAAGCATCCAAGAGCAGGAAAAGTAATAGATGTCTGAAAGTGATAAAATTATAAATATACATGAAGTCAGCTACAAGACTATTGAAACATGGACTACACTTCTGATGTTTCCACGAAACTGTTCAAAGTGGTATTTCCATCAAGTTGGAAAGTAAAAATAAAGAAATGCCAAAAATGATTTGTATGATCCAACAGGTAAGACCACTTGCTCTGGGATAACACAGGAAGAACCGGTCTCCTGTTTCTCAGAATCAGCCCTCAGCCTCCGCTCCCAACCCCGCCATGCAGCCTCAGTTGGCTGTACCTGGGTAGGACCCCAGTGATTGACTCAGTTACAGCCTGACAGCTGGAGGAGCCGTTACCCCAGCTAAAGAAAGGAATTTTCTTAGAGTGGGACAGTGGTTTCATTTGGGTAAATTAGATTTGAATGGCATGGTATCTGTTGCTTAAATATCCCTGCTCATCAAAAAGAAAGGCACCTGAATATGGATTTGAGGAAGGAAAAAGTGATCGTACTGGAGACAGACATGATGGGCCGTGAGATGTATTATGAAGATCATCAACTCCTAAAATGCAGTGACTGGCCAACTGTCCTGGACCGAATCAGGATCTCCTGACCTCCCACTGACCTGAGACCCAGGACTAGAGTCAGAATAGATTCTGCTGCCTCCGCCTTTCAGAGGTCGTTATCTAGAAGGTTTGGGGGAAGCCACCTGCTTCCTGTAAATTGGAATTACTGTTGAGTATTTGGAAGATAAGCACTGTCAAGTAAAGAAATTCATCTAGCTATTTGAGGAATATGATTGCCATTTGCTTCCCTGGTGGTGCTAGTGTTAAGTAATCCACCTGCCAATGCAGAAAACCCAGGTTCGATCCCTGGGTCGGGAGGATTCCCTGGGGAAGGAAATAGCAACCTACTCCGGTATTCTTGCCTGGAGAATTCTGAGGATAGAGGAGCCTGGCAGGCTACAGTCAGTGGGATCTCAAAGAGGCGGACATAACTGACTGACTTAGCTTGCATGCATAGTTGATTAATAATTTGTGATAATTTCAAGTGTACAGCAAAGTGACTCAGTTATACACATACATGTATCTATTCTTTGTCAAATTCTTTTCCCATTTATGTTGTTACATAATACTGACCAACGTTCCCTGTGCTATACAGTAGGTCCTTGTTTGGTTATCCAGAAGAAATTCTTCACATATGAAAAGAGGGTCCATATAGTCTGAAAAAGTATTAAAAGTAGTTGATTTTATTTACATGGTTTAAAAAAAATGGCTTCATGAAAGATCATTTTCTACAATTTAACAACAAAACTAAATATAACCAGTGACTTCTCTTCACCCTTCCAATCTTTCAGAACTCGATTTGTAATATAATTTTCACACCTTCTCATTAACCTACTATCACTAAACAAGGCTCATACACCTGTACAGGGATGAATTAAAATTCTATAGCTGAATATGTCAAGTGACTATGACCTGAACAGATGGAGTTTATAATCTAAATTTTAAAAGAAAATAAAAGGATTTTAGAAAATGAATGCATAAGAAACAATTTTAAATGACAATTATCAAGCCTGACATCCATCATAATACATTTGTTGTTATTGTTCAGTAACTCAGTCATGCCCGACTCTTTGTGACCCCATGGACTGCAGCATTCCAGGATTCCCTGTTCTTCACCATCGCCCAGAGCTTGCTCAAACTTGTGTCCAGTGAGTCAGTGATGCCATCCAACCATCTCATCCTCTGTCATCTCCTTCTCTTCCTGCCTTCAAAATTTCCCAGCATCAGGGTCTTTTCTAATGAGTTGGCCCTTCACATCAGGTGGCCGAAGTACTGGAGCTTCAGCAACAGTTCTTCTAATGAATATTCAGGATTGATTTCCTTTAGGATTGACTGGTTTGATCTCCTTGCAGTCCAAGGGACTCTCAAGAGTCTTCTCCAGCACCACAGTTTAAAAGCATCAATTCTTTGGCATTCAACCTTTTTTATGGTCCAAATCTCTCATCCGCACATGACTACTGGAAAAACCATAGCTTTTACCATATGGACCTTTGTTGGCAAAGTGATGTCTCTGATTTTTAATATGCTGTCTAGGTTGGTCATAACTTTTCTTCCAAGGAGCAAGTATCTTTTAATTTCATGGCTGCAGTCACTATCTACAGCAATTTTGGAGCCCACGAAAATAAAATCTGTCCCTGTTTCCCCACCTAGTTGCCATGAAGTGATGGGACCAGATGCCATGATCTTAGGTTTTTGAATTGTTACTATTTAAAATACTTCTTCAATAAATAGGAGTTAATTTTTCCACTAGTTAAATCATTTACAGAAAAAAAAAAAATTGACATCTGAACCCAGTTTTCTCAGTGAAGTGGCAATTTCTGTAAAACTTTTTAAAAAATTATTATTAATTCACGAAAGAAATGACTGCCACACTAAAAAAATGTAACAATTGTTTAACAAATAGACCATATGTTAAATTAAATTTTACAAAGACTTTTTTCTTTTGACCACACCTCACAACATGTGGGATCTTAATTCCCCGACCAGGGATTGAACTCATGCCCCCTGCATTGGAAGCACAGAGTCTCATGAAACGCTCACTTTAACAATGTTTTTTGTTTTGTTTTGTTTTTTAGAATAACATCTTTAAAATGCCATATGGTAGCACATTCTTCCCAAGTGGAGGATGTCGGCTCAGGGAATCAAGTTGTCTCGTCACCAGATCGCAGACACCCCTGTGATAAACATCTCCCCAAGGTTCAGCGTAAAGTCCACATCTCTCTAAGGACTCTCACATCATCAGGAAATTACAGTGACTTGTTACTTGACAAGCAAATCAGTAGAGACACTGTGGGAAGCTTTAGGCTAGGAGGCAAGTCATTCAAACTCAAGTCACATTGTTATCTGACAGCAGTGACTTTTCTTAATTATCATCAGTTTTGGTCCAAGACCATCATCTCCAAAATGTTAAAACTGACTTCATTCCCCACCTTCCTCAGAGCTACCTGTGAGAGGGTCCTTGGATTGCATCCTGAACACTGACACTTTTCTCCTCCCAGATAAAGTTTGCTATAGCCAATCTGATCTCTAGTCTAGCTATTTTATGACTGGGAAAAAAATCTAATACAAATTAACAGAAAGATTTAGTGCTGACAGATGGGTTCTGAGTACTTGGAGCTCTCTGATACCTGCTCAAAGATGTAGGCTACTCCGCCATCATTTTCATTCATTGAATGTCAACAGTCAGGCACAGAAGCAGAACATGGTGTACGAAAAAGCTGCCACTTCTGTTTCATGAGCCTCTCACCACGGGTAAAACGAGGGTGGTGGATGGTAAGTTAGTTCTCTCTTTGATGTTCTCCTTCCCTGGGCTTCATTATGTTATCATTAACACTGATAGACCAAGATAGGCACTTTATGGTGGTTGCCAATTACCAAGCGATGGTGTGTTCTTCTTCTTATCAAACTGCAAAAAATAAATTATGCCCAGTTTCCTGAATCTGATATTTCTTTGAGATCTCTCTGTAACTGGAAATAGTCGTCTTGCCCTCCGAAGGAGAGACTTACTCACATAAAAGCTTCCATGAGGTTTTACTGAACACCAAGAAGCTTTAGTATTTACTTGGGTTTAAGGATTAAGGAAATCCCACTTCCAGAATGGTGGCACCAGGAACCTTGTGGATCCATTCCCTGTGAGACACCCATAACTGGTAGAAATTATTTAAACCTTTTTGAAATTTTTAACTGTCTGGAAGTTATCCTAAGGGCATACAGCAAATGAGGAAACATTTACTCAAGAAAATCTACTAAAGCTCAGTAAGAACATCAAGAGCCTGGTGCACTTAAGCCATAACTGCTCCACAATTTCTGCTCTCTCAGCTCAGTTGGAGGAAACTCCACTCCCAGGAGGACACCTCTCTGCTCAGACCCCAAGAGAGGAGTTGCAGAGCCCTACGTCAGGAAGGCAGCAGGTATGCAAAAGGTGAAAACATCTGCTTGTTCATCTGGAACCACAGGGGGAAAACAGAACCCTGACACCTGGGAGAAAAGCTGAAGCTAGGAATGTGAATTCCAGCAGTCAGGCTAAGAAAGATGACCCTGAGAGAAAAGCCTAGAACTTGTGTTTGCCATTGAATTTCCAAAGAGACGACCATCAAAGCTGTTGAACAGACAGACAAAATTTATTCAGCTCACTGCTCTAAAGGACAGTAACATCTTGGCTGAGTCTCAGCAGTATCTCAGAAGGGAAAAACAACAGGAAGACACTTATGTATCTAGGGCTTCAGCTGAGCGATGTAAAAGCTGACACCCAAGGTGGAGAACTGGTTGGGGTTCCAGAGAGTTTATGATAATAGCTTTGGGTGGTGAACATGGGAAGGTAGGGTCTTGAAACGAGTATTGATGAGTGATATGTTAGTCTTGAATGAGATGTAATATTTAGGTAGCATCACTTTCATAGCTCCCAGTAGGAGCGTTTCCTGGAGTGGATAACTGAGCTGCATTCGCCTGATTGCAAGAGTGTGTAGTGCAAAGTTAGGAAGTCGCCTTCATCCCAGAGTTGTTTATCATGGGGGTAGGGAAGTATGGTTAGCACAGAATTGCTGAACACGGGGAAAGTGAATTATACTGGTTTGAACTCTCAAAGTGAGGTCCCACTGTAAGAGAGATATTGGCAGATGTTCTTGATCTATAATGAATTTCAGAAAGGCCACAGTAGTAAATCCAGGAGACAGATATATATAGAGAGAGATGGAGTGAAAGATAAAGATGGAGGGAAGAGTCTTGACACTGACACAATGCCAGTTGTGCTGCTAAAAATTCACAAAATGAGCAGGCATTAAACAAGTGAACATAAAAACAAATTTGAAAACTGCCTACTCATGTCAATGATACATCTTCAGTCAATGTATAAAGAAACACAGGTGACCATCACTCTGGGGAGGTTCTGATCATCCTCACTGGTCACCACTGATGACCGAGGAGGAGCTTGTCTGGGACAGCAGGTCCTGTGCACAATGCCTCTCCTGGCACCAACCAGACATTCATCAGAGCCATGGTGACCTCAACCTTTAGAGTATGGGCACCTACAAATCTCTCCATGACTCATACTGGAAGGAGAAGAATCTCTGAATTTCTAGATGATGTACAGCTGAGGTCGGTATAGAGAGAAATAAATACAGGATCGTACAAATACTTCAAAGTCGATCTGAAAATACTGGGTTTACGTTTTATACCAAAAAAGTAGAACTATGACTCAGGTGATAGGCAACATGGGTTCTGTACTCTTTCATGAATGGAGTTAAGCCTTACAAAGCTGTGTCCACATTTCTTTCATAGACCTCTCAAAATAAAAGAAAGTGTGTGCTCAGTTGTGTCAGACTCTCTGTGACCCCATGGACTGTAGCCCATCAGGCTACTCTGTCCTTGGGATTCTCCATGCAAGAATACTGGAGTGGGTTGTCATGCCCTCCTCCAGGGGATCTTCCTGACCCAGGGATCAAACCCATGTCTCTGAATTCTCCTGCTCTGCCAAGCAGGTTCTTTACCACTACACCACCTGGGAAGTCCAATAAAAGAATAACAAATCAAATTTACAATTAATGGCATTTCTTGGTCAGCAATACAAGTGCAAAGTAAAAAAGACAGATTTAAGAGGACTTTAAATATAGGAATAACTTGGTAACATCCATAATCTGGAGACAGAGAGAAAGGGTTGTGGTGTAAAAAGCATTAAACTAAGAATAAAAGTACTAAACTGAAGTAAAGATACTTCGGCAACTTTCCTGTAAGTTTGCATAAACAGCTTTATCTCTGATCCTTAGTGCTTCACTTGGGTAATAGGAATATTGAATTCAATGGTCACTAAATTTATTCTAGATCTACAACATTGAAATTCAAACATATCCAAGCGTTCCAGTGAGAACAAAAAGAAACAGTGATACCAATGACAGAGATGAGAAAGCCAAAGCAAATTGTTTGGGAGAAGGGAAAAAGAGGCAAAAGCTATAATTTTGTTATGCTCACAGAGCCCAGATGATATGTAGTTAGTGATGGATACTAATGAATAGTTAGAAATTCTAATTGTTAAAGAGAGGTTATTTCTAGAAGTATAGTCATACCCCCCCCCCCAAAAAAAGCACTTAAGACTCAGAATAAACAAATGTTGTGAAGAAACAGTAAGTCCATGGTTGAATCCTGGCCAGTCTACTCACTTGAACATATCCTCAAGAGATACAAGTGTCTTCTGAGCAGAGATGAAAATAGGTATTTTGAAAACACTACCTGAATGATTTTAACATGTTCTCTCACGCTGTCTCTCATTTCATTGAAAATCATTGGTACATAGATGGGAAAAAAAAAAGAAACACTGTATCTAACTGAGGTCTTCAGAGGGTCTAAGGTTTTATTTTTTGTATGAGCTTATAAATTAGTCACAATTTCATGGTTGCCATCAGGAGACTCAAGACTCCTGAGTCTGAGACAAAGGACTTTACTAACCTCAGGAACTCTGTGTGGTCCTCCTTGCCCACAAGAATGACATGGATCCGTCTACATGGATGCCCACACACAGGGGGTTTCATTAAGGAAGAACTCAGAGCTTAAGGAACCCAAATGTTTTATAGTGGGCAATGAGCATGCGTGCCATTGGCTCCACAGTAAGACACCATCTCCACCATCCAAAATGGTCATGACTGAGACTTCCTTGAAAAGATAGTTCTAAAATAAGGGTAATTAATGCCTTATTTGCCAGTCATGCTGAAACATGGGCGATCCATGGAACTGCTGTTGCCCAATGAATGTTTCTCGTGTGAAACAGACACCACTTTAAAAAGACTTCAGTTGACTCATTTTTTCATACATTCCAAACTGGGAAATGTTGACATTTTAAATTATGAAAAAGTCCATGGGATACTGGTGCCTGAGAGAAAGTGAGAGAGACTGGTTGAGAGACTGGTTCATAGGAGAAAACGGAGAGAAATGTTTAAAACCTAACAAGCAGTTTTTGAATTTGTGGACCACAAATTTGAGTGAGGTAGAAAAGGATGCGTTTCATGTAACCTGAGAGGAGAGCTGGAGGTTTCATATTTAGTGACTGTGGCAGCTGGAAAGGGGTCCCCCAAATATGTGTTCTCCCAGGCACTCAGAATGTGACCTATTGCTCAAAATGTGCAGTAAGGGTCTCTGCAGGTGTCATTAGGTAAGGATGTCGAAGGCAACCATAGACTAGGTGGACCATAAACCCTATGACGAAAGTCTTTGTAATAGACAGATAGAGAAAGGAAGGTGACGTGACGATGTGGGCAGAGACAGCAGTGACCCAGCACAGAAATTCAAGGGAACCTAAGGATTGCCGGGAGCCACCAGAAACAATGAGAGAAGCATTGATGGACCATACATCTGAGCCTCCAAGGGGAGTCAACCTGTGACACCTGGATTTTGGAGTACGGGTCTCCAAAACTATGAAACAATGCATCTCCAGGGTGATTTGTCACTGACAGTGTGAGAGTACAGGGCGGGGGTAACTGTAGAGGAGCTGAACTTCGGTGGGGGCACAGCTATGGGGGCAGGGAGATGCAGTCAGGCTTGATCGTTGTGATGGATGAACACAGAAGCTGGGGACTTTACCCGCTCCCTTCCTACAATAACTGTTTGATGTCACTCTGCTTGGGAGGAACGTCCTGTACAACCGCTATTCGTTCCAAGACCTAGTGGTGCCAGAAGTAATTAGCAACGCATTTGTCAAAAACAGTCCCTCCATTCAGGTGTTAGAATTTGCCAGGAGCCCTGGGATGATTGTGTTTTGTAACAATGTGGGTTTGTGTATCAGAAAACACATCCACAACACCTTGGTTCTGAATTATTTTTATTTTGGAGGAGAAGAAAAGATTTTCTGTCTTTCTAAGGAAGGTAAGAGGGCTTCCCAGGTGGCTCAGATGGTAAAGAATCCACCTGCAGTGCGGGAGACCTGGGTTCCATCCCGGGGTGGGGAAGATCTCCTGGAGGAGGGCATGGCAACCCACTCCAATATTCTTGCCTGGAGAATCCCATGGACAGAGGAACCTGGCAGGCTACAGTCGGTGGGGTTGCAAAGAGTAGGACACCACTGAGCAACTAAGTACATAAATAAGGTAAGGATGTAGCAGCTTACAATTGTAGTACTTTCAGCGTTTGTGTAAAAAGTAACGCACAGAGTGCATCCAAATGTAGCCATGTAGAGTGGATGTGAGGGAAGAGAGAGATATGACATGACCCCTGCGATCTTGGCTTAGCCACTGCACCAGTGGTGCCCCATTAGAGAGAGGAGGTGTCCTGGGCTGACCCTGGATTGCGTAGGGGTGGGGAATGAAGACTCGTCAGGGACGTGCTACCCTTGAGCAACAGGGGAGCATAGTCCTTAGCTGGTAATCCCCCAGCATCAAGGAATTAGAAAGAAGGAGGGAACTGTCTGAAGTTGGCCTGTCACTGCCTGCTTCTGTCACCTCTACCAGCTCAGGCAATCTGCATGGCCCTGGTTTACACCATGGACACTCCAATGGTGGGGGTCCTGGTTAACATCCAAGGACACTCCAATGATGGGGGTCCTGGTTTACACCATGGACATTCCAATGGTGGGGACCCTGGTTTACACCATGGACACTCCAATGGTGGGGTCCCTGGTTTACACCATGGACACTCCAATGGTGGGGGTCCTGGTTAACATTCACGGACACTCCAATGTTGGGGGTCCTGGTTTACACCATGGACACTCAAATGGTGGGGGTCTTGGTTTATACCCATGGATACTCCGATGGTGGGGGCCCTGGTTTACACCATGGAGACTCCAATGGTGGGGTTCCTGGTTTACACCCATGGACACTCCAGTGGTGGGGACCCTGGTTTACACCATGGACACTCCAATGGTGGGGTTCCTGGTTTACACCCATGGACACTTCAATGGTGGGGCCCCTGGTAGTACCCATGGACACTTAAATGGTGGGGACCCTGGTTTATACCCATGGACACTCCACTATTGGGGGCCCTGGTTTACCCCATGGACAGTACAATGGGGGGGGTCCTATTTACAGCATTGACACCCCAATGGTGGGGGTCCTGGTTTACACCATGGACATCTCAATGGTGGGGCCTCTGGTTTATACCCATGGACACTCCAATGGTGGGGACCCTGGTTTACTCCCATGGACACTTCAATGGTGGGGTCCCTGGTTTACACCCATGGACACACCAGTGGTGGGGGCCCTGGTTTACACCATTGACACTCCAATGATGGGGGCCCTGGTTTACATCCATGGACACTCCAGTGGTGGGGGCCCTGGTTTACACCCATGGACACTCCAATGATGGGGGTCCTGGTTTACACCATTGACACTCCAATGGTGGGGTCCCTGGTTTACATCCATGGACACTCCAGTGATGGGGGCCCTGGTTTACACCCATGGACACTCCAATGATGGGGGTCCTGGTTTATACCATTGACACTCCAATGGTGGGGGTCCTGGTTTATACCCATGGACACTCCAGTGGCAGGGGCCCTAGTTTACACCCACAAACACTTCAATGGTGGGGCCAGGTGGAAAAACA
Source organism: Cervus elaphus (assembly GCF_910594005.1). Taxonomy (NCBI): domain Eukaryota; kingdom Metazoa; phylum Chordata; class Mammalia; order Artiodactyla; family Cervidae; genus Cervus; species Cervus elaphus. Next base: position 45,369,951 of record NC_057837.1, on the reverse strand, counting down.
GATCCCTGGACCATGGCGGACTAACTAATCCACTCCCATGTGATGTGTCTGCAGCGCCACCTGAAGCATCCTCTCCTCAGGGATCTTCTCCAGTTTCTTTTCACTCTCTTTTCTTTCATCTTTGGTTTTGGTCTTTTCTCTCCTAAGTTCTTCCTTGGTTGTTATTCTTTGGGGGACTGGTGGCTCCAGTAGTAATGCTTGTTCTACCCCTTATTAAGGACTTCGGGTGACTCTAAGCTTGGTAATTTCATAATAACATTTAGATCTTATATGCTCTGTCCCTATGTATCTGACAGGGAGATCATCGTGTTTTAGAAATGCAGGTCATCTTGGAAGCTGCTTCTGTTATGAATGAGGAGGCTGAGGTCCTGGGAACTTTCTCTGGTGAGACCCTGGCTCTGACATTGGGTCTCCCTGACTTGCAAACAGGTGCCACCACTGCCCAATGAGCCGATGTGCAGGCTTCCTTCTAGTCCTCAGACTGAAAACTATTCTATCATTTTTGCTAATAAAAGTCTCTAAAGAAATGAAAATGAGATAATTGACAGCAGTGCATTCTAGGCAGAGAACAGAGAATTTCAGCATTTTCCCCTGACTCTCTTCCCTGTTCCACCTGGACATTTATTACAGGTACAAATGATGCTAATCGGATGCTTGAGATTCAGCCCGTGAAAACGTGTCTTCTGGAGCAGGAACAATTTAACCGTTGACCTTAAGCCCCGGCTACATAGCACAAGTTCTGTTTTGCTAAGCAGAAAGCAGTGTGCAAGGCGAAAAGGGTTTTTGCCACTAATCACAAAACCGAGACAAATTGCAGAGGAAAAGAAACTAGATATGCATGGAGGTGAATTGAGCTTCCATGAGAAGCCAGAGGAGGAATAAGATTTGCTTGTTTGGGAAAGAGGTCTGCAGGAGGAGCAGCTTCATTACCGGGGACCCTGAATGCGGAACTGTCCCTGGTTCAGCAACGCTTTTCTGTTTCCAGTTGCATGTCTAATGGATGGATAAGTCAAACCATTTCCACTTTCTAAAACTGGGGGTCGAGATAATTTGGGAGTGCAGGTAGAGATGAAGCAAGGAAACCACCTGAATTAAGCATTTTAAGAGGTTTATAGGAAGTGGTGTTGGAGGAGGCGAGAGGCAGACCTTTATGTGGGAGAAACTCTCTGATTGACAAGATTTTTAAAGCACTGCCTCTCTGTGATTGACAGTCCAGCTGGAGAATAGATGAACAGGTAATTGCAGTTCTCTATTATCTTTGCATAAATACCAACGCCCTAAATGGGCTGCCAGTGTGGAGAGACGTGGCCTCAGCAGAAAACTGCCATCCAGACCCTGCCTGCAGTTTCCCAGGCGCATTATCAGAACTGCATTGAGATGAGGGCAGACCCGGAATCGCTGCAAAGTTCACAACAGTGTCACATCCCTTAAATATCAGTGGAGCGCATGTTACCCTTGGAGGCAGGAGGCCAGAGGCAATCCCAGACTCATCACTTACGTATGCACGATCCACAGGGGGTCATTTCATTCTGGATCTCAGTCCTCCCTGTGTAAATATGGGATTAAAATACTGACCGGCCCTAACACACACAGCTCAGGTGAGAACCAAACACAGTTACGAAGAAGGGAAGTTTTGCATCATGGTCATCAGGGTTGCACTCGAAATAACTGATGGGCGAGGCCATTACTTTCTCAGGTGAAACCACGGCTCCACTTTTGTTCCACTGTATGATTTGGTTGGTAAAGCAGAAGATTATCAGAGTGTATTAAATGTATAAACATCAATGAATGTGAAAGTGCTAGTCACTCAGTCGTGTCTGCCTCTTTGTGACCCCATGGACAGTAGCCCACCAGGCTCCTCTGTCCTTGGGATTCTCCAGGCAAGAATATTTGAGTGGGTTACTGTGCCCTCCTCCTGAGGCTCTTCCTGACCCAGGGATCAAACCGGGGTATCCTGTCATTGCAGGAGGATTCTTTACCATCTGAGCCAACGGGGAAGCCCAATACTTGTTCAACATATGACAATGCTTTTAAACATATGACAATGGATTTCAGTCATGAACACAGGACAGGGAAAGCACTTTTGAAATCTGAAAAAGCTTCTAGAACCCTAAGAAGGTGCAATCTCCCCATTTGCTCTTCTGCTTTTCTATGTATTGGCCAATAAAGACAAGTGGGTAGGGACTTCCCTGGTGGTCTAGCGGTTAAGAGGCTGTACTTCTACTGAAAGGAGTGCAGGTTCGATCTCTGGCCAAGGAACTAAGATCCCACATACTGCATGGCCCTGCCCCCCAAAAGAAAGAAAATAATGATAACCTTTTAAATAAGACAGAAAAATAGTAATAACCTTAAAAAAAATTACAAGTGGGTTCACCCTGGTTGAGTTCTTTTTTTTAAACATATGAGAGTGGATCTCAGTCATGAACACAGGACAGGGAAAGCAGACAAAAACTACCATCCAGGGACTTCTTTTGGGGTTCAGTGATTAAAACTTCACCTTCCAATACAGGGGATGCATGTTTGATTCCTAGTCAGGGAGCTAAGATCCTATATGCCTTTTGGCCAAAAAAAATTAAAAAAATAAAAAATAAACAAAAAAAAACAGCGGCCAAAAACCAAAGATCCAAACAGAAACATTATTCTAAAAAATTCAATAAAGTCTTTAAAAGTGGTCTACATCAAAAAAAAAAAAACAAAAAACCCACCACCACCAACAACAGAATCTAGCTACCATGCCAGTTGCAGCCAAGACTATAATCACTCTGAAGTGAACTCTGGAAAGGCCATTGGGGTGTTTCCCAGCCTATGGGTTCATTTTCCTGTGCTGAAAGCAGTTTCTTCCAGGACTCCCCGTGGGCCCACCCTTGAAGGATTTGTTTTAGGAGATTAAGTTTCTTGATGTCCCTACTACTCAACATGTTTATCTGTGGAAAACTCACTAAAAGAAACCATAAAAGCAGCTTGGAAGATGAAAAAAAATAAGTTTCTCAAAAGAGCTATTGGCTCCTTGAAATGTGGGCAGTTGAGGGGAGTTCCTTCTTGGTAAAGAGACTCACTCTCTCCACTTGCTTTTTCTGATCTAAATACAAGGGCACACGCCCCAAACGTTCATCTATCTAGGAGTTAGAACAAACCAGAGGAAATTTTTAAACATGGGTGAATTTATCCTGAAGAGGAGAGGAAAGTTGTTAAATGCTTTTAAAACCTACCAAGGTTTCCATGAAGAGATTTTTAAAGTAAGTATTAAATATTAAGCATTGAGTGTAACTGAATGATAGAGAAGTAACATAAATGAATCCATTGAGGTATTTCCTAAGTTTAGGAGTTTGGGGAATAATAGAAAGATACTCAGTTATGATTATCTTTTACCAGATTAAACTTTTTCTTTCAGATTTATAGTTGTAAAAATATGAAATAAAGTGAAAAAATGCTATCAACTAAGGTAACTGCATGCTAGAATTCATTTACTGTTCAGAGTTTTACAAAAGTCAACAGAAGTCACACCTGTGGTTTGAGATGCCTCCCTTGACTGCTGTGTGACATATACGATTACAATTAACCAACTGTCCATCTACCAGGAAGGGGGCAGGTGTGGGTTTGTTCACGGGCACATCTATTTTCCTGACAAACCTGTGCTTCTTCTGAAGGCAAGTAGGTAACTAGAAGGTTCTTTACTCAGGCTGCTCTTGATTTGAAAAAAATTAACAACAAAGGAAAAGTGAAGAACCAGAGATAGAGGAAACTGCAAATAAAAACACAGGCCCTGACTTTGGAGACCTGACTACAAAGGCCTTCACCTGTCCATGACTTACGATTCCACAGTCTCTGCCTGAAGTGTTGAGAGTTCAGCTGGGACTCTAGGAGGAGGTGTCAACCTTTTCTCTACTTCACATGGCCTGTAGGACCCTGAGAGTCCATTTCCTCCTTGACAAGCATAGTGTGCATGCTCAGTCATGTCTGGCTCTTCCGCCCCCATGGACTTAGCCTGCCAGCCTCCTCTGTCCATGGGATTCTCCAGGAAAGAATACTGGAGTGGGTTGCCATTTCCCCCTCTAGGATATCTTCCCGACCCGGGGATCAAACCCACATCCCCAGCATCTCCTGCATTGCAGGCAGATTCTTTACCCCCTGAGCCATCCAGGAAGCCCTTCCTCCTTGACATCCAGGAGATAATAATAGTAAGAACCTCACAGTGTGCTGTGAAGACTAAGAAAGGGCAAGAACTTTCTGTGGACACTTTCTAACTGCGGTTTCCTCTGTTTGACTCTGAAGATTGTTGTCCAGTGTGGAAAAAACACCCTTGGGTGGGAGAGCTGCTGCTGCCAAGTCGCTTCAGTCATGTCCAACTCTGTGTGACCCCAAAGACAGCAGCCCACCAGGTTCCCCTGTCCCTGGGATTCTCCAGGCAAGAACACTGGAGAGCATTTCCAGTGTTGCCATTTCCCAGAGCAGAGCTCATCAAATCCTCTCTGACTGCAGGATAGGTGTTTTAACTGGATTGAGGGAGGTGTTCTCTGTTTCAACCTAGACTCTGCTACTGTCTCCCTCAGTTCTCTTTGACAAAACCAGTGGCAGGAGTTTTTAATTGGTGATTTAAACAGTGGGGAGATCCTTATGAACAAAAGACTTTTATCAAGTAGTGAATTTAAAAATTTCTAAGGAAAGTATGGAGTATATCCAGATCTTTAGCTTTATTCACTGTTTTATCATAAAGCTCCCCTTTCCTCTAGATCTGAGGTCAACAGACTTTTCCTATAAAAAGGCCAGGTTGTAAATACTGTAGGCTTTGTAGTTCGTAGGGCTCTGTCACAATGACTCAGCTCTGCCTTTGTGGCATGAAAACATAGACAATGTGGAAATGAATGAACATGTCTGTGTTCCCAAAGAACTTTGCTAATAGACCTGAGATAAACCAATAAATAAATGCTGTTGTCATTGAATTTACCAAAGTCATGTGTGCTCAGTCACTTCAGTTGTATCAACTCTTGTGACCCCATGGACTGTAGCCCAGAAGGCTCCTCTGTCCATGGAATTATCCTGGCAAGAATGCTGGAGTGGGTTGCCATTTCCTCCTCCAGGGAAAAATACAAAAATAATTCATAGTTCATCCTCATTAAAATGCATACTAGTTTTTGGATAACCAACAAGAACCTACTGTACAGCACATGAAACTCTGCTAAATGTTATAGCTGGGAGGGGGTTTTGGGGGAGAATGGATACGTGTATATGTGTAGCTGAGTCCCTTTGCTTTCACCTGAAACTATTACAGCATTGTGAATTGGCTGTATCCCAATACAAAATAAAAAGCTCAAAAGGAAAAAAAATTATACTAATTTTGAGGGCTGCCCTCTTAAAAACCAGAGTCTTGAATATATTAATATGTGCAACATTCAGAAATGTTGAGAAAGTGTACCTATGATAATCCAAATATGCCATGAATAAACTGTAGGATAATTATTGTCACTTGCATATGTTCCTCACTATACTTCTGTGAATATTCAACTCCAATTTTATAATAAAAATGTGCTTTTTCATCTTTGGATTAAATATACCTATGCAGATATGCCTCTGGTACATAAAATTACTCATGACCTTTGACATAGTTTAAAAGCCCACAGATCTGGTTCTATCCCATGGGAACACATCTAGGTGAGTCCCCACTCCTGGGGACCTTGCAGCCCTCATCTGCACCGGGCTATTCCAGACGGGAGTGTCGGAAAACTAAACTGAACCTTGAATTCCCCTGCGATCCAGTGATTATGACTTGGCATTTTCACTGCTAGGGCCCAGGTTCAATCCCTGATTGAGGAACTAAGATCCCTTAAGCTGTGAGGTGTGGCCAAATAAACATATATATATACACACACATGCATATATATGTGTATATATATATATATATCAAATCAAAAAACAAAACAAAACCAAAAACCCCCAAAATTTATGCTACACTGAGTCTTTTCAGTGTCTATAACTTGTCCACATTCTTAAAAAATTCGCTTTAGTTGTTTTAGTTGGTGCCAACTGGACATGACTATTGTTTAGTGAAGTCTATATACAGATGGGGGAGCAGAGTATGGGGATATAGGACCCAGAGTGGGGCTTTTCTGTGTTTCTATGTGTCTCAAATGCTCTTTCATAGCCCTGAGAGTCCAAAAACCATTGCTCTTCCAAAAGAGCTTCTCTGAAGTCAAATAAATATAAAATGTTTTCCACCGTAACAAAGAAAAGCACCTGACAAAGCACGTTTTCTTCCCCAACCATCAGAAGGCATATTGGACAGACATCCAGTGTAATTAACAAAGAAACTCTGGGCTGAGAACAGCTTGGCGATTAATCAAAGAGAAAGCTACACAAAGACATCTTTCCTGCAACACTGTTTTGTCCTCTGATTTAACAGAAAACCACTAATGTGAACATGGTAGATATCACTTCAGGAATGTCATGCAAATGAATGAAATGTGGTTTTAAAAGTCTCAAAAGGTCTTTAGTATCAAGAAAACAAAGATCATGGCTCCAAATTCTTAGAATGAGCACTGATGTATTAGCCCAAGGATTTATCCATCAAATGACATTTTTTAAAGGGCAATCTTGTTTTAGAATCCCATCCTATCTTTCTCAATTTCCTTCCACATTTTTTTCACCTTTCACTGCTGTCCACAGCTTCCCATTTAAGACACTGAGCAATCCTTGAACACAGGAGACTAAACCACAGGATGTAATTTTTGTGCCTGGTTAGATCACACCAATTATACCACTTACCACTTGTAAAGGAAATCTATTGAGCCTCCTCGAAACATTTATAATGACATTTTAAGTCCCTCCCATTGAAAAGTATTCCCTGAGTGCAGTATTTAGAAGGAAGCTGTTATTTGGAAGAGGAATCAAATGTTGCACCTGCTGTTTTAAAATTACTTTCCAGATCCAAGGAAGCATTTTACAAAGCAGGCTCCTAACCAGAGTAGAGCCAGGGCCAGGGCACGTGGGCGCCAGATCCCAAGCTGCGCCATCTATTGACCTCGGAAACTTGATGAAACGGAAGGCAGATTGCACTGGTCTTCTATGTGTTTAAGCATCAAGCTGATCCATAGCTTTCCCAAGAACCAGAAATCATTTATTGTCAGTGCTGTCCAGAATATATCCTGACAGTTCAGTGGGAGTTTCACTGCCATTTATTTTCAAATCAATACTCAATTACGAAGAGGAAGATTCACTCCCTTGCCCATTTTCAAGATGAAATTATGGACTGGAGCTATAACACTTAGTCAAGGCAAACCACTGTCCATTAACTCATGATGGTACTGCAAACCAGCCAGATACTTTATTAAAGTTCATCCCATCTCACGCTCTTTTTTTGGCTTTTAATTAATCATGGTGAAAAAGGGCTTTCACATTGTGACTGATGACCAGAGAAAACAATTTTCTCCTAACTGCCTTTTAATTTCAACTCTGGGAGAGTGCATTGACCGAGTCTCACAACAACCCATCAATGCTAGTTTTTAATGTGTTTTCTCCTTTGTTATTGAGAAGAATGGAGTGACGATGGGGCCTGGGCCACTCTTCATAACTCACGTAATTGATTTGCTAAATGCTGCGCATTTGCTACAGGATAAAAAGTGCTATCAATGAAGATACTGGGTACTATATAAATTACTCCATTAACGAGAAATAAAGCTATTAATGGTTTTTAGAGTAAAATGCAGCTGGGACTAAAGCAAGAATAGAAGACTGGGGTTACATTCACTTCTCTCTTATTAATGTGGTCCCGTGCCTCTGCTCTTGTAGTTATGTGGATAATAATTAAAATCATTAAAAATGAAGATAGAATGACAATAAAAATTATTCTTAACAGTAGTAAATCTGAAGTGCCTGATGGTTCGTATGTAGCCCAACTTTTTAGTTTTGTACCCTTGATGGTTTTCCCTTTATTTAGGTTATTGTATAAATACACACCCTGCAACATCTTCCAAATGCATTTATTTAATAGAAATCTTTGAACATACCTAAGTGCCAGCATGCCCTTAAAAGTAAGATAAAACACTACAAATTAAAACTCTGTTATTTCAAAGAATATTATTTTTCTACTAGCTGAAACTCCATATGACAAATAAAGACACGAAGTTTGCTTGTGAAGATTCATTTATTTGACAGCATTTGATTGAAATCCAAGCCCAGCAAAGTGTGTATTTAGAAAGTCACTGAAGAGAACAAGGTTTCATGTTTGACATCCACAGTCACTGCCTGTTTCCATCAAAGTTGTTCTCCAAGAAGCTGCAGGGCTAAAAACTGGTCAACATTCTCCTGAGTTAGATAACCGTTACTTAGGTCAGAAAAGAATTGTCCAAAATCACTAATTTCCTTACAGTTCTATCATTAGGTAAAATGGTAGATACTTGCTAATTTGGAATTCATACCTTCTCTGCTCTCAAAACATTCTATGTCTTAGGATGAAATATCATATACAAATACAGAATTAAAATGAAAAGTTAAGGAAAAAATCAGTAACCAGATAAGGAAAACTGAAGGTAATTGTACCTGGAAGCTACAATAAAATTGTTTCTTCAGAGTGTTAATAATTGACATCAATTTCTTAGCTATCAAGAGAAAAAAGAAAATGTAAATTGTTACGTAGTTTTCATTTAAAACATATAAGAGCTTCTGAAGAGTTATTTGTCAGTAATCTGTTGTATTACTCTTCTTTCACCCATATAAAGCAAGGTGTTTAACACAGAGTAGATGTGTGTCTTCCCCAGTGGCTCCCACCTGCCAATGCAGGAAACGCAGGAGACCTGGGTTCAATCCCTGAGTCAGGAAGATCCCCTGGAGAAGGAAATGGCAACCCACTCCAGTATTCTGGAAAATTCCATGGACAGAGGAGCCTGGAGGGCTACAGTCCATGGGGCCAAAAGAGTTGGACATGACTGATCATGCACGCACATGCACACAGATGCTCTGTGAATATTAATAAAGACTGACAGAAGGGAAACTACATGGATGCAGCTGAATTCAATAAATATAATGGAGAAGAGATGGGAGAGTGTGTTCAAGGACAATTTTCTAGGAAGATATCATCCAGTTGGTGGATCCTTTATCCACAATTTGTTTTGTGCAGTGAAATGTAATGTAGCAGTGCACTAAGGTTTTCCAGGGTCCCTCACTGTTGATCACATCTCAGAGAAGATCCTGGGAGAAGGAGTGGTCACCATCGACGTGGGGCTTTCTTGGATGTCAGTTTTAACAAGCACATTTCTGCCTGGGCACTCTTGATGCTGACCAAGTGCAAGTGATGGCAGCATGATTTCCACTCTTATTTGTCAACCACAGATCATGAAGTGCTTCTGTCTCCACCAACCACTGGATCTCAGGTGCCTTCATCTTGGGTGTCCATCCTCCAGGGCCATGAGAAATACCCGTCTATTGTTAAGCCACTTGGTCCACAGTAACTCTCATCATAGCATCCAAGTCAACTAAGACAGTAGGAAACATCTTTTCTGATATAATTTTGTACTAAAATAATTGAAGAAAAAAAATAATAGCATAGAGAACAGACTTGTGGGCACAGTGGGGGAAGGAGAGGGTGGGATGAATTGAGAGTAGCATAGTAATATAATCATATTATGTGCATGGTAATAAGCATATATTACCATATGCAAAATTAGATTGCCAGTGGGAATTTGCTGTGTGATGCAGTGAACCCAATCCAGTGCTCTGTGACAATCTAGAAGGTTGGGATGAGGTGAGAGACAGGAGGGAGGTTCATGAGGGGCAGGACATATGTATACCTATGGCTGATACATGTTGATGTATGGCAAACACCAATAAAACATTGTAAAGCTATCTTCCTCCAACTAAAAATTAAAGAAAAAATAGTTCAGGTAGTGACCAGAGCCCCTAAGTAGGCAACCGCCTATACTGATGAGAAAAACCTGTGGTGCGTCTCCCCAAACTTACACACCATCATTACCATCCTATTGCCATGGCAATCCTGAGAAGACATAGAAATAACTTCTCTAAGAAGAATCTGGTTGAGCATTTCTGATATGCTGAGTGTCAAGGATAAACTCTTCACCCAAAATGTAAAATTAGTAAACCAAGTAAACACAAAATATGGTTTGAAAAACCTTGAGGATCTGGTCTGTTTTCACACAACCACAGATTTCTCTCACTGCCCTTACTTCATCAAGCATTAAAATTGCTTATTCTGAAAGAAAAATTACCACCTGCAAGTATTATTTTTATATCAAGTTCACTTGAACAAACAAAATGAAACAGATATGCTACATGATGTTGCTAGTGGTTTTTCTTTTAATTATTAGCTTTCAGCCTTCTGATTACAAGTTTTCTAATTTTAAAAAGGTCCAGCATATTCGATAAGGATCAGTTCACCAAATACCAGCTTCACCATTTGCCCACACAGCTTCTTCCCTGGTATAACCAACTTAAGTTGCTAAGTTTGTGAAAGCATTTGTTTACCTTAGTTCTTATCTTTTTTGTCTGTGTGTGTTAAAACATGCACGTCCATCCATTCTTTGTACCTACTAATCGAAAGTAGAAGCTGAGAGGTTGACAGTGTTGAGAATAAAGTTGAAGGAATCTCTGGCTTATCCATTTGGACCACCAACAGCCATTCATTGCTCTGAGCTCTAATTTTTTACCCTTATTTTTCTGTCAGCATATATGAGAAATGAAGGAGAGAATGGAAAAATTCATTAAATGATTGGGCAACAATCAGTGCTAATACTGAGTGGAAAATTTTGTGTTTGAAGTTTAACCTCGTTGTGTGTACTATGGCTGAGGAATGGCCCTTTATATTAACATTGCACAGAAAGTTCAGCTATTGTTCTGCTTATGAACACATGAACAGGTGTATTCTCCAATAGAGAAATAGGTCCAATAGCAGACATGTTGTGGTTGTTGCTGTTCAGTCGTGTCCAGCTCTTTGCAGCCTCATGGACTGCAGCATGCCACGCTTCCCTGGCCTTCACAAAATCTCCCAGAGCTTGCAGGTGTAGTTATAAAGAGACAAACACATACACGCGCACATATATACATATACGCGTAACTGCCTTCTTTCTGTGTATATAGACTTTCTCTCCCTGCCCAACCCTCACCCCCACATACTATCATAACTGAAATACAAATTCATCTTAGCTGCTGTGATTCTTAGTTGTAACATAGTCACCACTAACTGGGCATATTCATCAAAACATACAGACTGGATGCCAACGGTTTAGGCAACAATGGAGTAGATGAAGTGCTAGATCGTCTATGCTTAAATGTCACAGAGAAAACTGCCAAGCTCTCAGAAAGTATGTGGACTTAACACCTCAGAGAAAAATGTGTTCAGACACCCCAGAATAGGAGAGAAATGTCAAGAATACCAATTCAGTTAATTTATACTCTGTTTTGGGCTTCCCAGTTGGTGCTAGTGGTAAAGAATCTGCCAGCCAATGCAGGAGACGGAAGAGACATGGGTTTGATCCCTGGGTTGAGAAGATCCCCTGGAGTAGGAAATGGCAACCCACTCCAGTATTCTTGCCTGGAAAATCCCATTGGCAGAGGAGCCTGATAGGTTATATTCTATGGAGCAGCAAAGAGTCAGTCATGACTGAGCATACACACACACACACACACACACACACACATATTCTGTTTTATGTATGAAAGAGATGTAGGATGAAAGTATTTTTAAATAAATATTAAAAAGCTTCTCTGGTAAGTTAATTAGGAATTCTGGGTGACAGTTTAATTGGAAACATTTTCTCTTTCTAAATGTCACACACAGTGATGGTGTACCTTTAAATTTATGGCACCATAGATTCAACGAAATGTGGGCATTTGAAAACCATTGGCCAGCCAACATGTCCTAGGAACATTATTTTGCAGGATATAAAAAAACTCACCTGAACCAGTGCTATGGCAGAAATTCAGAGAACATAAATTAGAACCTTGTCTCAAATGACTATTTCTAAGGTATTATTCATGTTAGAGAAAATAGCCCCACCCACTCATGTCACAGTTTCTTTTCACATGGAAAAAGAGAAACTTTCCCCAAAATGGAACTCTAAAATACCACACATTCATAAAATGTTTGAGAGGATTAAAAGAAACCTCTAAAAATATTTGGCAGTATAATGAAAGAAGATACTGGGGTTTGAAACAGATATTATATAATTTTCTACCCTATTATTTAAATTGTACCTCGGAATGTTTAAAAAAAAAAAAACAAGTAAAAAATAATGCAAGATTCAAGCTCACCAATTCTGAAAACCTAGGTGCTGGTATCAGTAGAAATATCTTTATTCAGTCAGATCATAGGAAGATAAAAGGACCACCAGCTCAAAGCATGATGCAGAAAGTGCTGGTAAATGTTATGGAAGTGACAAGAAAAGCATGTGGTTTAAACATGTTAAAAAAGAATATGCCATTAAATATTTATTACTAAATGCAGTGCTGATAAATTAATTTTCTCTCATTCACTGGGAAATTGTGCGGCAATCAAGCACTTTTGTGTCTTCATAACCATTACACCAGCAATCTCTAATTGTGGAAAATATTCAAGTGAATTATAAAACACCTTCTTTAGTTCTCTGCCTCTCTTCTCTTCATTTCTGATGTTTAAAATCATACCACATCAAAACAGAATGTTCTGGAGAGTATTTTCATTTTAAAATGTATGAATGCTGTTCCCTCATTTGGTGAATGAATCTAGAGAGGGAAAGCCTGATTGAAAGAATCAAGAGTCAAATTGGCCCTTTCCTCCTTTTCTCTCCCAACTTCTCCACCAAGTGGGTGTCACCCGGAGATATGGCTGGGCTTTAATTGTCCAGTGGTCTGGTCTTGCACAAGCTTCATTCTCACTATCAACTGGGGAGGACCTGGTGGCCACCACTGGTCGGAAAACCCCCACTCATCCAGAGGGATGACTTAGGTGTGCCAGGTGGGCAAAGGCGACAGACAGGGGTTTCAGAAAGATCACTTTGCGAAAGGTGAAGGATACAGAGGAACAGTGGTATGTTGAAAACTTGGGAAATGAAAAAAATTGGGGACTGATCTTGGAAATGACCTATTGGAACAGAAAGATAGGTCCTGCAGGAGGTTTCTCTTTTTGGGGACCTTAATCTGTCAGGCAGCACCCCCTCCCGCATGGCTTCCACCCCAAGGTGAGGAGACTGGACTCCTCCCAGATCCCTGGAAGCATCGAAGTTCATCTGTACCCTAGGGTCTCCCTTCTGCCTGAGGACCAAACCCATGCCACTTTGAACTAGAGGGAGACAACCTTTCCCATTGCTCAGATTCTCCTCAACTCTGGGGAGAGTCCACACCCAGAGTCCACCCAGAGTTGATGGTTTTACTACTGGTACTCTTAGTTAAGATATTTTTAATTTGAAGATTAAAAATTCCTTCTCAAAGGAGCCTGGCTCTTAGGAGTCAAAAGTGCTTTCACTTTCAAATGATTGTTCAGCTTTTGTGTGTGTCTTTTTTTTTTTTTAAGTGTCTAATTAGGAGCTCAGAAATCAAGAGGTTAAGATTGGTTGCGTTCTCTTTCCGGAGGCAGGAAAACTTACATTTCTAATGGAGAGTTAATAGAGAGAAGATGCAGGATTTAAAATGTGTGTAGGAGGAAACATATGTTGGTATTTTTTCAAGATTCTACCCCACAAATGTGTACAAGGCAAACATGCTCTGTCCTGCCCCCCACCTGTCTGCACTCTGCCTCACTCTACATTAGAGACGAGGAACACCTTGTTGTTTATCCATCCTTAAATCCCATGGATGGAGGAACCTGGCAGGCTACAGTCCCTGGGCTTGCAAAGAGTTGGATGTGATTGAGTAACTAACACAAATACACAATAAACAACAACAAGGTCCTACTGTATAGCATAGGGAACAATATTCAACATCCTGTGATAAACCATAATGGAAAAGAATATTTTTTAAAAAGGTCTATATGTGTATAACTGAGTCACTTTGTTGTATGGAAGAGATTGGCACAACCCTATAAATCAGCTATATTTCAATTAAAAAAATTAAATTGGAAAAAAGGAAGAGGAACACTTCTATGAAACAAGTGTGTCATTGGTCCTGTCTGTTTTGCTCCATCCTTCAGCCCTTCTTTCTTCCACACTGTTCTTCTCCATTGAATCATCTCTATTAGTATACACAAGATTTAAAATATCCCTGCTAAAACAAGACCACAGGAATTACTCCCAGTGCTCCTTGAATGCCAGAGTCATATACACAGCCCCCTTGATGCTCCTTTGGGGACTCAGTAACTGCTCAAATGGAACACATCTGCACAAAGTTCCTGATCTTTCCCTCCAAGCCAGCCCTCCTAGCATCCCCTCCATGCAGATCCTGGTGGCTCTATTTTCCTAGATGAGTAGATGAGGAATCCCCGGCCTCCCCCACACTGAGTCCATTGGCAGTCCAGCAGACCACTTCCCGCCCTTTCTCATTACACGTCCAGGATCCAAGCCACCACCATCTTTTCACCAATCTGGAACCTTATTTCAAGTCCATCAGCTGGAACCCTCACTTCTGCCCCCACAGTCTGCTCTCTATTTAGCAGCCAGACCAATTTTAAGGCTGTGGAGTCCATCATGTCCACATAAAGCCCCCAAGGATCTGCACCCCTCTCAGAGTAAAAGCCCACCAAGATATGGGACAGATCCTCTACCATCTGGCCCTTCCTCCTCTCTGAACTCATCTACAACTTCTATTGTCCCTCCCCGCAGGCCATCCACAGCCAGCCAGCGTTCCTCAAATACACCACCTGTATCAGGATGCACCAGGATCTCTGTATGTTCAGCTATAACTTCCTACCTGGGATCACACGGATGACTCTTCAACTCCTTCAGTCTGGACCCCAGAGTTGCCCTATCTTCCTGCCTCTGCCTGGAAAATGCCAACCTTCCCTCTCGGATGCTTGGTTTACTCTCTGCCTTATTCTTCACTGTTACTGCTCACCACCGTCTATCATCCTGTCTTTTTACTTGTTTTATCTTTCTTTTGTCTCCTACTCCAAACAGAATGCAAGCTTAGTGTGTGCAGAGTAAACATGAGTTTCCTCAACTTAGGAGCATTTTGCTTAATATTTTAGAACAGGGTCCCATATTCACCAAACATTTTCATGTTATTGATAACTACAGTAAGGAGATAAGGGCTTCCTTAAATGAACAATTAATCTTCACTGTGGTACTATAAAGTTAAACAAAGAGACTGCTGCTTTTTTTCAGTACTATGGACAGCACCCTTAATTGAACATTAACTGCCAAACGCGTGTTTCACTCACACATTTTAGAAACACATGCCCTTAAAGTATGCTATTATATTTATTCATATTTAACTGATTTCTTAAATCCACTTTTTCTACAAGTGATCTCTTTGGATTTCCTTGCAATTGAAACACATTTCAGTGTATCTGCAGTTCTATGCATTTAATTTACAGCATAACTTTTATATTAAGACATCAACTGTTGAAAAATCTCATTTTAAGGTCACATAACCTAGTTGGGACAACAATGTCCAGATTTAAAACAATGGGAAGTGATTTATCCCAATGGCTGACAATGCAGTTTCAAGAGAACACTTAAAGGAACGAGACAGCAGCTGTGAAATCTTGGAATTTCTCCCCTCTCCTCTATGACACCTTGATAAGGCAATTATAGCATAATTACCTTAACAAGTGGCATTACAGGAAATTATTGTCATTCTCCTGTTAAAATAACACATAATCATCAGCAAGTGAATTCTAGAATCCCCAATCAGCATCTCATTACCTGCCGTTGGCTCTGAAACGAGCACAATTGGTGGGCAATAACTGACAAGGTATTTGAAGGGGAAAAATATGAAAGCGGACAGTTTGGAAAATCAACCAGGTTAACCCCCGATGATCAAATTTTCAGTTAAACAGCAACATTTACTGGTTGTTCGAAACCCTGGTAAACCTGGCACCCTCTTTGTTTTCCATAAATATGCTTGCTTTCTTGTCCTGCCATCTTGATGTTTTCTGAGACAGTTAACACTCTTCCAGGAAGCAGCCAATTGTGATGCTATGTTCTATAAATGACACCATTCTCAACTGCATGTCAATTCAGTAAAAACATTTATTTAAACCATTCACTTCTTGATGCAATAATTTGCTTCCAAATGCAGTTCTATTTTCACAACAGTAGACACATCTTAAAAATAAATCTTCATAAGCCATCCTAGGTCCTTAAAGCCTAAATTTTTGTCAAGGATCTTGATGCAATGTGACTGACACAAAGGCCTGGAGAGACACCATCATAAGAGATGGTTTTCTTTAGTCTCAAAGAATATAGGGATTTACGGAAATGACCACCGTGCTCCCAGAGGAGTAACTTCTCAACACTCAGGCCCCTCCATGTTGCCGAGGGATATCACCTGTGTACAGTGAAGACTTTGCCAGTATTTGTCACAGCCTTCGCCAATATCTTAGGGTTTTTCACATATTCATGGCCACCCGCTGCTCTGACTCCTGAAGACTTGAGCTACTTGCTTGCCAGTTCGTAAGAGATAAATACCAAACACTGAATAGTTACTGCAAAGTCAGATGAAATTAAGGTTTACCTTTCTAAGCCAAATCACAACAAGACTAGACATGAAGCCTGCCTGAGGCCCCTGTTACAAAGAATGCGAACAAGATAAACATTTGAATTTAGTTTTCCATATATTAAGAAAAAGGAACAAGTGACACATAAATACAGGGAGAAAAAATAGAGATACTCTTTCAAACATAAGAAGTAGTCCCCTTCCTGGGTGTGCATTTTTTCCATCCCAGCTATGGTAAGATAAAAAAAATGAAAAAAACGATTTAGGACATCATGTTTTAAATGAGCCCTTCTTCTTCTTCTTCTTTTTTTTAATGGAGATCTCAGAGCCTTTCTCCTTGTATTTATTTAACAGAGATCTTGGAATGAACTCGCTAGTTTAAATTAATAAAGCATTTGAAAGGCTGAGTGGCTATGCCACAGAGGCTGTTTGAGGCATCCACTGTGGGGAAAAAAGTAAGCATTTATATAATTTACTATCATAAATAATAAGAGCAAAGAATGATGATAGAATGCTTAGCTTGGTGAACTGTCAGAGCAGTTTCTAAAGAATTCCATGATGGAGAGAAATTACAATGTCCAGCCTGGGGATCTTGGCTAGGGAAATTGTGGCATGCCGGGTCCCATTTTTTTTCTAGTAATTGCAAAATGTAATTGTGCTCATGCTGCTTGAGAACTTAAGCTCTGGCAATAGTTAAATGAAAATTTAACAAACAAACAAAAAAGTGATAAAAATATATTTTTGAAGTCCATGCATCATTTATAGAAAAATAATTGTAAAGACCAGAAGGTCCAAATTGGACTTGTTCAGTCAGTAAGTCATGTCCAACTCTTTGCAACTCCAAGCCTGTAACACACCAGTCTTCCCCGTCCTTCACTATCTCCCAGAGTTTTCTCAAACTCACGTTCATTGAGCCAGTGATGCTATCTAACCATCTTATCCTCTGCCGCCCCCTTCTCCCCCTTTCAATCTTCCCCAGCATCAGGGTCTTTTCCAATGAGTTAGTTCTTCACATCAGTGGCCAAAGAATTGGAGCTTCAGCTTCAGCATCAGTTCTTCCAATGAATATTTAGGGTTGATTTCCTTTAGGATTGACTGGTTTGATCTCCTTGCAATCCACAGGACCTTCATGTGTCCTCTCCAACACCACAGTTCAAGGTTATTGGTATTTGAGGAGTCTGGAACTAAGGAAACCATGCTGCCATTATGTGACCATCTGGGACAATTTTAAGTTGTATGGCCTTTTGCTAGCTTCAAATAGGTAGACCAGTTGTACATGGGTGCTTGGCCAGGAAAGTCACTTGTTAAAAAAGCAACTAATTGAGTCAAATAATTTGCTCTTTATACTTGCCCCATAAAATTAGCTATATAAATATAATTGAGCCATCACAGAACTGAAATTTAGTTAACCATGTTCAGCACAAGTGTGCTCCATTTCCATTTGAAGAGGTAGTTTTCATGGTGACTGAGTCTAACTTTATTCTTGCAGAATGAAAGTTTGCAGGCAAACAAACAATTGCCCTGTGCAATTGC
This sequence comes from Cervus elaphus, assembly GCF_910594005.1. Lineage (NCBI taxonomy): Eukaryota > Metazoa > Chordata > Mammalia > Artiodactyla > Cervidae > Cervus > Cervus elaphus. The sequence goes on along the minus strand of NC_057837.1, from coordinate 45,351,846 downwards.
ACAGGAAGCAAAATCTAACTTTCTAAATAAACAAGTAATCTTTATGTGATGAGAATTTCACTGCAGATGCAAGGGTTGAAAAATGTGCAGGGAAAACCTTGCAGGTGCCAGAATGGTTCTGTGAAACCCTGACAGTGTGTTAGGAGCTCACAGGTCCCCACTCTGATACAAGAATCCAGGTCACATAGAAAGAGCAAGTTCAGTTACTCTGGCACTCCTTCACCCATCATTCTGGAAGGAAGTAAAACCTAAATCAGGTCTGTAGAAGTTTAAGCAGTAAACACCAGTGTAACTGCTCAGCCATGGGATGTAAGGACTTCCCACTTTGACCTCAAATGACTCACCAGGGTGTCAAGGAGGTACATCATCTTTTCTCCTGATTTGTAAAGTAAGTAAATAAATGGTCACAAAGAAAGTTTCCATGGCAACTGGGTTTATTGGAAACAGGAAAATCACTGAAACACTTGAATGCCAAACTCTCAAAGAGGACTTTAGAACTTATGTCTTATCAGAGAGTAAAACCGTGTAGGCATCCATCCAAGTTCACACAGGGGGCAGGGAACAGGATTATTTCAAGTAGGCAAAGCAATAAAACAACAAACACAGAAAATCTCACGTTTGATCTTCACACATTGTGTTTTACTCCTGACTAGAGGAACTATGGATTAATTAAGAATCAATTAAATTCGTTTTCTGAAAAGGCTCACAGAGTCCCATGGTGTTCTTGGAGAGAAGAGTTAGAGAATTACATTTCATGATGAAGCAGCACCTTCCAGGGAGCGTTTGATGTTAAACCAGGTACAGAAAAAGCATGACCTCAAATCAAACCTGAGGCTGGGAGAACAAGCTATTTGTTTCATGACCTGGTTGTTGCTAAAAAATGCTTAATTGACTTGTGTAAGTTTGAATAATGCCAACGGCAGGGATTCATTTCTCATTCTCTAACACCCTCACCTTCCCCTACCCACCCCTGCATGGCAACCAGAAGCAGTCCAAGCCTGAGGCCGAACATCTGGACAGAATGATGCCCTTGGATTCTCACTACCTGGACTGACTCGTAAGTGAGGAAGGAGGGGCTGTCTGGTCCAGGACCTAGGAGGAGGAAGTGGGTGTACATGGTCCAGTGGGCGTGTCCCTTCTCCTCAGAGTTGGCTGTCGTACAGGGAGATGACTTCTGCTGCACTTAATCAAAGTTAAAGGCACTCCCAGGACACCTTCAGATCTCCAACTCTTCCTGTGATGGGGTGAACACATTTGCCTTATTCCCAGGAGCAAGAACAAGCTCCTAGAGCCCGTGAGCCACGGTCACGTGGTCTTTAATCCATCAGGTGAGTGACAGCTGGTTTCCCACCTGTCTCTCCATTCTCCTTTTCAGCAGGTTCTAAATTGAAACAAAGAAGGGGGTGCTGTTTATCAGAGCCCCTCAAACCTTCATGGTGTATGTGAGGGATGCACATGCAAAATATCATTCCTAATTTATTTTCTGCTATTCAGTCCAGTTCAGTCGCTTGGCCATGTCCAGCTCTTTGTGATCCCATGAAATGCAGAGCACCAGGCTTCCCTGTCCATCACCAGCTCCCAGAGCTTGCTCAAACTGATGTCCATCGAGTCAGTGATGCCATCCAACCATCTCATCCCCTGTCGTCTCCTTCTCCTATCATCAATCTTTCCCAGCATCGGGGTCTTTTCCAAAGAAATCACCATCTCACATAAGAAGAAGTGGGTGAGCACAGCCTTCCAGGTACTTCTGGTAATTTTTATCATCTTTTTTAAGCCTTTGCACTTTAAATTCCTCTTCACTAAGTATACACAAAATCCCCTGCATTCTGTTTCCTTTGTTTTACATGAAACAAGCTCTCCAATTAGAAACAGAACTTATGCAAAATTCACAAATGGAAATTTATACAAAGCAAACAAAAATAATGGAATGGCTCTAATGCTTATGTAGATCTTGCAAACATGACGTGGATCCTAAGGATTGGTAGCCTCCCACACCGTCACTTGTACCCGTCAGTGGGGTTGTCTTACTTCTTGCTGTCAGAAAAGGTGCCCTGCACAGTTAAGACCTTTCTCTATATGGGAAAAAAATTGGGTTTTCCCAATGGTTCAGCTGGTAAAGAACCTGCCTGCCAATGCAGGAGACACAAGAGACTCAGGTTCAATCCCTGGGTCAGGAAGACTCCCTGGAGAAGGAAATGGCAACCCACTCCAGTATTTTTGTCTGGAGAGTTCCATGGACAGAGGAGCCTGGTAGGCTACAGTCCAGGGGGTCGCAAAGAATCCATTGAGCATGCACGCACTGGCCATGTGAGACTGTGATTCTCTCTTTCTGTAAAAATGCTCACATACACTTTGACTCCTCTTTCTTATTTGAGATACTCTTTAATCACAGCCACATCCAAGAAATGATAATCAGGCTAGAACCCCAACACATTAAAAAACGCTGGACAAGCAGTCTCTAAAATATATATGGAATTCACTTCTCACAAAAGAGCAAAATTCTGAAAGGCATTGTTCATACATTGGAGAAACCACGATGCCTACCATCCCACCATCCTGACAGATGTTCAGACAGTAACTTCCTTTATAAGTGGATGTCTGTCTCCACTTCCTGCAGGTAATTATTGAGAATTCCCCTTTAGAAAAGATGCTATGAATGAACATTTACTGGCATCAACAGTATCCTTCCTGGCCACTAATTCTTAGTGTCTTTTACTGAAGGTTGTTGTTTAGTCGCTCAGTCGTGTCCGATTCGTTGCTACTGTAGCCCTCTAGGCTCCGCTGTCCATGGCATTCTCCAGGCAAGAACACTGGAGTACGTTGCCATTTCCTTCTCCAGGGGATCTTCTGGACCCAGGGATTGAACCTGCATCTCCTGCATTGGCAGACATATCCTTCACCACTGTGTCACCAGGGAAGCCCCTTTACTGAAGGCAGATCCCACTGAATCCTCACCTGAAGGTCTTGAAGACTTAACCACAGACCATCAGGCATATTTAAAAATAAAAAAGTTCCCTAAAGTTCGGTAACAGCTTCCTTGCCCTTTTCCTTAAATAAATTTTTATTTGGTAGAGAAGGAGACATTGTAAATGTAGACAAGATTTGAGAATAAAAAGGGGGTTATGATGGACTCACACTTCAGTGAACACCTGCGTGACCCCATTCCCTCTGACCTGATGCCTCAGCCCCAGACCATCCCGCTGAAGACAGAGCAGGTGATGCTGAGGACCCAGGGGGCTCCTGCCAAGTCCAGACCCACTGGGACATATGGTTCCGCAGAGGCTGCTGGGAAATGCAGGACCTCACACCCTACAGGGCAGACACCTGGGGAGGAGAGGGGGCAGAAGGGCTGAGAGGAAACCGTTCTCTCATCTCCTCCTCTGCTGGACCATCCCAAGTTGCAGCAGCTCCTACGACCCATGTGAGGATGTCCCATTGGATGAGAGGTCAGCTGCTCTTGCCGCAAAGAGGGGCTGGCCAGGAAGTGTGTGTCTCTGCGTTTCATCTCCTGCCTGCTCCTCTCGCCTTTGTCCTCCCTCACTCTTACTGCCCTGGTTTGCACTCACCTGGACAGTGTCAACATAAAAGTTTTCACCTTAGTCTCTATTTTCCTGGGAACCCAGTATAAAAGAATCATATTTTATTTAAAGTTTTTCTTCAAAGAAAAACAAATGATCTTCTGAAAAGTTCGATGAAGTTACCCTACACTTACTTGTGTATTCAATGGCCCTATTGAAGCATAGGAATTTCTGAAGCGGTTCCCAGAATATGTGCACTTTGAAAGACATATGAATCACCGAAGCAGTTTATTAGCTCATTGTTATTCGTGATGAGCCAATATTTACCGTATAATTATTTACACCTTTTCTAATAATACGGGAACTATTAAAAATCTTCGTGTAGGCGAAGTAATTGCACTGGGTCACCTTGAAGATTATGTTACTAGCTGGCCTCCAGCAGGTGTTCATTTCATCTGATTTGTATCATTTTTACTTACATTCCACCAGAGCATAGTAATTATGTAACAGAGCAAAGTAAATTCTACAGAATATCATAAAATGATAATCACAGGCTTGGTGAACATATGAATAAGGAACTAGTCCTCTACTTTCATGGTGTAATAAATAAATATCTGGGAACTATTCCCTACAAGTAATAGAAGAAAGACATTGGTAAATGTTAAATACATAACACATACAAACAATATGTAAATAGGATTTATTATATGGTTAACTTGAAAAACAAATCGTTCCGTTTATCAACGTAAAATCATTACATTTAACCACTTGCTTATCTAGGATGTGCAAAAGAAATCTCTATCTTAGGCTTGACTTAAAATTATCAGCTATGATTTTGCATGCTCTTTTTGTTCTCATTATTCAGTGCCAAATGTAATGTATTTCTGGGAGTTAATGATTGGTATAAAGTCTCAGAAAAATAAAACTTGCTACAGACAAAACACTTCTGTTCCATTTCAGATTTAATTTTTGCACTATAGTTTTGACAACATTTGATGATGATAATACAGATTTTCTTTTCATAGATAATTAGTTTTTAACTGGATTTTGTTTTATTTTTAAGGTGGGTTGTTGTTGAATGTGTCAAGTTTTGACAGTACAGTGAAACAAGAAAACAAGATCATTCTACAGAACATCACCCAAGTTTTTACATAGGATTTTCATTGAGAAAATCAAGAATTCCATGAAAAATAGGACTAGATTACATTGTCGAACAGACCATAAATCAATGTTATTAAGTTAGTCAACATATAGATTTGTTTTCATTTTCAAGAGATAACTCATAAGGCATGACAAAAATGAAATATCTCTTCTTTCAATCTGCCTGACTCTTTCATCTTACCTGCATGAGATGTTGACTACGTTATGAAACAGCCTAAAAAGTTTTTTAAAATATTTAATACTTTAAAATATTTCAAATTCTAGGAATGTTTCATGTTCATGTTGATATTTTTAAGGCAGATCACTCCCTGAACTTGAACATGCTATTAAGATATCTGAAGAATCTTCACCTACTTTGCAAATGTGTGAATCTATTGAAAGTAAGAAGTGCTGCTACTAAAATCTCTCTGTCTTAACCGTGGTAGAAATGGTGGGGAGATTTGAGTAGGCAAAAAGCTTTTTCTTATATTTTTACAAAACCTCAAAAATATTTTTAGGTATTTGCATTTTTGCAGGAAAGAAAAAGTGTTTTTCAAGCAGTATTATACCTTGAATTATAGCTGCAACGACGCTACATTCCCATTCCACAGCTTTCAGTTTTCCTTTTCCTGTAGAATACAGCCCTAAACTGTGTTTCAGATTGGCAGCTTTCCACTGATGGATATTGACCTCATCTAGTATTCAGAGGTCACTGCTGTGTTTTCTGTCTTTTCACAAAGCTTTATCAGAATTACACTACCTTTTCTACTTACGCACTAAAATCTTGTTAGGCAGGAGCTGACATTTAAAATATATAAGAGGAGGTGGTGCTCAGGGAAACCCCAGTCAGAACAGACTTGTGACCAGCCAGCATGGGGAAAATGTGTCAAAATCCTACAGCTGTGTCTACTCTAGGTCTTTACCTGAACGCTTCATGTATCCCTTTCTTATAGGTCTTTTATGGACTGAATGTTTGTGCTCCAAAAATTCTTTTTTTTTTTTTTTTTCTTTTTTTTTTTTTCAAAAATTCTTATATTAAATCCTAAACCAAGTGTGATGGTGTCAGGAGTGGGGGCTTTGGGGGGTGATGAGTCCTGGGGTGTAGCCACCGTGATGGGTGAGTGCCCTTATACAGGAGACCCCGGAGAGCCCCTGTCCCCTTCCCCCAGTGAGGACACAGTGAGAAAACACCATCTGTGAACTGGGAAGTGGGTTCTCACCAGACAGCAAATTTGCCAGATCTCTGACTGTAGACTTGCAGCCTCCAGAAATGTGAGAAGCAGATTTCTATTGTTACAACTCCTGTCTGCAATGTTCAGTTATGACAGCCCAGGCCAACCAAGACAGCAGTTCAGTCCAGTCACTCAGTCATGTCCGACTGTGACCCCACAGACTGCAGCACACCAGGTCTCCCTGTCCATCACTACCTCCCGGAGTTTACTCAAACTCATGTCCATTGAGTCAGTGATGCCATCCAACCATCTCATCCTCTGTCAGCCCCTTCTCCTTCCACCTTCTATCTTTCCCGGCATCAGGGTCTTTTCCAATGAGTCAGTTCTTTGCATCAGGTGGCCAAAGTATTGCAGTTTCAGCTTCAGCGTCAGTCCTTCCAATGAATATTCAGGACTGATTTCCTTTAGGATGGACTGGTTGGATCTCCTTGCTGTCCAAGGGACTCTTAAGAGTTTTCTCCAACACCACAGTTCAAAAGTGTGAATTCTTTGGCACTCAGCTTTCTTTATAGTCCAACTCTCACATCCACACATGACTACTGGAAAAACCATAGCCTTGACTAGACAGACCTTTGTCGGCAAAGTAATGTCTCTGCTTTTTAATACGCTGTCTAGGTTGGTCATAACTTTTCTTCCAAGGAGCAAGCGTCTTTTAACTTCAAGGCTGCAGTCACCATCTGCAGTGATTTTGAAGCCTCAAAAGATAAAGTCTGTCACTGTTTTCACTGTTTCCCCATCTATTTGCCATGAAGTGATGGGACCAGATGCCATGATCTTTGTTTTCTGAATTCTGAGTTTTAAGCCAACTTTTTCACTCTCCTCTTTCACTTTCATGGAGAGACTCTTTAGTTCTTCGCTTTCTGCCACAAGGGTGGTGTCATCTGCATTTCTGAGGTTATTGATATTTCTCCTGGTAATCTTGATTCCAGCTTGTGCTTCATCCATGATGTACTCTGCATTTAATAAGTTAAATAAGAGGGCGACAATATACAGCCTTGATGTACTCCTTTCCCTATTTGGAACCAGTCTGTTGTTCCATGTCCAGTTCTAACTGTTGCTTCTTGACCTGCATACAGATTTCTCAGGAGACAGGTCAGGTGGTCTGGTATTACCATCTCTTTAAGAATTTTCCAGAGTTTGTTGTGGTCCACACAGTCTAAGGCTTTGGCATAGTCAACAAAGCAGAAGTAGATGTTTTTCTGAAACTTTCTTGCTTTTACATGATCCAACAGATGTTGCCAATTTGATCTCTGGCTCCTCTGCCTTTTCTAAGTCCAGCTTGAACATCTGGAAATTCATGTTTAATGTACTATTAAAGCCTGGCTTGGAGAATTTTGAGCATTACTTTGCTAGCATGTGAGATGAGTGCAATTGTGTGGTAGTTTGAGTATTCTTTGGCATTGCCTTTCTTTGGGATTGAAATGAAAACTGACCTTTTCCAGTCCTGTGGCCACTGTTGAGTTTTCCAAATTTGCTGGCGTATTGAGTGCAGCACTTTCACAGCATCATCTTTTAGGATTTGAAATAGCTCAACTGGAATTCCGTCACCTCTACTAGCTTTGTTTGTAGTGATGCTTCTTAAGGCCTACTTAACTTCGTATTCCAGGATGTCTGGTTCTAGGTGAGTGATCACACCATCGTGATTATCTGGGTCATGAAGATCGTTTTTGTATAGTTCTTCTGTGTATTCTTGCCACCTCTTCATATTATCTTCTGCTTCTGTTAGGTCCACACCATTTCTGTCCTTTATTGTGCCCACCAGGGAAATACAAAAATAAGGCCACAATGAGACCTACTTTTTCCTATCCCTTTCACCAACTACAGCTAAGAAACCTGGCTACTACATGTAGAACCAGCCTATAGAGACTCTGAAGAGGGAAGAGAAGAAAGTAGGCCAGCTAGGGGTCTTAGGACCCAAGGAAAAGCCCAGTGGTGATTCCTGGGTTTTCCCTATGCCTCATACCTCCCAGATTGATGCAAAAATCAGCAACCCAGAAACCAACTGGTACAATCACAAAAGCCCCAACAAAAACCTGGAAATGGGCAGCCTTCCATGATGGAAATCTTTTAGCCAACAGTGGTTCTACTCCAGACAAGGAGCACAGAAAAACTGGGGTCACAAACACCAAGTCAAGTAGGAAATGCAAATTGAAGCTGCCCTGAAGGGCTTCCCTGGTGGCTTAATGGTAAGGAATCCACCTGCCAATGCAGGAGACATGGGTTCCATGGGTCCAGGATGATCCCACATACTGTGGAGCAATGAAGCCCTGGCACCAGACCTACTGAACTCACGTGCTGCAACTACTGAAGCCTGTGCATCCTGCAACGTGAGCTCCACAGCAAGAGCAGGCACTGTGGTGAGAAGCCACCACAACTAGAGAAAAAGCAACAATGAAGACCCAGCACAGCCAAAAGTCAATACAATTCTTTTAAAAAGCTACCCTGAAAAAGCTACCCACACTTATCGGACCAGCCAAGATGAAAACACAGTGGCACCATCTCTTTTTCTTGATGAGAACATAAATTCAGGAGGACAGTTAGGTAGATTCTTAAAAACTAAACATGCAACTATCATATGACACAGCATTTGCACACCTGGGCATTTATTTCAGAGAAATGAAGACTTCTGTTTCACACAAAAACTTTTCCAGGAATGTGAACACCAGCCACACTAATAATTGCCAAACCTTTCAACCTCCCAGAAGTCCTTCAGTAGGTGAGTGTGTACGCTGTGGGACATCCATACCAAGGAATATTTCTCAACAATAAAAAGAAGACATTGATAGAGAAACCTGGGTCTCCAGGGAATTATGTGGAACAGAATAAAAATCAATCCCAAGGGGTGCACATTCTGTGATTCTATTTGTAGCATATTCTTGAAATGGCGAAACTGTGAAAATGGAGAAAAGATTAATGGGTTTCAGGGGTTTCAAAGAATCTGGGAGTGGAAGGTAAGTGTGTGTGTCTACATGCGGGCCACCTGAGGAGTACTTACGAGGTGAAGATGTGGGTGTCTTAGAAGTGATGTCCTACTGTCATTTTTCAAGATGTTGCACTGGGAAATTTTTGGTGAAATTGACTCAGACAGTAAAAAAATCACCCACAATGCGGGAAACCTGGGTTCGATCTCTGGGTTGGGAAGATTCCCTGGAGGAGGGCATGACAACCCACTTTTATTATTGCCTGGAGAATCTCCAGTATTCTTGCCTGGAGAATCCCCATGGATAGAAGAGCCTAGCAGCTTGCAGTCCGTGGGATCACAAAGAGTCAAAAATGACTGAGCAACTAAACACACACATACACACACACACACACACTCACACAACTATCTTCAGTGATCACAACATTAGAAGTTTACCAAAAAAATCTCACTTTAATTCCCCAGTCTTTTCAAGTTGTTTCCATATAAAACACTCAAAACCCCAAAGAGGTAAATAGCACTGTGGTTGGTAAGACACAAACGTGAGACTGGCCACTTTCCCTGGCATGAGGTCCCTAATTAGCTCTCTGATCAGCAGTTGACAGATTAGACAGGAATGTTCGAGTACAGCAGATACATAAAAGAAGAAATTAAAAGAACGACTAGATGAATCTGAACAGGAGAAGTCAGAGTGCCCCCTTCCCCCCACCTTTAGGCACTGAGGGGAGTCCCTTACCTTTCCGGAAGGAGGATCTGCGCTGCTTCTCTTCCAGGGATGCTGGCTCAGTGATTAAGGATAAGTTAACAGTACAGATCCATTTGGAAGGGGGTGTAGAAGAAGAGTTGAACGGTAGCTGTCAGTAGATCCACATTTAAGGAACTAAATGAAGCAGAAACGGAGGGAACATGGACAGGAAAAACACACACAGGTCACTTTCCTAAGGACATCTGACCTTCCCAGATGCATGTTCACAAGGCCGCAAGCTGGAGGAGGACTAAACGCAGAGGAGGAAGCGTCAGTGTGAAGTCATGTGATGGGAGGCACCAACACTGATATTAGGTGGATAAACAAGAACTGGAGTCCCCTCCCCACTGCCCCACTCCTCCCCTGGGCTTTGCAGGTTTGAAGGGATCTTTTATGTTGTAGATGGGATAGTCTTGGGACACAGTGATTGCTCAAGAAATAATGTTTTAAAATCTTCATTTTTATCTTTCCTGGGAAAATGCTGATCTTATCGCATACAGGGCACTCCCTGAGGGTCCTCAAGCCAGAGAACCTTCTAAAGACATCTGTGTGCCTGTCAGGGGCCTCCTGAGTCTTAGTTGTCATGGCAACAGTGCACTCCTCATAAAGGCCTGTCGTGGTCCCCCAGCAGTAACACACTGTCCCTTCTGTCAACCCTCGCCTCCTACCACTTCCTTTGGCACAAGCAGTTCAAACATGGACCATTTAGGATGGAGAACACAAGAATAATTCACTCAATGGTGGGTGCTTTATGTAATCTGGAGCCTTTTATCATAGTCATGCATGTTAAAGGTTTTTCTCCCACAAATTTATTCTAAGAATGAAGCCATCACCTAGATCAGCAACAGAGGTGAGGAGGTTACCCCTCCTGGCCCCTGACCCCCAACGTCCTGGAAATGCTTGTCCTGTCTCCAAACTAGCTCATGGTCTCCCAGAAACCACAGTGAACCACATGTGTTTTTGTCTCCAGTTTCTGCCCAGGAATGTGCTGAGATGCAGAAAGGGGTTGCAGTGTGAATCTGCTCTACAATACAAGGCAGAGTGCTTCTCTCTGCTTTATACAGAGAGGAGGAAGGAAAATTGTGTTTCTACTTGTGGAATCTACTCTGTTATATACTTGTTCTTGTCAGTCACTAAGTCGTGTCTGACTCTTTGCAACCCCATGGACTGCAGCACATCAGGTTCCCCTGTTTGCTCAAATTCATATCCTTTGAGTTGGTGTTGTTATCTAACCATCTCATCCTCTGCCACCCACTTCTCCTTTTGTCCTGAATCTTTCCCAGCATCAGGGTCTTTTCCAAACATTATAGGTAAATAAATGTGAGAATCAATCGAATACACAGAGTCATACTTCCTGCCTCTTGCCCTCATGCTCAAATATTCTATTTGTCATATGGTGGTCAGTCCAGAGAGTAAAAGTATCTGACAAAGAGATGGACCAAGAAAAGCAGAATTTATCCTTTTATATTAGCCCCAATTCTACCTCCTTTTCCTATCTTCTTTCTTCACGGCCCCAGATCCCAAATTCCTTTCTTTCTTCCACTAAGAAAGCAATGGCCGCATCAAACCATCAGGGAGAAATTTTTGCTGCAAAAAAAACCAGGAGGAGGAAAGTTAACATCTCATTGCCAAGTTTCAGAGTTTCCATTTTCAGCTCATCGGTTTTCCTCCCTATTAAAACGTGGTGGAAAGCCATGGAGGAAATGACCTACCGTGAGTCAATTAGTGGTTTGTCTTGCCAGGCAAAATAGTGCTGCTGTTTGGGCATCTGTGGTCACTGGTCCAGGATCCCTGAAAACACAGTGGCTTCAGCTGTGAACCCTGAACAGGAAGTGCACATGGGGGGGTCTTCGGAAGGGGGGTCTTCTTGGGGGTTTTTTTGGGGGAAAAAAGGCCTTCATTGTGCTTTTTTGGGAAAAAAAATCTCAGCTTTCCAGATGAGCAAGAAAAGATTTTCTAAAATATTTCGAAGTTGGACCCACTTATTTCAGTGCCTTCAGAATAACCACTCTTGCTCCAGTTCTGGAGGTCACCCTGACAGGGGTCCTCTAGGACCATCAGTCACATCTGCACTGCCTGTTTCTTTTGCTCTCACTGTGAAATAAAGGGTGGTCTGAGCAAAACACATTGCTTGCCAAGCACTTTGCAAGGCTCCAGTTATGTATCATTTCCACGTTAACAACAAACGAAAAAACAAAGACACTGGCACAGCATCGGAGGAATGTATGTGCCAGCTGTGGGACCATCCTCCACCAGGCCCGAGGGGACTCAGGACTGTTAACCTTAGTATCCAGGGCAAGGAGTGCACTGTGGGCTGACGGAGGCTGGTTTTCACTTTGTCTCTTCAATTCTTCACACTTGAGAAGGAGAAGCTGTGAAAAATCGCAGTCTGCCCTCTTCAGTCTTAGGGTAAATTCCTGGTTCTTGATGATTAAGTCGCCTACTAACAGACTCCCCGCACATCTGTGCCAATATTCCAAGCGTCTAGATATGATCTCCATGTCACCACTCTTCTCAGGTTACTGTGCAAGATTTGACATGTATCCAACTTGAAATTTTTAAAATAAGCCCATGTAAAATTTAATATTCAATTGGCTTCCCTGGTAAAGAATCTGCCTGCCAAGGAGGAGATGTAGGTTCGATCCCTGGGTCAGAAAGATCCCCTCAAGGAGGACATGGCAACCCACTCCAGTATTATTGCCTGGAGAATCTCATGGAGAGAGGAGCCAGTCAGGTTACATTACATAGGGTCGCAAAGATTCAGACATGGCTAAGTGACTGAGTACACACACACATATGCACACATATATGGTGTATATACACATGCATGCCTACATACATATGCATGCATACGTACTGGCAATTATATTGCAAGAAATCCATGTTTTCTCCCTCAGGGACTGTGGAGCTGAAAGCACTAACCCATTTAGGGGAGGATGGGCTTTCTCCTCCTGTCCCCTCCTAGCTGGCCATCATCATGGCTCTGTCACACCTTTGGTTGAACAGCCAGACTCTATCTCTTGGGGGCGGTGATCCAGCAGACATCACAAAGGAGAGAAAGGAGATTGTCTTTCTTCCTACCCCTGACCCCTGCACCCAAGGTCAGCAGCATATGCATGTCCGCAGGGCTACTGCTGACCGACCCAGGTAACAGATTCACAGTGGCAAGAAAGTGAGGGTAGAGGTTTAGAGCCTCCTGAAGCCTGGACTTCAGATTCCCAGACCGTTACTTCTGCCTTGGTCCATCTGTCAGAGCAAGAGTTGAGACCAGCTCGGACCCAAGGATGTAAAGAAACAGGCTCAACCTATGGATGGAAGAGCAGCAGTGCAGCTTGCAAAGACAGCATCTCCTGAGATGCTCCGTGGAAGTGAGTTGTTGCTACAACCCAAGGGGGGCAAGAGGAAGGAGATGAGGCTCCAGGAAGCTCCTGGAAACATTCCTATGTGACTATGCCCAGGATTTAAAGAGGTAATGGAGGACTCTAGCCATCGTACTGCTGGAGCCCCAAAATCTCAGAGCCCTTAAAAATTCATACCTGTGTCACTGCACGTGACATAGAAACCTGACCGTCTAAATGACTGGCTGAAAGTAACTAGAAGGCTAACTTGTGTTGGAAAAGGAATATTACAAAGGCTTACCATGATCTGATGGTGAGTCCCAAGTAGTAGAACTTTAACATTTCTCACTAGTTTCATGTAACTGAGTGTGTGTATTTAACTAATTCGCTATTTCTCTCTGCCCCTCTTCTGCCGTTTTCTATAGACTATGTTGGTAGTGAACGAGTTTATAATTTAATCTGTGAGTTTCATTTTACAAAAAAAAATTCTGACAGAACTCAAGGAAGAACAGATAAACTTGACCAGACCCAGAGAAACTTGATAACCATGGGTGTCCACTTTTGAAATGCAGCTGTGTCTCTTCTTGTAAAAGGGCCAACAGTGGCTTCAGCTGATAAAAAGAGAGTGGCTCAGATCTGGTGTCAGTGACTTCTGAACTCCAGGTCTTCTCAGAAGGATGCACGGGTGTCGGACAGTGGCTGCATTTTTAACACTTTGCCTTGTAAGGTCTTGAGTGTCCGAATCTCCACCCTTAGGGGAGACCTCCAAAGACAGGTGGGGGCGCAGGCCACCCGCCACTGCACCCAGGGCAAGGAGGCTGCTGGTCCCCACAGCTGGCCAGTCAGAGGAGGGTTCGCAGGCTGAGGAGGCTGTTTAGACATTTCTCCCTGGTAACTCCAATCTGAGGAATTGTAAAGGTGCACTCACCATTCTTTCTGTGAAGATGAGATCCATGGTGCGGGGAGAGTTAACATACTGAAACAAGGTCGCCATCATCACCATCACCATTACAGACCCCAACTGACCTTGTTGGTTAACTCATTGTTGTCTTTATTTATTTATTTTTTTTTTTGGGTTAAAATATTCAGAGTTGGTTTTGGAACTTTACAGCCAAACATAAGGCTCAAGGACATAAGCAATCAACTGTCTGAGCTTCATAGCTGGTATGAGAGATCAGGAAAAGATTCATATAAAAAATTAAGAACTAAAAAATTAGCTAGCTATGTAATCAGTGAAAATGATCTATTTGAATGCAGTTTTGAAATCTGTGCTGTGCTGTGCTGTGCTTAGTCGCTCAGTTATGCCCGATCTTTTGCAACCCCATGGACTATAGCCCTCCAGGCTCCTCTGTCCATGGGGATTCTCCAGGCAAGTTTACTGGAGTGGGTTGCCGTGCCCTCCTTCAGGGGATCTTCCCAAACCAGGGATCAAACCACATCTCTTATGTCTCCTGCATTGGCAGTCAGGTTCTTTACCATCTGAGCCACAAGGGAAGCCCAAGAATGCTGGAGTGTGTAGCCTAGCCCTTCTCCAGGGGGTCTTCCTAACCCAGGAGTTGAACCGGGGTCTACTGCATTGCAGCCAGATTCTTTACTAGCTGAGCTACTAGGGAAACCCTTTGAAATCCATAGTAGGGTCAAATGTTTTGGGGTTAAATATCTAGATCCTGGTGTTTTATTTATTCCTGTCACCCTTAAGTTGTCTGAAAGAGGAAAAAAATGAAAGAAAGTATGTAAATAAAACTTGCTCTGGTATCATTAATTATTAAGAAAAGAAAGAAAACTCATGTTTTTGTGAAAAAATAGAACATTTGTAATGCTAACATTTATATGTTTTATTCTGATGTTATGTTTCATTTTGCTTTAGTTAGGTAACATTTTGAAAATAAAAAATATAGCATTATTTTCAGTAATAGTGGTAAGAATACTGGAAATCAGTAAAGGGTATTTTCCGCTAAACATTAAAATGAGAGACTATAATTGAAAATCCTGATAAAAGGAATAATTTATTTTTCGATAAAATTACTGAATAGCATTTTAAATCCTTTAAGAATTCTCAGAAAGCAACCTTGTTAGAAAAAGTCTGTTTATGTTTTACTACTTTTAGATTTTAAATTATTCATTCTTGCAAAGCATATTTTTACTGCAGTTCATTAATTTTTAGAATCTATAGGTTTGTAGAACTCAATTTCCTTAATCATGCATGTAAAATTAATTATTGGAATTTTTATTTTGCTGAGTTCAGCGAGTGTGTGGAACCACACAAGATAGCCTTCAGCAAAATATGTAGCATCTAGCAGAAAAAGGAAAAATGATTCTTGTTTTTCCTTAAAATGAATTTTCTGTTTCAATAACTTGTATTCAAATCATTAGGGTAAATATATCACTTTCCTTTCCTTTGTTCATATTTTCAGCAAAGAACTGGAAATAACAACACTTGTACCCGTTGTAAAATATCTAGCCATACTGTGCATGATATAATTAGGTTTCCTAACAACACAGGTAAAGGAATATTAATTGAAGGAAATCATGAGTAAATTGAGCACTTGTATCCACTTTATTTGCCAATAAACACATAATTTTTAAAAACTAGATTTGGAAAAGATCATGGAAGCGTTGTGACACGGAGAAACACCGTTTTTCTTGGATCCAGATGTGGTGCTCTCTGCCCCATTTTACATGTGAATTACATAAAATTCTAGTAGGTACAATTTGAGGATTTTCGCATCCATTTAGTACTATTTTTAAAAAGAGGCAGCCGTCATTTGGGAGTGCAACCATTGCAAAGAGCGCTTGTGACCAACAATACAGCCAAAGGTTTTGTGTGAATTTGCAGATGACATAGTGTGAACTCCGGAGTGTGCAGAGGGCCCTTGTAAGTACATGATGAGCAGATCAAGACAAGATCTAATTCTGAAAGCTAAGTTTGGCCTATTGTTGCTCATTTATTATGTGTGTGCTCTTCTATTTTGTGTTATGTTTTGTTGACGATAGAGATAAATGTTCAAAAAAGCTTTTTCTGTAGGAATTGATGAAATTACTAATATAGTCAGTTATCCAAAACTTTGTGTTTAATAATATGTGACACCTTCAAAAGAGAATTTTCCTGCTACACATATTCCCCTGAATCATCTCACAGGTTTTGAAGAGAGAATGTCATTGGAATTTATTTCTTACTGGTCTTCAGTCATCAATCTTTAATGTATAAGGGCTTCCCAGGTGGCAGAGTGGTAAAGAAACCACCTGTCAATTCAGGAGACACAAGAGATGTGGGTTCTGTCTCTGGATTGGGAAGATCTCTTGGAAGAGGAAATGGCAACCCCCTCCAATACTCTTGCCTGGAGAATCCCATGAACAGAGAAGCCTAGCAGGTTATAGTTCACGGGATAGCAAAGAGTTGGACATGACTGAGCATAGTACACTTCAATGTATAATTTAGGGAAGTGAAAGCTATATTATTATCAAGTCAAATATTTTGACATTTATCTGAATGCTTTATTATAAAGCCCCACTCAAATAAGTAAAAATGACTTCATTGTCAAAATGTCACCCATGAATCACATAGATTTCAGCACAAGAAAAATGGAGAACAAGAAAGAAACTCCATGTTATAGTTCTGGGTATTCCACCAAGTCTTTGTAGAAAATAAACTCAAAGGACTGGAGAAAATATATAGAAGACTGGACTGAAAATACTGCTGTCTAATATTATTTTATATTAGATTCTAAAAGACATAGTTAAGATTTTAAAATCGGAAATTCTATAAAGAATTTTATGTTATGTGAGAGCCAAAAAGCCTTCTCTGCCTCCTGGACACGCAATTAAATATTAATCTTCCAAACAAATGATATGGTAACTGGAATGGAAAAGAGTAGGAATATAAGCTATATTCCACATGCTGCTGCTTGTTTCGGTAGTATCTTTTTGCCTCCTTGGAATATACATGGAAGATTTACATTCCAAGACAATAAGAGATGGAAAAAAGACAAGGGATGTTTTTTAAAAGCACATTTAGGAATGTTTAAAATGCACCTCGTTTTTAGATTCACTGATTTTTATTCTTTAAAACGAGGCTTTTCTATTTCCAAAGATGACATGTGCATCGTTCAGCCCCGCTGAAGAGCCACACGATTTGTTGCCAGCTATCTCATCAATCCTGCTTTAATCTTCCCGGGGTACTGAAGGAAAACATGCTGAGCTGTAGATTTCCTCTGCGGTGGCAGGAGGAATTGACTGAGCCACACGGCTGCTCTTCTGCAGGTCTTGAGAGCGCCTCTCCCCCAGTGCTCCCCTCTGCCGCCAGGGCTGCGGCAAGGTGTCCAGGAAGTGCCATGGTCACAGAGAGTGCTCCATTGATTAACCATGAAAACAGTAATGGGCCAGTCACTGAGCCCTGAAATGGCTCCTCTGAACTCCTTCAGGACGTCCAGGGTCACTACTCATGCTCCCTTGTGAGGATCAGCTTCAAGCTCTCTAGCTGTGAGCTCGCTACCTGCAACAAACTGCTTACGTTCCATCACAGCTTAACTGCCGCCTGCCAGGGTAGGGTGCTGGGGAACAGAGAGCAAGGAGCACCCAGCTTCACAGCTGCAGGAAGGGCTATCTGCACCCCCGACTTGGAGGATTTCCAGTCTGGAAAATGACTCTCCAGCGTATCAGGAAGTATAGGGAGGCAGTCTCTCAATGTGAATTTCTAGAATCTAAAAGTAAAAAGCTGGCTACTTCTGCACATCCCTTTAACTCTTCAAAGCTCTCTCCTATTTCCTCTGCTGGCTTATTTCTTATTTTACCTAGGGACCATTTCTGAAAATAAGAGGAAACCATGGCAAAACCATGACTAAGAAATATTAAATGGCTTTATGAGAATCACTGAAGGCAGAACTCTTCCTGTATCTAATCACCCCAACTATACTAATCAGTGTTCAGTTCAGTCGCTCTGTCATGTCCGACTCTTTGCCACCCCATGGACTGCAACCTGCCAGGCCTCCCTGTCCATCACCAATGCCCAGAGTTTACTCAAACCCATGCCCATTAAGTCTGTGATTCCATTCAACCATCTCATCTTCTGTAGTCCCCTTCTCCTCCCACCTTCAATCTTTCCCAACATCAGGGTCTTTTCCAATGAGTCAGTTCTTTGCATCAGGTGGCCAAAGTATTGGAATTTCAGCTTCAGCGTCAGTCCTTCCAATGAATATTCAGGCTTGATTTCCTTCAGAATGGACTGCTTTGATCTCCTTGCAGTCCAAGGGACTCTGAAGAGTCTTCTCCAACACAATTCAAAAGCATCGGTTCTTTAGTGCGCAGCTTTCTTTATAGTCCAACTCTCACATCCATCCATGACTACTGGAAAAACCATAGCTTTGACCATATGGAGCTTTGTTGGAAAAGTAATGTCTCTGCTTTTTAATATGCTGTTTAGGTTGGTCATAGCTTTTCTTCCAAGGAGCAAGTGTCTTTTAATTTCATGGCTTAACTTTTATTAAATTAAAAGTGTCTTTTAATTTCATTTCATAACTAAAATCAGTGTTAGTGAGACATATATATTCCCAGTAAGGGTGTATACAGAACATACATAATGTGGGAATATATAAAATGCACATGCACACATATACTAGTGTGGGAATATATGTCATATAAATACACATGTATATATGTCGAAAAGATCCCCTGAGTGGGAAATGGCAACCCTCTTCAGTATTCTTGCCTGGAAAATTCCAAGGACAGAGGAGCCTGCCGGGCTATAGTCCATGGGGTCGCAAAGAGTTGGACACGGTTGAGTGACTGAGCACACACACATATATGATATATATACACATGGATACATACATACATATGCACACATATAGTAGTGTGGGAATATGTGACATATAATTCACATACATATATATACACATAAGGTATACACATGAATCCTTACATACATATATACACACACGTGTACTGGTAGGGGAATATATACATAAACACTTGTAAGGGCTGTATATACAACATTTCCAAATCAAGTCTTCCCCTGGGTCCTAAAGCAGGCCATAAACATGCCGCTCCTGCCATCAGTGTGGATATTTCACGTTTACCAACTTTCACACTTGCTTTAAGACAAAGGTTCAAGGACTGTGCCTTCTCTGCCATTTTCCAGCAGAGCTAAGATGTAAATCTACAGTCTTGAAAGAGACCTCCCAAGTTATTTAGGCCTCCATCCTGATCCACATACCAAATAAGCCTGAGAGGGTTGCCAGTGATCTTAAAAAACTGCACAGACCCCGCATCTGAGCAGGGGCAGGTGACCGGCAGTCAGGCTCAGCCCATCCTCCCAGCAGAGGCTGCGTCTTCCCCCTTTCCAAGGGCCCTCAGCTTCAGTGGGACCCACCAGGATGGGCCACCTACTGCTCATCACTGCGGGCCAAGGGAAGAGGCAGCAGGGAACAGAGAGCTCTTAGCTGTAATACACAAGGAGATGAAATTACTAAAGAGAGTTACACACAGAAGCTACAGAGAAGAATAGCGTGTTCACAGACCAGTCCTGGAAATATGGATGTTAAGAGGGTCCCAGTGAAAACATGCAGAATGGTGCCCGGCTAACCGGCACAGCTTCTCAGAGAGCCCAAGATTTTTTTCTCATAAGCAATGTTAACCATGCTGCTCAGCTACCTCAAAGAGCGATGAATAAAACATGAGCAAGCAAAATGTTGTTGTTGTTCAGTCGCCAAGTTGTGTCTGACTCATTGCAACTCCATGGACTGCAGCATGCCAAGTTTCCCTGTCCCTCACCATCTCCTGGAGTTTGCTCAAGCTCATGTCCATTGAATCAATGATGTCATTGCTCTAAGAGCAATGAGGAAAACATGAGCAAGTAAAATATGACAATTTTATTTCAAATTCCTTCCATAACCATAATCACATGCTTAAAAGAACTTCTCCCTAATGATACTTGATTCATGGACCTAGCATTCCAGGTTCCTAGGCAATATTGTTCTTTACAGATTCGGACTTAACTTTCACTACCAGACATATCCACAACTGAGTGACGTGTCCACTTTGTCCCAACCATTTCATTTTTTCTGGAACTATTAGTAATTGCCCTCCACTCTCCCCCAGAAGCATATTGTACACCTTCCAACCTAGGGGACTCATCTTCTGGTGTCATATCTTTTCGTTTTTTCATACTGCTCATGGGGTTCCCACGGCAAAAATACTGGAGTGGTTTGCCATTTCCTCCTCCAGTGGACCACATTTTGTCAGAAGTCTTCACTAGGACCCATCCATCTTGGGTGGCCCTGCATGGCATGGCTCATAGCTTCATTGTATTAGGAAAGCTTCTTTGTCACAACAAGGCTGTGATCTATATTTGCAAATAGATGGGGACTTTTTTGGGTTATCCAGTGGCTAAGACTCTGCTCTCCCAATGCAGGGAGCCAGGTTCAATCCTTGGTCAGGGAACTAGACCCCCTGTGCCACAGCTAAGATTCTGTCTGGCCAAATAAACAAATATTTTTTTAAAAAAGGAGAGAGATGAAACCTACTATGCATATTTTATAACAAAAATTATTTACTTAAAGAAGTAAATTCTAGAAAAAACCAAAAATCAATCAGTAATAGATTAAGTATGAAAGATTAGATATGTTATTTTCTTGAAAATTACTTAGAATATAATTTCAGTTTTTATCAAACTTTGAAGACATTTTATACCCTCACTATAAAGTGCTTCTTCTAATGACACCAGTTTTAAATACTTTGTGGTAATGATTTATATAATTTGAAGTGGTTATTTTCCATACTTCATTACTTTCCCCCAAACGATCATTGATTTGATAATTACTTGATATTTTAAAGCCTGAAGACATACTGTCCTTGAAAATGTTTTAAATGTCTTGTTCTAAGCAAAAATAAATTACATGAACTTAGAGATGATTTATTTTTTCAACAAAGATAAAGATCATTTTATTTTATCTTAATTGACTGCTTAGCCACATATCTTATCCCAGAAATCAACATATAGCTTGTTAACGGACCATAAAGTAAGGCATTTCTCCATATCATGTGCAAATATTATTGCATTTTATTAGGATGACCCAGGATCCACCATAGACAACATTTTACTCACTGGTTTCCCTCTGGCTTCTCTGCCAGGACCCTGATGTGTGACTTTTGTCTCTGCAAAGCGGGCTGACATTTAAATGTGAACCATTTGATTAATTTTGAGCATTCAATTAGTCTGTGCTGTTGTCACATTTATATTTCAGACTTGTCCTGTAGACATGCTTAAGAATTTAATACAGCTATTATTTATTGCAGTACACATTTTTACATGAACTAAAGAGTATGTGAAGAAATTTAGTAAGCATTTGGTGGGATATACCTGAAATTTTGGGTAGAGCTGGTGGGAAAGTCAATGATATGCAAAGAATTGTGCCTAGCAAGAATTAACATACACTTGATCAGCAAGATCCTGCAGTTTTATAATTCATGAAAATACTTGGGGCATCCCTGAAGGTATTAATAGTATGGTATCTTAAATAGCAGGCTTCCCTGGTGGCTCAGTGGTAAAGAATCCACCTGTCAACGCAGGAGATGTGAGTTCGATCCCTGGGTCAGAAAGATCCCCTGGAAGAGGAAATGGCAAACCATTCCAGTATTATTGCCTGGGGAATCCTATGGACAGAGGAGCCTGGCAGGCTGCGGTCTGCAGAGTTACAAACAGTCAGGCATAACTAAGCGACTAAACAACAACATCTTGAGTAGAATATGTATCCCTGGTTTGAACTAGTCCTTCAGAATACATTAATTAATCAAAACACCAATGCTAGGAATTTCCATGCCCTTCTGATAGACTTATAAACCTATTCAAAATTGTATATATTGTTTTATAATGTAACTGAACATTATAGAAAGTGCTTCTTAACCATTTTTAAAGCAAATTCATAACTTCTAAGAGATCTTCCCAAGAACATAATTAAAAAGTTCACTGCAAGAGAACAAACAGGATTATTGGGGTGAAAGCATTATTAAATATGGGAGCATGAGAGTTACCAAGTGAACTTAATAAAACATTTTGACTGTACTCTCAGTTGAAATTAGTAATAATATATGCATTAATTGTAGTTTTTAGTATACCCTACTTTATAATGTTCTTTCTTATCATTTTGCAAGATGAGGTACCATCATACTGTCAGTCACACAAGTGTGAGACTATATACACACAAACCTAGGCTTCCTAGGTGGCTCAGTGGTAAAGAATCCACCCACCAGTGCAGGAGATGCAGGAGACGTGGGTTGAATCCCTGGGTCAGGAAGATTCCCGGGGGGAAGGAAATGGCAACCCCCTCCGGTTTTCTTGCCTGGGAAATTCCATGGACAGAGGAGCCTGGTGAGCTATTGTCCATGGGGTCACAAAAGAGTCAGACACGACTGAGCGACTAACACTTTATAATGTCCTTTCTCATCATTTTGCAAGATGAGGTATCCTCATACTGTCAGTCACACAAGTGTGAGCATATACACACACAAATATACATGATTCATCTAAGGAATGTGTGCATATATATGTGTGTGTGTATACACACTTGCTTTCTGCCATATTTTCATTCCTTCATCACTTATTGTACATGTTACATATTTGTGACTTCTTAAAACACCAGCATCAGTTAATGTTTCAAGTGTGCACTGTGCTCGTGCCTGTGTGTGTCTCAGCCTGCGGAGAGCAGAGAGCTCACTGCATGTTGTATTTGTGCAGTAGGCTCTGGTCTTCGCTTTTTCTGGTCCTTCTCCACTTTTGATTGCAGTATTGGCGATTTAAGGCAAGACCCTGCTGGGAAGAGGGACAAGAGAGAAACTCAAATTGTTGAGTGTTTACTGCACAGTGATAGATTTAAGAATAATTTTAATTTTCTTTGTCTTTCCAAACATCCCTCAATTCACATGAATTCTCTGCACCCTCAGAAGAAAACCAGGCACATAACAAAGCAAAGCCAATGGTGATGCTGGCGGAGTCCAGGCTAGTCCCATGACTAGCATACAGCAGCGGCAGATGAGTCCCAGATGGCCAGTCTGGATTTTAAGCTGACTGCTGTTCACCTTTTCGTCTGAGTTTGAAGGACTATTAAGATCAAGGAAAACATTTGAATGCAACTTTCTCTTCTTTATTCAAAATGATCTATTCTTTTCTATGCTTTAAATGATCATCTCCTTCATTTAAATGGCTTGCTGGAAACATGTCTCCTAATGAAACCCCATTATGCTTTTTCATAACTTCTGACTTGAGTGAGTTCAGCACTGGGCTCAGAAAGATATTAATTTAAAAGGAAAAAAAAAGATCAGATGTAATGAGCTGTGAAAAGACTGTACGTCTGGAAAGAATAACACTGAAAGACACTTAATATAAGGCCAATTATTTGACTGGCACTTGGATCTTGCCATTTGTAATAACCTCAACAGAAGAAAATTTCAACATAGAGATCTTCTCTACAATATATACAGAGTACCGGAGGACACAGGAAAATGATCTTCAGCTAAGATATCTCCAAGCACACACATAATCTGCACAGTCTTTAGGCAAGTTACTATCTCTCTGCGCCTCATTTGTTTCAACTTAAAAATAGGGTGCATGTGTCTGTGTGCAGGGGGTGGGGTGAGTGCATTTATGTATCAGAGTCTTACAAACACTAAATGAACTAAAATATGTAAAGTGCTTTAAAAAGTACCATCGGCATATCCCAATTTTTATCTCATTATTGCTTTGTTTGGGGATTCTACCCTGTTTCACAAAATCTGCATACAACAGGAGGCTAAAATAGGAGCATAACGTAGGCAGAAAATAGAAGGAATTTTGACTCACTTGTTCACAAAGCAAATCTATCTCTAAAATCTCCAGAAAGGTGCTAAGAAAATTGCCACCCGTACCTAAAAATCTTCTTATAAAAGATACTAATCAATAGTGACTGCTGCCAGGATGACAATGGCCGAGAGAAAACTTGCATTAAGAGCTGTTCATTTAGACACTACCTTCTCTTTAAAATGATCTTCAATTGACCTCAAATATCATATCAAAAAAAATGAACATGAAAGTCGCGTTCAGAGTAACTAGGGGATATTTTAAATATGAAAAAAATCCTGGCTGTCTCGACAGCTCTTCTTTTTCAAATGTCAGCAGCAAACATCATCGTTCAGAAGACGGATTTCTAGCTACCTTTCAGGATGGAGGGAACGATGATCACACATTAAACTAAGGGCACAAGGAAAAAATGAGAGATACTCAGATTCTCTTTGCATCAGCATGAGTTGAAGAAAAAAATCTCCCTACGTTGTCAAAAGAAGAATTGGAGACAAAATATCTGTGAACTGTAGCCAAGGCGAGCACACATTTTTCAGGCTTTTTTCAGCAACTTCCCCAGAAAGATAAAAGGTGCAGTAACTCTTCATAGAGAAGTGTGGATGATTTATCTACTCAATTACGCTTGATGTCAAGAGGCACCAAAGCAGAAGACGGTCCCAATGACCATGTACCTTATACACTGCAGTTCAGAGCTGAGCCCCACACAGTCCAACATTGCCTCACACATGACCACTGCTCCTCCACACTATGATCAGGGCTTTGGAAGTTTTGAAAATGATGAGATAAGTGGCAACATCACTAGCTACCATTCATACTCCTAGCACACTTTCAGAATCACGGAGGCATTGTCTGCTGAGGCATCTTTCCAGATGTAGTATCTACTGTGACCCCTGTTGATCCCAGTCCACTCCCAGCCATCTTTATGGGATCTGGTGACCATAAGTAACTGGGGACCCGGACAAGGATGCCCACAGAGGAAAAGGATGCTGGTAGGGGTGACACAAGGCATTTTGCATGCTTTATTTATTTATTTTTTAAAACTAGCCACTGGTTTTCAATGCTACTTTGTCCTAAATTATTTTTAAGTGACAAGAATTTGTTAAAGCATTGTAAAGAAATCTCTCCGCCTCTGGGAGTAGTAATGGAGAGGGTCTATTTGTCTATTTTAAATCAACAGAGGGCTCAAGAATCTTAACTGTCATCATTGATTGATCCATATCTTATCATTATATAGAGTGGCCAACAGGCATAATATTTTCTCACACATCTCTTCCCATCTGGTTATATCTCTCTTTGTCCCACGTGAGTCTCTCTGAATGTTTTTCGGATATTTAAAAACATATGTGGTTATATTTGCTTTAAAAAAAAAAAGCTGCTGGAAAGAAGTATCAGTGTATTTTCTGGGTAGTTAAGAAGTTAACGCATTGAGTCTTTAGTGCCCTGATGAGATAGATAGTCCATTCCCATCTGCAAGGAGTGAAATTCTTATAAAAATGCAAAGAGAAGTTAGGACAAAGGATAACTCAGCAGAAGAAAAAGCCATACCATAAAAACTGTATCAGAATATTTTTAAAATTTCAACTAAATTTGGGTGTGATAAGCACAATCCACACTTGCAGAATTTAGTGTTTCAGCTGATAAATGAACAGTTTGGGACCCTTTACAAACTTGTCTGCTCTGGGAGGGTTTGAGTGAGGTCTCTGCTCTCTTGATGACCCACCGTTAAATCTTTGAAACTACAAGTGAAATGCAAAGCTCCAACTCCACAAATCCAGCTTCAACCACACAAATATGTCATTGCCAGCCTAACACAGCATAATTAATCCCTTCACATTTCCCCTGTCTACACAGTACAGTATAACTATGGGTTGTCCATCACCTCCAGACTTCCCTAGGTGAGTAATTATTATGATAATTAACAGTTAGGGAAATTACCTGCACAGACCTAGCCTGGGGTACAGAAAGAAAAGTTGGTATTTTGCTTGTGCACTTAGTTTCATGTCTATGTGGTGTGTGTGTGTGTGTACACGTGTGTGTCTGTGCATAGGTGGCATGTGACACATATGCCTTATACTAAAGAGAACAATCTGGGTTGCTTTCTTTCAAATCTGAGCTCCTGAGGATTTGCACATTCAGAGAGAGGACTGCATCTGTTTGAATCTCTGTCAGATAAACAAATATTTAAATGTAAGCAATATTGGAGAGATTGCTTTAAGCGCTGAAGCATGGCATGGCATTTAGGAGGAAAAACAATTGGGCAAGTGCCGGTGTAACTGACTACAGATCACTGGAGCAGGGAGCTTGCTGGGGATGCAGCACACCGCAGACACATCCCTGAGGCTTCCATGGATGGTGGGTCATTTACCAGCAGAATTTACTGGTAAAGTAACTTAGGGAAGCTGAGTTCCTAAGCACACATCAGAGCACAATAGCTATGATGCTAAAACACAAACATTTTGTCCACTTTGTCAAGCATCCTATTTGTTCTCCTAAAAGCCCCTTCCTTCTCCCATTTATTTCCTTACTAAGTGGGTTTATCTTCTATTTCAAGGAGATGCTGTTGGGCTACACTTTTTTTTTTTCTTTTTTCACTTTAATACCTCTGGTTTTAATTGTTTTCAGACTCAGTACCACAAAGATGAGATGGCTAGTTGATAAACAGGATGACAGAATCATGCATTGTAACTTTTCAACAAAACCTCAAGGCAAATAAATGGAGAACAAATGTGTTTTCATTCAGAAATTCAGTTTCACATACAACATACGGGAGAGTTGCTAGAAATGTGTCTTATGCAAAATAGGGTTTTAGGTGATGGTGAAAGCAAGCAACATAGACTTGAGAAGGATGAGAACTGACCGTATGAACCATCTACTGCATCCCTGGCTTGTTCTAATGCATCATCTTAGGAAGGAGCTGTTCCTCTCGTAGGTCCCCCTGAATCCAATGTACCCCACATGCTATTTGAACAAGTAGCCCCGTGTCTCTCCTGTCCCTCGTTTCCTGGCTTTGAGTGGCAAAAGTAGGTCTCCTTCCCTCCTTCCTGATCTTAGAGGAAAAGTTTTCTGTCTTTTATCATTGAGTACAATGTTTGCTATGAGTTTTCCATGTATGATCTTTATTATGTTGAGATAGTTTCCTCCTATTCCTAGTTTTTATCATGAATGGTGTCAAATGTTGTCAAATTATCATTGTTTTTTTGCATCAACTGAGATTTTGGTCTCTGTGTGTGTACTTTTCCCTTGTTCTGTTAATGCAGTATATTACACTGATTTATTTTGTGTGTTGAACCATCCTTGTATTCCAGAAGTAAATCCCACTTAGTCATGGAGTATAATCCTGTTAATAAAGTGTTGAAATCAATTTGCTAGTCTTTTGTTGACAATTTTTCATCAATATTCATAAAGGATATAAGTCTAGTTTTTTTCTTGTAAAGCCTTTCGTTTGTTATTTGGAGAACACTATATTCACCGAATGAGTCAGAATATGTTCCTTCCTCTTCAATATTTTGGAAGAGCTTGAGGAAGACTGGTTTTAATTCTTCTTTAAATGTTTGATAGGACTCACTGGTGAAGCTGTCCAGTCCTAGGCTTTTCCTTGTTCAGAAGTTTCTAATTACTGATTCAATAGCCTTTCTCTTTATAGCTTTATGCAGATTTTGTTTCTTTATGATTGAGTCCAATTAAGTTTTTTGTTTCCCATAATCTTGTTTCATCTAGATTATACAATTTATTGGCATACAACTGTTCATAGTACTTCTAAAAATCTTTTTATTTCTGGAAAATCTGTTTAATAATGTCTACTTATTTTTAACCATAGTTATTTGTTGTTTTGTTGTTTAGTTGCTAAGTCATGTCCAACTCTTTGTGACCCCATGGACTGTAGCCCACCAGGTTCCTCTGTTCATGGGATTATGCAGGCAAGAATACTGGAGTGGGTTACCATTTCCTTCTCCTACAGTTATTTGAGACTTCTCATTTTCTTACTCTAGCTAGCTAAAGATTTGTCAAGTTTGTTGTTTTTTCTCTATTATTCTCTATTCTGTTTCATCTATCTCTGCCCTAGTCTTTATTATTTCCTTCCTTCTACTAGATTTGGGTTTAGATTTTTCTTTTTTCTCAAGTTCCTTAGAGCATTAAGTTGTTAATTTAAAATCTGTCTTCTGCTTGAATATGACAGCTGAAAATTTCCATCTTGCCACTGCTTTCACTGCTTTTCATACATATTGGTATGTTGTTTTCATTTTTATTTGTCTCAAGATATTTTCTGATTTCTATTGAGATTTATTCTTTCACCCATTTTTAAAATTAGTCTGCTTTCTACTTTCCAGATATTTTAAAATGTTCCTTCTTCTATTGATTTCTAATTTTATCCCCTTGTGATTAGAAATATGCATTATATGATTTGAAACTTTAAAAATTTTGTTAAAACCTCTTTTGTGGCCTAATACGTCTAATGTATCCTGGAGAATGTTCCATGTGCACTTATGAAAAAGTGTGTATTTTGCTGTCATTGGATGGTATCTCTAATGTCTCCTAAGTCCAAATGCTCTATAGAGTTCAAGTCCTCTATTCCTTATCCATCTTCCATCTGGTTGTTTTATCATTATTGAAAGTGGAGTATAATATAAGTCTCTCTTATAATTATTATAAAACTGTCTATTTCTTTCAGTTGTGTCAATGTATGCATCATATATTTTGGAACTCTGATGTTTGGTGCATACGTTTTATAATTGTTTTTCTTTTGTTTAATTGACCCTTTTATCATTATGTAATTTTCTTCTTCATCTTTTGTAACAGATTTTGGTTGATGTCTGTTTTGTCTGTTTTCAGTATAGCCACCTCTGCTGTCTTGCATAGACTATCTTCTTCCATTTTTCACTTCCAAAATATGTGTATTCTTACATCTAAAGTGAGTCTTTTGCAAATAACATATAATTGGATCCTATTATTTTTTAATTCATTCTGTCAACATATGTCTTTTGAATCAGTTTACTATATTTATATTTAAAGTAATTGCTGATAGAGAATTACTTACTTTTGAAATATAATGACCTGAAAGAATGTTAGCCCAGTGCAAGTGTCCAGAGTTCATCAGGGAATGGACAGAGGGTATGTCTTCCACTCAGATGCCAGGTCCACCTGGTGGGACAGACTAATCTATTTCTCTATTGTGCGCAGTTTCCCATATGGTCATGGCATTCAATAGTCACTATCACTACTTTGGCGATACAATCTTGAAATAATCAACTCCTGGAATGCTAAGGCAGCTTCAAGAGCAATCAAATCAAGAGCTAAATTGAGTGGTATTTCTGAGTTGACAAAGGAAAAATTTAATTGAAACTTTAAGTGACCTTCAAATGTCAGGAGTAAATAAAACGGTAACAACTACATTTTTGACAGCTGTCACCAACTAATGGGAATACCATAAAAACTCGTGATCAGGGAGCATTGGCTTATCCAATGTGTACTAGACTCATCACCATAAATTCTGTCAGATAAGTGCTTGACCTGATAATAATCTTACATCAGTGCTCTGAATAAGCTTCAGCTACACTGATGGAGAGACAGGTAGAGGAAAGGATCATCTCCATAACAATGACAACCTCCGGTGCTGACAAATAGCTGAAAGATTGGAAGCTATTTGCATGAAAAGAAAAGCACAGAATTTCAAGGGAAGTTATGACAGAGCCTCCCTCACTTACATCTGTGACCTTCTTTCTTCTTTAATTTGGGGTGTTTGTTCTCGACACACTTGTATAATTTCACACACAGACACGGATAAAAAAATAAAATAAAATTCTCATGGCTTCTCCCTCTAAAGGAGAGAAGATATATTTGTCCAACTAGCACAAGGTTAGTTCTTTTGAGCACTGCCGGCATCTGGAGATGCAGAATTTTTAACCTTCAAGCTGATTCAGCTGGTCAGTGACTGCTTTGCTGAGGTGTCAGAGAGATTCAACAGGGTTGAGGGCTGTTAATTGATTTTGCCGCTTTGTTGAATACAGCAAATCCTTCTTGTTCACAGTTTCTCAGTTTCAAATATTCTGTGTGCATGATACCAAAGCGATGCTCTCAGTAAGGCTAAAAAACATAATGATAATAGATACCTTGCCCATAGTTATACCTACCTTCTAAAAATTTTATAAAAATGGATTAAATGTTTGGGCAAGATACTTAAAACATTTTTTATCAAGAGTAAAAGACTAATAACTTCTCATTATTTCCTAAAACAATTGTTATTAAATACAGTGTATAATATAAAATTGTTATTGATATTTTAAAACTGATACATTTAAGAATAGGGTATTCTTAATATTTCATACATATTCTGAATATAGATATTCTGAATATATAAACAATGTGTATTATAATAAACCATAGAGGTAATATCTAGGATTGGACCAAGTGCCAAAACTAGATTGCTGTCTATTTTCCTAAGACATCGAGCTAAAAATGTTTTTATTTTACAATTTTAAATAGTTCTATGTGTCCCTACAAAACACCATAGCTTAAAGTCTAAAATACTTACCATCTAGCTCTTTCCTGAATAATATTTCTGACACCCACCCTTAAGAAATAAGAGTTGCACACAAACACAAAACCAAATCCTACAATATAAGTAGCCTTGAATAACCAGAAATGCATTTCTTTGTTGTGTGGACTGACAGTATCTAGTGTCTGTGTATGTGTATCTGTTAGAAAATGGACAACTTGGTCTGATCTTAATTCACAAGAGATATGACAGGTCTCTTGCACACACATAACTGTCCATTTTGGGTGAAAAACATCCATTAACAGTAGAAATATGAAGTTAGCTTATGGTAAATAGGCATTTGAAAATTTCAGGCTGCATAGGTAGAGACTCGGAATTACAAGTCTGTTCTGCCTTTTCACACCATCTCAGAGCAAAAAGGATCTTGACACTTGGTCAGAAAGTCTGCAATTTCTTTCATGCACTTTTGACTTTTTTGTTATAGTTTTGATCAACATGGAATTTTTTTTGGAAATGCTAAGGTGGACGAGGTGCATTCCCAACATACCCAGAACTCTCTATCATTGCACTTATCTCATCAATCTGTAATCAACTTATGTGCTCAATAGACTGTAAGATTCCTGATGGGAAGGGTCAAGTCTTGTAACAATTCATCACTCCAGTGCCAGCCTATTAGAACCACTCATTAAATATTAACTGCAATTGTAATCATCACTATTGCTGCTATTGCTATTGTTTTCCTCCATCACCTAGTATGTGCTATAATCAAGATCAGTTGTTTGAAACAACTTCACCTTCAGCATTTCAGGAAGAGAATGATTTAGAAGCAAACATGTTTTAGCTAGCTTTAGAACAAAAGAAAGCAGATATGCTTCTTCTGTACATGTCTCCAAGGCAAAAAAAATATTGAAGCACAAAAGTTTTCTAAGAAGCAACTGCAGACAGAAGAGCTTGCTAGAAGTCCAATGTGATCAGACCTGACATGAGCCAGAGGCGAGGACCAAGGTGTGACTGGAGACAGCAATGCGCATTTGGCCTGGTGCTGCCCTGAGTAAGATCCAGTCAGAAGCGATGCCCTATGAAAATCATTAAGTAAGGCCCGCTAAAAATACTTCCCAACAGTCACTTTCATGCACCAGGGAGGCAAAAGGGCAGCAGCAAAAAACAAAAAACACAATCTTTACTTTTATTGCCTAAAACAAAGCCATGAAGGTGGGTTGTATTCTATTAATTCTAAGATGGTAAGTATGACTGAATTCACTTTGCCGTTTAATGTTAGATGATACATGATCAACTATGCGATTTATGCTAAATTTAAAGAGTGGACAATGATCTTTTATCAGAATTATTGTGTAGAAATCCAGGGGAAAATTTAAAGTTAAAACATGTGGAGATGGACAAGTTGTTCTTCCCAAAGGTACCTATAAGATACCAGATAGATTTAAATGTGTTGCATGGATAAGTGAGTGGGTAGTTTTCAAATGTCATCTCATAGTTTTTGCTTGAATCTTATTCAGTCTTGAGCTGGGATCAGAGAATTAGCCAACTTTCTAAAATGCTATGAAGCAACTATGGTTCACAGTTAAACTGAGGTTATAAAGAATTTCTGTGGGGAAATCCAACCTAATAAGTGGATTTATACAGTTAACATACAGGAAGAACTTACTGTCTTATCCAACCCCTGTCCCTGTTCTTCAAATTGTTGTAAATGAAAGAGAAGGACCAACTTCTCCAACTCTTTTGCTGTTGACTGTCACCAATATCACGGTTCCTGTCCCACCTTTCCTGGGACACTTCAGTTATTTAGAACAGCCCACTGCATTAAGTCTGAATTCTTGACTACTTGAAATGCTCTCCTAACACATGTCTGTAAGGTTGAATATTTGTTTTATTCTGTTATTTTACTTTATTTTACTCCATTTTACTCCACGAGTACTTAGAAGAATGGGGCATGGAACACATGCCTGGTTGGTGATATTAAAAACTGGAAAATGGGGACTTCCCAGAGGCCCAGTGGTTTAGACTCTGCACTTAAACTGCAGGGGGCACAGGTTCAGTCCCTGGCTGTGGAACCAAGATCCCACATGCCTCGTGGTACGGCTAGAGGAAAAAAAAATGGAAAACAGTCAATGGAGAATGGCTGGCTTGCTTCAACATGTATCTACTGAGCAGCTGAGTTCTTAGAAACAGCATCATTATGCGATGTGGGTGCAACAAACAGCACATTTCCTGGCTTTCAGAAACGCTTTCAGAGAGTTGAGTGGAGTCAGGAGCCCTTGAAGAGATGATGTCATAGAATGAGGCCTGTTTTTACACAGAGCTATTTCTGTCCCACGTGTACCAAAGGAAGGATGGAGGCTCTGAGCAGAAGACGGGTCAGGAGAAAACTGAGATGAGATGGGGGAGGGAGGACAGCCAACTGAAGTCTTTCAGAGGCTTTTGTTCAGCGGCCCTCGATTGCAGTTTGTTCTGGTGAACTGTTACCCGCGGGACATAGGGTTACTAAAGCAACTGCACTTAATGAATTACTGTCATAGAGCCCTTGAAAAATTGCAAAGTAATTGCCAATAAATTAGTTCCTTTGCCCCATAAAACTGGCCTATGAAATAGGAAGACGCATTATTATCAAGACCACCCTATCATCCTTTCAGGTGAGGCTGCTGACCACACAAATTCAGCCACCGCATAGCAGACTAGCACTCAACACCAGGCTTTCTGACTCCAATTCCATAATCACCAGTCATATTACAAAGTTTGTGCGACCAGGATCAATGTGTATGTCCAACAGACTCTCCAAAGGTGGCTTTTCTCACCCCCTCATCCATTCAATGATGGTTTTTTATTGAGGGCCTATACTATGCCTGTAATGGACGGAGGTCTGAAGGTGCAGTAATGAACTAACAGACAGAACCTCTTCCTTTGTAGAGCTTGTATGCTTAATGCAGAAGCAAGAACCCAATGAGATAAACAAACACACATGCCATGTTCACTGTGATGATGATTAAAACCTATCAGAACAGGAAACAGTGCAACGATGAAATTTTTAAACCCATTTGCAGATTTCTCCCTAATCATGCAATGCATACCTGTGAACATTAATATGTTACATAGACAAATGTGTACACATATTTATGTGTTTCATACACTCCAATGACCTAGGGGTTCTGACAAGTAGGATTTTAATGACCTAGGGGTTCTGACAAGTAGGATTTTAGTTCAGGGAATCTTATTGGTACTTTAAATACTAGTGGACTACAAAGCTGACATATAAATCGAGATCTTAGAGAAACTTGAACAACTCCTTTCAAAAGAGTTCTCTGCTCTGGATGAAGAGGAACGTAAATTTAGTTTACTTTTCCATGTAACTACAGCTCTGACTCAGTTAAGATATGCCCATCATTAAAATATCCATCAGTGTGAAGTACTAATTTCTATAACATCCTCTGCAATCAGGCCAATCACTAACTTGACAAGTTTCTGTTTCCACTTGAATAGGCTAAAAGGGGAATCCTTCTACAAGATCTAGATAAAGTTAGGCAATTAAACTTCTTATGGAAAATTAAATTACCCAAAAGCGACCAAACATCTCTATAGCATAGCAGAGAAATCATCCATAAAACATAACAAATACTCATAGCCTCAAAAAAGAAAAGAAAAAAAAAAAGACCAGCCAGAAATCCTGCTGTGGTTTCCTATTTTCTACATTAGATATTAAGAAAGTCAACTGCTAAAGAAATGAAGTTAATTACCAAAATGATACAGGGTGGTCATCAGCTTCTATATTTCTGCCTCTACTCTGGCTTCTTTGAAACACAGGTAACTTGATTCTTTATCCTTGGCTTCCTCTCCTTTGAACCTCATAGATTCTCACGTGGTGTGCTAGTGTGATTTTACAGTTGAAGTTATCATCTAAAGTGTGATTGACGAATCTACATCCTTGACCAACTCTCTCTGTAAGCATCTTACCCATGTTTTCATCATTTATAACTTAATTGATATTGTCTTGGGGCATTTTATGCTCGTTATCATCTAGCATAAAACTGTTCCTACACTACTTCCAAGCTCAGGAGATGGATCAACTTTGTCCCACAAGCAAGACACCTCGAATCACTTTCTACTCTCCCTTAATTCTCCATAAGCAGTCACCAAGCATATCAGAAGATATTTACTATATGGCTCTTAAATTTTACTCATATCTTAGTTCTACTGGAGTCACCCTCAGTATCTCTCCCTTGGCTACTGGAATTGCCTTCTAAAACCTGTTTCTCTTGTCCTGGCTCTTCTTCTTCCAATTAATCCTTGACATTACAAAGACAGCCCAGTGTAGGAGAAACTGCCTTAGCTGATATCCAACATACAGATGGTGGGAGCACTACCCCCAAGCACTGGCCTCAGCTCACAGGGTTTAATTATGGACACAGTGTTCTAGAATGATACTTGACAAATGGGAACAATTTTTCTGGAGGATGACAGTGTCCAGAACATAAATGCTTTATGAAAGAACTATGAGAGATTTGGAGATTGTAATAAATGAAGGACCGTTGAAAGAACTGCCTGGATAAATTTAACCTCAGGAAGAAGGACAGAGGCAAGATATCTGGCTGCTAATATAATATTTGTTCATGTGTTACAGAAAAAGGATCATCTATATTCTAGCCAATGCCTGACAATACGAATACTAGTATTAACAAGTGGGAGCTGTAGGGGATTACTTACAGCCTGTTAAAAAGCATTTTGGCAACACCTGCTGTGCGACAGCCTTTATGAAAAAACAAGAGGGTCTCCTCTTAACAGCCTCTTTGATGGGGCCCTTGCAGGAAAACGGAGGAACGAGACAGAAAGGTACATGCAAGATTCCTCCCAATTTTAACGTTTCTAACTGGATTTTATCGGAAATATTTAGAAACCCTCGCGGGTAGTCTGCTCATCCTCTTGGCAAGTTAACTTTTCCACAAATGGAGACTGAACCTTCTCCCAGGAATCTTCCTGATGAAGGAATCAAACCCAGGTCTCCCACATTGCAGGCGGATTCTTTACCAGCTGAACCACCAGGGAAACCCTCCCTCTTTTATTTCTTTTTTCACTTACCAGCAAAACTGTCCCAAGTTGAGGAAGTTCCCTTCCCTGATGATGGCACTTTATTGAAGTAGCAAGTGCCACATTCAAAGCCAGTGGGGCTTCTTCTCCCTTGTGCTTTAATCATGGGACAAATGAGGCTGAATTTGCATTTACACAGCATTTCAGGGAGTCAGCCTCCTCGTCCACTGCACCCCTCACCGCACGACACTACATTATCCCTAATGGCTTATCAGGTCTGAAATTTAGTATTTGATCTTGTTTTATTATCTTCCCCAGCTATATTCTATACCTAATTTTTTCCCTGAAATGAACATTATTGATTTACTTATTAAATATTGTCTGCCTACTGTGGAATCTTCACACAAGCAGGATGATGAATCCCTTTTAAAAATAATGATTATCTGCAACACAATGCCTGAGATGCTAGTTTTATAAGGAGAGTTTGAATGGATTTGAACTAAATGCAGAGTATAAAAACTGTCCTGGACTCTCCCGGATAAAAGCTTACACACTGTTTCTATCTCCTGAAGAAAAAGAGGAATCAATAAGTGATTATATTCTTAAAGTAAATTACATTTCAGGTTTTGTTCTGTCCAGAGCAGTTAAGAAGGGATGATGACTGCAGGTTAAATCTAAGGGCACAGAGAAGAACTTGAGAAGTTGTTTGTAATGGCTAGGGGCAGAATTCAGAATAACGTTTAAAGGTAATAGTAGAATTAGCATCCTTTCATTAAATAGTGTGTTCCTTCCTCAGATACACTTTGAGCTAAATCTAACCATACAGGAACTGTCTGCCTTCTCCACGTGTATGGACAATGTCTCTCCCAGTGTAGACAATCCCAGGCTTCTCAGGATAAACCCCAGACTCCTGGGTCCCATTGGAAACCCTGCATCCCACCCACCCCTGAGATGTACCCCCCCTCCTCCTCATTCTTGCCTCCTCCAGTTGCTGCTGCAAAATAGATCCTAAACATAATGACTGGAAACCATCACCGTTTGCTTTTCCTCATGAGTCTGTATATAGCTGACTGGTGAATCACAAAATCTAAAATTTCATGCATTACCTTGGCCTCTGACTGCCTCCAGAAGATAGAAAAATCAAGTTGTCTGGTTCATGTTAGAAAGGTAATAGAAGCCTGATGTTAATCCCCGGTAAAAAGGTACAAAAAAGAAAACTACATTTTTTTTTTCATTCTTGCAGGCAACTGCCTGCCCCCACTGAGAACCTGGGAGGCTGTGGACTCCCTCTCGTCCTGGTCCCTAAAGCTAGTTCACTCTGGATGAGATGACTGGACGACATCACCCACTCAGTGGACATGAATCTGAGCAAACTCCGGGAGACAGTGGAGGACAAGGGAGCCTGACGTGCTATCAGTGCGGTCACAAAGAGTCGGACACAACTGAGCAACTGAACAACAACAACAAGATCTATATCTGAGGTTGTGTGTGTGTGTGTGTCCTCTCCAACTGAGATACTACAATTTCATGAAAAATACCGACAAGCAAGTTGATAGAAAGGCAACACAGACTGGGAGTGTGGTTATTTGCAGCAAATCCATACAAAAAGCAGTAATAATCAGAATATTTAAAGAGTTCCTACTGCCCTGATGGTTCCATTGATAAGCATCTGCCTTTCAATGTAGGGGATGAGGGTTCGATCCCTGGTGAGGGAGCTAAGATTTCACATGCCTTGGGGCCAAAAAACCAAAACATAAAACAAAAGCAATACTGTAACAA
Organism: Cervus elaphus; assembly: GCF_910594005.1. Classification (NCBI taxonomy): domain Eukaryota; kingdom Metazoa; phylum Chordata; class Mammalia; order Artiodactyla; family Cervidae; genus Cervus; species Cervus elaphus. The sequence continues at coordinate 45,314,816 of NC_057837.1, read as the reverse complement.
ATTCAATAAAGACTTTACAAATGGCCCACAACAACAACAACAAAAATTTTTTTAATGAGTTCCCACAAAACAAAAGGAAAAGGGACAAGAAAAAGAAATAAAGAAAAATAAAAGAAGCTCAGACGGTAAAGAATCTGCAATGCAGGAGACCCAGATTCAATCCCTAGGTCGCAAAGATTCCTTGGAGAAGGGAATGGCTACTCACTCCAGTATTCTTGCCTGGAGAATTCCATGTACTGAGGAGCCTGGTGGGCTACCGTCCATGGGGTCACAAAGAGTCAGACACGACTGAGCAACTAACACTTTTTCGTAAAGAAGAAATTAGAAGAGATACAAATGGCCAACAGTCACATGAAAAATCATCAATTTCATTAATACAAAAGAGAATGCCAAATCAAACAAAGTTGAGAATTTAGTTCACCACATTGTCTGAAATGCTAAACATGATTATATTATGGTGGCCCAGAAGCTGAAAAATAGGGGGAGATATCTTGCTGAAGTCAATTTAGCAATATTTGTCAACACTTTGTAATTACACGTTTTTACTGTGCAATTTATGTCCATGGATCTATCTGATGTGGCTGTGTCTCTGCTCAAAGATGTGTTTACTGCAGCATTTTTATAATAACCCCCAAATTAAAAAGCACACAATGCCTGCCAGAGCTGGATAAAATGTCCCACGCCTCTGGTCCAAGTGCATTTACATTCTCATATCTGAATATCATATACGAACCAAACTGAATAAATTCATAACCGCACCAAGACGGGGAGGCAGGCATAAACAGAATAGGAACCGACAGGCTTCTGAAGCATGGAAATCAGATGAGACAAACCGTGGCAGGGGAGCTGCGGACTGTCCTTGAGCAGGAGCAGGGTCTTTGCCTGAGCTGATGGGCATCCCTCCAGGGCCCCCAGGGAATCGGGGACACTGACTCCAGGTCTCATGCCAGGGGCCTCAGGGGTTCTCTTCCTACAGTCCCTGTTCCCAGGGAAACAGGGAGCACGTCACCAGTTTGAGTGGCTCAGGGGTCAGGAGCAGGAGGAGGGAAGGGAGAGCCATCTTTCAGGAGCAAGGGCCACGAGGAGCCACAGGCATGCATGTGACGATGCCTGCTGGCATGAGCCTGTCCACCTCCAGTCCACTGGGATGGACTCAGTGGGTCTCATGCAGACACACAGGATGGGGAACAAAGACAGAGAGGGGGGGTGTGCAAAGGTGTGATGTGAAGAACTGTGGTGTTTGCTGGTCAGGGAGGAGGTGTGCATGCTGTGAGGGATGGCGAAGGGGGACAGGTCAGGTGGGTTCAGAGACAACAAGCACAGAGTCGGGGGGTGCGAAGATGTGGTGGTCAGAAAGGGTGTTGCTCAGCTAGACGTGGCAGGACCCTCCAGTCTAGGAGGATGAGAGGTCGAGGGGTGGAGAGGCTGCAATGGTGGAGAAACCATCTCAGTGTTGGCAGGAACTAGGCCAGCAGTGACATGAGGTGGAGTTACAGGGCACCGGGCACTGCCACCTTCAGGAAGGAGAGAGGGGGCAGGCACCCCAAGAGCAGGGGTGGGAGCACAGACCAAGGTCCCAGAGTCCGTGCTGGAGGCTGTGGGGACAGGGCTGGGGTGCAGAAGGAGGGGAGGAAGGAAGAGAGAAGAGTATAGCCCAGAGGGAACACAGTAGGAGATGTAGGCAAAATCACCCACCCGCTTTGGGCATATTTGTATAAACTCCTGTCCCTCATATTCCTGTTGTTACTCAGACGGTGCCAGGTGACGCTTTAGAAGCAAATCAACCTGAATCTCAGGAGTTTGCATGAAGGGTTGTCTCCTCCACAGTGGTCTCCCCAGGGGCCCGTGGGGAGGACTCTGCTCCACACCCTCTCCACTTCCTGGTGGCCAGTGGGGTTGGGGGAGGGTTGGAGGGTCCCAGGGAAGTTTCCGTGCCATTCTGCCCACTGCCCACCAGCCAGAATCAGTAGCAGGGTGCTGCCCAAGGACAAGACGACCAGGAAGTGGGTGTTGAGAAGAGCTGGGTGTTCAGCGGGCGCTAAGCATCTTTTCCACTTCTCACTCCAGCTCTCAGCTGGCTGCTGAACTCAGCATCATGGGGAATCAGGTTGTAACAGAAGGCAGAGCTATTGGGTAAACATGGAGCCTCTTAGGAGTTATTTGCAGGCTAAAAGTAGACGTCTGATGAAGAAAAAACTGACGCTCCAAAAGGCAATAGACCTTGGTGGAAAAAGTGACAGATTGCAGGGATTGCAAATTTGGGTGACCAACCTGCTTCTCCTATGTGGGCCCACCTGCCAGACTGCATTCTGGATGCACCTGTAGATCAAGCCACTTACTGCAGGTGAGACGATTCACATGGTAGAAATAGAAGTGTGAGAAGGGAGCACATCAAGCTGTGATGCAGATACTAAACAAAACCCCATTCATGCTGCGCTATGCGAGGACCACATCCTTTCATGGACATTAACCAATCGATTTACCCCGCACCTCGGAAGATATCAGTTACTATGAGCTAAGCAATTAGAGGGCAGGGGAGGAAGGCATGGGTGCCAGCCCAGGCAGCGTGCAATGAGGAACAGGCGCAGGAGGGAGGCAGCCCCTGGTGCTCTTGGAGGATGCTTGAGGATGCCGGAAAAGCATCCTGCTCTCAGGACTCGGAGGATACCCGCTCATCTGCCAACCATTCTGTCACAGAAAGCGCATTTTCAGTCCAGGGGTCATGGCGGGAAGGACTCGTGTCAGGGACCAGATGGATGGATGGTGTTCCCTGCACCTTCACCCTGAGCCCGAGCCCATCTGTCATCCTCGTTTGGAACTCCGGGAGCAAGGTGGAACTGTTGGGGCTGGCGGACCGGGAAACCATAAGTCAAGGGAAGCCTTCAGTTCCTCGGACCCTGGCTTCTTTGAACCAGCCCTTCCCCTGGTCCTCTCCTGCTCTCTGCTGGCCCTGGATTCTGGCTGCTCTTGGTGACACGTCTCCTCAGCACCCAGACAGACACACCCACTGAAGGTAACACACGGCTGCAGGATGCAGTGGGAGGTGTGAGCACGCACGTGCATATGCATACATGCACACACACATCTGCACACACTCATGAGTGCACACATGAGTGTGGATACATGTGTGCATGCTCACACACAAGCACACATATGTACTCACATGTGTGCACACATGTGTATACATGCACACATTCACAAACCTGTGCGCACACATGTATGGGTACAGGTATGCACGCTCATAAACAAGGACAATGTATACTCACACATGTGTGCACTACATATGGGAGGATGTCTGTTACACCAGGGTGAGGACCACCTGGCAGAGAAGGGCTTTGCCTTTGTTCCCTAAGTAAAGGAAGGTCCTTGAAGGTCTCAGGTGAGCAGGGGTAAGGTCAGTATCATATTTCAGGGCTCAGGCTCTGGCATCAAGGTGGGAGTGTCAAGGATGTAAATTGATTGGGGCCACTGTCCTGTCTGGGAGGACTCATGGGGGGTAGGACTCAACTGCAAGAGGGACAGAGGAACTGGAGACCAAGCACCACTGAGAGGGGAGGGGAGTGACGGATCTGCAGGGTATGCATGTGTTCATGTGTGTGTGCATGTGTGTGCATGCCCGCAGGGTGAGTGAGGGAAAGGAGGGCTTCCAGGAAAACCCTGAGACCAGGAGGAATCGCCTGGAAGACAGAAACAACGCATCCTGATCACTGCTTCCCCCACCAGGTCTGCACACATTCTCATCAGGTTGGATTCGCTGCCACCACCTGCTGGTTTCTCCTCTGGGCTGGTTTCCTTCTCATCTCTCAGAAGTATGACTGGTTTTCACACTTCCTGCTCGAGCTGGGCATTTTAAGTCAACCTGTCATTTTCATCCTCTGTGCCCAGCACAGTGCCTGGCCCAGGGCTCAGACAGTGAGAAACGGGGTGAAGGGGGTTCATTCAACCCCCTTCAAAACCTGTAGGCTGGATTTTGTGAGTCATCAATGTACAGTCCATTCCAGAATGTGACCTACCTTGGCCAAAGACACCTGTGTGCAACCATTAGTTTTAGAAACTGTTTAGAAATTACCCTGATATACCAATTCATACACTCAGTCACATAAAACCTACTATGTGCATCCTTTGTGACTACTAATAGCTTTTGTTGTCCCTTTATTCCTTGGTGTACATTGTATTTCCTGGTTCCTGGGAAATGGGAAGGACACACCATGATTGACTGACATCTTTGTTCAGCGTTCCAATGTACAAGTTTCCAATCAGGACAGAATGTGGCAGACAGAGCCCTCTTCTTCACACCACTCATTTTACTGTGTTGAAATGCAATTTTATAATTCCATTGTGGATTTAAAATACAAACCGCAAAATTATTTTCTGAAAACCCCAACCTCAAAATCCTATATCTTAGTTTTATATATACATACAAAATCTCAATATTTTCCTTAAATTTTCTTGAATGTCTTCATAGCAATTTTTCCAGAGACAATATTATAAACAACTCCATTATTGTCATGGGTCATTTTGAAAATGCATCATTTAATTAAGTGATCTGGGCAAATCCTTCTGGCTCACAGCTTCTCCCATTAAAAAAAAATTAAATTATTGAGTGATATACATATAAGGCTTCCCAGGTGGCTCAGTGGTGAAGAATCTGCCTGCAATGCCGGAGACCCAGGTTTGATCCCTGTGTTGGGGAAGATTCCCTGGAGAAGGAAATGGCAACCCACTCCAGTATTCTTGCCTGGAGAATCTCACAGACAGAGGAGGCTCAAGGACTATAGTCCATGGGGGTCACAGAGTCAGAGCACACATACACATGATACATATAAGGCAAGCCACATTCTCTGATCCAGGCTTGGTGAAGCCATAACTAAGTCGGACTATATTAGGAACAGTTCCTGTTTTCAGTAACCTGCCCCCTTCAGCAGAAGTGGGGCTGTCTCACCCCACCACCCTCCACATAACGAGGAGGTCACCAGACATTTTTCCTCCTCGGTGGGACTCGTGGCAGCCCACGTGGCTGACCCAGAGTCAGAGGGAGTCATTTCAAAAAGGTTATCATTATCCTGACAAAATGCGATGGAGGTGTGCGTGATTCATTTTTTAAGGGAGCCGTCAGCAAATGAATGAGGCAGGGCTGCGACAGCCCGGCTCCATGTCCCTGTGATACTAATTATTAGAGACACGACACGCGCACAACACACCAGGGGTCTTATCTCGCCCGCGACCGCTGATGAGCACAGGCAGCCTCTGGACATCCTTGGCCCGGGCATTGTTCTCAGCACCAAAGGAGGGGGCTGGGCTGCCTTCTTGGCTTCCTGCATCCTCAATTCACAACTGTGCTCCTTGCCTTTGTTTTCTTTCCTTCCAATTTTTTCCTTTCTTTCTTGACCTTTCTTCTGTGCTGTTTCACAGATGCAGAACCACAGGACAGGCTCCATCCTACAAAGGCTCTTTGTTTAGGGTTTTCTCTCTCCATAAGACAGCATCAGAAGCCCTGCATGTTGCTCTGTTACTGGACGGCAGGTGAAAGTCACTGTTTCAACAGGTCTTCAGGGCTTCCATCCCCCCTCCATAAGGAGAACCACCTCTTCCCATAGTGCAATCTGCGGACTAAAAACCCTAGGTGTGGAACACTGAGCGCAGTACCTCAGTGTAGGTGAAGTACCCGGTACCCAGGAATTACTAGGTATCACCAAACTTTATCTGAGCATGTGAAAATGTGTTAATTCAGATGCTGCATTTGTGGAATCACTCTTCCCTCCAGTGTGTAAGGTCATCAGTGTAACTAGATGAACCATCCAGAGCTCTGTGCTGTAGAACAGAGTGACTGGTGATAGAGCTGTGGGATAAGTGCAATAAAACATCTCAGCCTCTCAGTATTGCCAACAAACCCTACTGAGCCCCTCTCCTTCCCAAGCCTAACTTTCCAGGTATCGCAGGTACTCAATGCATACCTGTGGAATGACCCCACCAATAATGGACAACTCGATATTTTCACTTTCTTGGACGGCGTACGCTTCCTAGTAAAGATGGCATATGTGTGAATATATGTCTTTATAAGGTATTTTAGAAGATTTTTCCCCAAATATGATCAATTTTCACCATATTCATATTTTGAAGTTGCAGTATTTTTTTGTTTATTTTTTAACTGGAGGAATATTGCTTCAGTGTCATGTTGGTTTCTGCCATACAACAAGGAGAGTCAGCCGTGATTACACATCTGCTCCCTCTGTCTTGAGCCTCTCTCCTCCCCTATCCCAACCTTCTGGGTCATCACAGAGCCCCAGGCTGGGCTCCCTGTTGAAGTTATAGTACTTTTTTTTATTAGGACTTTATTTAGCTTAGTTGGTGAAATATTGCAAACTGAAGGCTAGTATGCAAGTGAGACCTGGAGACAGGCTTTGCTTAAAAGGCGCAGATGTTCTACAAAATGAAACCAACAATTTCCATTTTCATAAAGAAAACAAATTTCTGGCTTCTCTTTTAAAGCCCAACCACAGGGGGCCTCTCCTCCTCCAGGGCTAAAGTCCGAGGGGTTGATTAGTTGTTCAGGTGGAATGCATCTCCCCAGTGTGCCTGCTCCCCCAGGACAGTATCTGCACACAAACACTTGTTTCTGGCACGATTTCTCCCCATGCTACCTTTAGGGCCCTGCAGGCACCTGGGGTGGGGAACTCCACAGAATGTAGAATGATTCTTAGAAAAGTGAAATATGCCTCTTAGGTTAAGATCAGCTTTTGAAAATAGCTTCTATACATGTCTTTGATGTATACCACAGTTCTTCAAAGATAGTTACATTACATTGTTGCTGTTTAGTCACTCAGTGTTATCTGAGTGTTTGTGACCCCACGGGCTGTATGTGGCCCACCAGGCTCCTCTGTTCATGGGATTCTCCAGGCAAGAATACTGGAGTGAGTTACCCTTCCCTTCTCCAGGGGATCTTCCTGACCCACGGATCAAACTCGTGTCTCTTGCATTATCAGGTGGATTCTTTACTGCTGAGCTACTGGGGAAACCCATGTTCAATAATTTCAAATTACTTTAAATTTTTGATATTTTTAATGTATAGTGAGCTTAAAAGTTCATTATTAGTCTGGTATGTTTCAGTTCAGTTCAATAGCTCAATCGTGTCCGACTCTTTGTGACCCCATGAACCGCAGCATGCCAGGCCTCCCTGTCCATCACCAACTCCCAGAGTCCACCCAAACCCATGTCCATTGAGTTGGTGATGCCATCCAACCATCTCATCCTCTGTCGTCCCCTTCTCCTCCTGCCTTCAATCTTTCCCAGCATCAGGGTCTTTTCAGATGAGTCAGCTCTTTGCATCAGGTGGCCAAAGTATTGGAGTTTCAGCTCCAACATCAGTCCTTCCAATGAACACCCTGGTATGTTTAAGGGGCTACTAAATAAAATGGAATATGTTTCTCTAAGATCTGGGCAGGATTACAATTGCAATTTAATCAGAACTTACAGCCTCCTGTGATGTTCAGTGAGATTTCCAAGATATTCTCAGACAGTAGACAGCCTTGTATTACAATGCAATTTGTGGTTGAAGACATCAGGCAGAGTAAGAATTCAGTCAGGATGAGCTATGCAAATTCTCTAGAATAGTACACTGTCTACTTCCAGGTAGAAAACCATCTCAGAAGTTTCTGACTTAAAAAATCAACTAATATAGTCCCAGGGTTGTTCATGCAATTTTTTCCTCACACATCCATTCTTTCTTCTTTAACCTAGGAAGTAAAAAGTCATGATTTAATAGTTTTCTATGACAACAAAGCCTCATTATTCTGTAAGTGTGTGTTCACACTTATAAGTAAGAGAGGAGGGAAAGGAATATTGGAGGGTTTATTTCACAGAAAGAAACCACTTCAAGTAACAATTAGCATTTGACAGTTCACATTCTATTGAAGAAATAGATCACAAGTTTAAAATATCACGAAAACAAATGATAATCCTATTTCCAAGCTCACACATCTCCCAGGATGCTTGTAAGACTAACAAGAGGGAATGTTTGTGACACGTAATCATTATTCACATGCCCAATCATTACAGAGAAATATTTCTGGAAAATGGATGGAAAGGATGTTGAATGCATTGCCTCTGGCCATAATATTTATTATGGGCTAGGTAGAGAGAAAGTATAATATAACATATCCAAACCTTTTAGCATACAAAAGAATGACAGGAAATTTTTTTTAGTTATTGACCCAAACACATCGCAATTTTTAAAACTACTCTTGTAAATACCATTCTGTTATTTCTACAAGCAACAGTCCTGCAAATTGGCTACCGTTAAATGTCAGCTAATAAATGTAAATAAGAAATAATTGTTAGAAGATAAATAAATGAGATGCATGTATAGATGATCACCTACAGTATGACAGATTCTTTATTTATAGTCACCACTGTCAGCTTTGGGACATATTCTTGAACCACACAAATATGTGTGATTCACAGATTACCCCATTTTCTTAGCTGAAACCTATTTTCTGAAGCATTTTCAAAGTAACTATTTTATCTTGTTTTCCAGGAAAATCTAACAAAGACAGTGTCCATTAACTCCGCTATCTACTAGAGAGGGGAAAAAAGTCCCATCTTGGCAACTGTTGCTTTACTTTGTTCCTAGAGAGGACCACCACTCTCAACTAAAAAGATGTTAAAAAATAAAACACAATGAGTTTTCAAAACTGCTGGGACAAAAAAGCTGACTGATGTGAGTTCTATAAAATCACTTCCCAAACCAACAGTTAAAGAACATGTACAATTGAGTGGACTAAATGTTTGAAGAAATACTTCTTCAAGAACCTTAGAGAATGTTTTGAAGTTCTAGTAATCTGATTCAAGACAGTCAAGTTACTTAGCAGGAACTTGGAGGATCCAGAGAAAGGAGAACTGATTGTATCTCTTATGATTCCTCTCAGAGACTCTACGTCTTAGCAGAAGTCAGTCAGCAAATAGTTAAATCAAACTGCTGAAGGAAGTGTACTTTACACATACTTGGGATTTCTCATGAGCTGTAAGTGACTAGTCCTGACCACAAGGAAGAGGCAGAATAGCATCCTTGCCCTAGTATAGGTTTGAGCCACCTCTGTGTGGACGTTGGCTAATGGAGTACCCATAATGAATTTTTGTTTCATGAGAAAAAAAAAGCTCTGGGTAGATTCTAATGTTTGTATAAATATTAGGATGAAGCATGAAATTCCCAATGATACTCGCAGCAGTGATGAACTTTACCTGATAAAGAAGCTTTTTTGTTAAATATATAAGTTTATTTGTAAAATAAATACATGCTCACTTTCAGACATTTGGAATAAATATATGTATATGTACATGGGGTGTGTGTGTGTGTGTGAAAATAAATTTGTCCCATAACCTGCAACCCAGAAATGACTGGTATTGTCTTTCTAGAGAATTCCCCTTTTATTACCAATACTATAAATGAGGCTATTGTTCATGAAGTATTATATCTTGTTTTTCCTAATAATATTATATAATAAGCAGTATCCCGTGAAGTTACAAATTCTTCCAAATAACCATTAAAATTACACAATCTGCAACCCTATGTGTTTCCTGTATTCCTTGTTCCTACTTGAATGAATGAATGATATACAGTGAACATCTTGGTACACAATTTCTGTTCTAAATTTGGAAATATGCCCTTGTATTAAATGTATTCAATGTCCATGTAAAATTCCTGGGTTAAGGCATTGGAAAAGTTGAAGCCTTTGACACAAATTGAATTTTTTTTACAGAAAGAGGGAGCAATTTTTATCGCCCCAGAAGTCAATCAGAATGCTTGTTTGTTTGTTTTTTTTCAGAATGCTTATTGTGTCTCCATCAACACTGAGCATTCTTACTGAAAGAGATGGTTTCCCTCCTCCCAGGACAAAAGGCACTAATTGATTGTCACTTTACAAAGTGCGGTCCTGGTGGGATTTTGGTGTTGATAGAACTTCATATGCATAGACCTGTGGGGGTGAGCAAACTGCTGAAGGCATCCCCAGATACATCAGGGACTGCAGCTGTTGCCTTAAGTCTCCCCTTGTTGCCCATCCAGGTGCCCAGACGTGCAGCCTTTACAGCCTACGCATAGCTCACACTGAGCTGCTGTGTCTGACAGCGTTTGGCCAGCAGGTTTGGCCAAAGATTTCTTGAGCCATCTCCTAAAAACAAAAACTAGACCGTATTATTGGCATAAAGAAGGACACTTCTTCGTAGGGTTTGTCATCATTTTGAAGGATGAAATAACAGCTCAGCGGTTGCTATGAGAAGTGGGTGGGGAAGCCGGGGCCTCCCCTGTAAAGAAGACTTGGTGGGGCAGGAGCCTGGGAATGGGGGGAGCAGTGCCACAGAAGCTGCTGTCTGGGGTCCTGACCAGGCCGGGATCAGTCAGCTTTCCTCGCCTTCTCTCTGCTCCTCTTTGGCACACTGTTGTTACTGTCAGTCACTAGGTCCTATCCGACTCTGCGACCCCATGCACTGTAGCACACAAGGCTCCATGAGCAGGTGGGTGCAATTCTAAGGGCCCTTTCATTCAATTACTTCCACACACCTTAATATATATGTTGTAAAGTTCCAGTTTTCAGAAGAGGTGAGGAAGGTCCAGCCCCACTTCCTCTACTGGTTTGTTTCAGCCCCATCACTGGGAGGAGTCACAATAGGGCCCACCTGGCCACATGGACCTGCCCCTCCCATAGAGACTAGGAGTGGGGACAATTTATCCCAAAATGTATTTATGAGAAGAGGATCCATCCTCCAGTAAATGTGAGCAGAAAGCAGGTGTCTACAGTTTTATGTGCACGTGGGTTTAATTACAGGACAGAAAGGACCATATAAATGGGCAGCTTTGCCTCATAATTTGTGGGTTGTATGTTGTTCTTCCAAGAATCCAGACTGTCACCCTGTGAATTTTAAAGTGATATTATAACCAAGGCTTTAAAATGCATTTTAAATTGTGTTATTTAAATTAAATGCTAATCAAAAATTAAATATAATTAAAATTCTGGGTTGTTTATCTATTTAGTAGTTTGGTCTCTCTAAAATGCCAAAAACTGATGATTTGACTAACAAATGCCACAAATAATTCTGACATTTTCTTAGCCAAGGTGTCAGTTAAGAAACACTATGTGATGATGACAGAGAACAGAAAAGTTGTTGCTTTAACTTTTCTGCTTTTCTGTAGGATATTTGACACAAAAGATTGTCATTATTAAGAGTAAAGCTGGCCTAAAATTTGAGGAAAAATTGGTATATCATCTATAATTTTGGAGAAGAGGCACATAATTATAATTTTTGCCTACTTCGGAAAAATATCTCTGAGGGTGTGGAGAAAACATTTTCAAGAGGGTTGGGATGCATCTTTCAGATGACACGTTGTATAGCTTCCCATCAAGGGGCCTTTTCTGAGGTCTTTTCAGTAACGTGATTTAATCAAGGACTAAAATAAGGTTGGTGGGTCCAGGTATGCTTCTGAGGCCTTTAATCAAGTCTCAAAGCCTATTAAACTTAAGAGACAAATTGTCTTGTCATCAAGACTCCTTCATTGAAACTCCTTTGTTGAACCCTTGCTATGTCTAATTCACCACATTTTTGGAGTATTATTGTTCTTACTGGATGGTAGAACCAAGGCCTTTTACTCAACCTCTAATTATTTAGAATATATACAATATATTACAGATTTAGATTTCTCGGTGGTATGTAAATAGTTATCTGTACAAGAAATAACTGGTTGACGCTGATTAACGATTTTGTCTGAGCTGTCTACATCTATTCATAGTAATTCAAGCCAAGTTTCACTCACAGTATGTTTGCAACATAAACATATGTCATGAAATCAGCCTTGAAAATGTTCTCCATAACCTTTAAACTGTGTTGGGTGGAGTAACTCAAAATGTACAATTTATTGAAGGTCTTTCTATTTTGTATTTTGTCTGGAATTATTCGTGTGTCAGAAAATAGGTGCCTGACACACAACAGGCAGGCAGGCGAGAATTGGTTGACTTGAAGAATGAACCCAGACATCTCTTTACACTGTGGGTTTTCAAGCCCACAGAAAGACCAATGGCTTTCTGCTCCCCTAAATCCAGAAGCACCTGGAGGTAAAACCCTCCTCCAAAGACAGACATAGAACATCTGTGAGAAAGTGGTGGTGACCAGAGGATGCCAACTCCCCAGGATAAGGACCTGGGTGGGAATTTCTGCTTATCAGGTGTGTGTCAAAAACCACACGGGAATGTCGTGTTATCCAGTAGTTGTTACTAAGAAATCAGATTTACACACACAGAACAGCAGAGACCATGGGTTTTACAAACAACCTAATAAACCCGAAAGCGTATTTTCTTTACATTAACAATAGACTTGTTCTCACTGACCCTTGAAAAAAAAATCATAGTTAGAAATCTACTGCTTTTATTTAAGAAGACCAAACCAGGAGATGCAAAATGGATTGTTTACCTGTAAGTTGTCAATATACTCTGTAATCCGTTGTATCGGGAAGAAACAGACGTGGGGCTTGCTTGTTTCCTGACAAGCACAAACAACCGCCAGCACATCACTGACACTCCCAGTGTGTCACTTAGAATACTTTTTCTTTAAAGGTGACGGCTTGCTCCTGCTGTGTCAGGATGCATTGAAGTCAGTTCCCTTTGGTCAGACACAAACATCACAGGCAGCTGCCTGGTGATTTTTCAGAGACAGTGATTTGAATTTGCTTAAGATGCTACAAGCACATCATGACTTTAATAAACTTTCTAAAGTGGAGGGTGGAACTCCTTGGATGCTCTTTGTTCTTGATGTGAAAAACATTGTTTTCAGTCAATGGCAGGTGCCTCTCACCTTACCTTTTCTTGTATTCCATTTCCTTCATCACTTTGTAGAAATTATGTAATTAGAATAAAGATGTCAGCTGTAAAGACTGGACATCACTAAGGCCCATGCAAAGGTAAGACAAACAGAAAAGTCATTGTGTTTCAGTCGATGATACTTTTAAGACAAAAGATTAATTTATATAATGTTATTTGCTTTTTATTGTGTTTCTTTGTGATGGCGATGTTAATACTAGTAACAGCAATTAACTATTCACTGAGCTCTTGCTGTGTCAGGCATTGTTTCTCACAAGGGTTTCTTACAAGTTGATAGCTCAGTTGGTAAAGAATCTGCCACAATTCAGGAGACCCCGATTCAGTTCCTGGGTCAGGAAGATCCGCTGGAAAAGGGATAGGCTACCCACTCCAGTACTCTTGGACTTCCCCTGTGGCTCAGCTGGTAAAGAATCCACCTGCCATGCAGGAGACCTGGGTTCGATCCCTGGGTTGGGAAGATCCCCTGGAGAAGCGAAAGTATTCTGGCCTAGAGCATTCCATGGACTGTATAGTCCATGGGTCGCAGAATCTGACATGACTGAGCAACTTTTACTTTCACTTTCACTAGTTCATCCAACCCTCAAAATTATTAATATTCTCAAAGCCCAATCACCCATATTTTACATTAAAGAAACTAAGTGATTCCGTAAATCTTTTGTTTCACACTGAGGTCCAGGCGTTTGAACTTTCAAGTAGGAGAAGCAGTTTGGTCCCCTGGGAGGCTGGGAAACTCTCCTCTCCAGGGACCAAACTCTTTGCAAACACTGAGTACCCAAGAGAGGGGACCCATGAGGTGGTCACTCTCATTTCCCCCTGAGAAATGCAGACTGACAAGCCCGGGTTCTCTGATCTGCCAGGGTGACGCCTAAAAACAATATTTTATGCAAATATTCAGTTCAGTCGCTCAGTCATGTCTGACTCTTTGAGACTCCATGGCCTGCAGCACACCAGGCTTCCCTGTCTATCACCAACTTCCGGTGCTTACTCAAACTCATGTCCATTGAGCCGGTGATGCCATCCAACCATCTCATCTTCTGTCGCCCCCTTGTCCTCCTGCCTTCAATCTTATGCAAATATTATTCTCACTTTAATTTAGATTATGTATCTCACTAGAATATAGGTGATCTCTCTGTTTTGTAATTTCCTCTCAATTTACCTTTGAGAGGATATTGTCTTCCCTTAATCTTGTTTTTATTTAATTTTTACTTTCTTTAACATTCAGAGGCCTGAAACTGGTTTTTCTAAAGTGTGGGTCTGAAGAGACTTTTCTCCTGAGTTTGGTCTGTTAAGTGCTGCAAGCTTCTCCACTTTTCACCCCTCATCCTGCATCCTCAACCCCCTAATCTGGTAGCAGGTCCCACCACGTGCCTGGAATGTGAGATTTCTCCAAGAGAAGATTCATGCTCTCCTGGGCCTCCATGTCCTCGATCATTTTCTCCTTTGTTTGGAACACTCACTCTTCCTTTTTTTTCTAGATATCACCCTCATCAGTCAACATTTTAGTGAATCATCACTTCCTCTGGAAAGTCTTTGCTGACACCCCCATGGTACAGTAAAGTAAATCATTATCCATATACATATATCTACTCTTTTTTAGATTCTTTCCCTGTGTAGGCACACACACATATATATATGAGCATGCACATATATATAGCACAGGAACTCTTGTGCTATATATATGTGCATGCTCAATCTCTCAGTTGTGCCCAACTCTTTGAGACCTCATGGACTGTAGCCCACCAGGTTCTTCTGTCCGTGGAATTTTCCAGGCAAGAATACTGGAGTGGGCTGCCATTTCCTATTCCAAGGGATCTTCCCGACCCAGGGATTGAACCCACATCTCCTGCATCTCCTGCACTGGCAGGCAGATTCTTTACCATTGAGCCCCTGGGAAGCCCATGCTATATAGTAGATCTTTATTAGTTATCTGTTTTACACACAGTAGTGTGCATAGGTCAATCCAATCTCCCAATTTATCCCTGCCCCTACAGCTCCCCACGGTAACCATAAGATTATTTTTTACATCTATGACTCTATATCTGCTTTGTAAATATGCTCATCTGTACCATTTAGATTCCACATAGAAACAATAGCTAGGCCTTCTTTCTCTTACGTGTCAGGGCAAGGAAGCAAAATGCAGAGTCTCTGTCCTTAAGACGTTCCTTTGAGATTTCAACAACCTTTCATTTTAAAAGACATGTTATTAAAAATCATTGTCTCTTGTTTAGAACTGTTCAGGGGTGGAAGGAAGAGCTGAGAATGTCAGAATGTGTCCTCAAATATACATATTCCTATTTCCCTAATGAGGAATAGTATAGCAGATACCCAATGTGGATGTAAACAGATAAACAGGATCTGGTCATGGAAAATTCACCTGAACATCTTAGAGTTGTCCATTTCCAGGGTGAAACCAGAAAGCTTTTGAATTAGTGCTTAGTGTTCCATATACAGTGAATGACTTTATGACAAAAGGGTGCTTTCGGACCTAAAAAATATTTCCCAAATGGGCAGATCACAGTTTTTCAAAATAATCATGTACTTTTCATGATAAAGTATTTTCTGTTCAGATGTTACAGATGTAATTTCACATTTTCTTTATTGCCAAACTTTTCAGACACTTTAATATATTAATATGTATTATAACCTGTGATATTAAGACAAAGCATTTTTTTAACTCTGGATCAGTTTTCACAAGGCATGTCTATCAGCCAATGAAGGGAAAAGATATCATAGCTACCTTTAGAAAGTTTAGAAAGTTTGAGGGTTTGATGGGGAAGAAGTCTGATTTTCAACAACGTAAAAGGAAACCAAATTTAGGAAATTTAATAATGATGGACTAGGAAATATTCATGGAATTTTAAAAAACCTTCTTGATACTGTTTTTGTAATAGTCCCACTTGTGACATTTTTATAAGCCCAGTCGGTTTCCTTTTTGGTGGGTAGGGACACTCTGGTTGCCCCAGATTGAAAACTGTCCTTATAAAATGTAGGTGTGTCACAGTCAGAGATAGCCTGTATTTCATCCTCTGCTTCATTTGTAGAAAGATATAAATCAAAGTAAGACGAGAGGAAGCCGCTGTCATCGCCACACATTCTCCAGCGAGATCCCTGACCTCAGAGCCTGTTCTGCACACCATGTGCACGGCATCACCTTACAACTCTAATTTGTGGTGCTGCCATGTCTGTTTTCACCTTGTCTTCCTGTCAAAATGAATTAGGAAAAAGTGAGAAATCGTTAGGTCTTTAAGGGATTCTTGCAAACACTTGCTACTAAGGGGAAAATGAGAAGCCTGGCATAAACATTCCCAACTGTTTCTATGAGGACATAGCGGTACCTGCTAAAGAAGGATTCTCCCCCAATTATGAATTTTTCCATGGCAAGACACTCCCACTGGACCAATTCAAGGCATGACAGATAGATACACCCAGATTTCTTTATTCAAGTCAGTTGCTGGGGCTGCTGGGAAGCTGTTAATCGTCACTTAACCTATTTGTGAAATGAGCAATGTGTAAATTCAGTTCAGTTAATATGTATTGAGAACCCAAAGGGTGCACAGTGCTGCACCAGGAACCGTGGGCCAGGCAGTGAAGAAGGCGCCTCCTGCCAGGTCCTTCCTACCTTGTGGAGCCACTGCCGGGCACACAGCCTGTGACAGCCCAGTGCTGGTGGGGAGGGAAGTTTCACACTAACTTCTCATCTCTAACCCTCACCCTTAGGTCATCCATCACCCAATCAAAGCTGCTGAACACAGGATGGAAGCCATAACAGCAAACATATGAGAGCCCATTGGATTTTTCCAGATAGGCAGCGTTTTGTTCTACTTCCATTATTTTCCCATTTTATCTCATTCTTTAAAAATCAATACTTTTATTTTAGCGAGCCAGAAGATTCTAGTCTGTACCGCTTAAACACAGGAGCCATGTGGTGTCATCCCTAGACGTGATGTCAGAAAACACCAATGCCAGCCCTTCCATCTGCTTCTACAGCAGCTGCATGAACTGAGCCGTCGGCGGGGCTTCTGAGACGCAAAGACTTCACCTGCAAAGACAGTCTATTCTGTTCCCCAAACTCGGAGAATGAAATGAAATGGTGTTGGGGCAGATTTTATGTTCAGCATTATGCGAAATATAAATGCTAAAACTAGAGACCTCAGTTAAGAGAGTAAGCTGACTGGTAGCTGCTATCCTACTGAGGCTTTACTTCAAATGACCCCTTTGTTTGGAGAATTTTTTGCATTCTTTATGCAAACTTATTTCTGCCCCTATGTTTTCCTGAAGCAATGGTGTTCAGTATGATTTTCTGAAATGTTATACTTTCAAAAAACCAAGTTGTTCTCCAACTTGTGGAGAAAAAGACAGATGGTTACCATGTAATTATTTTTCAGTGTTTACATTTTTCTCCCATGATATATATGTGTGTGGGTATATGTATACATCTTTTTTAATTTTTGAAAGCTGCTAACAGTTAAAGGAAAAATGAGCATTTAATTGTAATATTGCAAAGAGCAACATTTGTCGGTTGGTGAGACTAATCCTTCAGTCTGAACGTAAGTAGCTTATGTTACTATTTTTATTCTACCAAGAGATGTCATGGCTTTAACAATGACATTATTTGTTTTTAAGCTTCAGTGGTGTATTCATAAGGTCATAACTCTTATAGAACCAATGTCCTTCTGTGTGTGGTACTGTTATGTCACTTTCCAGGTGAGCTGCCCCAAAGGACAGCTCACAACTTGGTGACTTTAAAAATAAAATGAAATAGGTGACTTTAACAAATATCTTATTTGTTAAAGCAGTCTTAGGTTCACAGCAAAATCGAGAGGAAGGTGCAGAGATATACCGCACACCCACTGCCCCCACAGGCACAGCCCCCCACCATCAACATCCCCAGCAGGTGGGACATTTCTTACACCTGATGAACCAACACTGATACATCACCATCAAGCAGAGTCCAGAGTGTTCACTCTTGGGGGCCTTGGTGTCATAAGTCTTATGGGTTTGGACCAATGTGTCTTGCTCCCTGGGTCAGGAAGATCCCCTGAAGGAGGAAATGGCAAACCACTTCAGTATTCTTGCCTGGGAAATCCCACGGACAAAGGAGCCTGGTGGGCTATTGTCGATGGGGTCGCAAAGAGTTGGACACGATTGAGCATACACATGCATACACACATACATAATCATATCCTTCATTACAATGTCATCCAGAGAAGTTTCACTGCCCTAAAAATCCTCTGTGTTCCACCTGTTTATCCCACCCTCCCATTTAAAACCTGAAAACCAGCGACATTTTTACTGTCTGCATAATTTTACCTTTTCCAAGATGCTGAGAAGTTGGAATCATATAGTACCTAGCACTTTCAGAATAGCTTTTCTCACTTAGTAATATATATTTTCCTTTCCTCCGTGTTTTTTCATGGTTTAATAATTCATTTCTTTTTAGCATTGAATAATAGCCCATTACCTGGAAGGATTACAGTTTATTTATCCATCACCTAATAAAGGACATCTTGGTGTCTTCCTGGTTTTGGCAATTATGAGTAGAGCTGCTATAAACATCCACACGCAGGTGTTTGTGTGGGCATAAGTTTTCTGCCTCTTTGGGTAAATACCAAGGAGTGTGATTACTGGATCCTATAGTAAATAGCATCTTACTTCATCAGAAAATGAAAGAGGGCAAAAGAGAATGGGTAAGCACAATAGAAGTCAATCTGAGATGTCACATCTCTTCATTTTTGTTTCTTTGGCCATGCCTGCAGCTTGCAGGATATTAATTCCCTGACCAGGGATCAAATCTGAGGCCCTGGCAGTGAGATTACCAAGTCCTAACCACGGGACCACCACAAAATCCCCCAAGCCCATCACTTTTGCCATTGTCTATTCTTCAAAAGCAAATCAATAGGTCCAGCATCCCCAACCCTAGGGGAGAGGATAACACAGGAAAGAATTCCAGAAAGCAGGATTATTGGAACTATTTTATTTTTAAATTTTTTCTTGAAGTCTAACTGATAGACAATGTATTGGTTTCAGAAATAGAACACACTGATTCAGAATTTATATACTTTACATGATAACCATCAAGAGAGTCTGGTAACCACCTGTCACCATTATTACTGACTATATACCCTATGTGGTGCAGTCCCTGGGACTGATTTATTTTGCAGCTAGACATTTCACCTCTTCATCTCCCTCACCTGCTGCCCTTAAGCCCCACTCTTCTTCTCTCTGGCCACCATCAGTTTGTTCTCTGCACCTATGAGTCTGTTTCTTTTGGGTCATGTGTGTTCATTTATTTCATTTTTTAGATTCTATCTGTAAATAAAATCAGAGGGCACTTTTCTTTCTCTTCCTCTGTCTGACTTGTTTCACTTAGCATAATACCCTCTAAGTCCATCCATGTTTTCCCAAATGGCAAGATTTCATTCTGAAATGAATTCATCATTACAATTACATCTGAGTAATATTCTATTAATTATTTATAGTGATATATGTATATATATTCTTATTCATCTATTGATGGACACTTAGGTTGCTTCCATGTCTTGATTATCATAAATAGAGAGGCTGTGAACACTGAGGTGCATACATTTTTTCAAGTTAGTTTTTTTCTTCAGATAAATATCCAGGAGTGGGATTGCTGGATCATGTGGTAGTCCTATTTTTAATTTTTTGAGGCACCTCCACAGTAGCTGTCCCAATTGACATTCCCCACAAGGGTCCCCTACTCCATTGGAAACATTTTAGAAACAAACTGTCACAATAAACAGAAAGAAACAAGCAAGTCACAAAAATTAATCAATCCTTGAAATTCTATGATTGGGTCATATTTTATTTTTTTTTTTCAGTGGTCATTACATGTGTTTTCTTCAGAATTAAATTTTTATAACTACTAGGCAGCTAAGTACTTGGACTTGTTGATAAAAAATAAGAAAGCAATCATTTTACCAGGTAGATAAAACCTCTGAATATATTTATCAAACTCTGTTCATATATCCAGGTAATTCTCATTTCAGAGCCAAAAGCAACTTCAGTTAATGGCAATTTCTTTTCTCCAATCTAAATAAAAGTATATTCCCATATATGTCTGCACTTATTTTTGAATTGCCAATTTCTTAAACTTCAAGGCATTTAGAAGTTTTATAAAAATGATTAACTGATTAAGATTTTTTTTCTCTTTATTCAGGCTTTAAAAGAACAATGCAAAATTTTATTGCTTCCACTGCAATTGTTGCAAGTCTAAACTTTAATTAAATTATTTTTTTAAATAAAACTCACTTATTCAGTTGAGATTCATAAATAATGGTGGTTCTTAAAATGCAATCAGCATATGATGAAAAAAAGACAAATAATGATATTTCAGTGACTGCTAAGCTATCTCAAGCTATGAAGTTACCATTTAAATAGTTTCTAAGTGCTCCAAAATAAAATGCTAGTGAATGATAATGATGGCAATTTTAGTCTAAGTATTGATTTTGATTTATTTCTTGCATCCCAATTAATAGTAGACTATAAGCAAACTTACTTCTAATTTGTTCATATATAACAATGTATGGATAAAATGTGTCCATTACCAAATTCACTAGTGCTAAATTTTGAGAATTTGGCTTTAGGAATAATAATATTTGCATGTACTCAGTGTACAAGCAAACTTTACTTCTTCAACAGGAATTCTGGAAAGACAAATAGATATTTTGTCATTTGTGTATACCCTGCCTCTCTCTAAGTGTAATTTAGATCATTCAAAGGAATATTTTTAAAAAACTATCAAATTAAACAAAAATGAATAAAGATACAAGGACCAAAGGAAAAGATAAAGTAGTAAGTTCAATGTGCAACTGTTGAAAAAAAAAAAAAAAGAGAAGGAAGAGAAAGAGGGGGAAGCTCACAAGAGGAAAATAGCAAACTATAAAATAAGAAATCAGAGGAAAAGAAAAAAAAAATGAAAGGAAAAAGGAAAACAACTATACAAGTATATACAATAAATTCCATAGGTGGAAAATAACACCTGCAAAAATGACTTGTTTGCAGTGAAACTCTTCTTAGAGAGTCACCCACGTCCATCTCCAGGTTGGCCTGGAGGAGACTGTCTTCTTGGGACTGGCTTGAAATGCAGCTGGAATTGCCCAGATGTCTGACTTTATTTTACTAATAATTCCCCTGAGGACCTTCAGAGAGAGGCTGTGCAGGCTAATTTTGCAGCAATGGGAGCGTTTCTAGTTGCTTCTTCATGTGAACCTTGATCTTTCATTCCCTGACATGAAAATGAACTTGAAGCTGAGTCTTCTGTGTTTCCAGTCTTAGAGCAGCAAGCCTCTAGATTCAGAGTAGTGATTTCATGGAAGGAGGGCATTTGGAGAATTTCAACAGGCCAGTCTCAAGGGATGGGCTTCCTTCATGGTCTGCTATGCCCTCTCCCAGGCAGTTATCACAGACAAACACATGTGCATAAGACCTTGAGCTTACTTCTGCAAGTTGCATGGTGAGGTTATCATGACCAAGAAATAGGGTCAGTTATAGAACTAGCAATCTGGGTTAGCATCGTTCTAATTGAAACTGTTATCTTCCCCCAAAGTGCAAATAACTTTGTGGAGCCTTATTTTCTACATAAAAATCATGCCATTAATTTTGTTTTCACTTGAAAAAGAATGAAATTGTGTAAAAAAAAAAAAAAGCAAAGTAATGATCACTTGTTATTAGAAGACCAAATGTAATTTAATTCTGACAACTTGTTGTCCAAGTCATCTATCCTTATTCTTTGATTTGATGAATACATTATTTTTATAAACCTGATTTCTTCAGTTAGTATATCCAGAACATAGTAAATCATCCTTTAATGTATCCTCAAAGAATTTTGTACTTTCTCACAGTTCTATCATTGTTGAGGAGTTTAGATTATACCTACTGTTTTGTTGTTTTAAGGAACACTGCACAAAATTATATTTCTAATCCTCAAATTCCTAAAATTATAGGCCTAATAGTCTTGCCTCGCAAATCTACCTTGCCTCGCAAATCCATCTTCAGCTGCTATTTCTCCCACACAGGAAGACAGAGAATTTTGGTTACAATAGATTAAACAAAGGTTATATTTATTAACCCTTATTTAATCATCACAGTCAAGCAAACAGCTTTAATCAGAAGAATAGAGCTGAAGCATAATATTTAAACTGTGCATAAAAATACGGCATTTAATCTAATCGAGTCAGCCGACAATGAGCTTGCCACATTTAATGTTTGCTCTTCAAACCTGGAATTCATTCCTTCTGTCACTCTAATTCCTGAACCCAATTTGGAAATAGTTTGCATTATATGCTATCTCACAGCTCTTTCTGTTTGCTAACCAAATAGAATATGTTTGAAGACTTTGTCTTCCTGAATGTGACATTGTTAAAAATCAAAGGTGTTTTACAGTTACAGCTGCTGGTGGAATAAGGGACTCATTTCTTAAAGATAACTTAAAAATACACAGCATGAGAGAGACAGACAGACATAGTCCTGATTCTTTCTCTACCACTTTAGGCTTTAATAACTGAAATAACACACACACACACACACATATATATATGAACATACATATATAATATAGATGTGTATGACAGGAGTTGTTTTCCCATCTAAGGAATCCTGTCCTAAGCAAACATTCCAAGTAGAGGAAATTGCGAGTATGCAGAGAACAGAGAAGAAAACTGCGCTTCTTTACAAGCAATTTACTGAGAGAAGAGAGCAAAGGAGATCATGCCACTCTCAGCATTTTTCTGTTTAGTTTTCCTGTCATGTTGCTAGTACTTCCAGAGAAAATCCCATCAAAGGAGCATCAGTTGGAGAACCCCTCACCCCAGTTAAGAGTGGCATGTGAGCAGGCTGATGGCAGGACCGGACGTGTCACCAGGGGAATGAAGGGGGGAGGCAGTGAGATGGAGTCAGGGTTGCTTCCTAGAAGCTGGGGCACACTTTCTGGTTTATCCTGTTCCCCCCAAAATTAGCCTTTGGCTTTGGGGGTGATTGACTTTGTTTTCATTTTTTAAATTTACCTTTCTTTAACTTATTGAACAGACTGCTCCGGATCGGAGTCTGGTGCTGTTCTCAGCTCCAGGACAGAGCAGACGCCAAAGCCTGCACTTGGGGAGATTCAATTCCAGTAGGAACGACCAACAAAGGAAAAGAGAACTCAGGCCCTACCTTGGATGTAAAGGCCGTGAGAAACCCCTGCAGAGGAAGGAACTAGCCTACACAGAGGGGTCGTGCTGCCATGTTCAGTCAGCGGCCCGCAAAGCCCTCTGGCCCAGGTGACAGTCCAGCGAGGTGCTGAGGAAGGAGAGGTAGGAAGCCAGGGAGAAAGTTAGACAGATACGGGAGCGCAGAGGCCCTGGGTGGGCAGGATGCGGGGTGAGCTCCAAGGGCAAAGGGTGACGGGTGAGGCCATCAGGGACCGTTGGGGAGCACACTCGCTTCTGCTCAGAGTGAAGCGGGGACCCCCCCTCCCAGAGTCTGGGAAGGGGACACCTGGAATTGTTTTGTGGGAAAAACCTTAAGTCAGGTGAGAGCAGGAGGGGGTCCTGACTGGAGCGATAGCATCCCACAGCTGAGGGGGGAGGCGACAGGGCCCCAGGAATGTCCTTAGGATACAGCCGTGAAGATTGCTTGATTGTTTGACAATGTCAAGGGGAGTTGAAATGACAGAATATTCTACCAGATAAAAAGAGGCCTGGAATATGACTGGGTTAGGGGATGGGGACAGAGATCTGGAGGTTCATGCAGGGAATCCCAGGTATGAGATGTCCCCTTGTCATCCAAGTAGGGCTCCAGGAGACAGTTGAATAGATGATTCTAGGCTCGGGAGGTCCATTTAGTCAAAGCTATGGTTTTTCTAGTAGTCACGTATGGATGAGAGAGTTGGACTACAAAGAAAGCTGAGAGCCGAAGAACTGATACTTTTGAACTGTGGTGTTGGAGAAGACTTTTGAGAGCCCCTTGGACTGCAAGGAGATCCAACCAGTCCATCCTAAAGGAAATCAGTCCTGAATATTCACTGGAAGGACTGATGCTAAAGCTGAAACTCCAATACTTTGGCCACCTGATGTGAAGAACTGACTCATTTGAAAAGACCCTGATGCTGGGAAAGATTGAAGACAGGAGGAGAGGGGGACAACAGAGGAGGAGATGGTTGGATGGCATCACGACTCGACGGACATGAGTTTGAGCAAGCTGCGGGAGGTGGTGATGGACAAGGAACCCTGGACATCCCCCTGGTGCTGCAGTCCATGGGGTCACAAAGAGTCAGACATGACTGAGTGACTGAACTGAACTGAGGCTCCAGAGAGCTGGGGAGATGGTAGACAGAAATAGATGGTAGACGGATAGACAGAAGAGACAGAATAGACAGAAAGGTGGTAGACAGACTTGGGTGTGTTCCTCACAGAAGTCAAACTCTGCGCCTGGATGGAGTCAAAGGAGTAGGCATCCAGAGAAAGGTCCACCATCATGTGCCAGGGGTCACAAAGGACATGGAGAGACTGTTTGGGGGAGAAACAGTGAGAGTACAGCCTTGAGAATACAGGAGAAGCGGAGGAGGGGCGCCCAGCTGTGTCAAGGTGGCTGCAGGTCCAGGGGAGCGAGAGCTGGGGCACTGACGGTGAGGGTGGAGAGTGGGGGGTCACTGGCGAACTTGGTAAAGAGGAAACAAATGGAAAAAAAAAACCTTACTCTTTGTGTCTGCTTGCTAAGCCATTGCACACTTGTTGGCGATGTTTTCTTCTAGTCTCCAGGTGAGTTCCCTAAACCAAGCCTGCCCCGAAGGTGAGGAACCTGAAGGCTGGCAAGGGAACTGCCTTGCTGCCTTTCTCCGTGTTCAATAGACACACCTCTTCTTGGCCCCGGAGGCCAGATGGTCTTATTCCAGCCCCCTTCTCTCCTCAGGGAGGCTCTGGAATGGGGTCTCCCAGTGCATCTGGCTGTGTAAGAACCCCTTCTTTTCTTGCTCCTGAGCTGTGAGTGGGCCGATTGTACCAAAACTGCCAGCATCTCCCACCCCTGCCTCTGTGTCTCTTCCTAACCCTTCTTTGTTCTTTCTGATTATCCCTGCAACCTTCCTTCTCTCCTGTTTTTCATTTTCCGGATGGAGGCCCTGACACAAAGAGAAATTAAATGCTCTCCCCGAGGCTCGTAAAGCGGAGCCACAGCTCTCAGAAAGCCACCTCCAGCGCCACGCTTCCTCAAGCTGGTCCTCGGCGCGGACACCCTCACCGGCCACTCCAGCAGTGGCGGGTGTGATAATGGCCCAGTAAATCCTGTGTGGACACTCGGAAGCTGTGTCTTCCTGGAAATTACATGGTAAATAATGACATTTGTAGGGAACAAATAATTCAACTATTCGTTACCATGTCAAATGCAATTTTAAGATCTGATGAGGCAAATCTTGTTTAGGAGATGAAAACGGAGGATATAAACCAGATAATTGCCAAGTGATTAAACAGGAAGTGCCATGCGTGTATGATTAACGCAGAGAGGCCCCGGAGCGAGTGGGGATGTTCCCTGGGGTGTGCGTGTGCCCGGGGACCTCTGTGCCCAGTCTGACTCACCGAGTTCTGCACGCCTTTCGGGGGACTTGGCGCACATGCCTCTCTTCCTCTCCTCCTGAAGACGTCTCCATTCTTCCTATTTCACTCCTCTGTCTGCTCCTTAACTTCCCTGGGAATCCACTCTCATTTTCCACTCTTCGCTGCTCTTCTTTCAAGGGGTTTTTCCTGCTTGCGGCTCCTGCCTTGTCGTATATTCAAAAAGGAGGAAGGTCCTCTACTGTCATCCCGTCATGAACGATCTATAATCTGTCCATAAAGTGTCTGCTCTTGTTCATTTCCTTTTCAGCAAACCGGCTGAGGCCTCCTGTTTGCAGGAGGACTGCAGGGTTCAAGAACACCCCCTGCAGCCCTGAGTCAGTGTATATGCGAGTCTTGGGGCCCCTGCCCCCTGCTGCCACCACATCTCTCGAGCTCCTCTGGTCTGTGTCCCTGAGGGTCTCAGGTTCCCTGATCCCCTCTGATCTGTGTCCCTGAGGATCTCAGATCCCCTGACTCCTCTGGTCTGTGTCCCTGCGGGTCTCAGGTCCCCCTGACTCCCTCTGGTCTGTGTCCCTGTGGGTCTCAGGTCCCCCGAACCCTCTGGTCTGTGTCCCTGCAGGTCTCAGGTCCCCCTGACTCCCTCTGGTCTGTGTCCCTGAGGGTCTCATGTTCCCTGATCCCCTCTGGTCTGTGTCCCTGTGGGTCTCAGGTCCCCCGACCTCCTCTGGTCCGTGTCCCTGAGGATCTCAGGTCCCCCAATTCCCTCTGGTCTGTGTCCCTGTGGTCCCCCGACCCCCTCTTCCGTGTCCCTGAGTGTCTCAGGCCCCCCGACCCCCCCTGGTTTATGTCCCTGTGGGTCTCCTCTGGTCTGTGTTAGAAGTGGGCAGACAGGCAGGTGTTCACCATTCCTTTGGACTTATGTCCTCCATCCCTAGCAAGTGTCTGAGGACTGGCCGCAGTCCTTACACAAGGAATCAGGACATTGGACCCAGAGGCCTTATTTGCCCCAGAGTCCATAAGAAACAAATGGTAGGTAGAAATAATGGGGAACCGGAGCTCCCCCAAGCAGGGAGGAAGATTAATTAGTCATCCAGAGAAATTGATATCAGGTAACTTCCTCCAGTGCACAGAAGCCTCCAGACACCACTGTTACCAGCTGTACCGTCTGGTTCTGTTTCTGGGAAATGGAGCTCACAGACTTGCAGGACGGAGAGATTGCCTCCGTGCACCTGAAACGCCACCCACGGAAATGTGAGCAGTGTTCATATGGGCAGGGGACCCGTGGGCTCTGGAGGAGCCAGACTGGGAACCAGGCTGTGATGGCGTGGAAACGGGACTGTTTGAGGTTCTGCTAGGCGCCAGGCTGTTGTAACCTTGTCACACGTGCTGTCTCACCCTGCCCTGATGGGGACCATTCACATAGGGTGCTGTTTGCCCCAAGGCTCAGCCACACAAGGACGCTCACCACCATCGGGAGAGAGGCCACGTGGTGGTTAGTTTAGTGTTAACCTGCCCTGTCCGCAGGTGTCACATATCTGGTTAGCATTATCCTGAGTGTGACTGCCATGGAGTTTCTAGCTGAGACGGTGTTTGAATAGACTAAAGTAGATGCCCTCCCTCACGTGGTGGACCTTGTTCAGTCAGCTGAAGGACCGAATAGACAAAAGATGGACTTTCTCTCAAGTAAAGAGAACTGGCCTTTGACCTGGGACATAGGCTGCTTTCCTGTCTTTGATCTTGAGCCGAAAACCTGGCTCTTCCTGAGTCTCCAACCTGCTGGTCTTCAGACTCCAACTACTCCGTCAGCAAAGCTCTCCTGGGCCTCCAGCTTGGGGGCTCACCTGCTGATTTCAGGACTTGTCCGACTTCACAAGTGTGTAAGCCAATTCCTTGTAATAAATGCCTCTCTGCTGCTGCTGCTAAGTCACTTCAGTCATGTCCGATTCTGTGCGACCCCATAGACAGCAGCCCATCAGGCTCCCCCGTCCCTGGGATTCTCCAGGCAAGAACACTGGAGTGGGTTGCCATTTCCTTCTCCAATGCATGAAAGTGAAAAGTGAAAGTGAAGTCGCTCAGTCGTGTCTGACTCCCAGTGACCCCATGGATTGCAGCCTACCAGGCTCCTCCATTCATGGGATTTTCCAGGCAAGAGTACCAGAGTAGGGTGCCATTGCCTGCTCCGGAAATGCCTCTCTAGATAGGCAATAGATAAGCAAGGGATTCCAATTTCCTAGTTTATATATATTTCTTAAACCAGATCAGTATATCTCCTATTGATTTTGTTTTTCTGGAGAACCTTGATTAATACCATATGAAGATACCTATATATATATATAATATATATTAATACCATATGAAGATCAGTTCAGTTCAGTCAGTTCAGTCACTCAGTCATGTCCAACTCTTTGCAACCCCATTGACTGCAGTACGCCAGACCTTCCTGTCCATCACCAGCTCCCGGAGTTTACTCAAACTCATGTCCATTGAGTTTGTGATGCCACCCAATAATCTCATCCTCTGTCATCCCCTTTTTCTCCTGCCTTCAATCTTTTCCAGCATCAGGGTCTTTTCAAATATGGTCTTTTCTACCATATGAAGATATATATATATAATATATCTTAATACCATATGAAGATATATATAATATATATATTAATACCATATGAAGATTATATATATTAATACTACATCAACATGTATATAATATATATTAATACCAAATGAATATATAATATATATTAAAACCATGTGGAATATATATTAATAACATGAAAATACATAACATATATTAATACTGTATGAAATACATATATAGTATATATCAATAACCTACAAAGATACATAATATATTAATACCATATGAAATATATATATAATATATATTAATACCATTGAAGATATATATATATATAATTTTGACCAAGTCCCCTAGTCTTTCTTTGTCTCAGTACTGCCTCATTATAAATGTAGATTCAACTATATTGTGATAGTATTTTATTACATAATATTGTATATCACCTTAGTATTGCCTCAGTATAAACACAGATTCTGTGATTCGATGACATCACAGGACAGCATTATATGACATGGTGCTACAGAAATGCCTCAGTATAAAATATGGAATATATTACAGGACACTACAGTGCTACCTTAGCTTTGCTCCAGGATGCATGTGAGTTCTTTGACATTGTTGCAGTATTACATGATGTGATGCTACAGTATGGCCTCAGTATAAAACACGGATTATACCGCATCTCCTATCTTAAACTGCAACTTGGAGGAGAGAGGGCTGTAGCGTGCTGAGATCTGTGGCTCTGTGAAATACACACCAACCAGGTTTGCTGTGTCTGGGACACCCTCCCACTGCAGGTGTCCACTCGTCCACTCCACATCCAGACGGAGGCAAAGTCTAGACCCGGCACAGCCTGGCGACACTGCCAGCGTGGGGTCCCCCGCGAGCACAGTCCTTTGTGGACAGTGTCTCCACCTTGCCCACTGTCAGGACACTGTGACATCCGCCTCTGTGGGGCAGTTGGGATGAGTGATGCCGCAGGAGGGCCCGTGAGGGAGGCACCATGTGGTCTCTGAACCACCAGAGCGTGGCCTGGGAGCCCGGGAGGAGCCGTCCCTGATGGGCCATTAGCAACACCCCGGCTCTTCCCCGGACCATAATATTGAGTTCCCATTAGATAAACATGAATCTTCTAAACAAGGGTGAGCACTCGGGAGCTGGCGCCTGCGGCATCGTGCAGGTAAAAGGCAATGCGACACAGTCCATAGATTTGATTTTTCTGTAATTACCTCTCCCAGTGAAGGGAGCGCAAGCTGCAGAGGAAGCCTCTGCCATGGCCAGGCTCTCAGAGGAGATTAAACGAGGTCATCCCCTTTGCAGGACCAATTTCTATTTTGTGCAAAACCCATTATTAACAAATCAGGGCCATTAGAGGAGTCTCTTCATTGAAAAAATCCAAACGCGGGGGAGGCAGACGGGTCAGCTGTGAGAAGATTAAAGTGGATTCCAGGGATGAGCTGAGCCAGTGTGCACTGGGGTGAAGGTCCCTGTGGAGACAGTGAAGACCTCTGCCCACAACTGCTGAGGTCATCACCGTGGGAGAGAGAAGTCATCATGGCATGGCCTACTCTCCTCCACCCCTCCCATTGATGTCTGTCTGACCGTTTTATCAAGGTCGCCTTTTAAAGCTGATTTGCTAAAATAAATCAGAAGTACTTGGTCCCATCTTTCACTGATCTGTGATTATCTAAACCAAACAAACCAATAGCAAAGGGTAAGGTTAGTGTCTTACAACAGTTTGTTTTAGAGAAACATTTACTTCAAATATGAGGCTTTGGTGAGTACATAAGATGAGTCAGTGGATAGAAACTTGATATACATACAACTTGTCAAGTTCTCCAAGCGTAAAGCTTTGCTTATAATAAGCAAACCTAAAACTAGTGACAATGGATTGCAAAAAAAAAAAAAAAAGATAATAGTAATAAAAATCTTCATAGGAGCCAACATCCAAAGTTTAGACACCAGTAAGGATATTTCCTTAAGTCACTCACCAGTAATCACATCTATCAATCTTTTGCTCCCTTCTCAGTTATAAAATCTTATTAATTAGGGAAGAAAAAGGTCCAGTCGAAAATCCACTAGATTTTCTGTCTGTCCTGCTTCAGACATCTCCATGAGAGACACAAGGTCAGGTTCACAGGGGTGACCTGCCGTGTGCTGGGGTCTGTGCTCTAATAGAAAAGGAAACAGGTGAGCCACAGAGATTTTTTTTTTTTTTTTGAAAATCCATTCCTCTATATTCTCTTCCAAAGGGTCTTCAAGTAATATCATAAATCCACTTAAAGCTGCCCTTTGTCCTATTAATTGTATCATAATTAAATGAAAAATTAATTAAAGTTAGTCATCACTTGTCTGTGAGCATGTTTCTGAAAAGATTTTTAAATGTATTAGAGTAGCATGTTGTGTTTATCTGTGTGTGTGATTTTAACCTAGTGGGACCCATGCTGGCCTTCTGACCAACAGAACTGGAAGACAATAAATTCATATGTTTTAAGCCACTAATTTTGTAGTCACTTGGTACAGCAGCAAAAGAAATTGCAGTTCCCCAAGCAGTTGTACTTCCAGAAAAACATCTCCGCAGGTGAAAATCTTCTATGTAGACATGGGTCCAGTGGAAAGAAGTGAGCTTGGAAAGTTCACTGCTTGTAAAGCTAAAGCTAAAATTCCATATGAAATACTTTAGGTTCCAAAAGTTTATTAGGTGGCCTTTGGGACTTCCCTCATAGCTCAGTCGGTAAAGAATCCGCCTGAAATGAAGGAGACCCCAGTTGATTCCTGGGTCAGGGACATCCGCCGGAGAAGGGATAGGCTACCCACTCCAGTATTCTTGGGCTTCCCTGATGGCTCAGCTGGTAAAGAATCTGCCTGCAATGCAAGAGACCTGGGTTAGATCCCTGGGTTGGGAAGATCCCCTGGAGAAGGGAAAGGCTACCCACTCCAGTATTCTGGCCTGGAGGATTCCATGGACTATACAGTCCACGGGGTCACAAAGAGTCGAACATAACTGAGCAACTTTCACTCTGTCTTCTAGAAATAGCAAGTAGTTTAGTCCTGCAGGTAGTAAATCTCATATGTAGACTCTCTGATTTTAGTTTATCTGAAGACATAGGAAGGCTATGTCTTCCCAGAAACCCCAGGGTTTCTACCCATGAAAGGCAGAGGTTGTGACTGGTGAGGCTTGTGGGCTCTGGCCTGTTTCTGAGTGCACTTTCCAGTGCACCCACGACTCCAGCAACAGGCATCTTGCTGCCTGAGGGGGTCAGAGCACAGAGCTCACATCTGGTAGATTAGCCAGAAAGTGAGGGAGTTTCAGAAAGAATGATCTACATAGAGGAGTCCTAGAATCACCCTGTAAAATCCATTCACATTGCTGGGTAACATCAGGTGTGGGGGTCACCCAGGGGCCCAGTGCAAAAGGACCAGCTGGCAATTGAAAGGGGCTGATGGGATGGTGTCTGCATCTCCACGTGTATAGACTTCGCCTGATGGCCTGAAGTAAAGAAACATGTGAAACAGTAAGAAAGGCAATAAGCCATGGGGCAGGGGACAGTACAGGCAGCAGAGACGTAGTAAGTGTGGAAGAACGTCAGTAACCTTGTGCAAAGTGTGCAGGAAATCTATACACACATCTACGTATTTCTACCTAACTTTTTCCACAACAAAAAGATTTTAAACATATATTCATATTGCAAAGTTCCCTGGTTAGAGCGGAGGTCATGAGGAGATGATAATATAAGAGAGGGACATGAGCACAGAAGACTTCTAGCAACTAACCATTCCTGCAGCGGCCCCCCGGAACCCCATGCACAGGGCGGAAGTCCCCAAGCCCTGTCCACCCTGCTCCTGTGTTTTGTCTTTCCTCTCTGTCTTCTTGCCTTGATGTCATGCAAGGTCATTTTTGATGACCTTGAAACCTTAAAAGGTTTCTTCCTACCACCTTTTTCACTGCAGTCTTTGGGTGCTACTCCCAATATCACACTAAAGTTGCCATGGCAATAAGGTCACCAAACTATGGAAATTAAGACTGATGGTGTATTTCCTCAAGGGATCAGGGACCTCAGTAGAGGGACACTGGATGTGCTTTCTGCCAAAACGGGGTAGATGGGTCTCCCCATCCAAATGTAAGCTTGGTCTCACTCCACCCAGTGTCCCTTCACCTCTGCACTGTTTGCTATGGGCAAGCTCTCAGGAATATTTAAGGAGCAAGAATATGTCATCTCAGGGTTATGGTACTGGCTTTGGGGTTCATATGGTGTTCTCTCTGCTCTTTTTCTTCTTCCCTCCTCCCCTCTCTTTCCCTCACATCAATTCCCTCTTTCTCATCCCCTAACTGCATCATTCTTCTTCTTCTTCCTCTTTTTCCTCTTCCCTCTCCAAGACCAAGAGTTTCAGGTCTCTTGTGAAAAGCATTGGCAGTAGCAGCCCATTTTTATTTTTGAGCCATTTGTGCTTTATAAGTATTCAGCATCCAACTGCTAGCATCTTAAAAAGAAACCCCTACTTGACCAGTATTTCTCAAAATAAAGGTACTTGGAAATATTATAGCAAGACCTGCCTTTGCTCTCTTGTGCCTATGGTGGTTCAAATATCCTGATAAGCAGGGAAAAGCTGGAGTGAGCCATTATAACATCGTCGAACCTGCCTTCTGTACCTCCAGACACTTAGAACGGGTGGCAGGTTCCAGTTTCACCATGATTTCTGCAGGAACTGTTTGCAGAGCACTGGAGCAAGGACTGAGTGACAGAACGCACTTGCTAGAATACAGCTGTCTGCATGCCTGCTTTGTGGACCAGATATTCTTGTCCCCAAAACAATTGTTAGGCATCTCATATTTGCATGAGAAATGAGCCAAGAGCTGGAACAGTCCGTGTAGGAGGAGGAGAGGGTGTGTATGGGGGAGGGAGGAGGCAGTCTGGGATACAGTCCTCACCCCCAGGAGCTTGCAAGACAGATCAGGAGACAGGAAATCAGCACATGAAAGTGCAAAGAAGATAAAAAATTTAAATAACTACACAGGACAACAACAGAACTGATACTTGATTCTCTGCCCCCAAAATGCCACTTCAGTTTTGCAGAGAAAAACTGCTGTTTGAATAGAAGCCTGTCTTCTGGGATGTCAGAGAAGTTCTAGTGGGGAAAATGTGATGCAAAGCCTTTCATAAAGTAGGAAGGGTTATCTCAGGGGGTGGAGGATGAGATCAAGTTGCCTCAGATCAAAAATTGTCCTCTGTGTGAAGGCGGAGCAGGACTCAACTGGGATGGAGCTGGGGCCGAACCAGCCTCAGGGTGCCCCGTGAGCAAGCACTATGGTGACCGTTAACAGTTTGAAACAATAACAGCAAAGAAAAACGTCTGCCCCATTTATCTTGTTTGTGAGGCTTGCTTCTCACCTGATAAGACATGTGAGAGCTGAATTTTTTTTTTTCTAACTATGGGCCAAGCAATTCTAATTTTACACAGATATCAGGATTGATGAACTGGGTTAGAGCTGTGATGCTGTGACTGTAGCGATGACATGGAGGAAGAACTCGGGAATGTCACGATTACTACTTACAATCTATGTCGGTGTCTATCTCTTTAAATAATCTGTTATAGACCTGTCATCTACGAATTTATTTTTATTAGAGTATATTTTATTGTAATTTTGCTCACATTCATCCTGGTGAAAAATCGACCAGTATTAAAGGCACTTGGTAAAGATGACCAACATGGCCCATTTCGAATTTTCCTTCCTTCTTGGGCATAAAAAATGAAACATGTTGCCCAGTGGATAACTAGAGTCAGGCCAAAATTCTGGTCCATGAACTGAGGTGCTGTTTCTAACATAAAGAGGGAAAGGCATCTGCAGAGTCTCCAGGTCTTTTCTCCTCCATCAAGAAGGCCCAGCACAGCTAGAAGGTCCTTACCGACGGCAGAAGCCAGTGATGGAGCCCATGGACTATCTGAGTCACCATTTTGAGGGATCTTCCCCAGAGCACTGCCATTCCCCTGGAGGAATTTGGGTGGGAAATAAGCCTCAATGTGTTAAATCTTTGAGATTTCAGGATTTTACTATTAATCTTATTTGATTACTAGAAGGCATACAGCAGCCCCCTCCTCAGACCATCCCATTGCTACAGATGATATCACAGAGGAAAGACTTTCTACCTTGATGTAGTCTTGTATTTATGGTGCTATTTTTAAGTGAACTAACTATATTTTTATCTCTATCAATTTTAATCATTTTTGACTAACTGCTGGTTACATATGAAAGTACAGATTTTTATACCCACATTTCTCATTTTTCCCACAGCATCATATGACAACTTTTGCCTAATTCATTGTTTATATTATTTTAATGGTAAATGTTGACAAGCAGTGGTCTAGGATTATATTTGTATTTTTATAATATTTGTCTTTATTGAAGTTAGTGATTGCCTCCTAGTTTTCATTTGCTTAGTTGTCTATATACCTACTCAAGTTTTTCCTTCAGACCAGTCAATGCAGGTCAATACTTTCCCCAATACTCAGGCATATCAGTACTCAGGTATATCAATACTCAGGTATATTGATACTCAGGCATGTCAATACTGAGGCATATCAACACTAAGCGTATCAGTGGCTCTTCAGTCCAGTCCTTTGTGAGGCTTCCTCCTTTTTAACTGGAAGGTGCCATCCCCAGTCCTGCCACTCTTTTATTCTGGGAATGGTTCTGCTTTCCTGAGTGAGAGCTACAGTTTCCAAGGCTTTTTTGGATAATGACTGTTATTTCTGAGATAAATAATACAGAGGCTTCCAATAAAAAGTGAATGGAGAGAAAATGGATTCATCCTTGCAAAATTAAAATACCTTTATTTCTCATGCTCAAAGGATGGATATGTGGTATGTGGGTATATAAATCTTAGTTGCAAGTCATTCATTGACACCTTCAGAATTAATTTTGAGCTAACCGTGTCCATGTTGATTCCTATTTCTATATATCACCTGTCCTCCAACCCTACGATTTCCTTGGAAGCTTTGAGATATTCAGGTAATCCTTCAAGTTCTGAAATTTTATAATTACATGCCCTCATTGAGTATCCTTTTCTTTCCATATACTAAGCAACTGATGAGCCATTTCAGGTTGAAAACTCAGATTCTTGGTACTCAATCTTCTATTAAAGTTTGATAATTTCCTTTCTATCCCTTTCTAGTCACTTTTTCTGGAATTGCTATTAGTTAACTCTTGGACCTCTGCATGGCCCATCTAAATTTTATAAATTTTCTTTTTATCTCTGTTATATACTGTGTGAGAGATATCCTAGCCTTTATCTTCCAACTTTTTTATTGATTTCTTTTTATTGTGTCAATCACATTTTAAATTTCCAAGAGCTGTTCCTTATGGCCTGATTATTCTTTTATTTTACAGCATCTTGTTCACCTCATTTCCCTAAGCATAAAAATTATAGAGTTCTATTCTCCCTTTATTATGGCCTTTTCCTGTGTGTTTCATTCTCTGTTTAATTTGGTCATTCTCTTTCTTGTTTGGAACCTCTCTTTTCACACCTGGTGATCCTTGTGTGTCTGCTTGCTATTCAGGGTGAAGTCCTAGATGGTGACTAGAAGTTGTGTGTTTGTGGGCTCTGCTTTTTAATTTCTGGATTTCACAGTTGAGATGATGGGTATGGGCAGGTTTAGGGGACCCTCAAAAGACAGCACTTGGAGTTCTACCTGGCACTCTCCAGTCTCTCTAGACTCAGTCCAGAGGGGACTCTCTACAATTGCCTCCTCTGCTGCTGGGACTCTAGAATTAAGGGAGGGAGGGAGCCGGGGGGCCTGACACCCCATCTACAGGAATTCACCAGTCCCCTCCCGGGGACTCCGCAGAGCATCTCCCTAGTGCCTGGACCACTGGGGGAGAGTCTGCCGCTGAAGGGCCTCTGTCCTCAGCACCCTAGCCTGTGGAGCCGGGCTGTCCGTCCTCTCCTTCTGAACACAGCCTCTCCCCATCCTCTCAGCTGACTTCTCTCACACCAGCTGCCCTGATTGCCTCCTGTGTGTCCTTGAGCATCCAAGCTTTTCTTATTCTTCACTAGGACTTCAGCAGGTATGCAGGAAGAGGGAGAATATATGATCCATGTGGAAATAATGAGTTCCGAAAGGTCATTACTCACTTTGTAAAACAGTGCTATCATCGGGGTGGGTTTTTTGGCCTTAAATCCACATCTTTCACACTTAATAAGGTGACTCTAACATTAGCAACCCCAGATTTAGTGAGCAAGTCTTTTAAGTCCAGGTCACGTTATTGTTTATTTTCCTAGAAATATAACAAAAAACTATTGCAGAAAAGGTCTTAAAAATATCATCCAATTTAACCTGTTTATTTCATATGAAAAAAAAAGGGGGGGGGGATTTAGAAAATTTTAAATGTCAACTTTAATCAAACAACAGCTTATTGGCAGACTCCCGGGTTGATGATATCACTCTTCTGCTGATAATCCAGCATGCCACCCGTTGTATCTTTAATTATTGTAAGCTTCAATCATATTTTTTTCAAAGCATCATTTTAAAAAAATTTAAGCCTTTTCATAGTGATGATTAAAATAAAGAAGATATTTTTCAGTTTTCAAAAGAAAACAATAGTGATACAGTAAGACTTAATACAGCTGATTTGTTTTATCTGAAAATCGAGTATTTCAAGGTAAAAATACTTGGTTAAATAAACACATTAACTCCCATAAAGCCTGGCAAAGCATAACTACAAGAGAAAGCACGTACGGTCTCCATATAGCTCTTATTAAGTTGGTTATTAAACATTGATTTTTGGCTTTTTAAAGAATCCCCGATGACCACTAATAGATTTTCATGGCAAGCATCTTCAATTTGTGGGGTATTTTCCCCCTCACCAGCTATTCAGACAGCATCAGCAAACAATGGAGAAAAAATTACTGAGACATAAGGACAAAGTCCATTTTCACAATACAAATAGCAGGGAAATGGTTGGACTCATTTACTATGTTATTACAGACTTCAAGGGAGCTGTTTCAAGATGGAAGGTTGATTACTATGTAAAGATGTGAAAATAAATCCAAAAGTGCATTTGTGGACAGCTGGGAGGGACTGCCTCCAGAGGGCAGTGAACCCAGGCCCTGGGCCTTGAGTTCCTCCAAGTTCCCATCCACTCTGTCTGCTCCCAGACTGATGTCTATCTCCTCTGCAGTCATCTCTTAGTTCATCCCCATTTAAATGGCATTGTCCCCACAGAATTCCATCATCAGCTCTCTTATTTTTTTACACTTGACCTGAATTTTCTCATTCGCCTCCATTGTGACAACTTATTGTCATTTAGTTGCTCAGTCATGTCCAGCTCTTTGCAACCCCATGAACTGTAGCCCACCAGGCTCCTCTGTCCATGGGATTCACAGCTACCCTCCTGCCAACTGACGACAACACACTATACATCTTCAGCGTCAGCGGTACCAGCATTTTACTGTTGGACGTTATGCTAAGTCCCTTGTATACACCCTCTTTTTGAATGCACAGTTTCTCCTGTGGATGAAGTACTATTATTGTGCCCATTATGGAATGGAAGAAACTGAGGCTTACAGTGATGAGCTTGTGAGGTCACACAGCTGGAAGACTGTAGAGCGAAACCAAACCCATCCTGCCTCCCTGTCCACTTGCTCAATACTACCCTTTCTGCTCAGGACGCTCCCCTCACATCAGACTTGGGTCTTCGCATCACAGCCTGAATCTGCCACAAGAACCCCTAACTGTCCTCTCCTCCTGATCCTTGTCTCAGGAATATCTCACCCACACGGTCACCC